>NC_066362.1:192295142-192924233 GCF_013377495.2 Cygnus atratus | reverse complement strand
GGAAATAATGTGAAAGAGAGCTGTGACTGAAAGAAAGGTTCTGACATTACTGTAGTCAACAATGTAATAATGCAATTTAGTGACGTCCTAGTGCAAATCAATTGATTTTAATGCAAGATAGCAATTTTGCACTCAGAGGAGAATATGCCATATGCTAGGCAATTTCAGTCTTTTATTGAAAGGTTGTGTTATTTTACAGAATGGATACTTGAGTCAAGGGAGGATAGGTCATGCCAAACATTCAGAACCTTTACCTGCGTTCTACAGGCTATCATTAGTGTGGTAGCCATTAGGAGTTCTTGTTGTGGATAAAGACACCATTTTGTCAAATATTTTACAAATACAGAGATATAAAAGAGATGATAATTCATCACAGAACTTGCAATGTAATTATATCACTTGAAGCAATATTTTGTGGGTGGTAAATATGCTTTATGTGACAAGATAAGCATTCTCCTCTTCTGTTAGATGTTAAACTATCAGACAACAGCACATTCATTTCATTTTCAAGTATCTTTTGCCCAGAACTGAAATGAGATAAGCTTTTCTTGCTAAACTAAACATGGAGAAGTATGTAAGTAAGGCAAATATATTAGCCACAGTTTCAAAACTGTATTTTTATTTGACTTATCTGCCTATCACTTTTAAAGACACCTAAGCTAACGTCTATCCCATTTTATAGCAGATATTTATATGTACGTAAAATTGAAAAAATGTTAGCTGTACAGTTCACATTATAATAACAGAATTTGTGATCCACAGAAATAGAAAGTGTGTGCATATTCTTATGATATATATACAGATATATTTATGTATGTATTAAACCTTTTCTTAAATCATATCTGAAATGAAGAGAATTATTTAGGAAGCATACTCCATTCATGGCATTTGACTCTGAAACCTGCTTTTCATATGGAGCGGTTAGAGCCTGAAGTCATTAAACACAGGGGCATGGCCAGAATCCATCTTGCACTCAGATCTGATGAGGCTGGTCTTCCATTTAAGAGTTGAATGGCTTTCACTTTAAATAACCTTGGTTGAGCAGTTCATTTATATTTTATTTTTGAAAGATAATTCCTTTTTCTCATTATTTTAAGTATTATGTGAGACCTACATCCATTTAGGAATGCATTTTATACATAAAAAAGTAGATAGATTAATGTTTCAATGGAAGAAGAAGCAGTTTGGTGGAAAAATATAAAAAAAGACAGACAGTGGAGGATGCATTTCCAGTAATCCATTTGATTTTAAAACCAGCCAGCTATAATGTTGTTGATTCCCAACAGCATAATTGCGGAAGGCTGAGAAGAAGCTGTCTCTTAAAATGAAGAGAGAACAGAGAGAACAAACTACAAGGTGCACAGAAAGTGGGGGGGGGGGGGGGGGGGGGGGTGCAGGGGGAGGAGGGAAGAGGAGAGATGGCTCAGGGTTTCTTAAGCCTTGGACTTTTGGCCCTCCACACACAGTAATCCCTAATGTCATTTTGACATGGCATGTCCATGGTAAGCAGAATCTACATCTGAAAAATCCCTTAACTACGACCACTACATTAGCAGGGGAAAACAGGCAAACTATAAGATGCTGAAAAAACTTCAGAGCAGCAAAACAACAAGGCTACACAAAAGAACAAGTACAAGCAGTGAAACCACAATCTGTTTGAGATGTTGGGGTGAGATGTCTTAAGTAACCATAATTCCAAAATACAGAGTCAACCAAAGAGGCTAAGACACAAATTTCTAGGAAGAGCAAGAGAAAAACTCTCTTGGTATGGTTTTCTTTCTGTGGAGTTAAGCCTAGGGTGTTTGAGGGAGGGCTGAAGTGTGAAAAATGATGCATGTAATCTCAAAGAACTCTTGCTGAACAAGCCAATGATGGATAATAAGTGTATTTACATTCATCTTAGTGATTCTTTGAAAGTATTTTATTCATTACCACAACTATGTGAAGTACTGAAGTATTATCATCTTTGATTTTCAGATTGGGAAACTCAGAATAGCTGAAGGTGACATGTCTGTAGCTAGTCAAAATTAAAATGGGAGTTAAAATAAAAATACGCCAATGCATTTCCTTTCACGTAGACCACCATCTCTGTGGTACCATTTGCCAGTTCATCAGATCAAGGCTAGAAAAAAACAGTAAAAACAATGAGATCACACCATTTATGGAGTAATTCTCGGCTAAGTCAGAAGCATCTAAGTGTTCTGGCAATGCTACCATTACCAGTAGTGATGTATGAGAAGAAACAATCCAGCATAACTCCATATATCCAAAAAGTACATTTTGGATGTACATAAAAAAGTAAAGTTCACATAGTGGTTTTTTTATTGCCTCAGTGGAATACACTTGCATTGTAACATAGAAGAAAAATCACGGAAGTTTTGAAATCTCATATCTACTAGAAATAAAGACGAAGTCCTCTAACGTGAGCAAACTAACAGAAAAATAGGCACTTTGTGTATTGTGATAGCTCAGAAGATGCCTCTGATTTGGGAGCAGCTTCAACAGAGCCCTGTGCACTTTGAGAACAACTGCTATGCTGTCAAAATACAGTCACAGACTGTGGAAGGCAGCAGAACTTTGTTTCTAGGTCTTGGTAGGAAGTTTCTCTATCTGATGTTTATAATCTCATGTGGTATTGTGTTCTTTTTATGTGAGAATGATACTGGCTTCAAATTCTGCTTTGTGCCATGAAAGGGAAGGAAGGAAACTGAAGGACAAACAACAGATTCTATCAAAAGTATACAGAAACTCTTCTTATTGAAGTCACAGTTATGACAAAAGAATGCCTGAAAAGTTTTTCTCAAGGTAGGGACTGTATAATTAGATTGTAGCTCTATTAACCCATAGGAAAGGGGGGGAAATAGATGAGTGTTTCATCACATATATCCTCTTAATATTAATATTGTTTTCAAAAATGAACAATCATTTTCTGGCTCTTTAAAAGACACTTTTAAACACCGTAAGAATGGCCAAGAAAGCAATGTTGTGCTTAATGTTTTTATTTAACTTTATGTGATGAATGTCTGTTGATTTTACTAAGGCCAATAGGAATCTATGACTATGTTCATTCTCCAGGTGAACTAATGTATTTCAGAAAAGGGATGCGCATTTTTTTCCAAAGTCAAAGTCAGTTGTGAGTGACAGCTTGTTTCTGTCTTGTACATCTTCCCTCAAAAACTCGAGGGAAAAGTAATGGCAGGAATGGTTTCAGCACAGTCTTTCCTTGATAGGTCAGTAGGACACAGTTGAGATACAAGCTCTAGTAGGAAATCCAAGAGCATTATTCAGTTCACCAGCTTACAGATAGGCAGAATAAATCAGAAACAAGGAGTTAAATATCCAAAGGTAAACAGATAAGTAGGAGTTATTTTCAATGATAACCTTTGGCAGTTGCATGAATAAAAACGAACAGTGATTTAGGTTATTAGTGAGGGGACTCGTGATAATGTGAAATCTGTTACTGGGGGAAGAAGGTAGCCAAAATCACAGTCTCATCTCCACCGACATTCAGAATCGTGGACTGGACCAAACAGCGCTGCACTTCAGTGAGCAATCTGCTTTAGCTGGGTGATTACGGCAAAAGAATAAGAAATTGGCACATAGATTCAGCAGTGAAAGAAAAATAGAGTTCCCAGTGATGGATGAAGTGACATCACTGCCCTCAGGACAAGCTTTAATTCTAAATATAAAGCTATGAACCAGACAAAAATCTGCATTCACGTTTCAACAACAAACACCTAAGGATCTTCCGTCTAAATGCAGGACCGAGTTCTCTTATCTTTCATGATTTTCTGCCTTCCTTTCCCTCCTTTCCCCAGATGTTTCAGAGATCTGGGGAGAGATTTTCCAGGTCAGAGGGAGCAGTTAGGTGACTACTCCTCTTTTAAAGTCACGTGGAAAGCTTAGTAACAAGCTTACCTCAATACTTCAAAAATTACTTGATTTCAGCTTCTTCTAATTACGGTAGAGTCCAGTCCATGTTTTATTTTAGCTCAGTTACACTAGAATACAAGGTTTGACTTAAAGAAGCACCATTGGTTCAAACTGTGAGGTATAAATGATAATAACCCTGATATTTCATCCAACCGTATAGGTCAGGAGCCCTAATATATTGCTTCACATCTCAAATTTCCTATTAAATTCAGTAAATTCCATTCAATGATGGTATCACTGGCAAAAGTACTGTAAAATTAGCATGTTTCTCCAAAAGAAAGAAAAAATTAGTTTTTGTTTTTTTTTTAAACTTACAAATAGTTGTTCTTTTGCATAACAGGAATCTGTGACTAAGTAGTTGTGTTTAAAGAGATATTTTTATCTAATCAACTACACATTTTATAAGATGCCCTCCTATTTAAAATAGTACTGATTTTTTTCTTCAGTTCTTCTGGAAAGAAAAATGTCTGTTTAAATGCGCTGATTTTTTCCCTTTTCAAGATAAAATGAAACAAGAAAGCTATATATTGTAGAAAATTGGGCCATCAAAGGATTAATTCTTAAAACAAAATTAAGACTTCTTTTTTTTCTGTTTCATTAAAATTGGATGTGGGGGAAGGTTTTATAAAATCTTACATTTTGGGGGGAATTTAATTTTTTTTTTTTCTCTACAAACAAAAGTTTGGGTGAACTTCAAACTTGAACTGAAAGAAATAATATGTCTTATAAGAAAAAGTATCCAAGAAAAGCAAAAAGTACTTAATCACAAAGGCAATCCAAATAAATTATAAACCATGATTTCTGTAGATAGCCATCTATGATCAGGATGAACTTTCCCTCAGCTAAAAAACTGAAGTGGTAGTAAGATTTTTCACAAAGATCTTTAACCACCATGAGTATCTGAGTTGAAATGTTGACCTCACTTAAGCAACTGGGAATTTTACCATTGTCCACAGTGTTTTTCTGTTAGTCCAGTTTAATTTCCATGTATTCTGCTATGCATCTTTAAGTTTCTGTCCCGAAGGAAATAAAAAAGATGATCATAGACATTTTGTCCTTGAGAAAACCTGCCAGCTACATGGGAACTTCCTGTCCAAACCAATGGGCTTAGCTTTTTTTAAAAAAACTTCTCTGAATTTGGAAAAAAAAAATGGCAGCCTCACGTGGCACTAATATTTTTATCTTTTATCTTATTTTTTATTTTTTATTATTTATTTTTTTATTATTTATTATTTTATTATTTTTTTTAATAGCCAAAAAATAACTTCTGTACCAATGTGGATTCTCATTCATATGGCTATGAAAGGTAAATGCTGCATGTGGATTCTCTGTGGGAGAGTGTTCAAAGAGGAAGTTTTGGATGAGTGAGGGAAATGCACGTGGATGTGCATTGCCAGACAGCTATAAATACCAGATCCGTGGAGTGCACAGGACTGGAGGACAAAGGCACAAATACTGGGTAATTTATTGCAGAGAGAGCTGTAAAGTACTTTTAAAAATGAGAAAAGATTTGTTAGCATTCAGCAAATGTGAAATTCATGAGAGGAGTTCTATCAAATAGATTAGCCAAGGCACAGCGGAAAGAGAAATTTTATAAATAAACCCAGTGGAAAATGTTTTCTTGTTGTAAAAAAATGTTCCATTGGATTTAAATTATTTGGAATTACATATTAATGAAAGTAAAATACTTTAGTGGTGCAGAAGTTTTCAGATGGAAAGTACTTAAAGATTAAAGTGGTTTTCCTCATAGAAATTTATGAAAGGCCAAGTTACTCTTTGTTCTCCATCAAGAAATGAGAGTTTGTCAGCACTTTTCAGGAAAACAGGGATACATGGTCTGTATCTGAGAAATACTTGCAGCCCCTGGCTGAAAAGAATGTGTGCCCACTGCGTGAGGAGGACCTCAGAGAAACGCAGCTCCAAATCACATTGAATCTAGTGAGGGACAGGGAATAAAAACATATAAAAAAATACTAAAGTAAAATTAAAAAAAATACAAAATAAAAAGGTAGCTATCTAAATGTAGGTGTCAAGACTTTTCTAGTTTCAGTCTCCTTTTACAGCCAAAAGTAAGAGATAGGTACCGCTAGTGGGTGAATCCATTTTAAGCTGGGATGATCTGCCTTTCAAACATACCTTCTTCTGCTTTAGAGACAGGCAAAAAAAAAAAAAACCTATCTTTTTGGTGGTAGGAATCAAATGAGATGGTCCTCCCAGCTCTCCCTGGGTGCACATGTACTTACAAAGACATACACTATCCCTTCACGGATTCGTTTTGAATTAGCTTGGAGGAAGCTTTAATCAGTGGATTAATTTGAGAAGAACTAAGCTTGCTCCATACGAAGCAATGAGTTCAGCAGTTCAGTCTACGAGTCAGTCTTGCCTGGCCTCTATGGCCTTCTCTTTTTTGTTATTTTGGGTATATCTCAGAATAACCTTCTAAAGTTAATGTTTTGTAGCTTAGTGATCTGTTGCAAGACATTGCACAAAAAATACTATATCAGAGTGTTCAAACTGATTTTAAAAGAAGAAAATACTGTGCAAGTTAATTAAGCTAATTCAATTTTATTTTCCATTCCATAGACAAGAAATGCACTATCACTTTCTGCTATTATTTCAGGAATTGACTTTGAGCAGTAAAAGTCTTTTAGAAAAGAATTGGTTCTGGAAGCTTAATTATTAATTAAAAAATGTAACAAGTTTGTAGCTTGCTTTGCAGTATGTTCTCACATCTCCAGCTGCACAAACAAAACTGCTCTTCCCAAATTACTGTATGATCTAGTAAACCAAGATTTTCATTGTTCCTAGGAGAGCATTTTTAAATGAGCTGGCAAGTCACTTACAGATATTGGTAGTAACCTATTGCTGTGGGTTAAATGTAAAAGATACTCATGAATTTTCTGTCTCAAATTTGATGGATCCATCTGTTGATCTCCAAATAAGTACTTCTGCACACTCTTCACTATGTGCTTAATTTTATGCATGCAACTAAACACACTGACCTCTAGGACAAATGCTTACATGTTTTCAGAGTTTACTATATGGAATTTACTATAGAATTACAAGGTGCAGGTCCATTAGATAAAACATAATTATTCACATTAGGTAGCACTCAGAGACCACAGGTGAGACAGTTGGACTATTGTGCTAAACTTTTTACAAACACCTAGCAGAAGTCTGGCTTTTCTGTCAGCTGTTCATAATCTAAAATAGACCAGGCAGTCAAGACACTGAGAATTGAGGCTTGGGAATGTGAAGTGATTTGCTCTGGAGTATGAATTTAGTTTCAGAGGTTCAGTGTCCAACATACTGGACTTCTCATTATACAGTTATATTATAGGAGGACAAACATATGAGAGAAATAAATATTTGAGAGTATCATATTTGTGATTCAGGGTAGTTTGGTTGTTTTGTTTTATCTTGACCAGAAAGATCTTAGTCTCTTTTTGTTCACCTTCACATTCAAACTGATTTTAGTTCAAGTATCAATGTAATATTTCTAGTTATAGTGCTTTAGGTGTGATGATACCTAAAATGTGATGTGTGCCTTCTAAATGCAGGAGAAGATTTTTTTTTTTCCCAGAAGAAATTTACAATGAAAGGGCAAAAGCGGGTGATGATTTTGAAGGTGCAGGGTCTACAAAAAGAAAATCATCAAACTTACGATAGGTACTTCTTTCTTTAGACACAAATAATATAAATGCATAATTTGTAAGAAACTCTTTCCTTTTCCCCTTGTTGTGGTTTAGCCCGGCTGGCAGCCAAACACCACACAGCCGTTCGCTCACCCTCCCCCCTCCCTCTCCGGGATGGGGGAGAGAAATGGGAAAGTGAAGTCTGTGAGTTGAGATAAAGACAGTTTATTAAGACAGGGAAAAGAATAACAATAATAATAATAATAGTATTAATAATAATAGTATTAATAGTAATAATGTGTACGAAATAAGTGATGCACAATGCAATTGCTCACCACCCGTTGACCGATGCCCAGCCTATCCCCGAGCAGCCGGCCCCCCCCTCCACCCCGGCTAGCCACCCCTATATATTGTTCAGCATGACGTCAGATGGTATGGAATACCCCTTTGGCCAGTTTGGGTCAGCTGTCCTGGGTCTGTCCCCTCCCAGCTCCTGCTGCATCCCTAGCCTGCTCGCTAGCAGGACAGAGCGAGAAGCTGAAAAGTCCTTGGCTTGGTGTAAGCACTGCTCTACAACAATTAAAACATCAGCATGTTATCAGCGCTCTTCTCATTCTAATCCAAAACATAGCACCCTGCCAGCTACTAGGAGGAAAATTAACTCTGTCCTACCTGAAACCAGGACACCCCTTTTTTGAATAGCAGTATTTATATATATAGCCTTTTCTCTTCTATAATCCTATCTATCAACTCACATCAGTGACTTAATTGATGAAGGTACCTCATTAAAATGGTCGTAGTACTGGGACTTTTTCTAAATGAAAGAGCATAATTTAGCATCAAATCAGCAGTCTCAAACATAAACTCATGGAAGAGCATATTTGTATCAATTTGTACTTAATTTGCAGGCAAAATGTTTGAAAACTACATGGGGGTTAATTTGGATCACTTCCCTTGTGATCTAGAGTTCTGGCTGACTTTGCATCCTCTTCCAGGAGATGGAGGTCAGTGGAGATCAGGAAAATGTGGGTTAGGGAGGACAGAGGAGAAAGATGTTGGGATGTCCTGTGCAAACGGAACAGACATTTGTTTTGACATTTGAACAGGGATCTCTCATCTCAAAGCTGTTCTAGGAATTGTACTTAATCACTTCTCAAGTCTTGAAGCATATAGATTGCATATGCATATAGGTTGATAAATCATTTAACCTTGGGAGACAGGTCCTTATTTAGATTAAATGATTCTCCCTTCTGTACTGCATCTCACTTGTAGAGCTCGCATCTTCATATAGCTAGGCTGTTCCTCTTTGATGGAGTTCTTTAGGGTAAGAAAATTTTCCCAGTACTTTTACATCAGTGCTGTCCAAGGACGGTACATAGTAGCAGAACAAAACAGAGAGCATATATGTGTGATCCACATGGCTTCACAACACTGTAGTCACTCATCAAATGAAAGCCTTCATACACTCCTGTGGTGGCAGGGAAATGTAATTCCTTACATGTGTTTTATAGATGTATTTCTATCTGGAGTTGAGCAAGTGTATTGGGTTTCTGTGGCAAGGTTTCAGTAGTGGGGTGTGTGTCAGGGGTGTCTTCTGTGAGAAGAGACCAGGAGCTACTCCATGTTGGACACAGCCAGTTGCAGAATTCCGAAGTAGTCTCACCATTGGTCAAAGGTGAGTTCACCAGAGAAGCTGGTGGCACCTCTAGAATAACATATTTAAGAAAGGATAAGAAACACTGCACACCAGCTGTGAGAGGAGTGAGAAAATGTGAGAGAAACATCCTGCAGACACCAAGGTCAGTGAAGAAGGAGGGGGAGGAGGTGCTCCAGGCATTGGAGCACAGATTTCCCTTCAACCCTTGGAGAGGACCATGGTGGTGCACGTTACCTCCACAGAGGACCATGGTGAAACACATAGTCCCTGCAGCCCATGGAGAGCCCATGCAGGAACAGGCTCCTGGCAGGAGTTGTGGCCCAGGGAGAAAACCCTATGCTGGAGCAGGTTTTTTTGACAGGAACTGTGTCCAGTGGGGGACCCATGCTGAAGCAATCCGTGCCTGAAGGACTGCACCCTGTATAAAGGACCTGTGCTGGAGTATTTCTTTAAGAACTTCATCCCATGGGAAGGCCCCACATTGGAGTGTTTGAAGGATTATATCCTGTGGAAGGGACCCCATGCTGGAGCAGGAGAAAAGAATGAGGTGAAAGAAGCAGCAGAGACAAAGTATTAAGAACAGACTGCTACCCCCACTCTCCGTTTGGATGTCCAAAGCATTGGAGGAAGTGAAGAGACAGCAATGAAAGAATTCCCATCTGGAAAAATTTGGTAAAGCAAATTGCTTTGATTCATGTGGTTTTGGTGCTACCACAGTTCATAAATGTATGGCAGATCTGTGGGCCTGTCATTGTATTTAATAACAGCTCGCTTCTGCCTGAAAGAGCTTCTAGTGCTTTCAGAGCTAGAAGCCTGACGCTTAGGGGAAAGCATTTGAAAAGGTAGGTCAATGCTTTGTTTCAGAGCTTGTGTCCTGGAACACCAATAATGAAACAAGACCAATATCATGTAAATATGTGTTTGGGTATGTCTCTGTAATTATATTTGTACAAACAAACACATCTCACAAACTTGCCCTCATTTGTGCTATTTTCATGGTAATGATTACACCCATATTTGGACTCTGTCTTTCCCTTCTCTGCTTGGAGGTTTTAAATTTTATGGGTGTAACTTCTGGAAATCAGTGAATAATAAGAAATTGTCATTTTGTTTTGTTTTGTTTCTAAGGAATTTTTTTGTCTTTAAAGCGTGGAACTTGACTTTACAACAATAACAGGAACTTTGGGAAGTCTTTCACAGAAAAAGAAGACCACATGTGGCTTGACTGCATGTCTCAGTAAACCCTGCAGAGTACACATTTTGCTGTTATGGCATTATGATTTCTTGTTTTCATCTGAAGGTCCCATGTGTCACACATTCTTTTAAGGTGACAGTACTAAAACATAATCCAAACTGCTACAATAGAACATAACTAATTCATATTATAGCTACTGTAGTAACATTTTCTTGGCTTTTTAGTGTGCCACATACAGCTTATTTTTGATAATCACAGAATCACAGAATCATAGAATATCCCGAGTTGGAAGGGACCCATAAGGATCATCAAGTCCAACTCCTGGCACCGCACAGGTCTACCTAAAATTTTAGACCATGTGACTAAGTGCACAGTCCAATCGCTTCTTAAATTCAGGCAGGCTTGGTGCAGTGACTACTTCACTGGGGAGCCTGTTCCAGTGTGCAATCACCCTCTCGGTGAAGAACCTCTTCCTGATGTCCAGCCTAAACTTCCCCTGCCACAGCTTAACACCATTCCCACGGGTCCTATCACTGGTGATAATGGAGAGTAGGTCACGTGCCTCTCCACTCCCCCTCGCAAGGAAGCTGTAGACCGTGATGAGGTCCCCCCTCAGCCTCCTCTTCTCCAGGCTGAACAGGCCCAGTGACCTCAGCCGCTCCTCATACATCTTCCCCTCTAGGCCCTTCACCATCTTTGTCGCCCTCCTCTGGACACTCTCCAACAGTAGACCAATGGCATTGCTAAACTTGTAGGTGAAAGTCATATGTGTAATACTGAAATCAAGTTGTCAACTCTGAAGAGATGTCTTGTTTAAAGACAAATTATTATTCAATATATTTCAAAGTATGCTCATGAAAGTCTATTTGTCACTGCTTTATATTTATGGGGGGAAATCTTGAACAAGATTATCGTAGAATGCTAATATGAGACTGTGTTTAACGAAGCATAATTTACTCCATTTATAAGTAAAATGCCTTTAGAAATGTAAGAGAAATAGATAAAGAATTGGGGAATCCAGGTAGTCATGTTTGCCTGGAGGCATTTTCTGAGAACAGTAGTGAGTCAGAATGCAAATCCTCGTGGCGTTGCTGATTTTTGTGGCCGCTGCTGATTACTGTAAAATTGATTCAGGAGCTTTGCAGCATCTCTGCATATGTTTAAGCCTAATCTCCATAGTGTCATAGGCATTTTTTCTCTCTCTGGGTATTGTACTGAGTAAGAAAAATTCTAATAACCTTCATCTTAGTATTTTTTCTTATCAAGGAGCAAAGAAGGACACTATTCAGTAAATTCCCAGTCTTGATCTCAAGTATAGCAGCATAAGTTTTCTTGGATCTGTTATTTCAGGACTTTAATGATAGTCAGGTAATGTATTATTGCATTTGGATGTAGGCAGCGACAAGGATGTTTTGCTTGAAAAATGCAAAGAATTATTCTTCTGTTATTTTTAGTGAAAAATTTTTCTTCATATCAGGTTCATAACATGTTATTTAATGAAATTTCTAGTTTGGCTTTTTTCTGTTGTTGATTTGTTTGCTTGCTTGCTTGCTTGTTTGTTTTTAATTTGAGCTTTAACTCATTTCAAAGCTTGATATTGATTTCTTGAAATTTTCATCATGTAAAATCCTGCTGTATGGACTGTGTGTTAAGAAAAGTACGTTTTGCCCACATAAACCTGGAAAGAAGTAAGGCAATGCAGGGCCTATCAAATGTTTTCTCTAAACTGAAAATGTATCAGTAAAGTACTACCTATGTGCACAAGATGTAGATTCAGCTGTTTCAGTTGGTAAAGTCAACTGAACTGTGCTTGCAAATAGAGGAGGACTGACATTTCACAGAATGACAGAATAGTTGAGGTTGAACCGGACCTCTGGAGGTCATCTGGTCCAACCCCCCTGCCAAGCAGGATCATCTACAGCACATTGCACAGGATGGCATCCAGGTGGGTTTTGAATCTCTCCAGAGAAGGAGAGTTCACAGCCTCTCTGGGCAACATTTCCCAGTGCTCTGTCACCACCAAAGTAAAGAAGTGCTCTTTCATACTCAGATGGAAGTTCCTGTGTTTCAGTTTGTACACATTGCCGCTTGTCCTGGCACTGGGCACCACTGAAGAAAGAGTCTGGCTTCATCCTCTTCACGCCCTCCCTTAAGATATTTTTATACATTGATAAGATCCCTTCTCAGTCTTCTCTTTTCCAGGCTAAATAGGCCCAACTCTCTCAGCCTTTCCTTATGAGAGATGCTTCAGTTCTCTAATCATCTTAGCAGCCCCCCACTGGGCTCTGTTCAGTACATCCATGTCTCTCTTGCACAGAACTGTACACAATACTCCAGATGTGGTCTCATCAGGGCAGAGCAGAGGGGGAGGATCACCTCCCTTAACCCACTGGCAACACTCTTCCTAATGCACCCCAGGATCCCAATGGCCTTCTTGGTCACAAGGACCCATTGCTGGCTAGTGGTTAACCTGCTGTCCACCAGGATTCCCAGGTCCTTCTCCACAGAGCTGCTTTCCAGCAGGTCAGCCCCCAGCCTGTACTGGTGCTTGTACTGGGGTTATTCCTCCCTTGCTGAAGGACCCTGCACTTGCCTTTGTTGAACTTCATGAACTTCACCCCACTCTCCAGCCTGTCCAGGTCTCTGAATGGCAGCACATGTCTCCAACTAACTCTTCTTTGTTTGTTGGTGCTATGTCCAGCAGCACACCTGTCCTCATTGGCTCATCTACCACCTTTGTTAAAAAGTTATTGTCAATGCTCTGCAGAAACCGCTTGGACTGTTTGTGCCTAGCTGTGTTGTCTTTCTAGCAGTTGTCAGGGTGGTTGAAGACCACCATGAGAACCAGGGTGGGTGACTGTGAAGCTACTTCCAGCTGTCTATAGAAGGTCTCATCAACTTCCTCTTCCTGATCAGGTGGCCTGTAGTAAACATCCACAGCAGTGTCACCCATGTTAGCCTGCCCTTTTATCCTTACTCATAAGCTCTCCACTCGCTCATCATCCACCCCTAGGCGGAGCTCCATACATTCCAGGTGCTCTCTCACATAAAGAGCAACTTTACTACCTCGACTTTCTGGCCTGTCTTTCCTAAAAAAACATGTAGCCGCCCATGACATCGTTCCATCATGCAAGCTATCCCACGATCTTTCTGTAATTGTAATGAGATCAAAGCCTTGCAACCCCACACAGATATCAGATTTCCTCACAGAAAGAGTTGTAAAACACCAAAAAATCCTTTCGCAGGGGAAAGTAACATGCATGATGTGACAACAGAACTGAATGAATGATTATACAAGAAAGACAGAAGAAACAAATACTTTAAAAGGTATACAATAAGAAATCAGGAGATATAGAGGACATTTATTGCAGAAATCAGACCTTATGTTAGTGCTGTCAATGAAAACTGAGACTTGCAAAAGGTGTTAAAACAACTACAGAATGTTATTTTTATCTATAAATTCAAAGGCAGGAAATAGGAAAATAATTGAGTCTGTTACATATTGATAATGGATTGGAAAATCATGAAAATCTGGATATGGACTTAAAACTAATAGATACTGATTTTCAGTCAGGAAGGATGCTGACCTTAAAAGAGTCGTGATGGCTAATGGGAATAGGGAAACCACCTCACATAAAAATATTTATTTTTAAAAGTGGACGTAGAATCCATCAGCCATGGACCTAGCAGCTAACATCAATAGTCTGCAAAGCAATGGAACAAATTCTGATAGAAAGAAAACTTTAAAGTATAGCTATAAACAAAAACTGGGATAAAATGCAACCAGAAATTACTACGATAGAAAGTATGGGATTAATCAATATCTTCCTTTTGCCGAGAGAATGAAGTAAAAGAAGCATGCTCCTAAGGGAAGTAATTTATGAAAATAGAGGCAAAAAGAAGAGTTTAGAGAGGTGGGCATGAAACCAGCTAAAGGGAAGTTTGCAGCAAATGCAGTTAGAAGAGGAGGTAATAGGCTGGAGAAGCTTGGTGGTGGAAAGGTACTATGAAACTGATTTTATAATAGACATGGGGTTAAAAAGTCATAGTACCCTGATACAATTTGCTGGTGAGGTAAATACAGAAATCTCTAGAAATTCAGAGCAGACTGAGAAAATAACTGTGGAAGTAAATAATTTTGAGTAGTACAGTAATAGACGTGACATAGTGGAAAGTTGTACATTGGTGACTAATAAAAATATTATACTATAAGCAGAAAGTCATCTTTTGGAAATGACCCAGGAGGAAGAGAAAGCAGAATTTTGATTCTGAGATGATTGTCAGCCATCACTGAGATGTAAATTTAGAAAAAAAGAAAAAAAAAAGTGATCTTAGGATATGTCAGCAAAAGTATTTTACAGTAGAGATAGGTAAGTAATGTAGAAAGAAGTAGAAAGCCTTAAATTGAAATTCTAAGCAGGTTGGTCAACTGAGTTCAAGACAGGCAAGATGAAACTGAGAAAACACAGAACAGCACTTTAGGGAATGATTAGGGGAATGGAGAGACAGTCATTTGATGGGTCTGGGAGAATATATGCAGTGTGGTCCAGCAAATCAAACACTAAGAGGGTTTTAAGAGCTGTGTATCAACATATTGAAGGGGAACTTAGGAGAAGGAAGAAAGCTTTTTAACCTTTGAAATTACTTATATATAATCTGTCTATGAAAATCTTTAGGTTGAGGGCTGAAACAGTGGGATAGCACATAAAATCCTAGATCTGCCCTCCAGTGACTTGTTCGAGTTCTGGCATCAGAACTGGATGAATTGTCCAAGTCTAAGGAGAAAAATGTACAAGTTCTATGTTTGCTTTTTATGATGTAACATGAAGCAATTAAAGATGAACTGTTTTCGAATACTCCCATTTGCTAAGTGTGTATGTGGTTCCCTGACTGTGATGATCTCGCAGGGTAACTGTGACCTCCAGACTAGAAGAGAGGAGGCCTCTTATAGAATCATAGAAGCATTAAGGTTGGAAAAGACCTCCAAGATCATCTGGTCCAACTGTATTCTTCATAGATGTCATCTAGTTAAAAGGGCATGACTTAGGTTTTCCCTGGTTCTGTGCATATGTAGGAACAAGTTGGCAGGAGGGAGGGATGTGGAACAGGAGAGCATAGGAAATACATGCTTAGGAAAAGTATATGATGACCACTGAAATGACTTTTCCTTTCTTCATTTTCCATGATTATGGGATAGGTACTGCTGTTAATTATCACACAGAGTTTCTAGTAAGTTGTTTTGTGCTTTCAAATAAACGGGATGCTTTTCACCGGGCCATTTATGAGTTGCTAGAAAGGCAGTATTTACTCAGGAAAATACCCTCATGTCTGTTTTTATGTGCATAGATAAGTAAAGCCCTTATCCAATCTGCTGAAATCAATCGAAATCTTTCTCTATGTCTTAAATGAGCCCAAGAGCAAATCAAAACTCAGAATATATATTCAGGTCATTTGTTTTCTGGTTCTGAGGTTGACACAGAGTAGAAATAAAGGGTTTGGGGCAATAGCCTGGTCACATTGACTTACTCCATTTTCCTTCAGCTGTTCTCTTAAAAGTCAAGGAGATTATTCATGAAATAGGTTGTTATTCAGTGTCTGTAGTAGTCTTAATGCAGCACAAGGGCTCTGTGCTTAAATGGGAATGAAAGATCCATATTGCCAGAATTCAAAATGTCCAGATTTCACTTGTGAGGTCAATTACTTATTTTGAAATGTGAACAATTTTCTGCTTGAAATAATGGAAATGATCAAGCCCTATTAATGTACAGAGCTATGGCTAAAACAGCATACACTGACTTTTCACTGGCATGCAAAAATACATGTTATTTAGTTTGTATTTTATTTTAGAATTAAATATAGATAGATAGATAGATAATGTAATGTTCTGTGAATAGGACCCAGAAGTGACAAAATGTTATTTAGCTATTTATTGGTTTCCAGAATGAAACACATGTAAATACTGAAGTTAACTATACAGGCAGAAATGGAAATATTCAATTTATGGAGTTGGGGCTGTTGAAATGTGTAAGTATGTATTTACAGATTTTGTCACTAGGTGAACTCTGTTTTTTTTTTTTGTTTTTTCCTTCCAGTTTGCTCCCAGTATTCTAGAGGAGTTTTTGCCATTTTTGGACTATATGATAAGAGATCAGTACATACCTTGACCTCATTCTGCAGCGCCTTGCACATCTCCCTCATCACGCCGAGTTTCCCTACCGAAGGTGAGAGTCAGTTTGTGCTGCAGCTGCGGCCATCTCTGCGAGGAGCCCTCTTGAGCTTGCTGGATCACTATGAATGGAATCGCTTTGTCTTCCTGTATGACACAGATCGAGGTGAGTTGCAACCCAGCTTTATTATCTTTTTAGTTCTATTGATTTTTGCAAAAACTGTACATTTTTATATGGTATTGAGAGACTGGGGAGTCAAATTTTAAAGAGCCTTTGAGTTGAAATACCTTTGACTGAGTAGCTCTGTGGCTGAAGGAAGAATTCCTTAGCCTGCAAATACTGGAAATACTGGAATATACTGCAAATACTACAAATATTGGATGCAAATAGGATGCAATTGACCAGCAGAAGCCTGCATTTTAAGTCGTGAATGCTAAAACATTTTAATTAATGTTAGTGAAACAAACAGTTCAATAAGCAGATTTGTACAGATCGGTTCACTTTTCAGCTCACTTCTTAAGTGACAGCAGTACAAAGGAGTTGAGAGGACCAGCCACGTTTTTGCTGCATCTGCACTGGTATAAGCTGAGATGTGAGCTCATTTGGCCTTTCATGCTTTGGGAGGTCAAGGCAGAGGCTCACTGAATGTGAGGCCCTCAGGCTGCAGCAGAGAAGTGAAGGTAGGAGATGTATCTACATGGCAGCAGCAGGAGAGGATGACGCAGTAGCCATCTCTGTCCACTGCTCCTTTCACGTGGAGTTATCTCTGCAATTGACCTTGCTTTTATAAAATTCATGGTGCATTACAAAAGGCCACATTTCCTGTTCACATCTTCCATTCCACATCCCAGAGCATCTCAGAACCTTTTAAGTGGTAGAAAACTGCAAGTGCATCACTGCACCTCACCACTTACTGTAGGATTGTGAAGTAAAATCTCACATTCTCCATGTTGTGCATTCATTCTGTTGGCAAAGCACTTTGAGTATGGAAGAGTATTTAGCCAACACGGCTGAGCTTCTGTGAAAGAGGCAAGGTTTTTACGTTGATGGCTTATTTTCAGGGGAAAAGTGAGTGGCATAGCTGTAGTCAAATAATTATTTTACTACAGCTGTTTCAATATAGCTCCCCATGTGGACAGGCTATTCTAAATTGAAGTGGCTTTATTCCAGTGTAATTATTCTGCAGTAGAAATAGGGAATTTTACTGACCTAACTAAATCTGTTTAATTATTTGATTATGGCTGTAGAAGTCAATTTTCTTGTATATACAAGCAGTACATTTTAGTAAGAATTTTGCTTGAAACTGCCTAAATACCTGAATTTAAATAAAAATGATTAATGTGCCAAAATGAAAGGGCTTGCATTGTTCCATAATTGTTGGTGTTTTTTTGTTTGTTTGTTTGTTTGTTTAAAAAAAAAAAAAAGGGTTGTGGTTTTTTTTTATGTTTGCTGGACCAACAAGGGAGCTCTGGGAAGCATTATAGAACACACTAGGTAACATACCAGAACAAGTCCAGAGAAGGGCCACAAGGATGATCAAAGAGATGGATGGAGCACCTCTCCTGTGAAGACAAGATGAGGGAGTTGGGGTTGTTCAGCCTGGAGAAGAGAAGGCTCCGGGGAGACCTTAGAGCGGCCTTCCAGTACCTAAAGGGGGCCTACAGGAAAGCTGGGGAGGGACTCTGTCAGGAAGTGATAGGACAAGGAGTAACAACTTTAAATTACAAGAGGGAAGATTTAGATTAGATATGAGGAATAAATTCTTTATTATGAGGGTGGTGAGGCACAGGCACAGGTTGCCCAGAGAAATTGTGGATGCCCCATCCCTGGAGGTGTTGAAGGCCAGGCTGGATGGGGCTTTGAGCAACCTGGTCTGGTGGGAGGTGTCCCTGCCCATGGCAAGGGGGGTTGGAGTCAGATAATCTTTAAGGTTCCTTCCAACCCAAACCATAATGTGATTCTGTGATTCTATAACTGAGAAGAGAAAAACACAGTGAATTTAAAAGCGTTCTTACTCAAAACAGTAATGAGGAGCAAGAAAACAAGCACGCAATTATAGATGTGATCCTACAAGTTCAACAATTTGTCAGGAGAAGAAGTGCACAACCTGCAGTCACCTTTCTCATCTAAATTCACATGCTTAATTAGATTGAGACATTATTTTGAAGCATGCAATATCACACCAAGGGCAGTTACAGAACATCATCTATAACAGTGTGGTTAATAAATGATTCCTATGGCACTGAACTCAGCAACTCTGAACACATTGGTGTGTCTTTGACAAAGAGATGACACTTGCCAGCTGGATGCAAGGAGTGCTACACTGGATCATCTCTTAAAATCTGATTAGGTCTTGTGACTCTATTTAATGCAGGAGAAAATAAGATCTGATGTACCTTTAAGTAGTAGGATGACTGTAAAGATATATCCTTGATGAATAATTTTCACTACCATTCCACAACAGAAATTTTGAATGCAGAGTTCAGATATGATAAGAAAAAAATATAAAAATAAAAATAAAGGAAAAAAATAAATATCATCTTTTGATTCAGTGTAATCAGAAATATATATATATATTTATATATATATATTGATGTTGAATTACATAGGATCTCTGTCAGTGAGGCTGGAACTTAGTCATGTCTAGATTTTTGCTAAAGATACTTCCAGTCCATGCCAGACACTTCCCTATCTGTCTGAGAAGCTCCATCCAACCAAACTGTAGGAACAGGAATCACTTTGCCTTTTGTTTTTGACACTGGGCCTGCAGATTGTTCTTTGCAGCTTAACCAGAAAACTATAAATAAATTCTTATGCAGGAAGGTAAACAATAAGTATAAATTCCAGCCAGACATAGTAGCTGTTTAGGAAGAGGGCAGCATTTAGGGGTGTTGTTCTCAGACCTGCTTTCCCAGCGTTTTCATCCGACTTGCTTCTTGCTTCTCTTGCATGCAGCTCAGTTGCTGCTTGCTCTTAAGGGGTGAACATTTAATTTCAGGTATTAAAGTGGGTTCTCTGCTGTATCACTCTGTTTATCTCTGGACAGACACTCAACTCCCTGTAGAACCCCAGTCTTTTTGCTACCACGGGTGTCTATGTTAAGCATTTTAGTTCAGGTCAGGAATGCACTTCTGCTGCAGCTCTCCAAGTCATTGCCACATACCACACCTGGGTTTATGCCGTGGAGTTGTCTTGGTGCTCACAAACTCCAGTGAGATGGTGGCTTCAGCCAGTATGTTAAATCTCCTTTTCTGACATTCTTTCAGTGTTGTTGTCTGGAAAATCACTGTCCTGTGACAGAATGCAGATAGTAGGAAGAATGACGAGGCTACAAAATGAATTGTAACTAGCAGGGAACATTACAGGCTTTGCAAAAAACATCAGACCTGATGACAGAAAATGCAACTCGTTACTTAACAGGGAAGGTGAGCAAGTAAGAAGGAGGTTAAAACCTCAAAGGCCCTTTGGTTTCAATACATCCTTCTTTCTCCTACCCTCCCTCCATAAAAAGATTTAATTATGACCTGGTGCTTAATACAATTAATGTAAACAGCAATTACTATTAACAGCAAGGTGCCAGGAACACAGACAGAACAGGGAAAGAGCAGGCTGAAGAACACTCACACAAATTACACAACACATAGCAAGGAAGGCCTAAAATGAAAGCCATGCCTTCCTGAGATACCCAGAGGAAAAGGGAAGTCCCATAGAGGTAAAGTGCTCACTTGATACTTGATGTCATCATAAAGGAAGATAAATGAAAGGACCAAATGGGCAGACCAGTAGAACATTTGGTTTATATATGTTCTTTCATTGTGATTGAGAGGTATTTGTTTTATAAAGAGGCAGACAATCAAGTGGGAATGTGCATCTGTAAATCACTGTGGCATTTTTGATGGGGCAGAGGTGTGCCTAGGGTGGTGTTTTGCTAGTTGTTGACAATAATTTCTAGCATCAGAAAGCAAAAGTTGGAGCCTAAAGCCACAGAAGAAAGTTGGAGAAGTTTGTGTGAGGTGTGAGAAGCTGTTTAAGCTTGTGTTAGCTGTCCATGCTGTGTGCAGCCGTGCTGAGGGCTGGGATGGCAGCAGTTGCTGGTAAAATTGCAGGTGTTACCCGGAGCTAAAGGAGCCCGTGGTGGAGACAGTCAGAGGGGCTGTGGGGCTGCAGGGGACACCAGGGAGGACTGCAGTTGTTGAGCTGGGAGGTGCTTTCACCAAAGTAAAGCAGCCATTTGAATCCAGCCCTGTTTCCCAGCAAGAGTTGTCAGTCCCTGACTGTGACTAAAGAGCAGGAGGGGGAGAGCCACCAGCTGGCCTAGCAGTTGGCTCAGCAGAGGCAAGGACTGTAAAATAGTTATAGTTCTCCTCTAGAAATTAGGCATTGCATGTGAGCTGTTTATGTACCGTGTTGTGCTGTTTTATTTTTTTCTTTGTTCCTTTTAATTACATAGTGTTCATTAAACCAACTCAGTCATGTTTGCAGGTGAGAAAAATCAGCTCACTGTGCACAAGATAAATTTAATTTCCCTACATTTCTGGACAGTGTTTTTATAGCAACTCCTTTAAAGTTGAAGCCATTTTATTTTATGAAAATCTAAACCTGGCAGAAGAGTTACACAAGTGCTGATGGCCTGTTCAAATTAATCCTATGCTACTTAGAGTAGCAAAATGCAAGCTTTTATCTTTTGAGCACTTGTGGAGGATTGGTGAGGTCTCAGATGTCTGGAGAAGGTAAAGAAAGGTATAGGAAATGTATAGCTCTCCCTCTTACTTTGAGAGAGATTTTGGAATTGGTTATTAATAATCAATTTATCAGGCTAATCTAATTTTCTCCCTTGGAAGAGTAGCTGTCACAGCAGTAAGTGGTAGGTCTGGTGTAACTTTGTACCTCCTGTGATGATGCCTCATGCCTGAAACAGAAAACAGAAAAGCAACTATAGCCTGGTGTCTGGAAAATTAAGAAACCATACCCTCAAATAGTTGTTAATGACACATGTTAAAACTAAGAGTAGTTCTCAGATGAGGTGTGAGGAATTTGTCTTTGCTCTAGTCTAGTGAACGTCCAGCGTGAAGTTGAGGAGAACAGCTTTTGTGGATGCCCAGCCTCAGTGAGTTAAACAGAGTGATGCAAGATAAGTTGAAAGTGATCTTGCTAGATCAAGGAGGTGAAGTATGATAAAAGCTGTGCAAAGGTTAAACTTAGGAGGGAAGAACCAAAGGTACAAAGTGCAGAATAACTAGCTTGACACTAGTATGAGAAATATTTCAGGGGTGGTGGAGAGCCTTAAAAATAATGCAATTCAATACTGTTGTACTGTTTCCAAGAAAGTAGATATTATATTGAGATTTGGGGAAAAAAAAATTGCGTGTGGGAAATGGAAGCTGGATGTTGCTCCCTCTCAGCTGGCTGAGATGTTGGGTTTCACATTTCAACAGCAAAGATAAATATCTGCTAGCTGAGGAAGTGGAATGGAATCTAGTGAATAAGGCACACAGAGGATGTGATGCTGGCAGTACTGTGTCTCACCATTTTTCCTTGGCATTTGAAAACACTAGGTACTGTTCCTAGCTGCATCAAAGGCATTTGGTATGAGCATGGAGCAAGGATCAGGCATCTGTTGCTGGAATGACACTGTTGTTACTGTTGACCACATATAGATATCACATACATAAATTTCAAGAGTCCAGAGGAGAGGAGTAATATGAAAAAAAAAAAAAAGAAATTAAAAGCATGACCTGTGGGGGGAAAAAATAAAAAAATAATCTTAAAGAACTGAGATCATTCTCGGGGAGAAGGTCTGTTGAGGAGCAAAGACCAGTTCTTTTTTGTACCCACTGAGATCAAGGAAAGAATTAGAATTATTTTGCAGGAAGGCAGATTTAGGGTGTTAATAGGAAAAGTGTTTCAGCAAGGTCAGATAAGCGCTATAATATACTGAGGAGATTGTGGGAATTCTTACCATTGGAGGTTTTAAGGAAGAGATTAAAAAATATCTGCAATGGTGATCTGCTTTACTACATCCTGCGTCAGATGATCTCTTAGGTCCCCTCAGGATTTATATTTATGTAATTTTCATGATTTGTCCAGGAAACTGGGAATGGTTTCTTCACAGTACTTGAAATTAAGTACTGTGAAAAATTAAGATAACTTAATTTTTTACTATGGAGCAACTTTCAATAATATATTATTGCTATTCAATTATATATATAGCCTTTGTAAAACATTTAGTATGTTCCGTTATTCAAAAATCAGATCAAAAACATTCTAAGTGACTTAAGATAAAAACACTGTAAAATCAGGTCGAAGGACTATAATTATAATATGGCACTCAATAAGTTGAGTTACTGTTTGCTGAGCATTCAGAAACTGCAAGAACTGGCCCTACATCAAGCATTACTTGATATTTTTACTGTGCTTCTGAACAAATTTGTCAATGTCTTAATAATGAAAAAGAGAAATAATATTATAGCAAGCTGGAAAGTTATTTCAATATTTAGCTCAATTGAAAGAGCTAGACTGCTGAAGCCAGTAACAATCTAGAAATACAACCTGTGTATTTATCTGCATAAAAATACTGAATAGAGATTCTTATTAGTGAAATAAGTTCAAAAGACCAAGTGCTGCTAATAAACAACAAATTGAAGATGAACATGCAACACAGTACTGCCAAGAAAAAGGTTTTGCTACTAAGTGCTGTTTAATTACTGATTGTGTTCTGCATAACACTGTTGAGCCTAGACCTATAGCATTCTTGCCTTAAACTGCTAGAATGTCAGGGTGTTTAGGTAAGCCTGAGAAACAGCAATTACATACTGGTTCATAGGGAAGATTAAGTTAGCAACCTGACTTTCTTCACTTGCAGTGATCTGCTTGGTCTTGGGTCCTTTCTTTCATGATGTTCACCAAGAAGAGTTTGCAAGGTTTCCCACAACAGGCGTTTTTCATTCTGCCAACCTTTGACAAAATGTCCAAGAATAAAAGCGAAACAGAAGCTCATGACTGTGTCCACTACCTGAAAATAGAAGTTTCTTATCCGCAGTGTGCAATTATTTACCAAACTTTTGTGAAACAAAGAGCAGAGATGTCATGGCATTGAAAAAATATTGAAATGATGTCTTTTAGAAAACAAACAGCATTAGATAACTGGTCTCATTGCTTTTATTACTACTTGTATTTTATTGACATTTTATTGACTACTCTGACATCTGGTCTGTAGGTTTAAAATTTTTGGTATTTTATGTCTTTACAATTGCTGAGATCAAGATCATCAGTGTTCTCAGCATGTCAGCTTTTTACATATTTCAGAGTAATTTCATCAAATCAGGTCCAATGGTCAAACTGGTTTGGAGATTTCAGTAGCCCTAATACATGCCAGGGAATAAGTTTTCACTTATGCTGTAGGTGAACAGAAAAAGAATCCTCACCAGATGTGTTAAAGAAGCCATTTGTCATCATCAAAATGGGCATCTAGATGGGCAGTGGATCGTGTCATACATATTAGGATCCAAGTACCAAAGTCATGTTGTAATTTTGTGCAGGCTGATCTGAAATGATACATGGAATGTAGAGAAAAAGTTTATAAAATATCAGTGAATAAAGAACACTGCAGTAAGTTTGTCAGCCCCTTCATATGATCTGCATCTGTCTATACTCAGTAATACCATGTTTTTAATGGAATAGACCAATCTGCCTCATCCACTGATAACTGGTTTGTAAATATTTAGTTTTACCAATGTTAGCTCATTCGTAATTATATCAGCAACATGCCAGCTTGTCGTCATCTTCTCAGCAGCTGATAACAACTTGAAAATATAGGTAGTAAGTGTACACATGAAACACAGATGCATCTGCATGAGTAAAAATACTATGACTTTCCATCTTTCCCTTGTCTTACCACCAAAGAGAAGCAATAATGATAAAACAGCACTGAAATCTAGTAATCAACTCAGAATTCACTACATAGGAAAATCTTCCAAGGGCTTCATTAAATAAAAGTACTCCTCTTGTTGATTAAAGTTCTTGAACATTCAGCAAAGGTGGTAATACAGAAAATAAATATATAGAAATAAAAAAAAAAAAGATCATTAGGTGTACAGATGAGTACCCTGACTTTGCTATTCCATATAAGATGTGGATCGAACTTAGCTGCATCAGCATGCTTTGATCATCTAGCTAAACACTCAGAATATGCAGTATAACCTAATGTGAAAACACCATAGAAATATATCAGTCAGGAAACATTAAATAAAGGGCTGCCCATTATCTTCCTGATAGAAAGAATTTGTTTTGTGTCTTGTGTCCACAGCTATGTCTCTGGCTTCTGTATGCTTTCCTATTCCAACATCCTAAAGTAAATAGCATTTCTATTTCCAATGGGTTGTTCTAATAACTTCAGAGCAATTGCATCTCCAGAACCTGGCACAAACAATTAATTTGTTGTTACCTGTTTATGTAACACCTTCATTTACATGGAAACATGTCATTTTCAGCTGTTTGTTACACACACATTCTGTATTTTACTTGAAAGCAGAACAATGTAATTCTGAATATATGCTTCCACTTATTCTCTGAAAAGAAAAGTTAACTTCAGATGCTCCTACGACTTATGAATACTGTTGTGGCTCAGCACATTTCTGAGTACATGCTGTACCTGAATACATTAGTAGACATTGTTCTGAGAAGCATTTTTTTTCACTTGCTCCATATAGATAAGTCATAAATAAAAGCACTGCAAACCATATGTTGGGATCTGTATGCTGTAAAAATTAATTTTGTGATTATTTCATACTATATAAGAATGGGTAATTTATATGCATACTAATAGGATTTATATTTACTTTTTCCATAGATTAAATAAACTCCCTCCAGAAAACAATGCTTTAAGTAGAAATTAATGTTGTGATTTACTGATTATTTAGCTTTCTTGCTACTCCGCCTTTTGTTACATAGATATATATCAGTGATATCACCATTGTCAAAAATCTGCAAAAAAAAATGTCTTTAGTGAAGGGACTGCAGCAACCTTACATCAGCATAGCCAAGAGCATCGTTTCTAAGTATGAGGCTGTCCTATGTTTCCACTACACATTGGTCAGTATTAGTAGTGCAGACAGTTGATAGATACAACAACCAGCAATGCAGACCTCTAAAGAAGACCTTGAAAAGACTCAGACGAGGAAGCCAGCCACACATCCAAATGCTTGTGCTTCAGAAATTTACTTCAGTGCAGACATCTGAGTCCCGCAGCTGCTGTACATAGCCTTTTATATGGCCACAGGTGTTGGCTTCAGTGCTGGAGCACAGAGTGGTAGCAAACAGAGGGGAGTATAGTCGATGCTGCCAGAGACCAGACATAGTGCCAATTTAATACTGAATGTAAAACAAATACTCGTGCCAATTTGTTTCTAAATGCATTTTTAGTTAGAAAAATTAGCTTGTTTTTTGAGAACATTATCTATGTGTGGATGAATGTTCCAAGTTTTAATACAGTATAAAGCAGGCTTTTAAAAAAAATAATAAATGAACAAAATATATATTTACAAATAGCCCTACAGCATAGACTTACAAATATCAAAACATATGATTCTATTGCTTTTTGCTGTTATTGTTTAAAAAAATAATTAAATTGTATTAGACCATTTCTTAATGATCTTTCTCTCCATGGCATATTTTGTGATACAGTTATCCCTTATGTAGTACAAGTGACTTCTAGGGCACTGCAGCAGGAAGCAAAGATAATTCAGCATTAGAGTATATTGTGAAGTAAATCTGTATGTTTATATCTGGTCCTGGACATTCTTAATTCAGCTGATTGATCTGTTATTGTATCATCTATGCAGTCTGTAATTTTAGAATTACATTATCTGCTCTTGTGAAGAGTGTATATTCCAGTGCATTCAGATTTTCACTATTTTGAGATACATTTTGCCTGTAAAAAGGCATTTCCCTCATTAATTGCAGCTGAATCCTATTTACATACATATTTTTACAAATAATTTGTCTTTGCTCAGTTCTGAAAGGAGAGGCGGAAGTGTAGAGATCCTTTTAAGATTGACTACTTATCACAGTACTACAGATGCTATTTCTGCCTCTGCACAGGGAATTTCCTGCACTAGTATTTACAGATAATAGCATTAACAGATGCTTCTGTTACCAAAACTGCAGTGAATGTTTGAGGTGTTTAGCATTTTGCAATTAAAAAGAGAGTTACCAAAGGATCCTTCAATTGTAAGGACTCAAAATCTTTCTTTGTACCACCGCCTTGTTGGGTTTTAATATTAATGCACACCTGGATGCTGCAGGAAGTTTTCCTGTGGACAAAGGACATGTATTTTCTTCCAGTTTGACTTGGATTGCAAATGGCCAACATTTAAGGTAGTTTTGAAGATCTGGGCATAATAAATGACAAAAGTGCCAGGAAAGAGAAGTTGGGAATACAAAACTGTGGTTGCTAGTCTAGATCCCTGGAACAAATAGGCATCTTATGTTAATCTGTCATTTGGTAAAAAGAAACTGTCTGGGGAGTAAGGGCCTGTATCCTAGATCTTCCGTCTCCTAATGGAGAGCCCTGCTCAACATGGGACAGCTGTTACTCTGGAAGGTCCTGTATAGACACTTATTTCACAGAAGCTATTGGAGCTAATTTTTCTCTGTAGGCAGTTCAGAGTAAGAAAACTAAATAAAAAATAGCCAGTGTAGTTATACTTTACAAAAACTGGACGTGTAAAGATAATAAGCAGTACTTTTAAGTGAGTTTATTCAAATAAGTTCATCCTAACAGAAATGTAGATTTTTGTTATGAAAGCATTTGATTTGTACTAATGAAATCAAGTGGAAAAGACAGTTTGCTTTCTAAGTAAATTTGATAAAACAAAGGCTTAATATATTTGTGTATTCACATATTTTCTTCACGTTAAAAACAAAATACCCTATTTAATGGGATAGGTAGTTTCAAATAGGTCTGATTACTCAAAATACTCTTAACAAACTTCAGCTATTGGAGTTACATATGCCTACTTTGCCTATAGAGTTTAGATTTGGTAGGATAAAGGAGGTCATGAACCTGACCCTCAAACACAAATGACTATGCCAAGCACAGACCTATCAGTTACTGTTGTTTGTCTTCTTTTTGTGTGTGTTGATGAGATGGATGGCATTTTATAAGTTTGTATATGTACAAACAAGTATGTGTGTGCTTATATATGCACAGTAATAGTTATATTTCCTGGCTTTGTCTGGATGCAGAACAGTTAAAATCATTTAAGTCTCAAAAAGCTTCCTGTTTTAGAAGCACAACTCATACTACTGAAAAGTCTTTTAGCAGTAATTTTAAATTTTCTTTTCTTTTCTTTTGTCTAATTTGTATTTTCATTTTCATTAAGCATTGCTTTGAAACCAAACTTCTTCTACAATGTTTAGCTAGTATGTCTCAACATCCTCCATGTTTTATTTCAAAAACTGTTTCGAACAGGAAATTCATCTATACCGGTTTTGTCCTATGACAAGTATTCTGAAGTTTACTTTTCAAAGAAATGATGTCTGGGGAAAAATCTCATAGCTAATTCTCTAAAATAGTTGTTTTACTGGGAAAAGAACTGCCTTTCTCTGAAGTGTTTATTTCAAAAAACTTTTAGAAGATCAGTACGGTATTGTATATATCTTTTAGGTTCTGCCTTGCATGAGAATGGTTTCATACCAAATTGTGAGAAGATGAACTTTCTTTCTCCTCTGGACCAGAATTTCCAGTTTTGGGTTCCTAATCCCATGTCGGAGTCATGGGCTGTGTATAGTGCTGCACCAACTTTATCTTCTTTAACTTCATAAACTCTGCTTGATAGGGCCTCCCAAAACTCACTTTTTTGTTCCTCACGTTTCCACTGATGCAGGGAGGTTTAATTACCTTCAACTGTGTTATCTCATGAATCGCCTTAGTATCTGCTTCATTGCTCTCTGTATTTTAAACTTTCACATATTTTCCCAGATTTATTTGCTTGATTCCTCATTTCTTTTTGTCTTTGATCACTTTGCATTGGATTTCTTTTCTACATCTTCTTCTACTTCATTTCCCAGTAAGCCTGATTCATTTTCAGCACTGGCGCATTATTTGAGAGCCCTGGAGCATCCTATTGGCTTCTATTTCTGTTTCTACTGTTCACAATTGTCACAGGCTAAGGTTTTTAGCTTGAAATATTTTTTTAAAAAGTGTAACAGGAGACTTAAAATTAGTGTCTGTCTTTGCCTGCCATGGAGGAAAAAAGTGCAGCTCTGTTTCCAGGATAAACAAATAGCTATCGGTATATCTCAAAGGATTAGCACTCCAATTTGAATGAAATGAAAAAGAAAAAAAAATATGGACTCATTTTTATTTTAAATCAGTTTAGAAAAAGAATTAATTCAAGTTTTGCTTTACTTTCATTATTGCTGCTAAAAATGTGGATGGAATTCACATGCATGTGTCACCAAACAGCAAAAAGAGAGGTTCACGAACTGCATTATCTCTTGTATCCTCAAATGCACTTCCAAGCTACCAGACAAGAGTGGTAATAGGAAATGCATAGAGGTGCAGTATTTTGTCTGTGCTAAGAGCTGAATTCACAAGTAGTTTAAAAGCCAAATTACATAATCTCTCCTCCCGCAAGTCAGGCACGTTGCAGTAGCCACCGCACAGCTGCTGGCCTGGGTGGCATCCAGGCAGACACAGTCACAATTGTCTCTTTTCATCTGGGTCATTCTGAATTCCTTCAACAGGAAATGGAATACAAGCAGAAAACTTTTAAAAACATCCCAGACATGAATCAACAAAAACCCGGAACATCTGCTCATCAAAGCTCATCAGAAAACAGTGTATTTTATTTACACTACTCTTCTGGATGTATTTAGAATGCCTAATGAGATTAGGGATCACTGGAAAATATTGCTGATATGAAGTGTCCATTTCACTTTGCAGATTAAAGGCATAATCTACACAAAGTATCTGAAACAATAAATCATATCCACAGGCACTGTAATTTTATGTATTTATTTATTCTAGTGGAAAGTGATGCAGTTTTATTAAATCCACAGTTGGCACCAAATCCAAGCTGGCCAAAACCAGGTACAATATTTTAATCAATATTTCAATTTCTTTTGAAGATAAAATAGTGCTAGCAAATGAGAGTAGAAAGTGCATTTAATAAGTGGATTCAGCAAAAACAGTGAGGAGCAGTTTCATTTATAAGGAAATGTAGGGTCAGATACTCAGACAAGATTAGCATAACCTACTGACTGCATCCTGAACTACCAGGGAATCAGGCTACTGTATTTAAACATTTATCACTATATAACTTTTCTGATCCATAATCAGTCCTCATTCAGGATTTATGAATCCTCATGTCCTTGTGAGAGGTCTTAACTACTGGGGCAGTTCTAATTTCAGCTATTAGTTTACTTGTCCAGAATAAGAGCTCAGTTACATACCCTTATTTTCAGCGGTTTGTATTTTTGTAGAGTTACATGCTATTACACAGGGAAGTGTTTAGCTCAAAGCTGAGTACTGAGTTATCTGAGCTACTTTAATTATTTCAGGGAGAGGTTCACCTCAGCTATGGTGAGGAAATGTTGGCTTACAGTGACTGTGCTAGTTTGTGACCTTGTCTTTGTGGACTCCCTTTCTTCTCTGTGTATTGGAAGGAAAATAAATGCTTCTTTTGCAAGAGTAAGATTGCTGGGGAGGGAAGAAGCTATTTTCATTTTACTTGCCCACTGACTCCTGTCTTTTTCAAGCATCGTAAATGGTGCCTATCACTTCAGCATAGCGTTTCCTCAGAGGCTTTTCTGTTTATGATCATAGCAAAGCATCTTCCATAGCGATGAGTGCTTTTAAAGGAAGCCAGCATAGCACCCTGGTCACTCTTTAAAAGTCAACTTGGAAATTATGCAGTTTTCTCCAGAAGCAACACTGTCATAGTGTTGGTTTGGAGAAAAAGGACAACAGCATTGATGAATGACTAGAGCAGCTGTAAGTCACATAAGGGGTAATTATTTTTTGCAAGTGTGGAAAGGAATTTTATTCTGTACGTCTGCTGTGTAGCTACAAAATATTGCTGTCAATGCCAAAAAGGATAAACACCTGCTAAAGGAACTGTGGAGAGGATTATCTCTCTTTCTTATGCATGCACTTATGAAATATGTACTACACATTGGACTGTCTCCAGCTTTTTCCTCTTTCTCTCAGTGTGTTTCTAGCCATTGAATCAATTGTTCATCCTCTCTGCCTGACCTGTGAAAAATACATCTGCTATGCAGAGAGGCCAAATATCAACATATGACATGCTTCAGTTCCCCTGTGCCAACCTGCTAGGAGAGAACGCTTGTTTCTTTTTTGACCGATCTGCTTGTGAGTTCTGCTGTGTGGTTTTGCTGATGGGGTGTGGGGCCCGTACACTCTCCTGCTCCTTATCCCTCTTTGCCAGGCTGGAAAGAGCTACTTGCTCATTTCTTTCCACCTGTGCAGCTGTAGCGATGCTCTGCCAGCAATGCTAATGCTCCCTTGCCAGCTTTTAAACATTCTGCCAAGTAGAGAGAATTAATAACAAGATCTGAATCATCTCTAAAGTAACCCAAATGCCCCTGTGTCCTATTCCTTCAGTGTTATGTCATTTCTCAGCTCCTGTCCAGGATAATAAAAAGGATCTCTCATACCCTCACAGCTGAGAAGTGTGTCAGGGCAGGCAACGCCATTTATTCAGGCTACCCTTTTGCCTTTGTGGCTCTAAACATTAAAAAACCTTTAGGCCAGATTTTCCAGTCCATGTCGCGCTGCTCAGCTGGTGCAAAGTGGATGGACCCCAGCCAAGGCTGGCGAGTGGCCACAGCCTTCCCCTCGTGCCGGTGCAAGCAGCCAGGAAAGGGCAGAGTGGTTTGTGTCCTCGCGGCCCCTCTGCAGTGCGGCGAGCGGGGCAGCCTGGGATGGGCTCAGCCCCGTGTATGTGTGTGCCATCGGCACACCGGCATGTAGCTGACATCACTTCCTCTAAGGGCATCCACATTTCAAGCAGAGCTTTTGGTGTTTAAACTGGAAAGCGGAAGAGTTAGGGCAATGGAAGGGTTTGTGTGGGATGAAGATTAAACCAACGGGAAGAAAGCATTAGAACTGAATCACAGGTGGTAATGTCTGCAGTGTACATGCCTACTATGAACTTCAGCATCAGCTTCCCATTGTGATGTGAACCTAACTCATTTGATGCTTTCTTTCATTTTGTTTCATCATTTTTACTCCATTTCTAAGCGGAATCAAAGACCTTAAAGTACCAGAATGAACTGTCAGGAGTGAATACTAGAAGATACTTTGGGATGGCCATGCTCAGTTAGTACTGTATCTTCCAGAAGTGCTGCCAAGTATTCCTTTTAGGTTTAAAAAAAAAAATGTTTTCCTTTTGTTTTAATAAGAAAATATGGCCTTTAGTGTCCAGAGACCTCTGCAAAGTGCTATGCAGAGCAGAGGCAAAGGAGTGGATCTTGCTCCACCAGCTGTGGCTCCTGTTTCCCCTCCTAGAATTTTTCATTCCTGTTGCAGTTATAGGTGTCTTTCTTTGGCTGGGTGTCATGCTTTCCTTCCCTGGGGCTCTGGGGAACTTCTACACAGCTGCAATCATAACCTGGTACACTCTCCCCTCCCTTTTTCTCCCCTCTCTACCACACATATTACTCATAAGCTTTACTTCCTATTCAGATGACATCCTTGCTTATCTCCAGCTGTACCCCTCTCTGTGGTGCATTTGGTTTTCCCCTGGGCCCAAAGGCTTTTAGAAAACAGTTCTGCAGCTCTCTTTCTTATTCTGCAGCCTACGTTTTCCGTCTAATGTTCAGGAAAAGGCACAACGCTACCTGCCTGCAGTGGCATCCCTAAATACCAGTGTGGAGATACTGAGATGGCCTGTACTATTAATGCGTAGAAAGGCAAACCTGTTTGTAGAGATGAAAACACACTCTAATGCTTGACCACCTACCTCTTGGTGGCCATGCTTTGTCCTTTTCCTGCTCTGTGCTTGTGGGTTACATATATCATATCAGGTAGGCTTTATTCCCATCATTACCCACTGCTTTTATTGATAAGGAGTTATTCTGTGGTGTCTGTGATGGCAACAGAGTGGTCAGTGGTAATGAACTCTCCCCAGTGCTGCTTAGAGCCCCAGTGCAGTGTGAGAGAAGGAAGACAAGTTTTTAGGTCAAGTATTATGTGCTGCCTCTGTCCTGGCAAAAAGAGTCACCCAGCTTGATGAATCTGTTGGCCAAATCTTGTTGTTTTTTTTTTGTTTTTTTCCCAAGTGATATCCCATCTGTTTCAATGCATCTGTTTGCATTTGAAAAAGGTGTTAGCACTTTTAATATGACAAATTAGTAGGCCTGGAAGAGTCACCTGGTACTAGCCACTAAACTCCTTTTGTTTCTCTGCTCAGTTTGTACTAAAAAAGCAGTTTCTGAAGGCCTAGAAGTTATCTGGCTTGTAAAGAAAAATCCAGTCTCTGCCAGAGACTGGAGGTATAAAATTTGACCTACTTAGCAAAAAAAATCCTATTAGATGGATTTACACATGGCTCCCCATGATCAGACTGTCCAATAAGAATAGGACCTGAAGCCTTTTTCTGTTTAATGCTGTCAGGTATTTTTTCCAGGTTACTTTTCCTTGCTTCATTCAGATTCTGATGCTAAAAACAATGCAAAATGTACTCTGATTCATATAGAACTTATAATTTTGAATGCCATCATATTAAACCACTAAATCTGATACATTACATTTTGATAAATATCGTTACTGTAAACAAGAAAAAAAGCCTTTAATCTTGATTTGCCATAACTAGTTACATGGTGTGGCAAGACAAGTCGCCTCAGAGACTACTCTGAGCTCTGAAATAGTCAGTTCTCACTCTAGTTTGCTGCAGTTAAAACCCATTTTTTCCTGACTTCATACTGCTGCATCTCACCCCATGCTGCAAAACCATGTGACTTTATTGCAATGCTAACAGTATTGAATGTTTTTTGCTTGAGTCTCTTGCTTCAAGAGCCAGGTGTTTTTGTGAAGCTCTCAGCACTCCTTTCTGTCCAAAGAGAAAAAACACATCCACACAAAAATAAAATAAAATAAAATAAAATAAAATAAAATAAAATAAAATAAAATAAAATAAAATCTTCCCCCTTGGTTGTAGAAAAGAGCTTGTGACCCCAGTGACACTGCAGTGGCTAAGCAACTAGGGAACAAACCAAAAATCCGAGTATGTATTGTTATCTTTAAATCTTTTTGTATTAGTCTTGTAATTTTGTTTCAAGCAATGATATTGAAAGTTTTTTTGTTTAGCCAAAACAGTAGAAACAAATGAAAAACAAAGTGAAGCAGGAGAAAGTGAGATTGTTTTGTAAAGCTGCATTTGTTTTTGAGATACGTATTGGAAATATTTCTATATCACATCTATTGCAAAAGTTTTATGCACGTTATCTTCTTTAAAAAAAAAATAATAATCAAAATGGTAATCAAGATCTTACCAAAATAATAATAATAATCCCTGCCAAAGATCCTGTAAGGCCACAATTCCTCATAGTTTGATTCATAGGGATCCTCCCCCGCTCCCTTGTTTTCTTTGACTTCTTCCTGTCTTTTAGATGATAATGTTCCTGCAAATGGGAGATATGTTTGCCAGAATACCAGTACCTCCTTTATATAGCTGTCACCGGTCCCATAGCCTAAGCAGAAGGAAATGCAGGAAACAAATGCCCATGCTAACTAGTGCATTTGCTTGCTGCACTCCCAGCAGGAGTCATTCAGAGTCACCCTTTGGCAAAACTTGGAAAGATGCTTTCTCCATAAAATGTGAGGTACAACATTTCTGGCCCCTAAGCAAACACCTTCTTCATCCTGCACTCTTAAGCACTAGGAGCAGACATTACTGTCTTGGGCATGCTGGGCTCTTTCTGGTTAAGAACACTATTGGTACAGTTTGTATTGCAAATCAGAATAGATTGCTTTCTAGGTAATAAACTAAGAATTTCAGTTCAGCATTGTCATTTCTTATGTTCTTTGTATTAGAGCTTATGGGGAGTCTTACACGTAGAAAATACATTCATAATGCTAAAAATCTGTAGTAATAAATAGGTACTGACCATAGCAATAAATTTTCTCTGTGCTTTAGCTTTTAAAAATTGTTGTGAATAACGCTGTAAGAGGGCTAGATTCCCAGCTGTCATCAAAAACAACAGAAGAGCCATTTATGCATTTATCCTCTGAAGACTGGTTCCCAAGGCTCCCTTCTGACATGACTATTGTGCCAGGAGCTTGTAGCTTTTGCAAACCTTAAGCTAGGGAATCCGTATTGAGGGACAATGGTTTCATAGACTTAAATACAGCCCAGGGACTCCCATTTCCCGTTAAAAAAGTGTGCATGCTGTGTGTGTGTGTGCGTGTGTATGTGTCTGTGCCTTAGAGTTTATTTTGCTCTGTATCTGCAAACAAAAATACTCCTAGAATTTCACCTCATCTTAGTCTGACTTGGCTAACTGAAGTTGAGAGCATACCTTTTCCATATGTTTCCTTCCAGTATGTTTAGTCTCCATAGACCTTGACAATCATTATATTAGAACAAGTGCAAATGGAAGGTGAGATACTATTAGTCTGAATTAAAACAGTTTACACTGATTTGCATTTAGTTGTCATAACTGATCATGATAATACAAGGTCTTAGATATTGATTTCCTCATTGTGGTTTAACAGTGTATTTGACAAGCTGGTATTGACCTTGAAATGGTGTTGGTCAACGTTATTTCTTAAAAATTAAAATCTTAGTCTCATCTAAACAGAAGTGGATATCTGATTATTTTCTATCCTTTTTCTGCATTAATTATTATATTTCACATTACAATATAACAATTTAGTTTGTCTTTCCTTTGAATTGTACATATACTTGAATTTTCAAATAATGTATTTGAAATGAAAATAATGTATTAAAGATCTCTGGTGAGATGTAATGGGTTTATGAAAATAGAAAACTGCAAGTACAAACATAAATACGTATGTATGGTGAATTTTTGTATACCTTTTTATATTCTATGTAGTATCAAATATCTGTCATGGGATTAGGTTTGGTCTGCCACTGTTTTTTGTGAAAGGAAATTTAGAGCAGCTCATATCAATCAACATGAAACATTGTATGCAAGTAGTTAATATCAGTGCTACAGACGTGGAAGTTTTTGATACATGACTGATATATGTGCATGTCTTGTCCTTCTGAATTAAAGTGACCATTTGGGGCTGAAAAGTAAATCCTAGCTGAATTGTTTTTCAATTAATAAAGTAAGAGGAACAAAGCTTTTAAAAAACTTTGTGATTCATAAATACACTTCATAGAGAGCACATGGTAGTGGCTATTCCTTCAGCCTGATTCTGCTTTCACTGGCAGTGGTGAAAATAACTCCGTAACTCCGTAGTGGTGAAAGTAACTCCGGTGAAGTCAGCGGAGCTACCTGGGGTAAGATGAGAAAAAAAAAATGAGGAATTTATTGTCACAACTGTGGAGCAAATATATATCAGTAATGGATTTTATCTTTGTGGACTATGACACAGCTTGAACGAAGAAAAAATATTAATGGCCTATAAGCAATTGATTATTTTTTTTCCATGCTGAATGCAGGTAGAACCATTGTTTGTCACTGTTCTTACACAGCAACTGGAAAAGTGAAAAGAAATTGTACTGGATGTGAAGACAAAAATATTTTCAGTTTGATGATTGGAACACAGTAGTTTTCCATTTTATAAAGGAAAGTATATCCCTAAAACTGCCGATAAAGTCTGCCTCATAGAAAACAAATTGGAGAAATGTATGCCAGAGACTATCTGAAATACTCTTTATATGCAGTTAGTGATCTTTGAGAATAAATTCAGACTCCTTCAGATTAAGATATTTTATTGGATGTCAGTTTGAATTATTGCATTTCAATGACGAGTAACATTTTTCATTTCTTGGTTAATAAATGATGAATGACTTTGGGTTAAAGAGCTCAATCTAGACTTTAATTTCTGATGTTTCTCTCAAACTGCTGCTAACTCCCCCCACAAATCTCAGCTTTACATTCATACAGGTTAGTACCTGGTTATATTTGGTTCATATTGTTATCACATCATTTCATATTGGTATCACTTGGTTATATTTGATTCATAGTGAACATTGGAAGTTACTGTCTGGCGCTAGTAACATTTAATAACCCATTTAATTAATCTTTTCCTTGCTGTTCCATGTCCTCTGCAAATTATCTAACACTTGGTTGTGAACCTTAGGGGAAAATAAATAAATAAATAAATAAAGCTACTATATTTCTCTTCTAAAAGATCAGATAATCCAAAGTAGAAACTGACACTTAATTCTATCTGCTTAAAGTGCAGAGGGCAGAAGTTTTACTCAAGGATAGAACTTTAATAGCCAACAGGACCTCAATAAATTTAGTGAAAGAAAAATAAAAGAAGGATGCCAAACTATTAATTTTGTTTGGTAAGAAGATTAAAGAAAAAAACTCAACATGGAAGGTCCCAGTCTAAGAAAATGTCTGGTGGGATGAATCCAGAAACTGGCAAGAATAAAACATTGTAACTGTGGGACTATCGAGGTTTCATTAGGTGGAAAGGAAACTACCTAGGGATTTTGTTCGGTTCCTTTGAAATGATTCAGATGAAATATAGGATCTATCTAGGAAGCTAGTAAATAAAGCTGTTGTTACAAGAGGCCAAGTGTTCTCCATCAGACTGCATATAAAAAAAGAGTTAGTAGATCACATGGAAAATTGGCCATTCCAAAACTGATGAAGAATTTTTGTATACAGTTTTGAAATTATACCATGAAAATGACACATACAGGATATTGCTGAGCATATCCTGTAATACAGGATATTGCAAATACAGCATGCGTCAATTATCAGTTGGAGAATGTTATGAGTAACAACATCTTGAGTAATACCAGTAAAGCCAAATGAGAACTATTAGAAGACAACAAATTGTGTCAGATTTTAAGCTGGTATCTAAACACTAGAGAGTATGATAAAACTGATGCAGAGTGTATTACATACCAATTGGCTTTTGGCCTTTTCGTGAAGCAGTTGGTGTTGCATATGGTATGAGGTAGGATACTATACCAAATGGATTGGACTTTGTTTTATTCAGTGTCAAAAATGATATGTTGTAAAATAAAATTTATGGAAATGACTCTCAAATTAAACAATAAAAAGCCTGTCTCTCAAAATTCTGTGGCCAATATTTCTCTTGGATAGTTTGTCCAATTGTATTCACTCTGGTAGGACTGTGGTAATTTATCCCAGCTAATAGTAGACCTTAGAGCTTTCAGATAAGCTATAAAAAAGATTTTAACAAAACAAACACTGAAAAGTAATCAGTCTTTAATTCTAAAGTGAAAAATTACCATAATGCTAATAAACTGTTTTTAAAATTAATGAGAACATAAAGGGAAATTCTAGTTTTTGTGAAGCTACACTTCATTCTCAGTCTGAAGTTGAGTCACATATAAAGTTTCCTTGCAAGGATGAGCTCCTGTGTTTCCTGCTGTTAGCTTGAAAGAGTCACCTGTGGGTGATTTTACCACTGAGCTAGCATGGGTAATATTTGTGTGGAAAACTTAAAATTATCTGGTTTGTGATAAAATTAGAAATATAAATGATGGAATGGTAGAAAGAAAGTTCATGTTGCCTAAGCACTAATGGTGCTTTGTGAAAGAGACTGGTATATTTGATGCTATTTGATGCTGTCGAAGACTAACTTTGCATATGATAGACTGGACATTTTTTCATCTCCTACCAATATGGAAAGCAAATAATTTTCATATCAGAATTCTGCAAAACATGTATTAACTGTGCTCACATTTATTTGCAGTGCATATCTGGTGGAATGTAAAGTTATTGGCCACAGTTCTGAAAATGTACTTGTGATTTAGTACCCTTCCATTTTTAATGCAAATTTGACTACTGATTTATTACCTTGCGAACTTAATTTTTGTAGGGCTTAGTGTTGCCTTTTTGCAAAGAAGAAAGAATCCAGGCAAGTGTTTCAGAGTGGGCACTAAAAACTATTTTATGCTTTAAAATATTTAGGCAATCTCAACATGTCTGATCTCAACTCATGTCTGAATTGCTGATAGTTTTAGGAATAAAAGTTTATACAGTAAAGACATCGTAGCAAGCAAACAAAACCTTGTCTATCAGAAAGAAAAGACAACCTCAGGAAAGAAATATTTCCTACAGACATGACTAGACAAATAAGTTACTGCAGGATGAACTAGTGTATGCAGTTATAGTAGATTAATTGTTCCACAGTAAATATGTGACTATGAGGAAGGTAGACTAAGTGATCTGACAGGGGCTGCAAGCTAAGAGCCTGCACTTCTTTGCCTGATGGTGACCTTTTAATTTATTCACATAATAAATATTTTTCAATGTTTAGTAACATAGCATGACATTTAGAGACAGAGCACATCAAACCGTCTCTCTAATTCAATATTCTTAATTGGCAAAAATGTTTATGAGTCCAAATCCAAGTATGAAATTGAAATTTGGACTTCAGTGGAGGGCTTAGTAAACTAAAATGAATAAAGTAAGTAAAACCTGATCTACTATAGGTAGCAGTGATTAAACCTCAAAATCTGGGGGAATTTAACTAAATTCAGTGCTTACCTTCTTGATTTTCTTTGATGTGCCTAGGATGCAAAGCTGCCAAATTTGTCTTGAGCACTGTTAACTTTACAGAGCAAAATTGCTGGTGCAGCAGTCTTGGACTTTCTAATACTCTTGGTATATTCAAGCACAGATGGTACACTTTATAAGTGATATTTTATAACGACACTGTTATATTTATAGCAACAGTGTTCCTCTTTTTTATCTTTTGATATATTGACCTGGCTTATCTGGAGATTTTAATACGATTTTTGTTATGATTTCTTCATTTTATTGCTTTGTTCCACTTCTTTCAACTCCAGAAACATTTGTATTATGGCCCTCTCAAATAAGGGACAGGAAAGGTTTTGCTGTAAGTGTTGGACTTCAGGCAATTTTGCAGAGGTACCTGGCATTGCACCAGTGCATGTCCAGCGCCAGTCTGAAGTACTTGCAAAACCAGTATGTGGAGAAATGGGAGATTCCCATGAGCAGGCATTGTGAGAAAGAAATCATCAAAGCCAGATGCAAGGAAATATGGATTGGAGCAAAATTATGCACTCCCTGAATGTTTAACTGGGGAGGCATCTCTTCAATGGTGACAGACTTCCTTTTGGAATGTTGTGTGGATGAGGGAGCCCTGGCACAGGCTGCCCAGAGAGGCTGTGGAGTCTCCTCCTTGGAGGTCTTCAATAACTTCCTGGACATGGTACTGGGCAGCCTGCTCTGGGTGTCTCTGCTTAAGCAGGGGTTGAGCAGGGGTTGCACCAGATGGCCTCCAGAGGTCCCTTCCTACCTCAACCATTCTGTGATTCTGTGAATTAGTCATGTAATTTTTTTCCTTTTGACAACCCTCCCAAAATAGTCCTCTCTTTTTTTTTCTTTTTTTTTTTTCCTCTTAAAATATGTCTGGACTGGAAGAGATGGTGCCATTTTGGATTTTGGTACGTATTTTCCATTAAGATGTTACAGTAAAAATCTTGTAAGGGCAAAAAGAGAACATACCTGGTACATGAAGGTGGGAATTTAATATTTGTGTAATTTAAGTCCTGACAGTCTAATCAAAATATAATTTACTATTCATCCTATTAGAGTCATGCTGCCCTTATAGTTAATAATACCATTAACATTGACACACACAAGCTGTCTAGTCTCTGTCCTTCATCCTTGCTGTGCCCTAAGGCTGACCTTATGCTTTCTGCATAAGGTAGGCGTGAGGGGATCTGGACCATCAGAGATATGAGGATTTTACTAGGCTGAGTATCACATTGGTGAGGATTTCTTCCCTGTGGTCTGCTTGAGGGTCTTCTTATGTCTTGCAGTGCAGTATCCCTACTTGCTCTTTCTTTATTGGTTCACAATTCCACCTTATCTGTTTTTTCTGTTCTCTTTATCATCCTTGAAAACAATTTTACCTGACTGAGTGACCAGGCACTGACCACTGTGATTTGTGATTACAGTCCCAGGCCTCTGCTCTCTCCCTGTGCCTGTACAATTCTACCTTATACTTTTATTTGAGTTCAGGGACCATTCACTCCATGCAGAACATCTTCTTGTCATCATTATCTGTCAATTATGAAGAGGTGCTGTACCACATAGTTGCACACAGCTGAACTGAAGCTAACACATTTTAGGCAAATATCTGATTGCTAAATGTTTGATAAAACAAGCTAAAATCAGCTCAGGACAAGATAAGACCATGCAAGACCAGAGGTCTGCACTGTTAGGTCAAGAAAAAGCCTTTGTTCTCTTCTTAGCAATGGTAAAATTCTGTTTAATAGTGTGTGAATGGGATACTTCAAGATACTATCTACACCTATTCTGAGGTACAGGTATTTGTTTAATGGCTCAGGTTTGTTTGTTATATGCTAAAAAAAAAAAAAAAAAAGTTTTCAGTGGAAGGACATTTCTGTTGGCTTCCCCTCTGAGTTTATCCTCATCATGTCAGGAGTGAGGCTGGTTTGCACAGATCAGGAGATCCTGGGACCAGTGCCAACAGCAGAACTACACAGACTGCAGAGGAGGCAGACTAAAATAGTCACAAAGGAGATGGTGAATGCTGCCTTTTCTAGACAAATGCTGACAACCAATACCTTAGGAAACCATGTGATTTCAAGAGAAAATCAAAGCCAGGAGTTAGGACACTCTGGAATGTTACCTATTAGGAGATGATGGGTCTTTACAATAAAATTGGAACATCCCCAACACAAATTCCCAGTAGCATATATGCATTTGTAGAATTTTGATACCACAACAACTTTGGAGAAATGAACTGTTAATGAATAATGCAATAATGATAAATAATCAGAACATCCAAAGCAGTAGTTCACATCAAAGGCCTTTAAAAAATTGCTGTTTATTTCTAATGAGTAGAAGAATATTAACTAGAAAGCTGCTGCTAGAATATGTTCCCAGCTACTTTTTATTTCCTTGACTAGAAACAGACATTCATTTGAGAATACACTCATGTACAAATTACATTGTGAGAGTTAACCAAGAACCAACAGTATCTAAGTTAAAGGAAGTATATCTCACCTCTTTGGTGATTCTTAACTTGAGAGAGATTTGCCGCATTTGTAGCTTTAAAATGAGAAACTGGGATATCTGATTTCATGGATAAATTTGTCTGCTAAACAACAACAGCAAAAACCCAACACTAGAGAACAAACAAAAAGCCCTGTTTAGTTGCTAACAGAGGTGAGTTCCTTTTAAGATTTCAGTTAGTTTGCAAGACAAATGTTTATGTTCTTCATTAACAAAATAACATAGCTCCTGTAGTTTTGATCAACACCCCTGCTGAGTCTTGGATTGTTTGTTCATCTTGGATTCCATTTACGTATTCTGACTTCATTTATACATGTTTCTTTATTTTTTCAGGCTTGATGTAGTTTTAAAATGAGACCACAGATGAAAAGGGAAGGAGAGACTAGTTGGCCTCTTCTTTTTTCTTTGAATTAGCATTGTAAAACAGCATGTTTCTGATAGCATGAAAACGGTGAAGAAATGAAGTACCTCCTGCCATTCCCATCAATCTGACTCAATGAGAACTCAAGGATCAAAGTCTGATGGGCTGACTGTGTTCATCTACCTCTGCATTCTGACATACACAGGATGTAGATTTCCTGGTTTTTGCATGTAACCAAGTGTAATGCTAGTTAAGAATTTCTTGCCAGTGATGCAGGGCTTTCATACTGAACAAATGCATCGTTTACCAGGAACAGAACACAAAACTACATTCAAGAAATAAATACAGCAGAAATTTTCTCCAACATGTTACTGTTTGATAGAAAGTTCACAGAGCTGAACATGAGCCAGCAATGTGCCCTTGCTGCTTAGAAGCTAATTGTGCCCTTGCATGCATGTGGTGAACTGTTGCCAGAAGGTCAAGGGAGGTGATCCTTCTCCTCTGCTCAGTGTTGCTGAGGCCACACCTGGAGTACTGTGCCCAGTTCTGGGGCCCCCAGTACCAGAGAGACCTGGATGTACTAGAGAGAGTCCAGCACAGTGCCACCAAGACGATGAAGGGACTGGAGCACCTCTCCTATGAGGAGAGGCTGAGAGAGCTGGGATGTTTCAGCCTGAAGAAGTGGAGGCTCAGGGGTCAACTTCAGCGTTAGAGCAGGTTGCTTAAACTCTTCTCTAGTCAGACTTTGAATATTTTCAAGGATGGAGATCCCAGATCATCTCTGTGAAATCTCTTCCTTTGACCACCTTAACTGTGAAAAATTGGGAATTCTGTTATTGGAACTTTTGTCTTTTGTGATTTTATTATGCACCATCAAAAGAGTTTGGCTCCATCTTCTTTAGACCCTCCTATTATGCAGTTGAAGAGAGCAATAAGATACCCCTTAGCCTTCCCTTCTGTTGCTTCTTGCTGTCTCATATGAGGGCTGTACAGGTGAAGAATGTAGTTCTCCCAATTTAAATTGAACTTTCTGAAGCAGGAAAGACCTTGGCCCAGTATCTTTAGCCTCAGGTAGGCAAAGTAATTATTCCTCAAAGAGTTAATATCCTTCTGATACTACATTTCAAGTAACAATTTGGAAAGAGTAAGAAACCTTATTTGGAGTCATTTACGCCAGTAATAACAGTTTTCAATCTTAGTTATAGTGTCACTAGTATAATATTATAATAAGATGATTCTTTTCTTCTGCCTTAAGGTAAAACTAGCCACAGAGACAGAAAATGCATGTTGTAGGTTAGACTCTGACAGTTATATGCCTTCTTACCAAGGGGGAGAAACAAGCTGTGACATTGCTCCATTATGTATTCTGTAGATTATTATCTCCCCTCCATCTCAGCCCATCCTTTTCTGGCACACTCAATGCAGAAACAGTCCTTGAAAACTAATGAGTGTCAGGACTGAAACTGTTCCTGACTTCAGTGTGTAGCACATGAGGAATTGGTCACACAAGGAGTAGGGATAATCTAATTGCATGGAAATATTCCCCTTCTTCTTAGATATGCAAACACAGTGCCTAGGGCTGAATTTTTTTGCTTCAGTGCCTCTGAAGATGGGGGCGCAGCATACGACTGATTGCATTGTCAGATCTGCTAGCAACAGGAAAAAAAAAGGAGCAGCCACCTTTCAGGTACTATTTCCCCAGTCTGCTGCACCTATGTGAGGTGACAGAGGAAGGCTAGAGGAGACGGAGAAAAGAGGCCACCGTGGTCCTGACCCCCAACACTCTCCTCGCAGCAGCTGGGCTGTCAGGAGGGCATATAAGTACACCTGGTGTGTACCTGGCTCCTGCTGCTCCCGTTGCAAGGAGGAAGCAAGGGACTGAAATGTGACTTTCTGGGTCACAATGCATACCTGACTCTGCCCCTGAGCTATGCAATTATACATGTTCCATATGCAGGGCTCATGCTATGTGATCTAAATAAATTTCAAAGCTTCTGTTCATGTAACTTTGATTAGATAAGGTGGAACAATGGCTGTTTTTAAACAACTGCAGTGCACTCCGTGCATGTAGGGTCTAGTTAAATGCTGAAAAGAAGATGCTTAAATAACTCTTTCTTGAACTGAAATTTAGTTTTTAAGTTATAAATGAGGAGTGTTTTGAAAGGGCTTTAACTGGATATTTTTCCCTCTTGGGAGATGCATGTAAAGCTCTCTATGCCATTGATAAGGCTGTGACAAAGCTAAATTTGATGGAATAAATGTTATACTTCTAAGTTTTCTGGTGGGCATACATTGTAATGGTGTTTACAACATGAATCAGCATAATCATTCCTGACAGGCTGCTTGTATCATTTTACCTTTCCTCCAGCAGAGACAGCTCTTTACTTCTCTTCTTTGAAAAGGTGAGCATCTCTTATACAATATAAGGCTTCATAACTGAATATAATGTTATTATAGACTCCGACAGAAATGCATTTTATTTTATTTATTCCTGATGGAAATATTATCTTAGTATAGCTCTTCTGAACTATAAATATGTTAATGCAAAACGTCCAACATCAGATGATGATAGATGTACAAACGTCAGAAAATTTGAAGTTATTGTTCCCACACAGATTGTAATTTCTTTTTGCTGGGTATCTGCAGTATTTTATATTTCTCAGGAATGCTTTACTTAGTTTTTATTTCATAGCCACCTTACACATGATTTATGATTACTTCAGGAGTTGTTAATTCAGATTTTCAAGGTTTTATTGTTCACACTAAATTTTTGCAATGTGTTGTATATAGAAGGGTGTTTGTGGGCCTTTCTTTTTTTTTTTGGGGGGGTGGGCAGGGAATCAGAGCAAAGTAAGGAAAGAAGGAAATATAATTAGATATATAGCTGAACCTTCTTGAAAGATACTACTAGCTGTGGCAGAAGTGTCTCTCTGTATTGATGCTTCCTTCAGGCCTTGTACTGTAACTTAGTCACCATCTGATTTGGATATATTTGTATTGTGACTGCAAAAATGCGTGTTATGATGGGATGGTGTAATGAGCAGAAGCACCTGTAGCCACTAAAGTCATTCCTTGCCACTGCTTGCATGCAGCTCTTTATGTAGAGACTGACAATTCTGTGAACTCAGGATGAAAGCATGAGAGGGAAAGGAAAAACATCGACGTATACTCACTGATATATTGTCAGCAACAGCCAAGCTACAGTTCTGAAATGGATATATTTATTCTAGATCTGATTTAGAGTCATTCTGCCAGGGCAAAGTTAAAAACTAAAGGTGAGGGAGTATGAGATGTAATAGCATCATCCTGACTCCTTTTTGGAAATAGGCTAACTAAAGTGTATAATGAACTGTGTCAGCCTGGTCAATCACAATAACTCTCCCATACACATTTTTGGAAATGCAGACAATGCTGCTTTATCCTATGATATGTCAAATCACATAACCAAGGGAGTTTTGTTTATGGAGAAAATGAAATCAATATGTGATAGGTCACATTTTGTGGAGCAGGCAGCAGTACCTCAAAAACAGGCACCTCTTTTTCCCTTCTTGAACTAATCACTATACTATGAGAGTCCACAGTTTTATTAAAAATAATAATAATAATTAATAAGGTGATGAAAGACACATGTAAAAGAGCAAATGACCAACTGCTGATGATTACACTTCAATATCTGACAAGAATGATTTTCTAAAGCATGGAAAATGCTCAATAACTCTCCACCTCCTCTTTGGAAATATATTTAGCAAATGACATGAAAAATTATGTAGAGAGAAGAAGACAGGGGCATCCTACTTTGGTTTTCTGTGCAATAAATATTCATATTTTTAGCTTCTCTTGCACCTAGAAGTACAACAACTAATAATACAAAATATCATTGTTGCATGGAAAACATTTTCACTAGTGCTGTGTGTTACAAAATACACAACAGTGGGTTTATTTCTGTTTCCTTTTTCCAACTTTTCCTTCTGCTTCTCATTGTTCTTCAGCATACAGCATGATCTGTCTTACCTCCTAGTGATTGCAATGATGTCTGAGAAAGTCCTGGCAAGATTTTGAGAAGAAGGTGGCAAAGTGAGGCCCAGATACAAAATGATTGAGGACTGTTGCACAGTGCTCTGATTCTTCTGTTCTATAGAAAAGCCTTTAATCCTCCAAATGGAATTAACTTACAAATGGCAGTACTGGTGAAAAGAAATCATGTGGGAGTATGACATAGTCATGACTATTTTTTGCCTCCAGTAGGATGGAAGAGCTGCTAATAAAATGTCCAGGTGATCATTTCAGTTGGGATTATTCAAAACCTTTGGCTTTCAGCTTCCAACTTTTAGGATATAGTATTCTCAGTTCAAATAGCTATCTGAAAAGTGATTCATTAAACATAATTAGAAATGAGTCAAGACAAAGTGGGCTATGCCTATACTTCATGTTATGCTCTAAGTGGGAACCTTGCGTTTTGGGCTTCTTGATCTCCAGTTTCCTGGACGAAATTACCATTTTCAGTTTATCGCATATGAGTTTCCTGACTGCTCAAGAAACACTCCCAAAATATGTATTCTTAAACATCCTTAATAGCTGAATAGCATGAAAATTTTAGAACAGAATTAGCAGCAGAATTACCCAAGGGCAAACTGCACAACCAAAATGGAAGCAGTATGTATATTTGAATGTTATTTGTTGGTGTTAGCACAGCACTTTAGAGTTGTAGTCAGAAAAGATGACTTACACATAGAAGTACCATCATTTCCTAAAGCGATTTTATCTACGTATAGAAGTAAAAACAGAACAAAAGATGAGAGAATTCAGTCATATAGGGAAAAATGAAAAATATTAACATAACGGCAGTCTAATCATTGTCAAGCTTTCTTGCAGGTGTAGCAGTATTTTAGGGAGTATAATGAGGTGACTAAGCAAATGCTTACAGGGAGCCTCTGCTCAGCCTGCAGAACCACAAAGGAGAAGGCAGAGTGATGAATGCTGGAAAATCTAGAAAGTGGGCATGAGATTAGCATCACTGACCATCAACATCTCTTAAATACTTGAAAATAAGGTGAAGTTAGGGCAGAGGGGACCTTGAAAGTGGGTAGAAATATTTTTATTTTTTTTTACAGTGGGTAAAGAAGAGCAGGATGAGGGAATACAAAGAAAGGGACAGAACAGTGAGCTAAGAAACATTGGGTGAGTAACATTATGGTTGGATATGAGTGAGGAAGAATTAAATCTGTCAAAAAAAAAAATATTGAAAAAAAAATGAGAAAAAGGATGGATGCCATGGTGAGTTTTCACTGTGAGATGGATACAGTACACTAAATATTGAGGAAGTTGAACTGCAAAAATAACATAGAACTTTAGCATGTTTAATGTGATAACGTACTGGAGCGTTCTGATGTGTAGGTTAAGAGCCTGCTTTGCAGATAAGATGTAGTCTTTGCATTATTACAGCATTAAGAAAGTAAACAGGCAGTTCAAAGAGGAAACTTACTCATCTTGATAATGAGCTAATGAGGAAACACTAGAAAGACAAGTTTCAGTCTATAAAGAAGACAATCTGGAATAGCATATGGATAGGATATACATAGCGACAAGGATGGCAAAAGAAACTTTGGCTGATACAGACAAGTAGGTGGGAGGCAAGGGAAAGCAAATGAGATGATCTGAGATGGACTTGGTGAAGAAGTATGCGCAAAGGAGTTCTAAGCACTTAATTCAGAAAGGAGAGTTGAGTAGTAATTGTAAAGGCAAATGAAACTAGGATTGATACAAATTCAAGCTCTGATTGAGAGGAAAGGATGATAACTAATATGTGTGCCTGTATATACATATTTATAGGACTAGAAAATAAAGGCTATACTGCAAAGGGAAGCACTTAGACTTTTTTTTCACTATAGCTGCATTGCTACATTATAAGAAGCGTATAGGTTGTTTTTAGAATTTAGTAATTCCTTTAGAGTAAGAGGGGCATAACATTGGCTTAATTTATTAAGGGGCTGTATTAAATTTTTCTATTAAGAGCTTTGTTCCACTAATCGTATAGGTAAGTGCTAATATAACTGGTTTATATTACATTTAGATTATAATATGCAAGAGGAAGGATGTTGCTTTTCTAACCCTCCTTTGTTGAAGGAAAAGATAATGAGAGCTATATAAAGTCCTGAAATCATAGCCAATTTATCAGGCCCACTATGTGAGCTAATGCAAGACTACAGACACACTGCATTGACTGCTGATCATTTTATACCACTTTTAATACCTTGAAATGAAAAGGGATAAATTAATGGGGAAATAAAGAGAGAAAATGGAATATAAATAATGTATTTTTTGACATTTTGAATCTTACCCTATTATTACTCTTTTTATAAGGGAAAAAATGCATTCCAATCAAATGAGTATTCAGATTCTTTGCTTTGATTCTTTTTGCTTTAATTTTATTTATCCATATGCAGAGATTAGAGGATACTCAAAGACATGTCAGAAAATGATATTTTTGATAAGGATTTAAAGCAAACGATGAATGGCAACTGACACAAATGTGGTTTACCTAGCCCTGATGCTCCAAAAGACCATAATCACCTGTTGTTTATACTACAGTAGTTAATATTTTATCACCATGTCTTTTATAATACAATTTTTAAAAGTCTAAAACTTGCTCCTGAGGCCTTGCTTTACTCTAAGAATTGACATCCAAAGTGTGAACTAAATTACCTCATCTTATTTTAAGTAAAGGAAGAGGAAGAAAGAAAAAAAAATGTAATTTGGATCCTAATCTCAACTGTTGCATTTGGCCTAAAAATATAAAACTGTCTGGATATTTTTATTTAAGGTGGCATCAGAGTGCTTGACTGTGGGGAGTAGAGAGGCCATAAGGAAGTGCCTGGGGAACAGCATGACGGGAGAGGCTCATATGCTCTTACCTGCAGAAAGTGTACTCCACTGTGGAGCAACTAGGTCCCATCTCAGGTGTCTGTGCACAAAGGAAGGATGGGCTGGGAAGGTGAGGGGCAGGAGCTGTGCTCTGTTCAATGGGCAGTTGCCTTTGGACAGGGCAAGCTGGCCTAGAGTGTGGGGTTTGGGAGAAGAGGACAGATGACAGGGGTGGTGTGGTGATACATTCCTCCTACATACCACCTAATCAAGAAATGAGAGGAAGTCTTTAGAAAGACTTGAAATTGCAGGCCCTCATTCTTATGGGGGACCTCAGCTGTTCTGATAACAGGCCAAAAGGCAACAGGCCTGGTGCAGGCAATGCAGAAGATTTCTGGGAGCATCATGGATGATTTCTTCAAACAGGTGATGATTTCTAACTAGGGTAGACCTGTTGGACCTGCAGTTGTGAATAAGGAAGAGAAATACTGGAGGTGTGCAGGGTGAAGGCAGCCTTGCTAGCAGTAAATACAAGATTCTGAAGTTTAAAATGGTAAGCGAACTGAGCAAGACAAATAGCAAAACAGTCCAGGGCTTAAGGAGAGCAGATTGCAGCTTGTTTAGGGATCTTCTTTGTGTGATCCAACAGACTCTTACCCTGGAGAGAAAGGGGTCCAAGAAGCCAGCTGAACTTCAAGGGCAGTTTTCTCAAAGCACCAAGATAATCCAGAAAGTCAAGCAAGCATAGAAAAAGATCATGGGGAACTCCTGACTGAGTTCAAATGCAAGTAGTTCCACTGAAGATGGAAGCAGAGACAGGGTACCTGGAGGATTACAGAAACGTAGCTAAAGCATTGCAGCTATGTAGGGGAGTGAAAAACAGCAAGGGCTATGAGGAACTTCTAAAAGGGTATTGGCTAAGGCTGTTCTCTGTGGTCTTCAAAAGAACTTGTTGTGGAGGAGGCCTACAATGACTGGAAAAAGCAAAACATCATACACAATTTCTAGCAGGGGAAGTCCATGCTGGTCAGCTTCATCTCAGTCTACACAAAGATTATTGAGCAAGTCCTCCTGGGAGCCATTTATATGAAAGACAAGGAGGTGATTGGGAACAGCCAGCATGGATTTATTAGGGGAAAGCTCTGCCTGACCAACTTGATGGCTTTTTATGATCAGAAGACTGGCTCTGCAGGCAAAGGGAAAAAAAAAAAAAAAAAGAATACATGTTGGTTGGTTTGACTTTAGCAAGTCTTTCAGCCTCTTCTCCCGTACTATTGACTGTCAATATACAGTTTCGGTGTGTCAGTTCTAAAGTGGGTGTAATATTGGTGGCATTGTCATGCTGAATGGATTGTGATCAGCTGTACAAAACCCAACTTGCAACCAGGTATTAGTGGTGTTCCTCAGGGGTCAGTAAAGAAATTAATAATGTCTATCTCCTCTATTAATGACTTGAATGAATCAGTGAGTCACCTCTATTAATGATTTCCCAGAGTGAATGCCCAGCACCTTTGCAGATGATACCAAGCCGGGGGCAATGACTGATATGCTTGAAGGTAGGAGTGCTTTTCAGTGAAACATCAACAGGCTGTAGAAATAGGTTGACAGAAATAAAGTTCAATGAACACACTTAGAAGAGTTGCACCTGGGACAGAATAACCTCAACAGGAAGTTCTGGAGGCTGACTGGGTAGGAATTAGCTTTGCAGAAAATGACTGCAGGTCCTGATGTGGTCCAGAACATGAGTCAGCAATGAGTTTGTTCAGCCATAAGAAGAGAATGCTTCAGGGGAGTCTTGTTGCAGTCTTCAACTGCCTAATGGAAAGGTGTAGATGGAACCAGACTATATCTTTAAGATAATAAGTAGGAGGAGAGGAGACACTGTTTAAAAGTTGCACAAATGGATTTTCTCGTTTGATATTAGGACAACTTCTTCACGGTGAAGGTGGTGAAGCACTAAAACAGGTTGCCCAAAGAGTTTCTAGAATATCCATCAAAACTTAGGTGTTCAAAGTTCAGCTGGACATACCTTGAGCAAACTGCTGCAGTTGGCCATGCTTTGAGCAGAAAATGGAAACAGATGACCTCCAGAGGTCCTTTCCAGCCCAAATTATTCTGTCATTCTCTGACTCTGTGACAAAAACAAATATGCACAAAATTATACGTAACAGTTCTGAAGATAAGCTAAAGGCCAAGATCTGATGTGAACTCAGTTTGTTAGCATATATCTAGTTTTAATTTCACCGGTACTTCTGAATATTGATGAATGGTGCCATGGAACCCACAGTGAAGGATGTGGGATGCCACAGGAGAGGGAGGTTGAAGATGTTTTATATGTTATTTCCCTAAAGATTCTTTCCACGAGAAGAGCAACATATTTTTCTAGCTCTCCACTAGGAAAAATGTGTGTGATTTTGTTCAGCATGAAAGACCAGGTTTGCAAGAGCACTTCAACACATTCCTATCATTTTACATGGAATTTTTTGATGTTTTGTGATTCTGGTCCTTACATTCTAAGAGATCTTTTTCAGAAGTAAATATTCAGTGTCTAGTCAGTCTTGTTGCCTATAATTTAAATGCTTCTTTAATAATAAATACAATCTTTTGAGCATTCAGAATTTGAGAAATAGACAAGGGGACACATTAAGTACTAGTAATGAGACTGTGTATCATAAACATTACTGTTTTCTTTCTTCTCCTTCCCCAGAAACCATGTTAGTAAGATTGGAGTAGTTTGTAGTAAGTCCATTAAATCTTTTTGCTGTGTATTAAATAACCTCTTAATTTAAAAATGAGCACATTTTTCTTTTAAGTATTTTTTTTTTACAAGTATAATTGCTGGTTGTTTCTTTGTTATGATTTGCTGGCTTTTTTTGTTTGTTTGTTTACATTTTAATCTCTTTTCCGTGCCTTTTGCTATTTTTTTCTCAAATCTTGAACCAAGGGGCTTGCTACTTGTCAACAGTTCGTTTATTATGTTATTGTATGAAATCTTGCCAGATTCATTCCCTAAATAAGACAGAGTTCTGCGGTGTGGAAAAGGGACATAAATATTCAAGTTTGTATTATATTTGTATTACATTAATAAAATGAAAACTGTGTTATTTACTCATCTTTAGTGTTTATAGTAGGTATCTTAATGGTTTCTAAAGTAAGAATATTGAAGATCTGACAGGCATAAGAAATTATTTCTCATGGATGATTCTTGCTTTACCCCACCAAAAATGCTGTCCAAATGGATTTTTTTAACCATTTGTCATTATTATGAAACATTTTAAAGAGTGGCAAATTAGTGTGCACAATTTATCATGTTCATTGGTTCTTTTGGAAACTACTGCTCTGCTTTCTGAGCTCCGTATTTCATTTTCATCATTTTTTCCCCCCATATTTGTTAATATTAGTTGTTTTGTTTTGTTTTGTTTTGTTTTGTTTTTCCAGACAGCACTGAGACAAGTCTTAGAGGACTGTGGTTCTCATGAGGTTAATCAAACCTCTGGAGAACTGAATTTACTTGGCTACCACTCTTGGTTCAAGGTGCTGTAGGATATGATTATCTCATGAGATTTCATGCTCAGTTAAGTTAAATAGCTTATGCATTTCATAACACTTTTTAATGATTTTTTTTTTCAAACTCACCACAAATAAATAGTTTGTGCTTTAAATAATTTTTTGGTGTTCCTATAAATAATGCTAATCATGATAAATTAAGCTTTTTTGATTTGGAGCATGAGTTGTATGAAAAAACTTTCAGCTACATAGTGTCGTTTCAAAAGGAAAGCTATTAACTCTGCCCTTGTGAGGCCCCTTGGAATCCTGCATCCAGGTCTGGGCACCCCAGCACAAGAAGGAAGTGGACCTGTTACAACGGGTCCAGAGGATGGCCACAAAGTTGATCAGAGGGCTGGAGCACCTCTTCTGTGAAGAAAGGCTGACAGAGTTGGAGATAATCGTCCTGGAGAAGAGAAGGCTCCAGGGTGACCTTATTGCAGCTTTTCAATACTTAAAGAGGGCTTATAAAAAAGATGGAGAGCAGCTTTTTCCTCGAATAGACAATGACAGGACACGAGGGAATGGCTTTAAACTAAAAGAGGGGAGATTTAGATTAGATGTTTGGAGGAAATTCTTCAATCATAGCGTGGTGAGGCACTGGAACAGGTTACCCAGAGAGGTTGTGGATGCCCCATCCCTGGAGGTGTTCAAGACCAGGCTGGATGAGGCCCTGGGCAACCTGATCTAGTGAATGGCATCCCTGCCCATGGCAGAAGGGTTGGAACTAGGTGATGTTTAAGGTTCTTTCCAGTCCAAGCCATTCTATGATTCTATGATCAATAACAGATTCTAATTACTGATTCATAAATGCATTAATGCATTAAGGGAACTTCAGTTTGTCAGTTATTGCCTCCTATTCTGAGCTTTGCCTGTTGCCATTTTTGTGTATATTCATGCTGTAGTTTTACCAGAGAGCATTATAGGACCACACTGTGAACAAGCATTCTAATCCTACTAATTCCAAAATAAAACTCAGATTAACATCAACAAAAGCAGAAAAGTGATCTCTTCTGGCAGAATATCTTCACTGCATTCCAGACTGTACACAGAGCACAATTCTTTCTTCTCTTGCTCTCTTTTTTTTTTTTTTTTTTTTTTTTTTTTCTCTCTTGCAGAGCTGGGGTGGGAGGGCAGGATGGATTAAACATATTGAACACACACAGAACCTGAGGAGTTATTAGGTGGGTGAAGGATTCTATTCTCCTAATGGGAAGTTTGAGATCAAATTACCACAATTTCTTTGAATTTTCTTGTGCCTTCCTGAAAATCATCATAGTCATAAGAACTAATTACAAAATTACAGAATAGTCGAGGTGAGAAGGTATCTCTGGAGATTGACTAATCTGATCCGCCTGCTCAAAGGAGGATAACCTAGAACAGGTTGCCCAAAACTGTCCAGGAATATTTCACATCCCTCTAAGAATGGAAACTCAACCAACTCTCTGGCCAACTTTTGACGACCCTCACTGGAAATACTTTTTCTCATGTTTAAATGGAATTTCCTGTGTTTTAATTTCTCTCTGTTGCCTTTGGTCTCCTAAGGACAGTCTGTTTCCATCTTCTTTACTTTCCCTGTCAGATGTTTATTCACATTGATAAGATCCCCAGGCTGAACAGTCACAGCTCTCTCAGCATGTCCTCATATGATAGATGACCCAGTCCCTTAATCACCTTTGTGGCCCTTCTCTGAACTTGCCAGTATGTGTCCCTTGTACTGGGAGCCCAGCACTGAATGCAGCACTCCAGATGCGGCTCACCAATGCTGAGCAGAGGAGAACGATCATCTCCCTCAACCTGCTGGCAATGCTCTGCCTGAAGTGGCCCAGGAGACTTCTGCTTTAAGGGCCCATTGCTGGTTTGTGGTCAGCTGCTTACCAGTCAGTTGCCACACAGCATTCCCGGAGACTGGATTTGTTCCTCCCCAGGGGCAAGGCTCGGTGTTTCACGATGTGCCTGTTGGCATGTTTCTTCACCTGTCAAGGTCCCTCTGAATGGCAGCACATCCATCTGGTGTATCAGCTACAACTCCCAGTTTTGTATCATCTGCTAGCTTGCTGTGGATGCACTTTGTCCCACCATCCAGCCTGTTCAAGATTAAGTGGGGAAGTGATTTCAAACATTAAACTAATTCAAAAACTCTTGCAGTATGGAAGCAATTCAGAAATTGGCCTCTGTGAAATTTCCACCTGTTGGCTTTATAGAATGTAAGTGGTTAAAAGGATCAGCGTATGTTCAAAATCTGTTATCCTGAGAGAGGAAGGAGAATTTAAGGCATTCTGCATGGTCATAAAAATTTTTGAACCATGGCAATTCTTGTAGCTTCTTCTCAAAATCAAGGATTCTGAGAAGGTCTGCTAGCGTGATCATCACTATGCATAGCCCCTGTCATGTGAGGAAAGTAAGAAGGCTCATCTGTAGATGAAGAGTGATTGGTTTCCTTAAATATATTAAGAGAATAAAAGTAATGGAGGAAATGGAATTGTTCAAGCTAAAGGACAGTATTGATTCAAACACGAAGCAGCATAGCAAGAGCTGAAGAAGTTTGTGAATTTTTATTGGAAATCAGAAGATTATTAAGCAAAAACAGATGGTTGTGGAATAGCCACCAAGTGAGTTTTTATGAAGGAAAGACTGAAGCACCTGTAAGAGGGAAGTTGATGATTCTTATCTTATTCTTATATTTTGTGCAGGTGTTTCATCAGGGACTGAATTTAACTTTTCATTGTTTCAAAAAGGAAATTTGAGTTATTCTAATGCCGTGTGCTTCCTAGTATAGTGTTTCCATAATGACTTTTAAAAATTATATATATATCCTTTGGGAGGATACCATATCCAGAAGTGCATAGCTAGGGGACAAAGATGTTTGGTAATTTGTAAAATAATAAATTATGGGTTTTATTCAGATGAAAAACACTTTTTAGCTTCAAATCTATAATAATGATAAATACTACACAGTGCTTTAGAAAGACTATAGGATATAAATCAACCATTTTCAATTAGCAGATAATAAAATTTATACTACTAATATAAAACAGTAACTTTAGCTTTTTTATAGTTACCAAATATTTTTTTTCTCAGTCCCAGGCTTTAAGTTGCCTTGTTTTTGTAGATATCAATTCAATTAATAAAAGAACAACATAAACTGTATAGTCCAAGAGGAGTCCAAAGTAAACACACAAGTGATCCTGTTCAAATTTTCCATGAACACCTAGGATTTGTCTGTAAACTGGTGGTCAATAATATTGTCTGTCAAGAAAGACCACTAAGGTAAAGGAAAGATCAGACTGTTGAGGAGATAAAAAACAAGAACTGTCAGGATTTTATGTACTTGCAGAGAAAAATAAGTTTCTGGAAATGAGTTGTCTCACCCTTTCATACAGTTTGCCTCTTTTTTTCTTATTATGTCTGACTGTCTGGAGGGGAACTGTTACCTGCTGGTGTTAAATAATTCAGCTTCTTTATTAGATACAGTAGTCTTTGACAGGGCTTTTAGGAAATAAGTTAATTTCCCTTTGGATTTTACCCCATCCCCAATACCTAACCAATAGGAAAACCTTCTCTTGCTGTTCCTTTGGGCTGTTACGTTTCATTTGTTGGACAGAAAAAAGAAAAAAAAAAAAGAAAGAAAAAAAAAACACTGTCTTTTTAACCAGCAAAATGAACTTGAATAAAATCTTGAATAAAAAAATAAACTTGATCAGCAAAATCCCCCTTCAAAAGCATGTTCTACCTCGCTGACTGTATATTTTACTTGGATTGCCATATAATTGACTGAATTCCCTCTGTACATTATTGCAAGTGCTTCAAGTTTCACTGGGAACATGCATACCAAAAAAATCTGGTTTTAGGTTCACATTTCTTAGCTCATAGTATGTACACAAAATCCACATGTCCTAATGGGATCCACATGTCCTAATGGGATGGTGTGAAGGACTTCTTATGGGAAAATTATGGAGATCATGCAGCAGACATCCCGGAGGGCTTGGGCCATGAGATTGGACAAAACTGCACCAATAGATGTCAGAAGCAAACCCTCTGTGTTTATCAGATTGCAAGCAGAAGCACCAAATGAAATTCTCTATTGAATTGTTACAGATTATGTGGGACTAAATAGGATAAAAAGGTTTAATTCCCTTTTAATAATTTGGCATATTTGAGTATGGGCAAGAACAACAATAATAACTCTCCAGAGAATTGGAGGAGGTTTTAACTCAAGGTGAACCTGTGCCACATAATGAGGAACAGTCGCAGTTTGTATAATTATCATCAGTATCTTTGAACTTGATTACTTCAATCTTTTGCTAATTCTTAATCTCATCCTTGGAGTGGCTAGGCACTTGGAGTGGCTTGGCACTCTTTTCTGAGAAACAAGGAGGAAATTACTGAGTGTGCTTATGAGTGTCTTTAACTGTATTGTGCAGAATTTGAATGTGGTGTTATTTCCCAATCTATTGGGCACTTTCGACATTATTTTTACCTTTTGACACGGACACTTTGCATTAGTGGTTTAAGTCTTTGTTTTTGCTAGAACAAAGCGTTAAAAAAATAAATAAAACAGATAAGCAGATATTCTGTTAAGTGTATGGATCTGGATTCCTGTAATTTCACTGAGACGCCTATTGATCCTTGTAAATGCTATGAAGTATTCTAATGCTGCATAAATTTGGTGTTCAAGGAGAGTCCAACATGAAGATATCTTGTAAATCCTGAAAAGATAAAAGGAGTAATATCAGGAAAAGAACATCTGATAATGCTTATTTGTAGGATGTGCCCATATTATCTCCTGCTCTTCTGAGTGCCTCATTTCCTGCTAAATTTTCCTTTCCATTTTATTGGCAAATCCAGGCATTTTGCAAACACACAAAGTGCCAATCTAGTATAAAATTTAATTTCTAAGTGTATTCAAGTATCCCAAGTGACCAACAGTACCTTATAAACTTACAGTTTATTCTTTTTAAATTCTACTTTATTGGTTTATTCCATATGTGTAGCTTGTACTGCAAGTTATATAGTTCTGGAATTTGTGACTTTTATGGGAATTAACATTTGAATATTTCTCTGCTGCCATTATGTTACTGTCCAAAAGCTGATTCCCAGGTCCCTTCCAGGATGTAGATGGACGTTCCCAAGGATGACAATAGGCATTGATAACACGCCTTCTTAATGTAGGAATGTTAGTTGTTTTCCACATTTTAATTATACATTGTAAATGTATCAGGGCAGGATATCAGGAGCTGACTGCATAAAATTTTCATTGTAATCAGTGTGTAGGACAGAAAACTTTTGTACTGCCAAAGATACAGTGTAATGGAAAAGTGTGGCTTTTAGGTAACAATGTGCAATAAGAGATTTAAAGAGCAGTGTAGCTTTCAGATTTGAGTGTAGCTTTTCAGATTTGTGTATTGCAGCATAAAGACCTTTTTTAGTACCAGTTTTGAGTGGCATGAGACCACAAGTTCAATTCCTTGAGGGTTTCAGTAGACATGCAAGCCTGGAGCATGCCTGGAGCAAGTTACTGTACCAACAAAGAAAGTTGCCTATTCAAACTGAATGTTTAAATGTCAGTTTGCTGCAAGTTATCCTTAACAAATTCTCACATCTCCCTGTAAAATGTTTTGTAGTGTTTATCAGCATGATAGCGTTTTTTAAAGTTTCTTTCCTACCCAAATATTCACTGTCTTAGATATTAAGTGACTGAGATTGTTCCAGGGTGGGAAAGAGATTTTGCTATTGCAGTCCATTGGTATGTGATATACTTCATCCATGTAATTCTCTTCTGCTAGGAAATAACAAATATTGACAGGCAGGCTGACAATAAACTGTCCAAAATGTCATGAATATTAAAGAGAAAAAAGCTATGTTTAAAATACGGCAAACGTTTTAAGTGCTCAGTTTGCAAATAAGGCATGGCATTTAAAAATCAGAATCTGCTGCTTCATATCTGTTGATCAAGAAAACATATGCAGTAACTTTTCAGACCATACTGTTGACATGCCAAAACTGTGCCAAACCTTGTGACCACCCTGAAGCTGTGAAACTAAGTCTATATGAAAGATACACTAGGGAAAGTTACACAGAAGAGGTGAACATTCAGTCTTTAATTTATAACAACAACAACAACAAAGCCTTTTTCCTGGGGAAAAAAAAAAATATATATATATATATATGTATATATGAACAAGATTTAATTTAAGGATAAAACATCTGCTCTGGTCTTGACTGCAATTTACAATATTTGTTACCCAAGTTCAACTACAATTTTTAATGTGCTTTGTGACAGGACAATAGTTCTAATGTCGACCCCTTCTGGCTTGCACCTGCTTTCCACCTGTAAAGTTTTTTGTCTTCATCCTGGGGCCTCATATTCCTAGCTGCTTCTTTGTTAGTTTGTACTTCTCTTCGTCAATTAAATTTTCACCTGACACAGAATTAGGTGTACACTTAAAATCCAGTGAATGCACTAAATGAGATTTGGAATTAAATGCTCTCAAATTTTAATTACATCAGATTTCAAATATTGGAACAATTTCTTCTCCCCTGAGTAGTTCCAACTAAAGTCAATACCAATATTTTATGAGTTATGCAACAGGATTTGCCCTATCTTTCATAAGTAATTCTAACAAAAAAGCAGCATTTATAGTATTCTTCTAGTTCTTATTCTGTGAAAATGCAACTCAGAATATGGATCATGTAGTGATTCATCTGTAAAGCTGCAAAAGAATGACAGGAAAGAAAATGCCAAGGAAATTAGCTAGACTCCTAAACACATGATTAAGTATATAACAAATTTTTATATTACAATTTGCATAAATGCAACTAAAAATGTATACACAAATTAAAAGATGTGTGATGTGTAATTTTTGTTTTATTGGATGCTGTTTTCCCATCATATTTGAATATTTGTAAAAGAATTAATGAATATTCAGGTGAAAGCAATTCTTTTTTTTCTTTTTTCTTTTTTTTTTTTTAATTCTCAAACTGATAGGTGTGAAAAATGCTTTCATATGTCTTTTGACCTAAGTAAAACAAAAAGGGGTAAAAAACTTACTCTTCCTCATAGTACAAATTTGGAGTACAAAGTCTGCTTTTCTGAGACTTTTATCTCCAGATACCTTGGACAATGAGGCCTCTGAGCACAACATTATTGATGTAAATGCAAACAACTATTCCTAGCAGGGTGCCTAAAATTTTATCAACATTCTCTATCATAGGGTGTATTGTACAAGCCTGTCTCATATTTCATGATAGTTGTCTCCGGATCAGAATAACATTTTAATCATAAAAATGAATGAACACTAGACTCTTGCTGAAAGAGGAGTTGTTCGTTTAAACTACCAAGGAGATGAAAGCTAAACAGTGAATACTAACATTTTCATACAGAGATAAAACCTTAAAGAAATATCTATCAAGCAATTACAACCCTTTTGCTTTCACAAATACATTCTTAAGCTAAGCCACTAAGATTTTTTTAAGTGTTCATTCAGTGATACACAAGGCAAGATTATGGGTGACCCGTTCGGTGACAAACTGGAGCTGATTGATACGGCGGTGCACTAAGGGTTAAAAAGAAGGTTACTCAGAGGCATAGAGTGGTAACCAGGCTAGAATAAGAGAAAGTGGGAACCAATAAGGAGTTGTTAGGCTCGGACAGGCCTATAGGGGGTTACACGTGATCAAAAGGAATGCACCAATCAGAAGTCTGTAACTATGTTTGCGGGCCACGTGCAGCGCGTGTAGCGGGCTCAGAAAAACTATATAAGATCTGGCATTGGAACAATAAAGGGTCTCCATTTCTCGACTATCTTGGAGTCTGTGTTGTCATTCCCTTCACAAGATGCCATCATAAATAGAGTACTAGACTGGTATCTTGTAGAATATTTTTCCATGAATAGATGTTTTAATGTTTACTTTTTTAAATTAAGGAAAAATCTCTTCATTTTGGCTATCATGAACAGCCTTGGGGAGACACACAACATGGTGTTTCAGAGTAGCTCCAGTCCCAGGGATGGAGGCAGCCTAGTCCCAGGGCAGAAGTCTCTGTGGGGGAAGACACCACACAAGCACTTTGCAAATTTACAGCCTTTATCCATCTACAGCAACATCTACATGCAGCTTCTCATAAGGTTTTGTGGTGTAAACATCTTGCAGTGCATAAATATTGTGACTGTCATCCATGTATCTTCTCCAGCATTAACAGCTCAGCAGGGACACTCCTGCTGCCACTTACATCTGTGCAAAATGTCCCTTGTGAAATCATCTCATAAGAGACACAGGCAAGTGTCCAGTTTTTGCAGTGGTGTTGCTTGTTTATTTTTAATTAATTAGCCTGAGATCTGGCTCAATGACTTTCAGCCTGATTTAGCAGGTAACTTCAGTAAGGGGAAAGAGTGCACCTTGTCTCTTGTACCTTGGGAGATAATGCTGGCTACTTCCCAGCCTGGATTCCCCCTGAAGCTGCCGTGTGAGTTTTCCTTCAAGGTGTCAGTAGGCGCAATTTCAATAAAACAACCAAAACCCAATGTGGTTAAGGAATTACATGTAATTTTACAGCTGCAGCCTGCTCTCCTGGAGATGCTCGAGGATCCCTAGTAAAGGAGCTGGGTGTGGTGTCTGGCCCTTTCCATACTGCTTCCAGTAAAAATGCCCTCCAGGATTAATCGTGGCCCACTGACCTTTCAGGAATAAGGTTTCAGCCCTCAGGTAGAAAAGGCTGGACATTCCTGCATTAAGCAGACTGGAAAATTCAAATCTACATTATATCTCTTGAGTAAAATGAGACATTTGAGGTAATTTATAGCATTTAAGATGCTCTGTTATAAAATGGTATCTCATCAGTCACATTGAAAAGGGCAGTGGAAGCAGAGGCCAAAACATACAGAAAATATTACTAGGCAGCAGTTTTTTCATAACAGTTTTTGAGCATTAAGACTAGAGAGAGCTGTTCCGACAGAAGTTTGTAAGAAAATTCAAGATAAACTAAATTGCACTGTATGCCTAGATGATTATAATCTCCCACAGCTTTTTCAAAAATAGATACTAATATCCAAGTACAGCAGTGGGAACCTCAAAGTTTGGGGAGTGTGATTTTTCTGTTTTTACACTAGTACAGCTGAAATCATACCCTATTTGCTATTTTATTTTCAACCTAAGTTTTACAGTCTAAAATGCCAAATAAATGCTCTGGAACTTGCTTTTACTTGGGCAGAAAATGATATGACAAGGGGGAACAGTTTTAAACTAAAATAGGAGAGATTTAGACCAGATGTTAGGAAGAAAATCTTCACAATGAGGGTGGTGAAGCACTGGAACAGGTTGCCCAGAGAAGCTGTGGATGCTCCATCCCTGGAAGTGTTCAAGGCCAGGGTGGATGGGGCTTTGGGCAACCAGATGTAGTGGGAGGTGTCCCTGCCCATGGCAGGGGGGTTGGAACTGGGTGATCTTTAAGGTCCCTTCCAACCCAAATCATTCTATAATTCTATTTTATGATTTATGAAGTATTTTATATCTATTGAACGTTACTAGATTCTCACTTCTCATTCTTTCATGTACAGGAAGTCCCTCTGTTGTGTTTTTATTTTTCACGTCTTTAACATTTTTCAGCCAGTTCACAAATCCTCTGCAGATTTTTTGGATATTCTTTTATAAAATGCTTAGCAACTGAAGCAAAGATTGCAATAAAAGTTTCCCACGTCTCTAATGAATATTCTTGGTACCACACTGAAGAGCAATTTTCTCTGTCCTTCTCTGCCTTAGTGAATATTTTAGCATTGTTTTTATGCGGCAGAGCTGCTCCAGATGGAGAGATGAAGACTAAACCACCCAGGACAATCTCAGTTCTGATGATCAGAGCACAGTGGACTCTGGCGTCTAGTGGCACATGCAGAGCCCGGTGCATTCTAGAAAGAAAGAGTATATTGCTACTAGTGCTCTGCTGAGTAACAGCTATGCAGGTACCTTTTGTTTCTATTCACAGAGATGCCCTAAACTGAAATAATTAAGAAATGTTGATTTTTATTAGGCGCTCTTTCCACTCCTGAAACCTTTTTCATTTTTTCTTTTGGCTAGTCCTATGCAGAAAGCTCCTTCGTTTTTATTGAGACTTGGGATGTCACCAGAGTGCACTTTACTAACAAACAGCTGTTCAAGGAAAGAAAAATATCCATCTTTAAAGTGAACAAAATCCTTAAGACTATTTGCTTTCAGAATGGTCAATGCAAGTGCCATTGTATAATGAAATATCATAGGCACTTAACTTTTATGGAGCAGTTACAGACTGGTCAGTGTGTTCATTTTCAAACATTAATACCAAGGCCAGTTAAAGCTAACCGAAGTCCAGATCAACAAATATTTAATATGAGAAACTTGTCAGGATTGTATTACAGTTTTCTATCCTGGTTTGTATTCAGACAGCCCATTCATAGCTTTTAATATCAGTATTCTTTTACCTGTTATCTTTGTCATTATACCTTGCCTATTTCCATGTTTCCCACTAAATGTCAGCTCTTACAGCTGAAATTTAATTTGAATTGTTAAATATATTCATTCTACCAAAGCTTTGAACATGAGTTTATGATTACTTCGTGGAATATAGCTTGCCTCAGTGGGACGTAATAAATTAGTCTAATCATATGGTGAGCACTTACTTCATCCTGTGTTTGTTCCTGCTAGGAACTGAAATTGTCTCTGTAATTGTATGCAAATCCCTTCACCAGAATAATCAAAGGAAACCTATGTGTAGTTGCCCATCCTCCATACGAGGAGTATAAGTAACCTAACTTTTGATTCTACTAAAATGAAAAGTTGTATCTTCATACGTAAAATTCAGATACAAAATAGAACTTTAAAGATATGTGCATAGCAGATGTAGCTCCCTTCCTTCTTTAGCCGTATTTACTTTCATCATAAAAGTTTCACAATCTGCTGCCTAATAATGTGCCCTAGAATAAAACATATATTTCAGAAAGTCACCCAGGCATCAAGGGACAGAGAATCTGAAACAACTTTTGTATAGCGTGCTGTGATTAGGTATCTTTTTCACTGTTAATAGTTTGTATTTTATTTCCAATATTTTTTATGCACATATTGAATCTGCTATTTCAGTTCAAGGATTACAGAGATATGAATGAAACATTTTTTTTTTTCTTCTTTGCTTTTGGAAGTGCATAAACATCCTCACCACCCCTATGTAACTTTCCTCTGAGGAAGTTAAAACTATGAGGGTGAGGTTCATCAACAGTAACTCATGAGTTAAACATCTAAGTTTGAGTTAACCCCTGTAAACTCCCTTGATAGTCAATAGAAAGAAAAGGGGAATTTCTTCTCCCCTGAATATACATGCGATAGATGATAAAAAGCTTTATGAATTGCCTTCAGAAAGTGCTTGTTTCTCCCCAGTGCTGGCAAAGGGAGACTGGAGTAACTGGCATAGGCTCAGCCATCTCACTTTTAGGTGAGATAAATCCTCCTGTAAGTCTCTTACACCAAGTCATGTTTTATATACTGGCTTCAAATCATTCTGATTTGCTTCTCTGAACTCTGTCAAATATTTTAGCATTAATTTTTAAAATGTGGACACAAAAAGAGATTTAGTCATGTAGCAGTAGTCCAATGTCCAGTGTGAAGACTGTGTCATTCTTGCCTTCCTCTTCTCAGTTTCTGTATATAAGTATCTTAATGTTACCTTAACTGTTTTATAGCATAAAAGGAAAAGGTCAGGTCTGCATAACTGTGACTGTAATAGCAAGAATTGTGAAGACGTTCAAATTAAGCGAGGTTATTGAGTGCATTTTGCCCCTTTGGTTCTTCTCAGAGGAGGGGGAGAAGATGGTAGAAGGAGCAGAAACAATCTCAATTCGTTCATATATCTCATTTAAAAATTCTCTCATTTGGGCCAAAGATATGTTTGTAGCTTGATAATTTCTTAAAATATTTTCTTACATTTATTTTTTTCTTGTAAGATTTTGTTCTTTTTGAGGAACTCAGACAACAAGCTGTTTTCAGGATTTACAAGAGAATGATAGTTGCAGTCCCTCCTCAGCTGAAGTGCCTGGGAGGTGCTATGATTTTTCAATGTTATTACACTTCAGTAAAAGCCACTATATGAAATCTTTGGAGGTTTCGTGAATTGTTGCTCAAGTCCAAAAAGAAAGAATCACATCTTAATTCTGGTCTATATCAGATGAGCAAGGAGTTAGTTCTAGGAACTGGAAGAAAATCGTAGATCATCAGTTTTATCTCCAAATTGTTAGTTGTTTGTTTGATTGGTTTTTTTATTGCCAACTTTTGATTAATTTGTGGTTGATCTTTTTAAAAGAAATCATAAGAGAGACTTACTCCAGACTAATTTCAATCAAGAGATAACTATACTAGAATCATAGCATCCAGATTTTAATGCCTCTCATCCAAGGATGTTACATTTTTTTGAAAAATTAGATACTTGAGAATACAGATTTCAAAGAGATCTTGACTGAAATTTAAAATCAGAAATAATGTCTCTATCATCTACAAGTAACACTTGCAGTAGGAGTAATATCCTATTAATTTCCTGTGGTATAGTCACCAATAAATACAGATTGTTGTATAGTGGTAGAATTAAGGTTGCCTCTGTCTTAAAACAAATACTTATTAGTGTGAAGACTTGTTGTTCAGGCAGTCGGAAATTGTTCTTGCATTTTTCTCTCATGTATGTATTAGAAATGGGACTGCATTAATGACTGTAATCAGAGATTGTTGGATATTTTATTTAAAAAGTCTAGTTTTCTAACAAATTCCTGTCGAAAGGAAGCAAAAGTTCTGACATCAAGACCCTCATTTAGTGCTTACCGTCAGTTCTGTCTTAGGACATGGGTATCTTATGGATCAACTGAGGCAGACGACTTGTGGGAAAAAATTGTACGTGACAAAGTAATTAAAGACAGCACCATAATACATGTTACAGACTATAGATTTTAGTGAAATGGAGAATTTTGGCTTTAGGTATTGCACTATAGAAAAGAAATTTAAGCTAATATTTATAATAAAAAAGAAATGTTTACAACTGAGGTGAGTGTTTGACAAATTAATTGCAGGAATAAGAACAAATAAAAAAGGTAATAAGCTAAAGATCTGAACATACTGTCTTTTCTTCATATATATATATATATATATATAATACTAATGATGGAACCAAGATGACACATCAGATGACCGGATATTCCGAGAGACCATGTAGCCTGTACAGTATTTGAAAATGTTGGTCTTTGACGAAGAGTAAACCTAGCAACCTCTTTTTTTTTTTTTCTTCTTTTTTCCTGCTCAGTGTTCACAAGGCTTAATTGCTATTTTTTAATGTAACAGTTTGTGCAGTTCATCATTTTCTGATAATGCTGTAATTATTATACACAGATTCTAATTTAGCATTCAAAGGTATGTAGTTATAATTTGCTAATATTTGATTCTTTGCTGCTACAAGCAACTTCTGAAGAGCTTCTCCATCTGAGCCAGTTCTAGTTGAGCCCTTTGGCATAGCTAAATAAAAGCAAGGAAAATATAAAATGGTACCAATATTTATAAATGCAGTCGGTGTACATTTGTAATTATGCTCAGATGTATTCATCTCTTTGTGTGCTAGTAGTAAGAAAGGTTACTGGACCTGGTGTTATAGTTTCCATCTGAAGGCATTTAGCAAAGTGGATATCTGAGAACCATTCCACACAAGGAAAGATACCAGTTTGCATTCAGAACCAGGGCTTTTCTTCAGTTCCTCTCAAGTTTCCACTCCTCTTTTTCAGTTGGTATTTTGATAAGAAACCTTTACGGTGTGTTTTGTATGAAGGCTGCAGACCCTGAAATGCAAAGAAGGGGGAAAATTTTGCCACAGTGTGGGTGTGGGTCAAATGGGACCTGGCATTGCCTGAGTCTTCAATCATGAATTCCCCCTTGTGAGTAAGCCAAACCACCTCCATATACTTGCTGAAAGCACATAACCGTTGTTTCACTTAATTATTATTTCTTTTCTTTCTTTCTTTTTTTTTTTTTTTAAGGCTCTGATTGCAAGACATTGACATCATTTTCTTGTAGCTTTATGTCCTCCTCAGGAAAAAAGGGTTATTAAATACTTTGGGTGAAGTTATACATGCGCCACTCTGCAAGATTAAGGGAGAAAAGGACAGAAAGTCTGTGTGTAGACCACTGCTAGAGCTTATCTCAGAGAAGTCTCACAACCTTGAGAAATTATTGAAGGTCATAGACCTCAGGGAGACGAGAAGTATAAATTCAGATCATAAGGGTAATTCCCTTTATCATCATACTTTCTGAAATCTCTGAACGAAAATAGCAATAGAGGATGGCTAAACTGATCCATTATTTCCTCAGTTTTGTTTCTGATCTATCAGTAATAAAATTTTCCTGGTCACTGACTGTAATAGTGACTTAGTTCACACACTACATCATAACAGAAAAAATTGAAAGTACATACAGTTTGAAAAGCAACATAAACCCTAACTTGGATTTTTCAGGAGCAAATCATGCCAGACGAAGCAAATTTCCTTTGTTTTATAGAAATTGGAAAAAAAGAAAAAAGAAAAGGTGTCTCATTCTAGTAGGATTTTTTACATGGTTTGAACAAAAGTTTACTAAAAGAGCTAAGAAAATTTTGTCTTGGTGAAATTTCTAGAATATGGTAAAACTTGTCACGCCGGGACTCAAAAAAAAAAAAAAAAGTAGATGAGATTCACTGTCAAATAAGGAGGTATTAAGCAGTGATCCATTCTGGCTGCAGTTTTATTGCAGTATTTTTGTTAATGACATGATGAAGAAATACAGAATACATTTATTGAACTTGCAGATGATGAAAAATTGAAAGGACTGTGTGTATTTTGGAATGAATTTTCAAAATATATTACATTGTCAGCACTGCACTTCAGGAAAGACGTGGATCAATTGCAGCATACCCAGAGGAAAGCAAGGAAAATTGTCAGAATTTAGACTAAAACATGTTCCACAAGAAAAAAAAATGAGAACCTGTTTCAACAAGAGAAAAGCAGACAAGAAAAGAAAAAAAAAGAGAAAAGAGAAAAGAGAAAAGAGAAAAGAGAAAAGAGAAAAGAGAAAAGAGAAAGCAAAGTGAAGGAAAGGAAAGCAAAGTGAAGGAAAGGAAAGGAAAGGAAAGGAAAGGAAAGGAAAGGAAAGGAAAGGAAAGGAAAGGAAAGGAAAGGAAAGGAAAGGAAAGGAAAGGAAAGGAAAGGAAAGGAAAGGAAAGGAAAGGAAAGGAAAGGAAAGGAAAGGAAAGGAAAGGAAAGGAAAGGAAAGGAAAGGAAAGGAAAGGAAAGGAAAGGAAAAGGGGGAAAAGAAACAGCAGTCTTCAGTTATGTAAACGATTGCTTTAAAGAAGAAGGAAACAAACTGTTCTTTAGGTCTACTCGGATAGGACAGGAATGAGTGGCTTTAAATTGGGCCAGGGAAGATTTAGGTTTGATTTTAGGAAACATCTCCTAATGATAAGGATAATAAAGCAATGAATATATTGCCTAGGAAGATACAGAATCCTCTGTAGAGGTTTTTAAGGACAAACAAAGATATCTGCCTAGGCTGATTTAAATACAATTTATCTGTCTTTGGGGATGGAGGGATTGAGAGGAATAGATGGGATTTTTCTTGAGCTCCCTGTCTTATTTTCCAGTCTTTCTGTCATTTTTGTGAATTAGACATGAGAACGACTCAGAACACACCTGTAGTTATAGCTTTCACTCTGTCATCTGAATTATGCGGTTTGTATATACTTTTTATTGAATGATCTGGCTCCAGCTCCAAATGCAGAGAACGTCAGGCATGTGAATGAGTTATCATGGGCCAAAATTTATATGGTTGAGTTTATAAATCTTACTGATTGTGTTTGAGTTCTGGAAGCAGTATACTGACCAAAAACTTAAACAAAAATGTGTTAATAAAAAGGTATTAATCATAATAAGGAAAACTATAATGCATTCGAGTTGTGTTTTTTGTATTTACTGGATGAACACATCTAATACAATCATGCATCATTCCTACTGTATATTTCTTGTATGGTTTTCCTTGCTGTAGTGTCTGGATTAATCTCACCAAGGTTTGCCTAGATAAATGGCAGGTGTTTTCATTAAGCCTCATGTCTAGACTCTTTCTGTAGTCGTTGGAGAAACAGAAAAACACCTCTGAGATAAATATCTAAGTCAAAAAAAAAAAAAAAAAAGCTTTTTAATAGGATATCCATCTCTCTTGTGGAAGCCTGGATGATTAACTCAGACAACTTCTGAGACACCTAGAGTTAAGTGACAGGAATCCAATCCTGATGGTCAAGTATATTGTCTTATCCATACCAAATGATTTGATCATTTATTCTCCACTTCTGCTGTTCTTTGGATTTATAACAAATGTATTTTTTTTATTGATCCCAGTATGAATTCCAATAGACTGACGCAGCTTTCATAAAACACCTCCAGCATTTCAGTCTCTGTGGGTGGCTATAGGGACCATAGCTAATTTGGGGAATGGAATCTATTCCTGCTAGAAAGTTACTTGGACCAGAAAGAGAAGAAAATAAATTTGCATTTCTGTGATATGCAGTATAAGATGCCTGTCTTTGGAGAAGATCTGTATTCGTCAAGGGTATCTTCTATTCTTTGGCCCATAGCAGAAATATATTGCATATGTTGTTTCCAGGTACATTAACCTGTTAACTTGTGTCAGTCAATATTGTCAGTCTACTAGCCAGAGTAAAGAACAGTAATAATATACAAATAATGCACTCTGTGTGTCATAGAAAATTAATACTAAGTAATTTTCTGCCTAGTAGTTCATAAGCATGAATTATTACTAGGGTGCTGTTGTTTGGAGCAAGCAGCCACTTTGCTAGCTCTCTTCTGGCAAAACCATCTGGAATGACTGCACACACTTGGAGGGGCAGAGGAAAAGGTTTCCCAGAATGAAAAGGTTTCTGGAAGATGAAAGTTATTGGAATTCTAATTATAACTCTGTAATTGATCACTGAAATATTTCTGGTGAAAGCAAACAAGGAAGCAAGAAGTAAGAAAAAGAAAGAAAATAAAGGAAAGAAAAAAAGCCAACCATGTGCCTTCCAGCAGAAAAATGAGTCAAGAAAATGCTTCTCTGATTGCTTCAGTTTATTCTGAATACATTGAAGAGATTTAGATATCAGACTATCCTTTTCATTTAAATGGAAATAAATGAAATTAAGTCATTGACTACTGAAATGAAATTGAATAGGGGCAAGTTTAGCTGGTACAGCAGAAGACACAAAAAAAAGACCTGAAGGGCCACTGAACTTTATATCAAAAAAGATCTCTCATGATTTCAGCTACTTGGAGGGAAATGACGAGGGGGATAGAGTCTCCAATCATGGCAGTGTATCAGCAGCAAGGAAGAACCCTGGACCTCCAAATTCATGCACTTATAATGTGCCTTAAACACTTTGGTCTCCAGCAGATACTTCTCAGTCTCTCTGAAGAACTACTAATCTCTCTCAAAACAGGTATAAGACCAGGTACACATCTAGCATTGTTTCTCTGTAGCTGATGCATTTTGCAATGGAAAACATACCTATGTGATGAAGAATGAGGAAAGCAAGGTTAAAAAACATCTGAGATTTTGTTTGTAAGGTATTTTGCTGCAGAATCAATCCCAATAAGTAGATATTTTGGGATAGGCATCTTCAGGTCTGAATTTACAGGAAAAGAGAAGAATAGCTCCATTAATTAATTAATTTATTTATTTATTTATTTTCAACATGATGATTGTGTAGTAACTTTTTGGAAAATAATGGCAGTTTGTTAGGTCACCACAATCCCATGTGACAATAAAACAGAATAGGAAGAAGGCAAGGAATCAAGAAAATAAAATCTTTTCATACTTTCCCTGTCTCAAGGTTGGTTCCAGGGTATTGAAGTGGAATTGCTATTACTGAACATTAAGCAGTTGTCAATAGAATCTGCATTTGAGCAGTGATCTGGGCTTCTTATCACAAGCAGTTCACGGACTTCTTATCACAGGTCATATGAGGAGAATGCCGCGGGATCATAGTCTCATAGAAAGGAAGGAGAAGGAATTCTTGCATATAGCAACCTTGTATTTAGGAAGGACTTCACCTACGTTTCCAGGCAATTGCAGTGGTATTTTATCTTGCTCATAGATTTGCTAATTAAAAAAATAATAATAATAAAAATCTCCTGGAAGGACCAGTAGTTTGTTGAAGACTTCAAGGCTTCAACCAGTTATGCTTGGGCCCAGTAATTTATTTTTTCTGCTAAACGATTTGTCTGCATTTCAAGGTTGAATTAGTTGGTGAGGAAGGGTTACCATATATGTCTCTGAGAACTATTTTTATTTATTGGCATATGCCTAAGCATTTTGTAAAATAATGTTTTAGTGAAAAACGTTGATTGTCTAGCTCAGCTGATAGGAGTTAGCCTTTTTTTTAATTTGCTTTTATGCAAGCAGTAATATTTCACAATACATGGGATGGAATGTATTCATATCACTAAACCTCCAGAAAAATGAATCGCTCATCTGTCTGCAGCATAACTGAGGATAAGCAGCAGATAACCAGAAAATAAATATTTTTTAGGCCACAGCTGTAAGATTAATGTCTGCTGTCTTTACTTGGGCAAACATCTCTTTGAAGTTTAAAAATTTTGTCTAAACAGAGACACTGCGCTGAGTTTCTGTGTTGATAGAATTACCCCAGGTTAATTTTTTTTTCCATATAAAATGTTTCCAGCACTGCATACAACTCATTTTTTCTCTGCTAGCTGTAGCCAATTATTTTGGACAAATAGGCATTCTCCTCTGCATGTGTAATTTTTATACCAACTGAGCCTGTGAATGTCTTTATTCATTCTGTGTAAACTCCACCCTTCTCAGTCTGTTGTATTAAAAAATGCTCCTGCACAATGAATAGATGACTGTGCCACGGATTACCTGCACAGGGATTCTGAACTCCTCTCATGGAGATGTTGCACCATATCCAGTTACTACAGTTTAGATGTATTATGCTGTATGTGACAGATATACTAACATGAAAACCTATGCCTGAGTGCCAGCTACTGACAAGAAGCTACAGAAGCTTGAAATGCCTAAAAGAATGTAGTTGCTAATGAAATATGGCAAGTCAAACCTTGATCCAAGGTAGAAAAGCTTTTCTATGTGTTTGTCTGATATTTGTCATGCTTTATGCTGGAATAAACTCCCACTTTGATCAAAACACATCTTAGTAAAGCTGTCAAAATGAAATAAGAAAAGAATGAGGGGATGTCAATTGCTGTTTCAAACACCATTCATTCTGAATCAAAGAAAATGTTAATTTGTGTCAGGAAGCTGAATTATGTAAATGTTGACTGTGTTTGTAGCAAAGACCAAGTCAAAGCTACAGTGTAAATGAAGCAGGAACCCCTTTAACACTGGAGTAGTTTTAATGTACATCTATATATGGAAATGAATAGGAAATGAAGCAAGAAATACAATGTTTGGGAAAGAATCTTGTCATGATTTGCAGAGATAATTACAGGCAAAAAGGAGATTGAATATAGCAACAGGAAAAGCAGAATAATTATGCGGCAATTAACAGGAAAGCTGTGTGGTTCTTTGAAAAAAAATAGCAGTCATCAGGTTAAAAATATATGCTGAGTACAGAAATGCTTTAATAGTCAATACATCTAGTATTTGAATTCATTTCCTAAGATAAAATACTGTTTCATAAAATAGATCTCATCTATAAGATGAAATATATTTTGCAGTTTATGTATTCATTATGTTTGTATTTTTATCTTAAATATGTCATCTGAATTGGAGGAAAAATAAAATGTTAATTTCAGATTGTGGATACATAGTGTAATAAGAAGAAGATGCAGATTTAAAGTTAATGTTTCAAGGACTGCAAATACTGTAGGAGCCAGTAGAAAAATAACTACTCCTAGAGTTGCAATAGAATTAGTTTCTTATGCCCTAAAATCTTCATATTCTGATAAAAACTATTACTTGCTTTTATTTTACTGGAGGCAACCCTGGTTTTTGGTGTTTTTGTAGGTCTTCTACTTTATTAGTTAGCAATAGCACAGTCAAAAGTACTCTTTCTGAAATGTAACATACAAGGATTTCTCTTGCAATTTAGGGAATCTCAGGTGGTACCTTTTATGGGGAGCCTGTCATGCAGTGGCATCTTCAAGTGCATTCAAATCTTCAAATGACAACTGGTGCTCACTGTGCTCAGGCATGGGACCGTCTTGGTGAAAAGAGAAAGGAGACATCACTGTGTATCCACGTCAGTATAGGATAGTTTTCAAGAGTTGAAATCTTTATTTTAAAGCTAGTGGGAACAATTTATCCAGATAACAATCAAAAAGACAAGGTGTTTTGCGTTGTGGTTCTGGACAGAGGGACATCCTCTGAATTGTATCATTTATATCAACATGTCAAAAAACATGTCTATCCCTGTCCGTCTTAAACATTGAATCTGGATCTGAGGTGTGTAATCTTCATTGCTTTATGCAAATTCACTATTTACTATAGATACAAGATGGAAGAAGACATGCTTCCCACTTCAGCAATTGTTTGGGCAAGTCAAGGTTAGGTGTGCAAGCTGTCCTGAGATAGGTCACAGGCTCCTCTCCTGCCTCTGCACTGCACATCCCCAGTGAGAAAAAATTAGGAGCGGGAACAAGGTGAGGGGTACACCAAGGCTGCAGGTAGTGAGCCTGCACTGTGGGTTTGGTGGGGATGCTTCCTTTCCCTTCTATGAATAGGCTTAAAGATGACAATGAGGACGTCAAATAATGATAAAGAGCAGTAATCCTGCCAGTAGTAATAATTAATGCCGCTGTGGTGCCCTTCTTCGTTGACCTCTAATCACTTTGCATGCATTGATTAAAGCTGTATGGGTTCTCTGAAATAGATCAATATCATTTTTATTTATATGTCTTTATTGCCATAAACATATATATATATAAAAGTATAAACATATGAAACAATAAATTCTTATCAAGAAGCATTAAAAATCACTTGGCTTAAATGTTTTCAAAAAACCCATCACCAACAACAAAGAAACAACAAAGCATCTGAATGTCTAATATACCGGGTTTTAGGTTACAGATCCTCCTGGTGAATGAGGGGACTCAGGCATTTTCTTTGCTGTTTCATGAGATATGTCCAGATATAGAAATGTGTATGAAACCAACCTGAGAAGCTGAATGGTTGACTGGATGAGACCATGTGTATAAAGCATATGTAGCTTTTCCATAATGCTGAGGATCATTCCAAGGATTCTGATCATAGCAATTGTAGTTTTCATTGCTTACATAATGTGCACTGATCATGGCTAGCAGCTTAGGTAGGGATATAAACTGTCTTATTCCCTTCCCTGCAGGAGCAGATATTAAGAGTCATAATATTGATTAAGAACAATTCCTATTTAAAAAATACAATGATTGTGTTACTAGTGTATTGTGTCCTTTTCTTCTAGGTTATTCAATACTTCAAGCAATTATGGAAAAAGCGGGACAAAATAGCTGGCAAGTCAGTGCCATCTGTGTGGAGAATTTTAATGATGCCAGCTACAGGCGGCTTTTAGAAGATCTGGACCGAAGACAAGAGAAGAAATTTGTAATAGACTGTGAAATAGAGAGGCTTCAGAATCTCTTAGAGCAGGTAACATTCTTTTTAATGTTGCTGTAAGCACATTACTGAAATTCCAGATGAGATACCAGTGTGCATTGCCTTTTGTTTATTTTCTCAATGGAAATGAGATTGCCTACTCTTTCCTTTTGTTTTTCGCCATGGGCTGACATTTGTACATCCACTTGCCGACCGTTTGCCTTCCTATAAAATTCTTGTCATAACAGCCAGTGCATCAGCACAGTGAGCCCTCCCTTCCCCAGCTGGCAGGTCTCCGGGCAGTTGGGGCAGCTGCACACTTGGCTTCCCAGCACCTCCCTGCCTGATACAGCGGGCATCGGGCTCTTAGGGCTGGTAGAACAACACAACACCACAGTGTTGCTGCATTACCATGATGCCCTCAGTCTGTACCTTCACAGGGGAAAGAAACCAGTCTTGTTTGAGAAAAGGAAAAAAAAATTATTTGAATCCAGTATTACCTATTACTTGCAATTCACAAAGCTATGCATTTCTAGCTATAAATTCTTTAAACTCATTATTGCATGTATTTCCAGCTACAAAATACTTCAAACTTATTATTACACATATTTGAACTGATAGTTTATTACCTTAGCAGAGTGTTTATGAACACGAAGAAAAGTAGAATAAAAGTGCTATTTGGCTGGGAAGGAAGGTCAGGTTCTTCCATTCATGGAAAGCTGCTGTTATGTAAAGAAAATACTGGTCCAGACAGATGGGTTTGCACTGTATGGTACCTTTACTGGTGTAGGAACCTATTGCTATATAGTGCTCATAAATGTTGGAAAAATAAATAATGCTTTGAAAAGAGCATTTTGCCAAGTGACAGGAAAGTAACTTAGGGTTAACTCGCTGCTTCTCGCATGATCCCACACATGAGGTTGCAAGTGCAGCGTTCAGCACCTGGTGCTGCTGCAGGGAATGGATGCCATCTGCTGGTGGTGGATCCTCCGCCGCCACCCTGCTTATCCTCGCTAGCGCATTAGGGACTTCTGAAAATTTTGTTGTAAAAACGTTCACAATGCGTCTGCTACCGAAGTCATAGAATTATAAAATGCAGTTTGTGATGCAGAAGTACTTAAAATAATCCTTACAGACACATACACGTTACATTTGCTTTCACTGACAGAAGCTAGAGAGAAACTGAGCATTAATGGTATGGCTGCAATAACAAGGACTTTTTCTACAACTGTTGCCAAGAGAAGAATAGACAATGCTGTATCACTATAGGCATTCATTTGGCTATTTTTTTTATTGTGAAAGCCATTATGTTTTAACACATGCTTTCTATAGTTTATGATGAAGTCATCAAGTTCAGCCTATGTTGTAGTAAAACAGAACACCCATTTGGGCATCTTTTAAAATGTATTTAGAAAAATAATATTCCCCTCAGCTTTGCGTGTGTGTGTGTGTGTATGTAGTTTCTTCTACACAGTGTGTAAGTATGAATTAGAAAAAGTATGCTATATTATGCCATAAATTCTGCATACACCCACCATCCTGCATAGGTGTATGTGCAGAGTATCCACTCAGTTGCACAGCAAAACGAAGTCACCCAGTATTCACTTCTCACTGATCTCAGCCGTACATTTTATTTCCTTCCAGGAGCTGCTACTCATTTTCTTTCTGGATTGGCCTCTACATAGTTCTTTTTGAGCATAACCTGTGCTCTTTGTTCAGATCATACAGAATTGAATTGGATATTGATTTTAATGGGATTATGTTTTGACCTCCTCTGACTTCATAAAGGTCTGGATTTTGCCTGACTAAAATAGGTACTTAACATGGCAAGTAATAAAAATGCAGTGCCTGCCCTCAACAGGGTTAGTCAGATACTGTGAATTTGGCTGATGGCTCTATAGGACAAGCCCGAAAGCTGCTTGAGTCCTCTTTCCATTGACTGAACTGTGGGAAAATCAAGGGTAGGAGTTACATCCAACTTACAGCATGCCTGTGTCTTAGCCATTCATACAAACACTTTCAGGAAGTGATTCATCTGGCTACTGTTTAATTTTGGATGAGATTAATTTTACCTAAGAAATTAGCTATTTGGTATTTGTGCTGGTGTTTTTTCAAACCTAAGTGTAGAGCCTTTGCCCTTAAATCTACACTAATGAGAGGAGAGAAACTTGTATGTGGGCTATTGGACTTCTTCTCTTCTCAGTAGTGACTACTGATATAAATAAATTTACACTAGATCTAATTAAATTGGAACGTAGATAATTCAGAATATTCCTGTAATTTGTCCAGGTCATGTGACTTTTCTTCTTCTGCTCCAACACCCCTGGAGCCTCGTCTTCATCCTCCCAAGGGAAGGTCACTGTATGGGCAGGAATGATATTGTAGCCAGGCTAGGTGAAGTACACGGTGACCTGTAGCATTACTCTCTAGTGTGGAGGTCCTGGTCTTCCTAGACCAGCTCACTTGTGGGTAGGCCTGGGGTGCTGTGCTTAGCCACTGTTTTGGGGCTCCAAAATGGAAGCAGTTTGCCTTCAGAGGTCAAGTGCTGCTTAAGGATGAGCAGTCAGAAACCTTCTTGGAGATAAAAACATTTGCAATCTCCCAAAGACAGGAGTGAGGCAAAAAGAGTCTGGCCCAATGTAGAAAATGCAAAATAAAAACAGTTTTAAAATATCAGCCTCTGACTTTTTCATTTTGTATGAGGGCTTTAATAACCTGTAGCAGACAGGGTAACCTCACAAATGGACTGAAAGTTGGAGTGCTCTTCCCTGCATACACAGAGGAATTGATTAAGCTTCAGTGACTCTAATTAACTCAACTTTTTTACTGCCTAGTTCTCCCGTAATTGAGAGTCTAAGTTGTGACTATTGTAATACTTTGCAATGTACAAGTAAATGTTCTGCAGAACATTTAGGAAAAGTAATTAAATCTCAGTAATGAGACAGTAACTCAGAGTACTTTGCCCTTAAATCTATGCTAATGAAGGGAGAGAAACTGGCTTGTGGGCTTGTGGGTTTCTTCTCAAGTGACTGCCCATACATATACACATTCATACGTCTCATGACTCTGGACGTCAAGAAATGAATACTGGAGACTTTTTCACTGGCTGTGTTCAAAGAGCGCTGCTCCCCTCTCCATATCTGGTGCCCACTTATATGACCTGGTGTCTTCTGCTCATTTTTCTCTCCCAGCTGCCCATCTGAGAAAAATAGCCCCTTGCTATTTCTTCATTTCTTCTGCAACTTTAATCTCACCATTTTCTATTTTTCTTTTGCCTCTTGTATTTTTCTTAGTTCATTATTTTTTCTCATTATGTGTATGTAGAAGCTGCCTTCACACTCCAAATTTGTGGCTTGTCTTCAGGGAAAACTTGTTCTCCTGGAACCCAGTGATGTATCTGAAATCCAGACTCTGTGCACATACCAGGGTGTGCATTTTCCATTACATGGTCTTCCTTTCAGGTTTATACACTGCTACAGTGAGGCTGATGTTTTGGGCAAGGGCCAAACCTATACTCACTTTAAGGGTGAAGTATGGACAGAGAGAGTTTCATAGTCAGATTTCCATTCTAGAAAGAGGTAACAGGGCCAGCATTAAATACAGGAGATGTATTCAACCTGCCTGCAAGTACTTACATCTGATTTACTTGGATTGCCCACAACAAAGGGTTTCAGATCTTCCATCCTAATAAAATCACACAATGGTTTTCTCAATAAAGCTATACTGTGCTTTGGTCATGCTCAACCATACTTGATACTGGAAATATTTGGGGGCAATGGAAACATTTTGTTTGGTTTCTTTATTATTGCCAGTTGCAGTGGCTCAGCTCAAAATGCTGTTTAAACACACCACTGGAGCAAGGCATCACTTTGAGCAGGGTCACAGGGTTATTTTGCTTCATCAGTAAGACAGTCTTCAGCCTATGTGAGTCAGCACATATCTACCTACTCTCAAGAATCTATTGTAACTTAAGTGAACCAGGATAATATTAGTTCCTTTTCAGACTTTCTTGTAAGGGTAGTGAAAGAACACCCTTCCTCCTTAGTACCTTACAAGAGCCATAAGAAGAAAACCTTTTTGTTGTCTGTGAGACTCCTCCTATGTACTCCTATGTCAGACCTCATCATTCTGCAACCTCAGACTATAAAAGACAATCCACAAACATCAAGATCTTTACCATAAGTTTTTCTTTACTTACCCATTTCCATTCTACTAGAAAAGACTACACAGATGAGAAGGCAGACCTTTAACTTCTCAGTCTTACTCTTTCTAATGCACAAGTTTGACAATTACGAAAATCTGGAAGTTAATGCAAATGCAGTGCAGAATGCTACAGGGTCTTAAGATTTTGTTCCGCAAAGCAGAAAATGTCATATTTTCTAACAACTGGGTTCATGAGTACTGTAATTATCACCATGTGAGAGGCTTGTGTTTACTACCATTTAGATTATTACCTTTACAGTTTTGTACTTGTGCTCCTCATGCAAGTTCTTCACGCTCCAGAACGGAAGAATATTGCTCATACAATGAGAAATTGCAGACTCTGTGGGATATCTTCCCTTAGAGATTCCTAATTAACCCTTTCTTTTATATGTTTTCCAGAGACCACTTTTCCATCCAATACCACAATACAGAGAAACTATGATCACTGGTTCCAATACCATTGCATTGTTTATATATGCAAGAACCTCAGAAGAGGAGACTAATTCAATAAGTGAGAGTTACCTGACCGTCCCCACTTTTTAGTTCATTTGTGGTCAGGCTTGTAGTATCTGTGAAAGAATATTTGGAAGTTGAGAGCAGCTTTAGCTTGTGTTCTTCGTTCACATACTATGAGGCATGAGCTCGAGTAAAGGTGTGCATTTTTAGCAATATAATAAGTAACATTACTGTAGGAAAGTGTGGAGGATACAGTGCTAGGGCTGAATTTAGTACCTCTTGCCCACTGCACCTATCTTGTTTCTTTCTAAATTTTTCTGGCAGAAGATAGCATCTCTTCCACCAGTGTTAATGGATTGGCATTGTATGGCTTTTCTTCAGAGAAAAGATAATTTATAGGAATTATGTTTTAATACCAAAAAAGGACAAACATCTGCTACAAGTTCCAGTTTAGGATGAATGCTCCATCCTCTAGTAAAGTCTGGCCAAGTGATTCTGGCTTGTAGATGGGGGATGCCAAAGTCTATGCCTCTCTTGCAAATGCAGTTTCAAGTTCACTTCCCATTATTTCACAACTTGGACACTGGCTTGCATCACTGGAGCAATTTTGCTTTTTACCTTGAAGAACATTTTCCTCTTTAGCAGAGAGAAAATGGTGTACATGCACTAGTTGTGTGGATAATGTTCTTAAAGTCAATTTTAACAGCTTCTCTTTCCCTGTTACAACTTGTGGTCCCACCATGTCTACTGAAAAAATAACTGTCTTTCCCTAGAAGGAATGTATGTATATATATATTCTGTATTTCTCTTTGTGAATTTTATCTAAAGTGTGTTATACCCTTGTTGATTTCAAGTGCTGAAGGAAAAGACATGCAAAGAGAATATAATTAATTATAAAGCTGAATAGTGCTCTTTCTCATGAAATGGGGACCATTTCAAAGTTTCATATTAGTGTTTATTCATTGTTTGATTTGTATCTTTACAATCCAAAAATAGGAGAATGAAGCAATGGTTGGAATTATCAGAACAGTAAAAAGTGAAGGCTGATACCCCTCTGTTTTTTGTTTGTTTGTTTTGTTTGTTTGTTTGTTTGTTTGTTTTGTTTTTCTCTTAGACCATCATTACCACCAGCACCATAAAAACAAAATATTTCTCCAAAAAATGTACTGAACAAGCAGGAAATAGCACTTACTATAGCTAATCAAGAAATATGTGAAATTTGGCTGGCCGTGTAGTATGCATGTGCTGACTGGTGACCTGTCAGACAAGAGGCATAGTACCTTGGCATTTCTTATCCCTTTGGTGGCAAAAAAACAAACGGATCTTTGTTTTCCACCTAGCTGCCAGTATTAATAAGCACTGTACAGGCTAAATTTGTTAAATGTCTTAGATGATGTCTTAGAGGCATTAACTTCCTTTCAAATGTAGCTGAAATTGCCCAATGTGTTAGAAGATATTTTACTGGAAAACTGATAGGCAGATTCACAGACAGCTCAGTTGCATAAATATAACTTCTGTAGGAAACAGGACTAAAAATATGTAGCAAAATGAACACATTCAAGAAAATGTCCTGTCACTCTCTTCTAAGTTGTACTTACATTAGTTAACTGGATTAATTTACCTTTAGTAAATACATGTCATAGATTTCTTTTGTTATTTATTCATTTGCTAACTTTCAAGCAAGAGTAAAATGTAATAAAGAGATGAAATTGTGGTCAGATTTAGAGAATAACATAGAAAATCATTTTGAAGATTTCAGTGAAAACTTATGTTATTTGTTCAACCATTGTATTTGTTCTTTTTACTTTTTCAGACACTAATAACACATATTACTTACTAGAGAAGCATACTGTCATTTGGTCACCCATAGCTGATCGCACTGCTATTACTTACAGTTTGTACAGTGCTCAAAAAAGTGGTCAGATATACAATGAAGTCAATGCTCCAAATGGATTTTACAGTTAAGTTGAAAAGTGTAGTAGAAGAATCATTTAAATGGTGATAGATAGTTTTGTTAACTATAAATACTTCAGTCTATTTTTGTTGGCCTTCCATTGCTTTTTCTTTTTGTTGTTAATCCAATTTAAAAAATTAAAAAATAAATTATATGAGGAAATTTTCAAAAACACAAATACTGAAGTTGAATTTTATGGTCCCCCATTTATTTTTCTGCCAGACTTCTCTCTGTCAGCACATCTTAAACACCACAGAGCAAATAAAGTACCAGGAACAAGACTGGAGTCTTACAGCTCTGAGATGTGTTTTTAGGCAGATTTAGGACCTGTTTTTGCAATACAGACTGTGAAGTACTGATGTGAAGAGACTTATTTTATGAACAGTCATAGAATAACAGAATGATTGGGGATGGAAGAGACCTCTGAAGGTCATATGGACCAACCCTTTTCTCAAGGGGGCTTAGATCAGTTACTCAGGGCCTCACCTTGTCAAATTTTGAACACTTCCAAGGATAGAGATCTCAGCTTCTCTATGCCTTGTTCCAGAGTTTGACTACTTCATGGTGAAGATAAAGAGCTAGGAACTGAATTTAACCATGTCTGTAGGATGACCTTCATGCAGAGCCTAGCAAAGTAAAGGGAAGAGCACATGCTAACTGTAATTGCATTTGCTTAACACTTCTGTTTTTGATCCAAAAAAAAAAAATGTTCCTACACCTACTATGTGTTTTCCCAGGCTTTTTTCATGTTCACTAGTATTTCCAGTGTTTCTGTATCTGTATACATTACAGGCACATACATAAACATATGCACATAGCCATATACAGGACTTGATTCAACAAAAGAAAAAAAAATAAAAAGTAAAAGATTCTTCTTTCTGAAACAACAGCAAGGAATTTCCTTTTCCTTTCTTCTGTTTATCTCAGCTTCATCCTCTTCCACCAGTCTCCATCCCACAAAGTTCACACCTCAGCACTCCATGTGTTAAAAGTCTTCCAAGGTGTCCACTGTGAGCAGCATCTTCTGAATTTTGCATAGTGATTCAGTTTTGCTGTCAGAGACCATCAGTCTGGCTCCTGCTCTGCCAGACAGCCTGATTCCAGTCTTTTTTTTCTGCTCTGCCTCCCCCCATAAAAACTAAAAGAGATGTTTCCCAGTAGATGGGCACCACTTCTCTCTGCTCTGTCAGCACACTGTATCAGCAAGATCAAGCCTCTCTGCTCATCCAGGGCTGTATTCGCCTTTAAACACAGAGGAGAAAACTGCTATGCAGCATCTGGCATGCGTTTAATGCTTCAATGTACACAGCTGAATTTATACGTAGTAATAAAAAGAAAGTTTATTGTGTTTTGTAATATTAAAAATTAAAAACAGGTGTAAAGTTGTCACATAGCAAAGTATTGGTATTGTTAGCCTTGTGAGAATTACAAGTCAATAAACTCTAATTAATAGCACCTAATAGCACAGTATTAACAAGCATGACAGGGAAGTAGCTGCACAGTATCTTGGACTCTGTTCATAGCTGTCTAACTAACTCTGTTTTTCAATGTATTGAAAAACATCACTGATCCTCAGCTTACCCTGCCTTAAAGAGCCTTGAGATATGCAGCCAAAAAGTACCGTGTAAGTGTTAGCACTCAAAAACAAATCTCTCTGATGAGTAAAATAGAGCAGGCTGTCACTGCAACAACTGATGATTATTATTACTGGCAAAATGAAAGTAAATAAATATGTGAGTAGAGAGAAATACAGAAGCTGACATATTCTACTCCTTGGTCTGATTGTAATATTTTGCCACTGGCATGTTAAATCTGAAAAAGCAATGTTTGACTGCTGAAGGTCTCTATATTGATCAAGTTTTCAATTTTTCAATCGAGTTTTCTGTTTTGCTGTTTTTAAAAATCTATTTTTTCTTAATTTCCAGTGTCTGCTAACTGAAGATAGCAACTGACATTTTTACAAATGATATTTAGAAAATTGGCATAATTAATTGTGAATAATAAAAAATAAATTAAAACATGATACTTACAGAAAGGCAGAAATTTTCCATGCACATGAATTCAGCAGAATATTAACTCAGTTATTCGTCTACAACTTCCTCTGCTTTTTCTGGTTTTCATGATCACAGCAGCACATGAGCACAGAGGATCACTAGCACAACACATGCACATAGTTATCAAGAGATCTGTATTGCTTTTACATGCAGTTTACTTTCATAACAAGGATTTCTTTATTCTTTGAGTTAGAAATGCCATGGACTTGTCTAGTCTCTTATCATCTCCACACTTCCTGTTTATCCTTTTGATTTACCTGAACAAAATATAGGCTTAGTTCTGTTCACACAGGACCACAGAAGCAGACCATTGGCCAAAGACCTTGGTACATGCACAGCACAGTGCAATTTGGGCCAGTAGCAGCAGCATTGGACTGAGGCTGCTTCAGGGCCATAGTAGCAGCACTCTGCATATGTCTCCTTAGTCCAAAGGGATTGGACTTTATGAATTTCAGAGATTCATAAAGTGCTTTTTCCTCACCATTCCTGTCCCTCTCTGTTTGCTTTTTTTCCCTAGAGGTCTATAGAGCTGCTTGTAAGCAACACTGTGATGTCAGTACAAAATGATAGCTCTTCTCCTCGAGGCAGCCAGCTGCCAGCACCGCCACCAGTGTCTTCCTCACCCCATGCAGTCAGCAGGGGCTCCCCGAAGACATTCATTTTCTATGAAGCAGCTGGGATCTCGCGCAGTAATAGTCCCACACTGCACAGTAATACAAACATCTTTTGTCACTGCACCGCAAACTGATGAGGTTTGGACCCAAGAAATAGCTTATTTCAGTTACTGAAAGAACAAATAGGCAGCAGAAGACAAAGGATGAATACAAATGGTTAGGGGGATTCATAAAGTGACCTTCTTACACCATTCCTCTCTCTCCTCGCCTCCTTCATCCCTGCAAGCCTGCATATCCCATGTACCTCTGGGAGAGCCTGTTGCAGGAATAGGCTTTGAATGGACGCAACTTCAGCAGCAGAAAAAGCAAGCGGATGTATTCCAGCCACTGGCTAGCAGCCCCTGAGCCACCTCTCCAGGTTTTCTTCCCCAGAGGCTGCCTATGCTGCACAGGGCTCATGCAGCACAGCGCAGAAGGGGACGTGACAATCTGTAAGGAGACACTTCTGCTATGTGAGCTGCCTTCTTTTACATCTTCTCTTTTGATTTTAGGCTGTTAACAGTCCACGCTCTTCCCAACACTAGCAGCCTTTTGTGAGCACTAGCTGTTAAAATTAAGCTTATTTTTCAATTGCTTTTTTATGGCTTTGTAAAAAGTTTATCCTTGGTTCAGATATCGTATAAAATCCCATTGCATTCGTGGTTTATATCTTCACCATTTCTGCCACAGTATTTCAGGTCAAGTCTCAATCTTCTGTCTTTAACAAGTCCCCACACTTTTTATATTGTGTTAGACAGACTTCATTTTATTGCATGTGTTCTTTTTCTTAAGGCAGCAGATCATGAGACAAAACCAAAGAGGAAAACCTTTGTTAAAGTCCCATTGGTAATGGGCAGCTATCATCCTTTGAAGAGATTTAACTGAAAATAAGTTCTTTTCACTTCAGCTTTACTGACCTTCATCTGATGGAAATCATAACGAGGGATATTTCATGCTACAGAAGTTAAGCATTCTTTTAAAATAAGTTATATACAACATCAATTTCATAACAGTAAAGAGACGAGGATGACTTGGGGCCTGATTCGCTGCTTAGACACTGATGTAAGTCTGGAAATTGTTTTATGAAAATTCATGGACTTGCCAGTCGTGGGGAAAAGAGAGAGAGAGAATCAAAGCAGACATTGGTAGCTCTTATTCTTGATAATAGAATAGTTCCTGAATTTCCTAGACCAGGCCATTGTTCAGCTAAACAGAAAGAATGGTGTTGTCTAATAAAGTCAGAAAGTTCAGAGTTGTGTGTAAAGACTGAGTTTGATTCAGATCTCCCTGGTTCTGCTTTTATGGCACTTTAAAGTCAACAGTATAATTCTAGCTACTTTTGATTAGCACTGGCTATCGATGACGTGAGAATAAGGCTTTTTCTTAATTGCAGTATAATAGATCAGCAACTAAAAATTCTCCTAATGTCCAGTTCCTTATAGGTTCTTATGCGTAAATGCATTTAATAATGTGAATGCTTTTCAATAGAGCCTATTGTGATTCATATATTTTATTAAATATAAATATTTATAAATATACATATCTAAATATAAAGTCCATCTTTTTTTTGTGGATTTGCATACACAGACACACAATAATCTTTGGGGAAAAAAAAAAAAAAGTTGCATTAGATTCTTAAACAACCATGATAGGCTTATGGCCTGAGTATTTCACTTTGATTCTGTGCTGCCACATTTACCAAAACAAAGGACTCAATAGTAGCATGAGTATTGGATAGTACATTCAATTACTTTCATTGGTTTTTGTGTTAGCAATAATTTGGGGAGCAGATTGTGTTTTCTTATTCATTCTTCAGAACAGTGTTGATTATTTAATAATTTCTTCAGTTCTACAAATGAGTTTAAAAGAGCTCCAATTCTAGGTGCTGGCCACCTTCGTCATTGAATTAAAACATGCAAATCAATATACAAAAGTCAGTGCATCATCCTGCTTTTCCCTGCACTCATCCTTTCCCAAAGACGTCGCAATTCAGTTCACCATTCCCAATGCTTCCTTCCCCAAATCACCCTGGAGGAAGCTGAGATCACCTTAAAGTCTCACCACAATGAAAGCCAGGTGTAATGTGTGTGTGTGTGGTGTTAAGGAGAAGTCAAGGTGGGAATATAGAGCAAAAGTGAGTATTTAGAAGATTTAAGTGAAGTATTATATGATGGGAAAAATGGGTCTAGTCCCAGTTGCTCAGGTTTCCAGCACTTGTACACTTTTGGATCAAAGCATCCTAAGGCAATGCAAAGGCCATGCATAAGGTCCCCCTTTATGTGCAGCATTAGCACTTTTATGGAGTATCACTGCTTCTGTGACCCATCTTTGCTGCCTGGCCCTGTTGCGGGTTCTGTGGCCAGTTGGGGTGGAGAGCTGAGCCAAACCTCCTGCTCCCGTGTCAGGGCCACCACAACTGCCTGTGGCAGTGTCACCCTCTCTTCAGGACCTCTCTTCTGAAATGAAGATGGTTCTCGCAGCTCAGCCTCATGCTGTATGTGCATCTGCCACCTGCCCACGGGTGCTTGGGGCTTCTCTAGGAGGGTGGCACCCACAGGCACACCCAGCATCTTAGTTTGCATCAGGAACATGCTTGTTGAAGTTAATCTCCTAATTGTGGCCATTTACTGTACGGTGTATCACATCAAGGATGGCCTCTAAACATATGAATTTGTTTTCTTTTGGGTGATGCCAAAGGAGAAGGTGCCTGGAAGCACCCTGGTTGTGCAACAGTTCCCATTGTGAGTTCAGTCCAGGGAGCAGGTTGGAGAGTCCAGAGTAAAACCCTGAACTGTGCTTGCTATGGAGGCCAGCTCCTTAGTACAAACACTTCTGCTGTACACATCCTGTCCTGTGGACTTTGCTTCTTGCTAATGGAGATGTTAGACAGTGCAGCTCTGCCCTTTCTCTGTATTGTTACTGAGCTTGGCCTTTCGGTTCTGAATTCAGAAGTGTATGAGGAGGCACGTCGTGTTTTAAGGTGTCCCCAGAGTTAGTGAACTTCTGTAGCACAAGATTTATGGAACACGCTATCATCTGTCAAAATCCCAGTCCTCTTTTTCCCTTTCAAAGTAGATTCTCTGGTTCTTTTACCTCACTTCTCTTCTCTGCCATAGAAGAAAAATATTCTTGACGTGTATGGGATGGTTGAGGTCTCCTCTCAATAAAAGACTCCAGTCACTGCTAGTAAAGAATAGAAAAGGAAAATGTTAGAGGTTGGGGAGCTCTTCTAGAAGCACCTTTTCACGTTATGAAGGACTTAAGTTCATTGTCTGAATTTATCTCAGTGCAGTGGCACATCAGAAAGAAAGGTAGTTCATCAGGTAGTGAGGATTCACATCCTATTTTATAGATCATAAGCTGCACCTTTAAGTATTCAAGAGAAAAAGGTGACTACATAAATTTTGGATATTCAAAACTATGAGATGCTCACAGAAAGCTGTTTTCACTAAACAGGCACTTTTCCCCTAAATCATTAGCAATTCCTGGTTTGCAAATTATATGTGCTCAATAACCATAAACATTTTCAGATTCAAAATCAGAACTGTATTTAGACTTTGTAGAAAATGCAAGCCATATAACATCATTTCTCTTCTCTATCTGCGTGATCAACATTCTTAGGGTAAAATTTGTCTCAGTTAACATTAGGGATATAAAATGTAGGTGTCTACATCAGAGTTAATCATCATCAACTCTTCTTCTAGTCAGTGGAGAAAAATAAGCACTTTCAGGGCACAAGCTGTCTAATTAATTTTAGACATGTACTTTAGGATAAGATGAATCATTTCCTCAAAGTGCCTGCTTTTTCTACTGACTTTAAAGGAAGTGCAGACAACTAGATGATATGTAGATGTGTACTTTTATTACCCACCCTTAGAGACAAGCATTGAGAGAATACACTGAAAAAATATATAATGTTTTTTCACAAATATTCTGTATTGTTCACATTAAATCTGTGAATTCTGCAGTCATTTCTATATGCATTTTCTAGGAACAAGCACAGAAGCAAATCCATTTAATCATGTGCAGTATTTAATCATTTTGACTATGTGACAACTACGGATATGTATCTGATGTACCTCAACAGTTGCAGGTTGATCTTGTGCTTGCTTATTTGACTGAAACACTGCAATTATCATCACAATTTGTGTTACGAAACCAAACCAGAGAACAGATCACAAAGGGTGTTAATTGCCAAAGCAGCAACGTCAACTCCCAAGAGCTCAAAGGGAGCTGCAGTGATTTGTGCAAGCTGAGGATCAGGCCCGGAGTTATCATATCATGTTCATTTTAAATCATGCCAGCCCACTTATGTTCAAACTGTGATGCTGTAGGTGTTCAAAATGTGAGTTTTTAATCTCTATCATTTTCCCTGTAGTAGGAATGCAAATGCATTTTCATTACCATGGATAGTGGAAGCAGTACAGATGTAAAAGCATTACTGGTGTCAGAGATTCCATCTCTGTGGAAGCCATTCATATCCCTCCTCGTGCCAGCAGGGATTTGAACTCTGTATATGGGGGGGGGGGGAGGGAGTTTTAACAGCACCCACCTCACATGTCTTGAGTGCACAAAATGGAGAGGTGTGATATCTCCTTCTTGTCCCCTTCCCCAATAAACTGGTAGCAATGGTATTTAGTTACAGATCTTAATGGGAATCTGACTGCGTCCAAAATGAACATTTTTTTGATATGAAGGACTGACAATCTGGACAATCTGGGGAGGTGTTTTTTTTTGTTGTTGTTGTTTGCTTGTTTGTTTTTGTTATGTTTTGCTTTTAAAATCTGATCATTTTAGCTACAGACTGAAAAAAAAAAAGTGTTTGAGGTTGGGAAGCAAGAAGAACAAAAATGATAATAGACATCACTTATTCACTTTATTGCTTTAAAATAATAAAATTAACACAGTTCTGACAAGATGCTTATGCCACTTCACTTGGAATTTCCCTTCCACTCTCTGCAGAAGCAGATTGACTTACTGGAACAACAACAGAGTTGGAAATCAAGCATTTCCAAGTGTTAATACAGGTCCTGGATCCCTGGGTGTCTTTGGCCAAATCGTTTAGTCTTTCAGCAAGTCATGTCTCATCTCCAAACTCTGATGCTGTCTATTTCACACTGCACTGGTGAAAGGGTCTGCCAGTCTTCGTGAATGTTCTGTCTTTCAAACATGGGACATGGTCCATGAAGGCAAGAAGCTGCCAACTCTTCAGAACAGAGTCTAGAGTTAGGATTTTCAAAGCAGGAAAGGAGACAGATCCATAGTTTCCCTATTATTTATTAAGTAGCCATCATCACATGGAAAACTTTTGCCTGTATATTGTTTATTCATTTGGAAGGAAGTTAAAATGCTTTATGGGGATGAATGCATGAGAAGAAAAAAAAAATCATATCTTTGGGCTGTAAGCAGACTTTTTTAAAGTGAGTGGTTAACCCCTGAAAACCCTTGAATTCACTGTGGGTTGACATAATTTTTGTCTAACCCCTGTTCTTGATCTTGCCATATCAGGACTGCGGCACTTGCACATCAGGAGTGTTCCCTGTTTGCGTCACTTGATGTTATATGTTGGTTAAATGCTCAAGGGCAGTGTGTGGCTTCCCCCTGAGAGCAAATGCCGAGGTTCCCCTCTCACCTCCGTGTGTCACCAGAAGCCCCTTGCAGTTAGAAACAAGGAGCTTTCACAGCAGGGAGCCTGGCTGCCTGTTCTTGCTCTGTCCTTGCTCATGCCAAGCTCCAAAGTCTTTAGCATATCGCTAAGAACTAAATAACACTTGTAGTACTTGACCACCTCAAGGGCAGACAGCTTTAATCCCAAGAGGTGAAAACCTAGTTTGATTCATAAACACTGCACTCATTTGAAATGAAAAGGTACATTAGCAGTTAGGCTTTCTAGTTAATGTGTGACCTCCTGCTTCTGAATTTGTATCCCATAGGTAATTGCCGTACTTGATGAAATAGTATACAACAGTAACATTTTCAATCATGTGGAAGGCACTCAGATTACCAGTTCATTACTTTATTCACTTTCATTTTGACTTTTTCCCATGATTAAGCACCTGGAAAGTTATAGCTACGTTATTGGAGAAAGACTCTCAACATTATATTGCTGATTTTATATATTTCAAAATTTACATCTATCTGGCTGTGAAAATGCATTTCTAGAGAAAACAGTATGACTTTTTTTTTTTTTCTCTGCTGCAGATTGTGAGCGTGGGAAAGCATGTTAAAGGATACCATTACATTGTTGCCAACCTGGTAAGATCCTTTTCTAGAATTATACCCCTGCTCAGTAAGTGAAACAGTTTTGCTTTGGAGTTACAGCATTTCATACAATATGTGCCATTTGTCACTAATATACAGTTGTGTATAATTCGTTCTTTACAGTGCATTAAAGAACTTGGTCCTGTTGTTTCTGACATCTATACAAGAAAGACTCGATATTATCCTCTTAAATCTTATCAAAATCAGTGTAGCATAAAGGACTGCTAAGTGTATGTTGTGGCTGAATTAGATGCCTTTACAGAACTATGCTATCATTCTAGACTCATCTTTTTAATATTACTAGGATAACAATTCTTGAAGTAACTTTTCTATATTCTCTGGGGGAAATTAATTTTGTTGTAAAATCAGCTACTTCCAGTCAAATTACCAATTCATATTTTCACTCTAAGTCTAAACAGCACATTTACACAAATAATGTTTAGCAGAGGGCAAAGGAAGAGTAAGTGCAATATTTTATTTTTTAAATAGCCCATTTTTCAAGCTGAAATACCTTCCTGGTCAAGCACATTGAATGTAGAGCAGAGTCTAATGTATACTTTTTATTATACTTTTTTATTCTTTTTTCTTTCCCTCAAGGAATTTTAGTTGACTTGAAATATGTTATTGTGTTTTGCTGTACTAGTACCTTAACTTAAGATATTTCAGAATATTTTTAAGACCTCAGGCTTTTGAAATGAGAATGACCTTATTCTCTTAGGGTCTTACAAATAAGGTTTTCAACATTCAAAATTTGTAATTCCCCAAGTAACCTTTCCCATGCAAAGTGGTTGCTGTAGGCAGTAGGGTATATGGTGGAGACAGTCACATCTACTTCAGCATTGACACGTGTGGCTGTCTACTGGCTGTTCAATAATGTGTGTAATAGGATTTCCTGATGTGTCACCTTTCATATTCACTGTCAGTTTCCTTTAGGACATGAATCAAATCTCTGTCTTGGACATTTTTTATTTTTTTTCTTTTCCTGGGTCATTGGGTCAGTACCTCACTTTTTTTTTGCTCAGTTTTCTACTTTAAATCAAGTATTATAATACACTTCTGTTTCCACTGCTAAATGCTTATCACAGGAATTTAAGAAAACAAAAAGATTATTTTGAGATACCATTAAGTCTAGCAGATAGAAAAGGAGCAGAAAGATTCATGTTTGTTTCTTAGCATCTTTAGCAATTTTCCTTATGCAGTTTCTTGAAGTTCAGATATGTCTCTAAAGGCAAATTTTACTAAAGGATTTGTCTGTACACTGGGACAAATTAGCCTTAAAACCAGTAAGTCAGGAAGTCTATGTACTTTATTTTTTTCATTCAATGTTGGGGGTCGCTCCAGACTTTAAATGTGTATCAGATCTGAGAGCTATCACCACCATGTTTCACAAAAAGGTGATTCTGATACTATGTTTTCCTTGTTGTAATGATGAGACCCTCATGTGCTCTCTCTACATCCTAATATCTATTATATTATCTCATAACTTGTGTAACTCAGGTAATTTCAGCCTAACCAATAAATCCTGGAATAAATATATTTACACAATAGTGTTTTTCACTTTGCAAGCATGCAAAGTAGCAGGATGGATCAAACACTAATACAGTGCTCATTAAAATCTGCCAACTTCAGTGTAAATTGGATTAAGGATTTAATATTCTGTAGGCACTTTTCAGTTGATTCACCAAATGTACTTCTTCCAAAACTGTGTCATACCCAGCGATGTGTTGTTTAGCTGTTAAGACCACACTAGCAATAATGTGAGAATTTAATTTCTTGGTTTTGTTTCATTCTTTATAACACAACACAAATGGAAAGTATGAACAAAGTTTCAGCATTTTTCTCTGATTTTAAGTCTTAACTTCTAATGGAAACCTGCTGTTGCCACCTTCTTTGAACACTTCTTTATGCCACCTTGCTGATCTAGAACAGATTGGACCCACAGTGGTGTATGAGAGCAAACAAATACTTAAATTGATTTTCTAGGGATTCAAAGATATTTCTCTGGAGAGGTTTATGCATGGAGGAGCTAATGTGACTGGATTTCAGCTGGTAGATTTCAGTACACCAATGGTAACTAAACTGATGCAGCGCTGGAAGAAGCTGGACCAGAGAGAATACCCAGGATCCGAGACCCCACCAAAGGTACTGGATGGTCTGAAGCACTACCAATGATATCACTCAAGTGTTTTTAATTTCTGATTAACATTGCTGAATAAATGAGTAAAGACCTTAATATTTAGGCACAGGGGAAGGCAGCTGATCATACTGTTACTGGCAACTAATTATGCCTGTCCTTGTGAGTGTATGATAGAAACACAAGCTGCAACACATTTCGCTGATGTACTTTAATATCTTTTGTCAGTTATTCAACAAATCACCTCTTTACTGACAGGAGCTAAAGGTCAAACACTTAACTGACAACTTAATTTCAACCAATTTTACATGAATTAGTCTAATTGTCTGGATTCAGAGTGCAGAGCTTTCCGACAGATGAATTCTTCTGTATATGAGATGTAACCACAATTGTAAATTTACTACCCTTAAATTTTAATTTGGAATTTCCTGTAGAAATTCTATCCACCTCAAAACCTAGTGTAGTAATCATTTTCAGTCATGATTTTACAGTCCAATTACATCCCAGTGTTCATCTATCCTAATCCCTCACAGATGGATAACAAAATATTTCTGTCACCTATAATTTTCTTGGCAGCAAATCAAAGCATAGTTATAAATATGACTTCATCAAAATAGCTCTGTTATTATATGTGCTAATACATAGCAGACCTAGTTGAGACTGAGCTACACGGTATATCAGTAGCAGCCTTGGGGTTGCTATTGATAATCCACATCTCCTGATGCAGTAAATTCATCAGAGGACCAGGCTGAAAAAATGTCCCTTTGTTTATGTGGCTCCAAGCTAACGTCTGCTAAAGACTTGCTCTACACATTTAATTTGTCATGCTCTCTACCTAAAGTAGTTACAGTAGTGTAGAAACACAAACTGTCTTAGATAACCTTCCGAGACCCATTTATTCTTCAGTACCCTGTGTTATTCCGAGGGCCAACACAGGTTTGAAGAACATACTCTTGATCATTCTTAACAGTTACAATAGCTTTGATTTCTGCTCATTTATCTTTTTCAGTGAGTTACTTTTTTTTTTTTTGAGTAAGTTAGGTGGGTGCATGAGGCTATTTCCCAATGGATAAGACAACTGGAAAAAAAAGTTTGAGAAGTGACTATCTTCAATTTAATTTGTTTCTTCTGATAATACTTCAGAGGCAGATTTCTCTGCCCTTATGAAATACAGTCCTAAAATTGGAATTACTGCAATGTACTCTTCTCAACCCTACATTCATTCCTTAGACAAAATTGCATTTGGTTTTGAGAAGAGTTTCTTTCTGAATGAAAGTATAGAAACTGCTGTGTAATGCCTAGCTAGAAATAACTGGGAACAGCTGATTTTTGTAAAGATCTACCAACTCTAAAGCAGTGTGTTTGTCCATCCATTTAGTATACATCTGCATTAACATATGATGGAGTACTTGTGATGGCTGAAACTTTCCGTAATCTTAGAAGACAGAAAATTGATATTTCAAGAAGAGGAAATGCTGGTGATTGTCTTGCTAACCCTGCTGCCCCATGGGGTCAAGGAATTGATATGGAGAGGACATTAAAACAGGTAAGGGTAGGCTTTATTCTAGTATTTTTTGTGAATATTAGGTACTAGTTGTACACTATATGATTCGGAAGATGTTATACTCAAGGATATGGGAGAGGGGGAATTTACATGTAAGTTGCCATTTAGAAACAGCTAGGACTGTTCTGGATGTTTTGCTTTATAATTTGGAATGAAGGCAGAGGGGAACTACTATTATTGGAAACTGAAGGCAGAGGGGAACTACTATTATTGGAAACTGTTAGTACTTCTATTAAAATGGCTGGGACTTCCACCACTGAGATGTTGAGCTCATCTGTTGCTCTTTGCATATAACCTGGGTATGCAGATACTGTCATTTGAGGAAAAATGTTTTTCTACCTAATATAAACTTCCTAATATTCTTCTGTCACCTTGAATAAATGTAGAGTTCTTCCAGGAAAATCATATAGGTAGTGTTTTTTTCTTTAAAAAGACATCACCCAGAGCCATTGTTCACTGATGTCAAGATTTTGAATTCCTGATGAATATGGATGCCCAGAAAGTTCCAGATCTCTGTCAAGATGATTAGACTTTCATTTGAATGGGACAGTAAGAAAATAAAAATCCTGCAGTTGAATTTAAATCATTGCAAATGAGCAGGCTCTGCTCAGGAGAAACTGCTGAGGAGAAGTGACTGCTGACAGAGACGGCAGGTCTGTGCCTGGAAGCCAATGTTTCAGTCCTGGAGAAAAATAAGCACAGATACAAATGGTCAAAGGAAAAGAGTAAGTGGTTTAAATCCACATCCTAATTGTTAGGAAGATAAATAAGGCATTTTTATGCTTTGCATATTCTGTGCAGATGCACAGATCAGTAACAATTGTGAGAAGCATGAAGTCAGGCTTCTGTACTAGGTTGGACAACATGACCCTCCAAGTCTGGCCAAAGATACTTCTTGCATGGCTGGATCCTGATACAACTGAAGCTAACAGCATGCTAACAAGGCTATGAAGCTAACAGGCCATGGCTTCTTTGGGATGACGGCCCCAGTCTGGGTATCCTCCAGTGAAGCAGAAAGGAGCTGAAAGAAAGTACAAGTTCTGGTTTCAGCTCTGGGACAGGTGATGGAAAAGTGCCACAGCCGTCTTATGGCTTTGTGTCTGTCCTTCGTCACTGTGAGGCTTTGGAAACACTTCTTTCAAGCCCTGTGCATCTCACCCATCTTCTGTGATAGTGAATTCCTTTGCTGCGACCAAGGTTGTTTTCACGGTTACCTTGATGAGCAGCACATACTAAATTCATACGTTTAATCCACCACCAGAGTGTGAGTTAAAAAAGGTATATAAGTTCAGGCCAAAGATCTTTTATGTTTATTTTACATGATCCAGAATATTCTTCAGTGGTGATGAGAATGGTAAAAAATAACCTTCTCCTTAGAACCTGCAGCTGAAAAGTGTTGAAAACATCGTGGAAGAAGAGAAGGTCCACAGTGTGTCTTTGTTAGCACGTAGACACTGGCATACCTAAGCCTATTTTGAGCATGGTTCGTCAGTAAAAGAGAGTACAAAGGAAAAGTAGCCAACATTTTGGCTTTATAATGCCTCATTCTTCTCTAGTAGTGTTGTTATGGTAATAAATCTTGATATTCATGATGCTTTTTCTTCCATTTTTAGGTTCGAATACAAGGATTGACAGGAAATGTTCAGTTTGACCACTATGGTCGCAGAGTCAACTATACGATGGATGTCTTTGAGCTGAAAAACACAGGCCCCCGGAAGGTAAGTGCTGACAATGTTTACTATCATATAGTTTACTATGATTAAATAATTAAAATTACAATAAACTGGATTCTGTATAATTTTTAAAATATATCAAATATATGGTAAAAATGTCTGGTGTAAGCAGATTTAATCTCTGTTTTCTGCTAGATACTATTATTCCGTGCAACAAATGGGGAAGCAGAAACAACTATGCATCTTGGAGAGGTGGGATGTCAGACAGGCAGGCAGGCAGGCATACTGTGTCCAAGCACATCCTCCATGTCTGAATGCACATAGATTATCACTCAGCTCAGTCACTGTGAAAAGATAAGCCTTATGCTTTGTTAGCCCTTCCTCTTTTGTGTTGGAATTTGTCCATTTACCATGTGTAAAATAAATAAAGAGCAGAAAATGTACTCAGGCTCAAGTGTTTTATTTCCTTTGGAGGTACTGTGGGCTGTTTTGTTTGCTAAATCAGAAGAAGAGAAAGTGAGAAGCTGGAGGTGAATAAGAGGATCATGGCTGCTTGAGAAGGGCTGAAGCAATCAGAATCGAATTAAGTAGTCGTACACTGTCAGGCCAGAGGTGACAAGCCCAGTAAATAGTACCCCAGGTGAATTGTCTGTCCCCAAATGTATGCTGCAGTGATGAGGAAACAAAGTGTTAAATTACAGATCCAGAGCAGAATTACACATCAGGATGCACTAACCGCATATCCCTCTATAGAGCTGTAGACCAAAGCAAAGCACATGCCTGCATATCAGGTGTATTAGTGAAGTTGCCTTTTGAATGTATGACAGGTGGCTGAAAAATACATTGGGAAAGGTGAATCTGTCTTGCTTCCCTCTTGGGAAGCCCTGTGCCTCCTGCCAGAGAATGTGTCTGACCTTGCTGTCTGCCTGGCTGCGAGCCGCGCTGCCAGCAGCTCAGAGGGTGTATGGGTGGCTGGGGCACATCGAAGGCAAGTGGAGAAGTATGACCCTTCCATGCCCAACACCCAGTTGTACTGGAGGGAAGGCAAAGTGGAAAAGGTGTAGTTCATTAGGTCACAACTTCAGTAACTCATTAGGGAGCTTGCTTAGCAGCAAGCTAACTGTTGAAATCAGCCTTTTGGTCCCATTTCAACATTTCTCATCCATTTTGAGAATGGTGGTTTTGGCTGGCACCACTGCAGGGATGTTTCCACCCCATCTTCTTGCCTGTGATTTGAGAGAGAGGATGGTAGCAAAAAGAGTTATGCCTGTGCTGTGCTACCATTCCAAGGCAATTTTATCTTTTCAGGCATGCTCTCCCTTTTCCTCTCTGCCATTCTCAAGCCATTAGCTGTCTTTGATATAATAAGCCATAACAATTTTGACAGATCTCTCTACTCACAAGAATTTCTTTCTTATGTATTACTTACATATTTCTTATGTATTACTTATTACGTAATATTTATGCATTACTATGTGATCATTGGACCAAGTCTGTGTTCCATCCAGCCTGAAAATCCTCTATAATATATGAGAAATAACTGTACTTAATTGAACTAAGAAGCTTTCACCTTTAATGTCTTCTTCTCATATCCTACGTAACATGACTTATGAATCACCCAGCAGTATCTTTTCAGGACTAGCCTTTCCAGTCAGAGTAACATATGCCTCTAATCTTTAGAAGAGTGATTTTTGTTGCCCACAATTTTAGGGATGTGAAAAGAGTATTACAAAACTGCACAGCCAGTGAGAAGCAGACTTCCATATAGTGCAGTCAAATGGGATACAACAACCCATGCTCCTATTAGTTTCATTTATGCTAAATTTTGTATTTGGTTCTTGTCTACAGAATGATACCATCAAGATTAAAAACAAAACAAAAAAGTAAACAAAGCATGTATGTATACATGTACATGCACAAGACATTCTGATTTGGCTCCTTAGTCCCAACTCGGGCAAACAAAATGAAAACTGATTATCAAAATTTAAAGTATTCTGTCTTTACTGGCTTGTGGACTTCAGCAGAAGCACCTCAGTGGTTGCTACAAGGTGCACATGCCTTCAGAAATTACACTATTAATTTAAAAAAAAAAAAAATTGACAAATTTACTTTGAGGCAGATATTTTTGCAATATGATTTTCTAAAAGATAAATGCAGCTTCTCTATAAGTGGGTGCAACCGCTAGAAAGTCCAATGGAAATCTGTATTGAATTGGATTTACTTATATAATCACTGAATTCAGTCTTATCCTTTTAGGAGTTTTATCCCTGAGCCTTTGAGATTTTATAGATGAGCATATTGTATTTTAGTGTTCTCAGAGTCATTGTGAACCTATATACTCATGCATGTGTCATATATTTCTTGTATATTTATTTAGTAATCCAGTTCCAGAGTTACTTTAGTGCAAATTTGAGATGTATGCATGCATACTCACACCCATGCTCACAGGCTAACGTTCCTTTAAAAATGCCTACCATCCCTCAGAAATATCCTTTATCTCTGGCCGTATTTTGATATGGTACTTAGTTTTATAACACACTGCATCATTCATTTTCTGCTTTCCTTCTGAACTTCCCAGCAGTGAGGAACTGTATGGTAAACAATCACTCACAGTTATAAAGAGCTTCCCAAACTGCCAGGTTTCAGTGTACATGTTCTGCCTTTAGCTGGTCACAGTTCTTGACAGAAACTTGACATTTTCAGTTATCAATTGTATCTGCGAATCTATGGTTGTCTGGATGAAAAAGAATATTTGTTAGCAGTGCATCCTACTAGGAAGAAAACCTGCCTCTCTACTGTATTAGCAATGCTGAAACTTCTGTTAGATGCAGACACCTAAATCAAGGCTTGTATGTTGTTATAGCAATTGCAAAGAGAAAAGGAACAAGCCAACTAAATGTACCAAAAGTTTGGCATTGAAAGGGTTTGTGCCTATTTGCTTCACTAATAGAAAACAAAACAGTCACTCATACTCTCATACTTACTCACTCATATCCAGTTACCCTATGTATTTGGAATTCTCACAAATGCATATTCACTGCTGTGATAAGTGTGTCTGTGCACTGCCCTAGGGACTTCTAAAATGACTTGCCCCTCCATAAATTAATTTTAGAAAGGAAATGAATGAAATATTAAACATAAGGAATGGTTTAAGAATACACAGGATTCTTTAATGCATGTGAAACCAGGAACTAAAACCACTCCCCAGCACTTCTAGACTCTTACTGCATCACTGCATTGCTTTGAACAAGATTAGCCACATTTCATGGAGGCATAATCCTATGTGAAAGTGAAGTTTAGTCTGGGTTCTGCAAAAATGTTAAAAAATATATTGGCTACATAATTGATCTGATCATTCAGCCAGTTTGCATCACGCTGAAGTCTTTTCATCCAAGGCACAGACTGTTCTTTGGCACTGACAGTTACACTGGAGCTTTAGCCAGACTCCACTTTCCTCTAAAATTCCCTTTCCTCTTCTAGTAAGATGGACAAGGAATTCCTTTCTCCCAGCTCTTGATCTCATGAACTCCAGTTAATCAAGGCAGGAAGGGAGAGTCACTGCTGACTAGTCCCCAGGTGCCTCTAAAAAGTGAGCTATGCCAGCTTGAATTGCACAACTTTGATAGGAACCCTTTAAAATCACTGCCACTGCCTGCAACTTTCCTGGGAAAAAGGATCAGTTGCTTCATTCATTAGGGTCTCAGCAACCTGGAGAGCCCCTTTGGGTGGGACTAGAGTTCTACTGCCACTTTTGCTCTCGTGACTGCTCTTAGAGCTGGCTCAGAGGAACAGCACTGAGCTGTTCCCAGCAGCCTTGTCAGAAGGTCCACAGGCAGCCATGATCTAGGTGCAAAAAAAGAGTCTGGAAAGAAGGTGTCTGCTAGTGAGCCACAGGCTGGATGTGAGACAGCAGCTTCAGCAAAGGAGTGGCCAAGAAGGCCAACAGCATCCTGGCCTGTATAAGAAGCAGTGTGGCCAGCAGGTCTAGGGAAGTGGTTGTCCCCCTGTACTCGGCTCTGGTGAGGCCGCACCTTGAGTACTGTGTTCAGTTTTGGGCCCCTCGCTAAAAGAAGGACATTGAGATGCTCGAGCGAGTCCAGAGAAGGGCAATGAAGCTGGTGAGGGGTCTGGAGAACAAGTCTTATGAGGAGCGGCTGAGGGAGCTGGGGTTGTTTAGCCTGGAGAAGAGGAGGCTCAGGGGAGACCTCATCGCTCTCTATAGGTACCTTAAAGGAGGCTGTAGAGAGGTGGGGGTTGGTCTATTCTCCCAAGTGCCTGGTGACAGGACGAGGGGGAATGGGCTAAAGTTGTGTCAGGGGAGGTTTAGGTTGGGTATTAGGAAGAACTTCTTTACTGAAAGGGTTGTTAGGCATTGGAATGGGCTGCCCAGGGAAGTGGTTGAGTCACCATCCCTGGAGGTCTTTAAGAGACGTTTAGATGTAGAACTTAGTGATATGGTTTAGTGGAGGACTTGTTAGTGCTAGGTCAGAGGTTGGACTGGGTGATCTTGGAGGTCTCTTCCAACCCAGATGATTCTGTGATTCTGTGATTCTGTGACCTGTGTCTGGCATACTGAAAGGCCAGGTGGGAAGGCGGAATTAGGTAACTCCAAGAAAGAGCGAGACATGGGACCACCATCATGAACTGCTTACCATTTCAGAGACTGCTCCCTCGTACAGACGTTGAAGATAGTGTCACCACATGTAGTAAGGAGCTGGGTGTGTTCTGAGATTCAGACTGGGAAGGAGTTACAAAAGTAGTGAAGTATTTTAAGGTTAAGGTCTCAAATCTTTTAGCTACCCAAAGACATAGTACATAGACTATGGGATTTTTTATTTATTTATTTATTTATTTTTTGGAGGGGCAGAGGTTTTAAGTTTTAATTGAGTAGCTCCCAAGCACATCAATGAAGGTTGGAGGGGGAATCACCTTTTTTCAGGCTGCCTTCATCCCATCTGCTCTTACAGCAAGCAAACAGCCCTGGGACCTCCCAGGAAAGGATACCGGCTCATGCCTTGTGCCCAACAGCATCACTACCAGTGCAGAGGGCACAGCTGAAGGCTGTACTGAATTCCAGAGGTGTGCACTGCAAAGAGCAGTGTGTGTATGTATGTAAGGGGAGGGCTTCTGATTGCAGGCATACCTTTTTTTTTTTTTTTTTTTTTTCCTCCTTGGGAATGCAAGAATGAGTGAACCAAACCTGGCTCCAGAGTATTTCAGCACCAGCAATGAACAAAGGCAGGTATTTCCCCTAAAGGCTGCTCTGGGAAGGGTTGTGGCACTCTAAATGTAGCCAGGGAGACTAAAACATTGTTTGTTTCACCTCTCTTGGCACTTAGCAGAGAACCTTTCAGACTGCAGTCATGTTCATCATGCTTTAGTATGGGGAAAGACAAGCACTTTTCTAGGTGGGATGCATATCCTGCATGGGCTGAGTCGCTCTCTGGTGGTGCCATCTCTCCACTGAGTATAAAGAAAGTTTTAACAGCTGGACTTGCAGGTGCCAAAGGTCAGTGCCAGTGGAATAAGCCTGGTGTAATCCCTGTAATATTTTCAATTATACAGGATGTAGGGTTACCTGCTGTAAATTATATTCATTTCATTTTGCAGGTTGGTTACTGGAACGACATGGATAAATTAGTTCTGATTCAGCATGAACCTACACTTGGAAATGACACTTCAGCCATTGAGAATAGAACAGTAGTTGTCACTACAATTTTGGTAAGGTATTTTTGTTCTGTCCTGTTTTGTTTTTTTTTTTATATTGGTGTGTGACACAACCTCCTTTCTAGTTATAGTGTTATTTAGTCTGCCATTTCCTAGGTTAGTGGGAGGGTGAGAGCCATGTATCTTAATTATCTTGATTGTCATGTCTGTTCAGAGGTTTTTTGGTATACATTTAAAATCACAATTCACTTGATATCAGGTTTTAAAAAATAAGTTACAGTTATTTTTTTTGCTTCATTTAGTCTCTTCATTTTTTTTACTATAGTAATTCTCAGAAATATACTTGAATTCTTTCAACCTCTGATTGATAAATCTTGACTCATAAGAAACTGGAAGAAAAAACTAAAACCTCTAAATGACAGAACTGAGCAGAAGGCATAAAATGAGATGTCTGTAATGCCAGTATCCCTTTTGTTGATACTTTATAAATTCAAAGTTGGCTGTAGTAGGAACTAACATTCCAAGCATCTATCAGCTAATCAAAACTGGTTTATCTGCTTTTACTTGTGAATGAAAAAGAGGAATTTAGTAGATACATTTGAACATATTTCTAAAATATTTATTAAGTACTTTGGTACAATTTTCCATTTTATTAAAATCTAAATAAATTTGGGGTTTGATTTTTCAGTGTTCTGTACATAATTGGTGTTTTTAAAGAGTGGTTGCAGACGAAGAAGAATGCAGTTGTTTCATTAATTTACATTTTTAATACACAGTTTTTCAAAATACTTTTTCTTCCAAAACTGTATTTAAAAAAAATATATTTAACAATTTTGACTCTGAAGTCAGACATGCCCTTTTAAGCTGATGTTTGTCAAAGCTAACTGGCAAAGGCTGACCTTTACCTGACCGCTTTTAAGATTTTACATCTCGGTTCACTGCCCTTTTCACCCGCTTCATTTAGACAAGACATTTTAACCCTTTAGGATAAGCTGTTTCGCAGATGGGAAGGAATATTCTGTATGTGTGGTTAAGCAATGATTTTCTAATTTAATACAGAGTTGAAAATAATCCAAAAGAAAGTGTCAAGACATTTTCTTACTCAAAAATATGGTTAGTTACCAGATTTTCAGCAGTGTATCAGCATTTATACATTAAATATGTCTTAACAAGTCTCCTGTTGAAGATTATCATTCCAGGATACAAACCAGCCAAACTATTCCTACTGTACAGGAATTCAGAGTGTAACTCCTAACCAAATTGTGTAACTTTTTTTTTTATTACTATTTGCATGGGACATTTTAAATATATGTATCTTTTTCCTAAAAAAAAAAAAGACTTGGTGATGGAAAAAAAAAATGTACTTCAGTACAGTCCTCCTCTTTTCAGCCTCTGATGAAGAATCCTATTTTAAGAAATTGATCAAGGAAGAAAAGAGTCCCAAGATGCTGCGAACATTCCTAACTAAGGCTCAAGTATTAACCACCAGTCTAGTAGCATTGAGCTAATTTTTCCATATGGATTACTGTTCCTCTGACTGGATGACCAGGCACTGAACCACCAAGAAAAGTTCTGTGACTAATCTGAAATGTCTAGAACAGATGACGTTACCCTTCAACTTTGCCAAGCTGAGAAGAGAACGATGTGAATAACAAGCTTTCAGTCGAAATTTTCCTCTCTTACCAATCCTGATACCCTTGACTGAAGCTACCATACATGAGTACTGTAATTTCCATAAATAGCTCCAAGCTTAGGAGAAATGAGTAAAAAATAATAATGAAAAGTAATATAAAAGGTTCCTGTTTGCCAGAAAGGAAGAAAAAAAAAAAAAAAAGGAAACAAAAAAGCTTTTAAAATGTGTTATCTTGCCTGTCCTGTTTGCATTGAAGCATTTTGATGTGCATAATAAACATTATCTTCAAAAGAACTTTTCAGTCCCTGTATTGAAAGGACTGGTGGGATCATATTCAAAACCAAAAAGCTGAATTAATATTCCAAAGCATGGCCTATGTTTATGCAGCATGTCATTTTGGGATAAATACAGTTATTTGAAAGCAGCACTGCTTCTTGACCAAAAGTGTCCCCTTTCAATGTTTTGAAATCACAGTGCAAGAGAAATATATCAGAATTTGGTTTGAATAAGAATATGTGGTGAATTCTGCCTTAAGGTAGTCATGCATATCTCCCATTGTCCAAACTGGGAGCTGCCCACATGATTCTGAAGGCAGATTACAGCCATGATTCTTAATATTGGCCTGCCAGGGCAATGGATTTAGCATTCAGAAGCATATGATCACACACACACACAAAGATATATTTAACTAGTGTAACTTTCGGAACATTGCTATTTTGCTCTTCTCTGTATTACAGTCATGTTGCAAATGCCAGACAAAGAGTTTTTGACCTCTTCACTGCCCTCTTCACATTGAAGGGAAGTTGAACCTTTTTAAATGACATGTAATTTTGGTTGCATGCATATTTTCCGACATCAAACTGAAAAGCTTCTGCAGCCAGTGCTGTCAGGCTTTTCAGTCTTCAAAGACAGGTGTCAAGACAGAGTAAGAAAACTTCACAAGTTTTCAGCATGGCTCACTTTAATTTTTGCCTGAAGCCAAATAGCACAAGTTGGTTTGCCTGCTCTTTCTTCAGTTTTTATGTATCTATGCTTAATTTGCTGTAATGTGGCTGTATGGCTATTGCATTATAAAGAATTAGCTCTGCACTCAAAGAACCTAATACAGTGTTTTCTACTTGGTAAAATGTTATCTTCATTTGTAAAGTAGTGAGAGCATGTAGAATATATTTTACAGCTTTGGTTTAGCACGTAGGCACTCATCCTTCCTCCAGCTAGCAAGTGGTGAAGGAGCAGCTCAGTGAAGGGAGGCAGCATGGGCAGCTGTCATGCATTAATATACCAGCTGCCACATAGACCTGGCTTTTATAGCTCCTGGGAGAGCCCTCTGTCCTGCACTTCATGTGATATGCATCCTTCTGCACGTCTGGGCCTCTCAGAAAGGGCAGATGCTCTACCTATGTGCAGAAGTGTTCCTCCCAGAGGCTCCAGCTTGGTGCACTGTAGGCTCATATATGACTGGAGAAGGAACACTGTGTGCAACCCTCCTCTAACAGTAAGGCAAATAGTGCGCTATCCATCTGAGAAAAGTGATTGTTGCTTTTTAGCAAGTTGAGAAATACAGTGGCAAGATGTTGAATATAGGGGAGTAGGCTGAGATGACTCCTCCAAACTCTCTAATCCATTTCATGATACAGACAACTCTGTACCTACTCTCAGACTGCAAAACCTAAAGTTCATAAAAATCCTTTAGAACCAAAGCTTTGACATACAGTGAGCTGTGTCTGCATTGTGGCTTCCAGCTTAGTATTTTAATAAGATATTCTTGGTGTTTGTTGGCAGACTAAGCTTCAAAGGCAGAATCCCATTCAAGACTGTGCCACCTAAAAGGAGATTTCTTTACAGAGGGTCTTGATCGAGTTGCCCGCTTAAAAGTACCCGGTGACATTTATGATGCTCTAGGATATACTGCGTACCCATTGCTAACACCAGCAGGATGACACTTTCCTGCCTGTCCTATGCTATATATGACCAATCCATGTGGATATCTCAGCTATTGTATGTTGTTTCACAACATACAGTTATTCCCTAAGTATGTAAGCTTTCACCAAAGTTAAAGATTTAGAAATTGATTCAGTTATCCATAGTTAGATGGATAGCACTGAGGATATCAGAGCCATCCAGAAAGAGGTAGCAGAAAGGACCTGCAGAATGCCACTTAGAGGTCAAGCAGGCTACCTTAGGGCACCTAAGATAACAGACACCTCCATTAGATGACTAAATATCACACTTTTGTTTTGACTGATATACACTTGCCCGAGTCTTACCACAAAAATTTTAACTTTGACTTTCTTTTTCATAATAGAAAAAATATTTTCTTTCAGTAAAAAATGTATTGATTAAATTCCTTAGTAGACTGGAGGAAAAAAAAATGTTTGTTGCATGACAATAATAAAGATTTCAAACCGAATCCTGGACACTTTATTCAGAAAAAAAAAAAAAAAAAGAAAAAAAATGACAAAACAAAACCAAAAACCTATTCCATTGACTCATTGACTTCCACAGATATTTTTTTTTCAGAATAAAGTGTAATAATGTGTGCCACCCATGTTTTAGAAATGAGACACTTTCTTGCACAAATATTTGTCACTTTCACAAATTATTTTTACAGTGCTTAAAGATTTTGAAATTAACTTCTTTACAGTAGGCAAGCCATTCATAGATCTGTTTGATATTTGGATTAGTTACTTTCTCCAGCTTCCCTTATAGTATGAATCATCAGTTGTGAGCATTTTACTGTACACATGAATTTGTGAGAATGTGGTGGAATGATTTGTTTACATCTATAAAGATAATTGTTGCAGACAACAACTTGTATTTACAAATGTTAAGTATTGTTATAAAATTGTGAATTATTTAAGTAAAGCTTTCACCATTTCAAATATCTGTTCCGTGCTAGTCATTGATCATTTCAATGTGGACTTTTCTTTGATTCACTACCCCATAGAATATTATTAAACAGCTGAAATCTTGCAAGTATTGTGGTGTTAAGCCTCACTCAGCAGTAAGTCAAATCTGTGTTTTCCATCAGTAAGTTAAGAGTTTATAGCTCAAAAATGTAGTAAATAAAATTTTAGTGGTAAGAAGTAATATTTTTAGTAGAGAATAGGCTATAACTGGAAACGGTGAAAACCCCTGCTACTGTTTTCAGCTATTTCAGCTGATCTAATAAATGATAATAGCTCTCCATAGATATCTTGCATCTCTCTTATCTTTACACTACCATTACCACTAGTTTAGAAAATGCTATTGTGATAGACTATACAGAAAATAAAACATCTTTTTTTCAGTGACACAGATAGAAAGTAACATCAAGATATGGCTGAGTACACACTATTGATCTATTCAGATGTTTCATAACTTTGCAATATGACCTTGCAAGTTCATCCATATAAGTTGCTTGTTAGCAAACCAGTAAAACTTGCCTTTCAGTGTCCTGATGTCATTGTAATGAATTCTGCACACTTCATTAGTTTGAAACACTCCCAAAGTCTGAAATGGTCAGAATTGAAATTAGTGTTGCTATCTGAATTTTCTTGTAAACAATCTTTATCAGAAATCCACATTCAGTCCCATCCACATTCCCCCATCAAATCCTACTTGAAGAATACATCACTCATTATTTGGCACAATAATTAAATAAACTCTTATTTATTCTTTATAAAGTAGGCAGGAGGGAAAGGACAGTGCAGTAAGCAGGAAGTAATATGTGTTCCCACAATTTTAATTGGATTGCTTCACACTGGCAGATTACATTCAATTGCAGCTTCTTTTAAAGCAGCCCCAGCAAGAAATACTACCTCAGTCTATAATAGATTCACATTGTAAACGATGTTCTTTGCTGTATTTTGCTCTAAATCAGTGATATCAGGGTGGGTAGAAAGAGAAATGGGAGGGGAGAGAACCACTGTGGTTCCTCCAAGTCTCTCAAACGATCCCTGCCCGAACCCAGGTTTTCTCAGTCCTCTGTCACTGGTCCCTCCACTGGATGGGGTTGCCCCTACTAGCACCCATGGGGAATGGTGCTGGACCCTGCTGTTACCCTTCTCAGCATTCCCTCAAAGAACTTGGGGTGAGGCAGGATGAAGTTTATTTATCCATTAACAGGAAAAATAAGGCATCTGTCACTTCGCTTTGTTCTGCAGAGGCAATTGGAGTGCTTTTTTGTAGAAGCCCTATCGATGAGGTGCAGGCAGCAGCACGGTGTCTGGGTTTTGGGACAAGGAGCAGGTTGACCTGGCCTCCTCTGAACCTGACTGTTTCCAGTCGCTCTCCAGAATTATTTTTCGACATGACTTTAATCAAATGCCTTTGGTCTGGGACTTAGAAGAAACGCTGAATCAGAAGAGCTTGTAGTTGCTAACTCTGGTCATTGGAAAATAAAATGACTTTTAAGGTGCAGCAAGCAAACATAACTGAAGCTTGTAAGAGCCCACAGATTTGGAATGTTGGACAGGACATGGCTGTACTTCTAGCTAGTGCTTGGCTGGATCACAGAACATACTATTTTCCTCCTCTATTTTTAACCATTTTTGTGGAATAGCGTATGTAGAAAGACCCAGATTTTGCTTTTCCTCTCACGGGAACAACAACCCTATGTGAGTGAGGACCATTTCATAGGCGTGCCCAAAACACTTCCCAAAATCAAGATCTACTGCAAAGAGAGGGCAGGACATGTTATCCTTGCTCTTCTCCCTCCCTTACCCTGGAACACAGATAGTTAAGATTGGGCTCATTTGACTGGGGATAGGAATACAAAGTGGTGTGGACTATTGTTAATATTCAGCAGTTTTCTTTAGAAGATACAAACTCAGCATGGCCAAAGTCGCTGCACTGCATCACGGCAGTGATTACAGTGTGCAGTTAATGCTGTTGTAGCCCAGTGGTCTCCAAAGCGTCCAGGTCACATGCGTCAGGATAGTAACAGATTGTTTTGTGATTGCCCCAGTTTTAGAGGTCTGTGGTGATCCATGGCCATGCAGTGATCAAGAAATGGAGCAATCTGCTGTTATGGCCTTCAAATTTCTCTGGGCTTTTACCCATGTATATATAGGGCAAGGAACCAGGTACCCAGGCAGGGTTTAGAAGTGACCACTGTGGATGCTTTTCTATGCTGCATGGTTCCTTAGCTGAATTAATGGTGGCAACACGTAAACAGCCTCCAACACTGAATTTCTGCTAAGGGATTGTGGCCTACAAAGACATTTCCATAGTAGAAAGTATCATAAGAAGGAGATGATGGAAGGAGAGCTTTTCTGAGGCTACACCTAACAGTGAAACATTCCTGCAATACTTCAGAACCTGCCTCTACGTTTGAGGAAAAAATGCTGCTTCCTGGCTCCCAAACTGCTTAATTCAATCTAGGATATTTCTGTCACACTAAAGCAAACGAACTACATAACTTTCTCCGTTTGCATTACACAAAGCCCCATTTTTCTGCCCTTATACTGAGGTGTATCCTGGGCCCAGTTACTACAGGGAGTAAATTTTCTTAAGTAAAGGGAATAGTTCCTCTCACATACAATCTCTCTCTTTTCTAGTTTTCTGCCTTTTCGCACTTTAATAGTAGATTGAATATACCATTCAGACTTGCCTATGAAGTTCTTCTCTTGGGTGGATTCAGATCCAGCTAATAGGAACTACATTTTGGTGTCTGAAAGGAGAAATATACCTGGCATACTGAAAATATTTGAAATCGGTTTGTGCAGTCCTCACATTGCTCATATAATGCCACATATCTTTGCTTATTAAACACACAGTATGTCACAAAATTGCTGCTGCTTACCACTGATGTTCATGTAATATTGATGAAAAAGAAATTCCTAAGCTACACATTTACAGTTATTTTATGAGTGTATTAATTAGGTATGTAGGAAAGATGTGCTTAGAGCAGAGGACTACCAAGGTCAATGTCAAAAAAAAAAACATTTGCCAAGGGCTAACACAGCTATAGCCTAAGAGAAAATTGAAGTTGCCAGTATTTTGTGATGTAAATTCAAACAAAGGGTGACATTAGTGACAAGCATTTTATCTGGAACTGACTATTACTATGGATTATGTGAAGTCATTTAAAATACCACCAGGAACTATAGTTTTACATAATGATTGCTAAAGTCTGAATCCACACAGAGCCAAATAGAAAAATGTGACCTTAATTTCCCAATCACATAATGTTCACTATTATCGTGATAATATGGTTTACACAGGGAGTGTAAGATCCACTTTCAGGACAGTTTTTCATTCTTTTCAATGACACTCACCAACCAAAATGGTATTTTGGTATTTTTCTTGCAGTGTGTAAACTCAGTATCAGCTTAATATGGTGCTTATTCATGCATAATGCTTGGTTCATGCTTAGGTTCATGCTGAAAGACCATGCAGAATATGCGCTGTTTATTCAAAGGGCAAGATATGTGTTTCCTCTGGAACGTATTTCCATATTCTCACTAAAATGTATATAGCCTCTGAGTAACTATGCATTCTTAGAACAGAGAAAAGAAATAATTCAGGCTGTGCACCTGAAATTGCATATAAAGTAACCACAGTATGTTAGAGGATATATTTATTTATTGAAGTCAAAAGCATAGTTTATACCTTGCATTATCCCACAGTCATTTGCATTGTACAGGTTCAACTTTTGTTCACACTTTTATTTTAATATACACTGCAATAAGGTCTTTCATTTAGCACAAAGTAGAATTTATATGTATTCTTGGGTATTTTTGTCTTTATAATTTGTAAAGGTTGATAAATCTTGTGAAATGTGTAAGTCAAATTACAGTATAAATAGAATGCATCTCCAGAAGGATTTCTGCTCATATATTTAAATTTAAATGTGCTAATACTATTTATGCATTTTTGATAAAAAATGTGTTGTTCCATCATTAGATTACATGTTGTTTTTCAGAGTATATTCTGTACACTTCTCCTTTACAGTTCTACTTCTTTCATTATAGGAAGCCCCATATGTTATGTTCAAGAAAAACCATGATACGTTTGAAGGGAATGACAAGTTTGAAGGATACTGTGTAGATCTGGCGTCAGAAATTGCAAAACATATTGGTATCAAGTACAAAATTGCCATTGTTCCTGATGGAAAATATGGAGCAAGGGATCCAGAGACAAAAATCTGGAATGGGATGGTGGGAGAACTTGTTTATGGGGTAAGCATATCAATTTTTGAAGCAGGTTTTAATTTATTGTAGCATTAGTCATAAAATAGGAAGTATATGTGATTTTATTAAACCTTGGAGTCACAGAAAAGAAACAGAATTCTGTTTCATATCTCTGTGCTCTCATTTATTTTCAAGAGAAAATCAAATATCTTCATGCAAATTCTGCTGTTTATTCAACTAGTACCTCGTGACATTAGAACATCCAGAGTTTCCACATCCTTTAAAAATCTGTTATCATTAGAAATAATAGAGGACCATTGAGACCATCTATTCCTAATACATTCTAAAACTTAGTTGGGAAGAATATCAGTCATTTGTTCATTTTCGTGGAATGGGGACAGATCTTTGAGAAAATATAGACTTTTAGACTAGTCTGAAAAATGGAGAATCGATCATCATATTAAGATATATAATAAACAGAGTAGCATATAATCAAGGAAACCTGACACTTCAGCAACTAAAACCATATATTATACAGTGATCTGGAGAAGGATTCTTCAGAAGAGGATAATAAGAATTCTGTTGACAAAATTGTAATAGTGAAAATAGTTCCAAAAAGCCCAAAGAAATACTCGTAGTGTTTGGTGTCACCAAAAGTAGCAAAAGCTCAGAACTGTGCTTGCTCATTACTTCGGCTGCTGATACCTGTACTGAGAACAGATCAGAATTTTTAGAGAAACTTTTGGTGACGGACTAAAAAATTTTTTGAAATTGTTTAGGCGAGAATTTTTCCACCAATAAACATGTCGCATGCTTCAACCTATACGAAAAACAACAGCATACCATTTGGTCCACCCACAGTTACAGCTTTGGTTAGAGCCTTACAATTCCAGTGGTGGATAGGGCCATGTGTGGCAAAAGCCTGGTGGTTTTCCTAGTAACATCTTTTCTGTTCCTTTCTGTCAAGTAAAACTGATAAATTTGGTCAAAGTCTTCTCTGTTAGCATCATTTCAGGGATCTCATCAACGTGAAATAGACTGTGCTGTAAGAGTATGGGAACAATGCCCCAGAGTTTGTTGATTCCCTTCCACATGGGAATGGGAAGGTTATACCAGCCTCACAAAACCTTATGTGTCCTTGGAAGTTCTTGAAGGAGCCAACCTCACAAGAGAAAAACTGAGTAATCACTAAGCATGTTTATCTGCTTTAGTGGCTTAGATACCAGCTCAACTCTCAGAATGTTAAAAATCAAGGGATTTTTTTTGTTTGTTCTGTTTGGTTTTCTGACATTTTATCAAAATGTCAGCAACTTCTTATCTGGCTTTTAATTCCAGTAGCCATCACATATATGTGATGGCTATGCAGTTTTACATCAGTAGCTTCTTTTAAAACATGAGAAATTTTACAAATTGTGAGAAAATTCGCTTGCCCAAATACCATAGAGTTTTAAAAGCAGAGTTTTGTTGGCCTATCATCTGGTTAAAAATTATATAGGAAACTTGAAATTACACTTTAGTTTTATGCTTGTTTTTGGAAGGGTTGTTGTTGTTGTTCTTTCTTTCTTTTACTTGTCTTGAAAAATTTACCTCATGAAACCCAAACATCCCTAGTACTAGACTGAAATACAAAGTGCAGCTGGAAAGCTCACACAGAGGTTCATGCCAGTACTGACTGGAATGTGACCTGCTGATGTTGACATAGATGAAAGCAAGGAAGCTCACAGTTATAAGCAACTTGTTGCAAATGAAATTCCCAAAAAGGACATCCCACTATACATGATCAACACTTCATTTTTTGTAATGGAAAAGAATGAGGCTCTTTAGAGGCTTGATGGCCAAGTAACAAGCTCCTGCACAACTGTCTGTTTAGGAAGGCTGCAGTCTGATTTTGGTTTTGGAGTTGGGCTCTGGGAATGAGCCACGGCAAAACTCGCAGGGATGCTTTTTTACTAAAAGAACTAAGAGCACTCTGCACCCAGTATATTTGCTGTACCATCCAAAAGCTTATTTAGGCTACGTCTATCCTAGTATATCAGTGGTACCGGGGAATTCCTCCAGGCACTGGAACTCTTGCCTAATCTGCTAAATTATTACAATGGTCCCTTGTGTATTTTTGGCCCATAATTACTCTCCAAAAAAATTTCTGGGACCAGTTGGACACTATCATGGGGCAAAGACTATAAGCAGCTTGAATGCAGACACCTTATTTTGGAGGTTAATGAATTTTCTTGGTGGAGATGCAGCCTGTCCCATGCCAGTTGGCCCTAGGGCCAGGAGCTCCCTCAGTCGTGTTTACCTCACTTTTACAGGTGTAGCTTTAAAGCAAATCATTCTTCAGGTTAACAAAGAAAAGTTTGTGACTTAAGGTTTCCACAGGGAAATCAAGAAGACCGTCCTCCCTGCAACTTTCTTGAGTCCTTGCCAGATGATTTACACAGCAGCAGGTCTCCTGGACTGTTACACTTAGAAAAAGCAGGAAAATCTGCCTGTCTTTCCTGCAAAGCTCTGCTGTAAGGGAATGTTCATCTTCTCTGTTAGATCCCCAAAGCATAATCACAAATAGTCTGAGTAGTTGGCTGTGCTTCAAGCAAGGCTTTTTATAAGCAGCCAGGATTGAGAGAATTTGCAACCAAATTAGCAAGGTATCGAGACAACCTGTTTGGGAAACATTTTACAGATACTAATTCCCAACCAAATTAAAGGATAAATAGACGGTTTCAGGCCAGCCAGTGAGAGCAGACTTTTCCTGTGCCACACAAGACACTCCGTTCCTCTCCTGCTCTTTCCACCATGCCACAATGCCTTGGTGCCACTAATGCCATGTAGCCCTACTTGTGTTACTGAGGGTGGACGCATGTGCCAATTTAATCCCATGTTACCTCGACACCCATATGCACATAAGGTAGTGGCAGGGATTATTTTATTTATTTATTACTATTTTTTTCCCAACGCTATATTAAAAGCTATCAGTAAATCTTGTTCATTTGTCCCTGATGTATCTGAATGCCGTCCATAGTCCCTCGTGGGACTATGTAGCCCTTGATAACTAGCTTACTCAGAAAGAAATGCTGGCTGGGGTTGAAATGCCATTAACCATGTGTAACAGGTGTTTCCAAATGCACTAACAGTCAGCCCCAATTAAATATTCATTCTCCTGACACAAAATGCTACTCTTTCACTGCTTAACACAAAAGGTCAGAATTCAGTTCTGTTTAAAATCTGAGAAGCTACGTGCTTTTGAAGTTGAAATTACTTGCTGCTTTTCTCAGACAGCTTTGCTACCTTCATACAGCTTGCACCAAGCAGATTTTATTCACAAGGTTGCAGTAATGTGTTCTGGAAAAATGAAAATCTCTACCATCAAACTTAATCTAGTCCCATTGTATAGAATCGAAAGGGTGCAGAATCCATCTGTACTTGTAGTGGTGTAGCCTTGATTGAAATGCTATTACAGATGCAGTTGTTTCAAGTGTGAAGTATCATTAGTCTTTGTCAAAACAAATTTCACTGGGAACCAAATCATGAATAGTTTGCTCAACTATTATATTGTTAATCATTTAAATTTGTAATTATATGTTGTACATTAACTGGGCAAAGCAGAAACACTGATATTTGTAATGCACGGCTATCGTCACTATTTAGCTTTCAACAAGGAGTTTACGCAAACCTTAACATGTTGCACAGTAGTCCTACAAAAATAGTAAATAGTATGATCAGATTGAGTAGGCTGCATTTTTTCCAAGTATTAGGCATCTAATTGTGATCTATCTGCGTACTGTCCCCTTACATTCATTGACATGAAAAAGATTTATCTACATTATGACAATCTGACATTTCTACTGTAGTGAAATGGAATAAGTTCCTATTTCTTCTCTTTAACTCCTTAGGGTTGCATAGATGGCTTGTTCCGATGTAGTTCTAGTTCTGCATGTGCTCTGCAGGCATTTTAATTTGGTAAGATGCAGCTCGTCCAATGTTTCGCATACAGCATGCAGAGTGCTAATTAGGTCTTTAAATTAATCTCCACAGCTACCACCAAAATGGTGCCATCACTTTTCCACCTTACATCGTAAAAACTAATGACCTTCAGGGATCCCTGTTTTAAGGCCAGTCACAATCTGCAGACATACACACACGTACACAAAATCAAGTCTTAGCCAACACTTTTGAAGCCCAGTAACCAAGATGAACATTTACACCAAGCATTAATAAAGATACCACTATGTGACAAATACAGCAAAGATTAGCAGTTGTAGATCCCAGTTTCCCTGAGCCATTTCATTTCAAGGACTCCACATTAGGCATTCACAACGACTAAAATTTAGGGATATAAAATAACTGACTCTTAAGGACAGAAACCATCATTCTAGAAAAAGGAAGTGATGAGTGAGATGAAATACAAAAATATGCTGCAGTGCCAGTAAACGAAACCATCATACAGTCCTTAGACTACAGGCACCGTAATCTACTTACAACTGTCAGAACATTTTAAAATATATTTTAGATGTTATTTCTTTTTCATAGTTTTTACTGATAACATATAATCTATTTCAGTCAGACTCATGAAATTATAAGACATCAAGAAGTAAAATTTTTTTAAATGCCCTATATTACAAAATTTACATTAAAATTCAGAGAATTAATGATATTATTATAATGTTTACCCAAGCTATTAGCATCAGAAATGTCTGATATGCTTGCAAAATTATGATTTTAATTGTATTGTTTAAATTGTGATATGTTTACATAATATTATGGTAAGTGTTTGCATCACAACTATTTCAGAATGAGAGATATGACCTGATGATTAATATATAATAATTTAAATATAAATTTGCATTTGGGGGCTATTGCATTGGAATGAGTCACTTCTTTTGAATTATTCAAAATTATACAGCTACCAATACAGATTTTTAAAAACTACATTACATTAGTTTTAAATTAAATTCCATAAAATATATATACCTCTGTATAACTTAGTATAAAAAATAACTAAGAACGTATTACTTTAAGTGCATTTATCTGTTTTAAAGTTTTGAGATGAGAAAAATCCTATATTGCAGTTTCTCTTTTTCTTTATCACGCAAGCTATTTATGTAACACTTGCATTAGACAAACTATTTAAGCACATCCTTAATTTTCAGCATGTTTTAATCTTATTGAAATTGATGGGATTTAAATATATCCTTGTGTATTTTACTGAGTATGAATGTCCTTAAGAACTTACTAAAAGGCAAACATGCTTAAATGCTTTGATAAACTATGGAATATGTACTGTATCTGAAGATGCTGTTCAGTAAGATGAATTTGGGCCAACAGAGTATTTAGAAAAGAAAACGAAGATAGTTATATTATGAAGATTTATGAATAGCTCCCTTGTGCCTGTGAAGACAACTGGGCCTGGGATGGGGGGATATACAGGCAGATTATCTCATATATTAAGGCCTGAAGGCAGGTTTTGAGTCCACCTTATTTACAACAAAAACAAAGTATTTTAAAATATACTCAGTTACCCTCTTTAGCCCATCAGCTAAGATGTCCAGAGTAGCCAGAGAGACAGGGCTCTGCTTTGAGAGTCCGCCTGGGATAATGAACAGGAAAAAGGTTTCAGCAGCTTCTGCGTCTCTGCTCCCCTCCTACCAGTGCATATTCTGTCCCAGTTGCTCTTACAATTCCCAGCTTATGCACTGCTATAATGACAGCTTTAGCATGCAGGGCAAGGCAAGGCAAGGAGCAAACCTTGGTGTCATATGAAGTGCCTGAGCAAAAAATGACACATTAGCACAGCTGCAATACCTTTATAGTTAAAGTAGACATCATTGTTAGCAGCCCTAATCACCATCATCATCAGTAATGATCCATTCAAGACTGGCATTTCATTATAAACATGTTTAGAAACAATTTTTTTCTCTTTCTCTGATGGAAATGGATTCAGTACAATTTCCATCCTTTACCTGCATAATTTTGCACATCTATTTTCTGTATACTTGCCTTTTTGCACTGTTCAAAACGTGATTCATTCTTACAGAACTATCTTTCCCCCAAGATATTTTGTGTAGTTTTATGGCATTGTGGTATTAATTAATCACCTTTGCTGCTTCACGGAATTTCAAATTTACTTGAGACTACGAGCTGGTTTGCCCATAAAAAATGATTGTACCTTATGAAAATACAGTAATAAATAACTTTTTCTGGGATCTTATAAAATAATCTCTATACATTCATTGACAATACGGCCATTCTTATTTTGCATTCTTACCTTAATTCCTTTACATTAAATATAAATTAATACCTAAAATGATCTACCTACAGTACTGCTCTCCTAATCAAACTAAGTATTTCTGTAATTTTGTAAAATAGAACTCTGCAATGTGTATATGTCTTAACAAAAGCATATTGACTGTAATAGAAAGAAACAGAAACATGGTGTGAAGAACATAAGCCACAGTGTCCTGATGTTGATAACATACTTTTGGAATTAGCTGCTTAGCTGAGTATAAGTCAACTCCAATTAATATATACATCTATATTTCTTTTTTCTTTATAGAAAGCAGAGATTGCTGTTGCGCCTCTGACCATCACTTTGGTACGAGAAGAGGTCATTGATTTTTCTAAGCCTTTTATGAGTTTGGGGATATCCATTATGATCAAAAAGCCCCAGAAATCTAAACCAGGAGTGTTTTCCTTCTTGGACCCTTTGGCGTATGAGATCTGGATGTGCATAGTCTTTGCCTACATTGGTGTCAGTGTGGTCCTGTTCCTAGTTAGCAGGTTTAGCCCATACGAGTGGCACACAGAAGAACCAGAGGATGGGAAAGAAGGACCCAGTGACCAACCTCCCAATGAGTTTGGCATATTCAACAGCCTCTGGTTTTCCCTGGGTGCCTTTATGCAACAAGGATGTGATATTTCCCCAAGGTTTGTGTCAAATCTTTTTACATTTGCATTTTATCTTCAACACTGAAGCATAAAATCTTCCTTTTTATTTTCCTGGCAGTGTTTTGAGGTTCATTGTTTAGGAAGTCTTTTCATTTTTCTTTTTTTTTAATAGCTGTGATAAGGGCAACAGAGAATCTGTTTTGAATTTCAGACATTATTATTTTACATATGTCAACGTGCATAAATCACAAAGAGCTCTCAGAAACAGCAGGTACACACAGGGGCAATTCCACTGAGTTGACTTCAGAGGAATTATGTTGTTGCTAAATTAGTTCCATTGTATTGCAATTATGAAATGCACGCTATTATGCTGAGTATTTGCCTTGCATGAATGAATGTCCCATTTCTGTTCCCTATTAAGTTCTGCAGCACTGCTTCCAGGATATCACTGTCTACAAGAGAGACAATATTTGGTCGTCTGTTTCTGAGAAACCACGTTGTATTGCCAAGCTAGACCTTGCAGAGTGGGTTACCTCAGATGTAATATGTGACCCCAGTCCTGAATTTCTCAACCTTTTTAGATGTTCTGGAACTTTAGTGTGGAGTAACTACAACTTCTTATTTTGACATGATGACCCAATCTTTCAAACTTGTATTAACAGTGAGATTTTGACAGCATTCAGCATTGGCCTAACTCTGCTGTTATTGAAGTTAGCAATAAAATTGCTGATGATTAATACTAGGTTAATATGTTACCCTTCAACAGCCTTCTCATCAAATTACCAGTGTTAAAATGGAAAATATATTTTCTACTTAACATAAATATGTTTCCACTAAATACTTGCTTCTTAAATAACAAAAAAAGTGAAAAAGTCAATTTTTTATAGTAGCTTGTAGGATGTTTGATAAGTTTGTGATAACTGAACATATGCTGTATGGGTGACAGGAACATTTTAATCCTAGAGCCAATATAACCCATGTGCTAAGGCTTTTTTTTTTTTTTTTTTTTTTTTATAACGAAGAAACAGAAAGCTACTGATTTGCAACTACCATGCTTTACTTTTGTCTCCCAAAAGTGATTATCTACCCAGGATTTTTGACAAAATTTTTGCCATGTTAATAATTTCCTGAAATAATAAGAACATTGGGATTACTGTTCAACAGAATTCGTACTTCTGTATATGCGTGATGTGCTAGTACAGTGGACTCTGTACCATAGGCATTGAGATTCGAGAGAAAACGCATATATTAGAATTCAAAAAGCAAATAATCTCCCTCCCATTGACTGTTACGTAATGACATGTTCTGTAATAACATTGCCTTCTCTCTTTGTGGCTTAAGAGACAGGAAAATGTGCATTATCTTATTCATGTTTAGATCCCTCTCAGGTCGCATTGTTGGAGGTGTCTGGTGGTTCTTCACGCTCATCATTATTTCATCCTATACTGCTAACCTCGCTGCTTTCTTGACTGTTGAGCGAATGGTCTCGCCCATAGAAAGTGCAGAAGACCTTGCCAAACAAACTGAAATTGCTTACGGGACACTGGACTCAGGGTCAACCAAAGAGTTCTTCAGAGTAAGTTAACATGTCCATTAGAACAGCTCTCCCTACTGACCACTCTGATAAGATGCTTGGAAGGGTGAAATGTTATTTTGCAATTATATATAAAATGCTTTGTAACTCCTGCAATACTTTATCTACATTTTTACCCCCTGACACCATTTGTTGGAGTTTCCAGTTATTTTAATTTGTGGAAAGCTTATTGATCCTGTCACAAAGGGGAGAAGAGCTGCCCCAAGGGATACTGGAGCCAGTGATAATTAAAGCAGCATTGCACTATTGATTCATTTGAAGCTACAGCACTGAAATGATGTGCAGCATTGAAACTATGATGATAACATGCAGTCTTGCAGGTTTTGCTTCTACTTATGGATTTGGCTGTGTGCATTTTGCTTTAGGGTCTTGAGTGGTGGATAGGAAATGCATTTTTTAATTTGCTGACTTTCAAATGAATAATAAAGAGAAAATATATCTTGGGGGAATGTGGTTGTAACATTAGGAAATAGCCTAAATAACCATTTATATGTCTGTGCTGTCTCTATTGATTACTTCATTTTCATTTGCTTTCCTGTGCTTGTGTGGTTGTATGTAATCCTCTTCCTTTGCCAGCTGGAAAAAAAGGAGCCTGGTCATCACAAAGAGTACATCATAAACAACCGGTCCTGCTTTATTTCATGTCTCTAGCAGATGAAAGTTAAGATTAGGTGACTGAAGGTGTTGAGTTTAGTGTTTGAACATGGCTCTGAATAAATGTTGTAAGCCAGTAATTCTTCCTTGGAAATTAAATTGTTCGTTATTATTTATCTGAAAGCTACAGGTTAAGGCATTTTTAGAGGAAAGGAAGATGGAGTGATAATTTCTTCTTATTGTCTTATTGAAAGGGAACTGTTCTGTGTCCCACATAGCTTGAATGTTTTCAGCTTGGCCAAACTGAAGTCACTCAGTCATTAACCAAATTATGAATGGGATTTGTGAACTACAGATAGTACCAATTCCGGGGCAGCTGCTGAGTGTCCCCCAAAAGGTCTGTAGTGAAATAACTGTTTTATTGCAAGTGATAGCCCCAGAGGGAACTCGAAGATATTTTCTTGCATGCTTTTAGCTATAAAATGATGATGCTTTATAAGACACAAATGGCATTTAATGAACACACAATAGTTCAGCCTTCACATAATGAAGCTGTCCAGGGAGTTTAATCTAAGTTAGTTGTCTAGATTTCTTCTGTAGACATTGCAGAAAGAAAAGCACCCTAACACATTCTGTATGGGACAAGTGTATTGTGATGAAATAAGTCACCCTTTAAAGCATATTCCTCTTTACATCAATTCTAGAAGAATTCCACATAAATGTCTAGGATGCTTGGTACTTCATTTTTAAAGGATGTGTTTCAGCGACAGATGTCTACACCTGTCTTCTATAGCCAGCGTGTTGCTATACACCTAAATATGAAGTTATAGGTGTTTTCTCAGAGCATTGTTTTTTTCACTCAGGTAGTAGGAACTTAGCTTTTGGTCCCTCAAAGCCTTGATTTCACATCATATGCCTGCCAAAGTATTCTGTATTATTTTTCTACATCTATGCTTAGACAATAGAGTCTTCTTTAGCTCAATTTGTGCAAATACAGGCATATAATTCTGGGAATTTCAGTTTTAGTATATCACAAGTTGAGACAGTAACTGCAGCATATGCATTTGAATAGTTCTTTCCACCAGAATGAAGCTATGATGATAGCTAAAACCATGACACTGGGAACCAAGCAAGTTTATTTAATTTTTGATGTTTTAACCTCTTGCATTTTCAAGAGTATCCAGTACTTGCAGTTTTTAACGTAATGGTGCAAAAATGAATTCCCAAGGAAGTACAACAGAATAAAAAAATGGATTTGTTTTCTTAAGAATGTCAAAAAATTTTTACAAGCCATTGTTTTGAAGTAAAGAGGTCAGGTCTTTTGACATAAGAACTGTCTTGGTCAAAAAAAAAAAAAAAAAAAGATTCTTTTTAATCCTGTAAACACAGATACTTTTTTGTATGAATCAATATTTCATGTAAGTGGCAAGATCTCTCCTTAAAAAGAAAAATATTCTTTGTCCATCTATGACAGACATTATTTCACTCTAATCTTATAGTGTTAAGAGAAAGAAGTAAAATCGATGTTTATATTTTTGCCTTTTTTTCAAAATATAAAAGGAAACATTAAAAAAGTAACCCCAAACACTTCCAAGTTGCAGATGCAGAATTTGATGCTTAATCAAGATTTAGATTTATGATCTTTTTTTTTTTTAAATGGCATAACTGAAGCCCTGTCATCAATTGGTTTCTAATCTCTGCCGAAGTACTGTGATTGCTAATGCTATTGTATGCAGTATTTCTAAAAAATATTTTGTACAAAAAAGGGACAAAGATAAAATATCACTGATGGATGATACTGTTTGCATAATGTATACATTCAGACCTCGCCTCAAACAATAGTACAAGAAGGCTTGTTTCCCAATTCTAACAGGTTTCCCAATTCTAAGAATTTTTTTTTTGGTGTGTTTGGAAGCAAACATCATCAGTTTTAGAATTAGAGTCATGGGTAACTTTTCCATCAGTGATTACTCTCTGGATGAGTCTGATCCGTCAGGACATTTTCTTATCACTTGATCATTTCTGATCAAAATGTTAGAAAATCAGAACAGCTATTCATTCAGCTTTAAATCCAGACTGAAAACAGAAAAAGAAAAAGTCATTTTAAAGACATCATTAAGAAAAATAAGGCTTTGATTCTACTGGCTATTTACTCTATGTTTTGGAAACAGCAAGAGTTGAAAAAAGCAGCTTGAACAAGAGGAAAAAGCTTAGCTTTAGCAGTCTTACTCAGAAAAAGCCCTAAAAGAAAATCATTCTGGCCTGACTGACTGCAGGGGAAAGCTACAAAGCTTTCTTAGTATGATAATAAGGAATATCTGTTGGTTCGCTCTTCAGTTTTCACTCTGGGTTGACATGTGTACATTGAATGTTAACAAATGAAAGCTTGGGAGAAGAACATTCTCACAGAGCAGATGACTTGTCAGACTTTCCATATTTTTTGTCTCTTGATAAGCAAAGGAAAATAAATCCTGAAAAAATGAATTTAAATGCAACTTTTTAGTTGGTTTAGGGTGTAATTTCTTATTCCTAATAGTGCTATTTTTATGAGTTGCGTGGGTTTAGTTTTGAAGGATAGTGACCTATTATATGTTTATCTCATTATAAGAATTTTAAGATGTAAGTGATTGAAAGTGAAGGTAGACAAAAGCAAGTAGATACTCTGAAATTAAGCCTGATTCATTACTGTTCTCTTCCATTTTTTTCTTTCTGTAAGTTTAAATCCATGAAATTATATTAGTATAGAGCAAAAGGAACACATGGATGTCTTGGCTTAAGCTCTGCTCTTAGTCACTTTTATGTAAATGAAAAGTAGATGTGTCTGCAGTGGAAAGAGAGGGTGACAAGTCAGGATGTGATTATGGACATACACAACCGTTATTCATTTAAGTTTTATTGTGTTTGACAGATAAAATGATGCATACAGACAAGCTATAAAAAAGAAAGGATAATTTGTGTGGTATTTTTATTGAACAATTCTGTTTAAATGTCTCTTACTTTCAAGTTGGACGTACTTCACTAACAAACCAGTTTCTAAGTAATAATACAATCAGTCAGTAATTGCTAAAGGAAGTGCCTCAGGGAAATTACTCTTACCTATGCAAAGGTTTGGTTCCAGGCTTTTTTAAGCCACTCTAAATTTAAATAACACCTAGATGATAGGATTTTATATTTGTTTAAATATTCCAAGATCCTTTGTTTTGGGGCCTTATAATAAAAAATAATATTTTCCTGAAGTGCTCAGCATAGCATAGGAATGAGCTCACAGACCAGTTCTTACTTTGCTTAAAATTCGTGTTGACTCAGAGAAAAGCTGACTTGAGTCATGGGTAAAAACAGTCTTTTTTACACCATGCATAAGAGAAGATAAGTGCCATCTCTCATTAAATAAAAACACTGGATAACGTTCAGCTGACACACTGCTGCTTTGCATATCACTGTTGCTGGATGAAGCAAAGGAGTTGCTGAATGAACATAACTAGCATGGGAAGTTTCTCATCTTGACAGTAGTTTCACCACTGAGGTTTCCATTTTGAATTCTTCCCTTGCTGATGATTTTTTTATTTGTTTTTATTTTTGCTTAAGTTTTATTTTTGCTAAAGCCGTTATTTGTGATTCCACCACACATTCCAAGTCAGGAAAACCTCCAACTAAGCCATGAATTCTTGCACATTTCTTACCCAGTCTTGCATATTTCTTACTCAATTACTTTCAAGATCAGTCTTTGAAATAAACCCACTGATACTGCTGTTCTAAAAACATACCTAATATTTCTTTAAGATAAAATACTCCCAGCATTATGTTTCCTTTAATAGCATATTTCATCCAGTTTGATGTTTACATCTTTTATTGTAACCCATGTCTTGAAATGTTGTACAGACTTTCTGAATGTAAGTTGAATCAATTCTGGACTCTGAATTACTGAATAAGTAGAAATCTTATTTAAGCTATTGCAGTTTTAATGGTGTAAGAAGCAGGTGTTAGAGCTAAGAATTGTCTCAACATTTATCTCAGTGTTTATGGGGGATTATTTTATTTTTTCTCTTTCCCAAGTTTGTTATGGATTTCTATTTTGTGTATAATTCCCTAAAACACACTTTATAACACTGACTGTGTGAACTCTGTGTGAACTGCCTTAATCTGTAACTGATAGAGGTTAACTGGGCCTAAATGTGATATGTGATTTTATAGTATTTATATTTTTTCTTTTTTTTTTTTTAATAATCATGAAATTTAAAAAAAAAAATCCTTATCCAAGTCAGATTTTCCCAACCCCACTTGTTTGAAAAATTAAATGCTATTGATTTTATTTTGAATAGTGCCACTCTGAAATGTTGCAACATTCTTTTGTTCTAACTTCTTTTTGATTTTCTCCAGAGATCAAAAATAGCAGTGTATGAAAAGATGTGGACCTACATGAAATCAGCAGAGCCGTCAGTGTTCACTAGGACTACTGCAGAGGGAGTAGCTCGTGTCCGCAAATCCAAGGGCAAGTTTGCCTTCCTGCTGGAGTCCACCATGAATGAATACATTGAGCAACGAAAGCCTTGTGACACCATGAAAGTGGGAGGAAATCTGGATTCGAAAGGCTATGGCGTAGCCACACCGAAGGGTTCTCCATTAAGGTGGGTGGAATAGTATAACAATATAAAATGTGTTGTTATAGTATTCCACCTTCCCTGATGTCCCTGATATAGCTCTTTTTGTTTTGTGTGTGAACATGGTATGTTATTTTTCTTTTCTTCCATTTCATATTTTGTTGATCAACAAAGGTAACAGTTTCTAATTGCAATATGGATTAAGCAGCTATAGTTGGCATATCTTTCAAGGCCATATAAAAACCAAACTGGTTGAACACTAGCTACTTGAAGTCAGCCTCAATAGAATTAACATCACCTATTCTATTTCATCAGCTTTTTTCACCAAATTCAACTCTTTATAGCAGTATTATGCATACATTATCCACATCGGTATCTGCCTACATTTTATGTTTTGTTTATTGATCCTGGCTGCTAATTTCTGAATAAGAAGTTGCTTGTAATATCTTTTTTTCAAATATCATCACTTAAAGGCAATTATTCCTTCATTAAAGCAGCTTCATTAAAGTACTTTTACTAAAGCACCTTCTTATTTAGAAAAAAAAAAAAGTTTGTGTTTCTAGCATTATGCATTTCAGTACTGCCTTCAAACGTAGCAGTATTTTTGTTTTCTTGGTACCAGACACAGTCAAGTAGGAGAGTTTTTGATTACCAGAGAGAACATCATTTGCTTTTCATTCAAATTTTGAGGGGAATAGAGGTATAGGCACTAGTCTGTGTTAAAATTGGCAATATTTACCATTGTGGTGTCTTCAAAGACAAACAGAATTGTCTTTTTCCTATGGTAGACTTGCCAATTTTATTCAAAACATAAGAACAACTCGAAAACTGGGGGGTTGTGGTCCGTGGTATCTTACAGCGATAGGGTGGATGTGAGCTGGGGAGAGGAAATGAGCATGGAGCAACCAGTACTCCACTGCACAGATTTCACCCATGTTCTCACAAATAAGGGTTGAAATGGGCTCTGATGAAATAGTCACAAGGGAGATGAGGTGCATTGAGGGGAGGAGCTGCAAGTGCAGATGGAGACAGTTCTGTGCAGGAAACAACCAGAGATACCTGTCTACGTCCATTACTGCAGAGAAAGCATCTTTGCCACTATGCAGATAACTAGATTCACTCTTAACTCACTGATTTAACCTGCACATGATACCACAAACCTCAGCAGCCTTAGCTGTCCTGCTGTGATGGGGATGGGAGTATCACCAGACTCATTTCCGTCTGCAACAGAAGAAGGTTTGTATGTGCAGGGCTAGAAAATCAAGTCAATTATTTTGGTGACTGAGTGAATTTTTGGTCCTTAACATCCAGTATCTCTCAGATTTAAAAACTGTCATATTCATGACTGAACAGAGCAGTAAGAGAATATACAGAGATGAGAGAGGGGAAATGTCAACAATAAAAATATTAATTGTAAAGAAAACCATCTCCTGAGCTCACTGGGTTCTTCAAGTAGAAGGCAGCAGATAATAGGAAAGCGTGATTATCATCTAGATATATTTTCAAAGCACACAGACACTTATTTTTTATTATATATTTCTAATATATTGCTATTTCCTTCTCAGTGCTTCAGACAACCTAGAAGTGGAAGGAAGCACTGCAGCTGAGTGGAGCTGCTTTTACTGCAGCTCAGATATTAAAGAAGTGCCCATTGCTGACACAGTCATGCTTTACTGGCCAAAGCCAGGCCAAACTTTTTAGGAATCATTTTAGCTGCTCACATATATATCCTAGCAGTGGGCTGCTTGCTCTAAGCATGCTTTGTGGTGCTCTTTATTCCCTCTCATTATTTTCTGCTGGGTATTTAACACCACCAATAACAGACAGCCTGTTATACTAAGCATTAGCAGCCAGTGGTTTTGTGTCACATTTAGGTTTATTTCAGGTTTGGTTAGCTGGCAAGATAAAAATACATAGGAATAATAGGTCCTAGACATCTAAACAAGAAGTTAGATTTAGAAGGAAGAGGGCCTAGTAAGACAGTTGAATAAGAATAAAATAAAGAAAATAAAAGCCATTATTGTAAGGATCAAGTATGAAATCCTGGTTCCATCCCAGCTGAAGACAAAGATCCCATATGTTTCAGTGAGGCCACAGTGTGGTCTAAGTTGGGGTCAGCAATTAACACGAGGCCAATGTGATTAACAGCATTTAGTTTTCACCTTCTACCTTCAAACATATTTCAAAAAGGGTGAATCTTACCCAACCTGAAAATCAGACCAAATCTTCTTTCAAGCTGTCTCGACTGGCTGTCAATATCCATGCCTTTCCCGAGCCTTTCTTTCACTTGTGCTAAGCTGCTTGTTCTCCTGCTGCACCCAATTCCCTCTCCAGCCCCAGCGACAAACCTCAAGCAACACGTCAGTGCTGCTCACCCATTAAAAAACATTAAGCAACAAACTTAATGTTCTGGACAAAAAGAAAGAATAAGCAACACCTCACGTTCCTACCACCTCATCCATGTATGTCAATAGACACTAGTGCTCAGTGAAGAAGGGACAAGCTTCCTACCCACGTGCTTTTGAAGGGAAAAGATTCAGCTGTAATTTTTAACTGCATGCTTCAGTATTTTCTGAACTCTTTGAAACTGTAGTGTGCTGGTTTTTCTATGTTGACTGCATCTCACATGGTGGTGTGACTGCTACTGGTCAGATGACTTATGTAACTGCTGCCTGCACAGATAATTGCAAATATTGAACATGCAGTTTGAAATTCATGAAGGGCAGACTAGCTAAGATCATTACATAAATTAGTCAAAAGACATAATTTGCTTTGGGAGTTGTAAATTTTATGTTTTATTTAATAATCATAATTTCCTATTTGAGTTATGCGTAAACTACAAGTTACTTGATGTAGTTCACAAATAATTGCAAGTAACATATAAATGTTAAACATTCACACTCTATTCTTGCGCTGTTCAGGACTAGGGGAAAATATCAATTTTTTTCAAATGAATTATTCATAGCAAATTATTTACTAAGCTCTTTGAATACCTATTTCACTTGAGGTATTCTGTTCTTAATCATCCTCCTACCTACAATGATTATAAATCAGGAGTTTCTTCACTGAAAATGCAGTAACACCTGCATAAAATTAATGTGAGTATATGGAGAATCAAACTGTATGTTTTCACAGATGTAGCACAGACCGAAAGTGGGGGAGACTTAGTCAGATTTTTTTCCTGTAGCACAGGACTGGTGATGGTACCCTGCCATCACATCACTGTTCCCATGTTCATTACAGAGCACACACCCATCACTTCGCTCATGCAGATGAAATCCACCTGTCAGAGTGATCCAGGGATGGGTCTCTCTGTTGCTCATGACCCTACACATGAGCACGATAGTGGATTTTACTTTGAAACTCTTCGTTATTGGGTTCCATGCCACACTCCTGCAGTGTTCAACCAGTAGCTATTGGCTAATTTGGTTTTTTCTCAGTGCTGGTGGAGTAGTAGGATTCATGCATATCACTGGATGGAAGAGAATGGGAAATGCCTGATGTGTGTTTCTTTTACGCCCGCTGGGCAGTACCACTCTACACATCAGGTGTGTCTCCTTCCTTCCCTCCTTTTCAGTGATATCCATTTCTAGATAATTTGATAAAAGACTAACATTTAAAAAGGAATGTGTGATTGAGGGCAAAGACTCTGGTCACAACAAAAATTGAGTTTCTCTCATAGCACTACACAGCTGTCCCTACTGTTTTCTCTTCCCACCACGGTAGGTATCTGTCCAAAACTACTGTGTAGTAATCAACGTGAAATAATGAGTTTTTTTCTTCAAAGGTGGTGTATTGAAAGGTGATTAAGAGAGTGCCACTTCTCTGCTTAGCAAGACCTGTCTTTGTAAATGTGGTGTCATTGGAAGACGGCCTCATGGCCACTGTGGACCACCCCTGGCTTGTCTGCCTTGCCACTTGCAGTAGTCTGTGTTTCTAGAGGGCAGTACCTGGAGATCTTGTACTATGCAAATCCTGCGCCTTGCATGCCTGTGCATTTCTGTTTTGGATATGTAGGCATCATAGACAAGCCTGAATAGTGATGAATACAAAAGTTCTTCACTCTTAAGAGGTAATGAAAAATGAATTAGGGGCAATATTGTCTTAAAGGTACACTACAAGCTTTTTCTACTTTTTTGTACCATGAAGCTGTTTGATGCAAAGATGACAGGTTAAGCTAAAACATCAGGAGTTGTCATTGTTGCCACGACTTTTTAACCGAGGGCATTGTGCTGGCCTGGCCTGCAGCCCACAGTGTGCAGTGTGAGTAAGTGTAAGCTGGTCGGGTTTTGAGTGTCTGGTAAGACACTTTGAGTCCTGCTAGGTGAGAGTGGCATAATTAAAAACTGTCGCGTGAATAAATGTGCTGATGTATTTTAGATATTGGTGGTGGTCCTTCACCAACCTGATGAAATCCAGAGTGGCATTAAGTTCCTGCTTTTGCAATTACAGGGAGTGATTATAGAAATGAATCTAGGATTCTATATTTCATTATTCAAGTCCTTATTCTTTTAATGTAGCAAAAGAATAATTCCACTTTGACTTTAGAAGGAATTGTTCATGTTCTAGCGAGGAAGGAGAAAAAGGCCACACAGCGATAGCTGATGACATGAGTTGACTCCTTACACCAGCTAAAGTGCCAGTTCTTCCTCCACTGAAGCAGGTGATGTAGATATAATTTTCTGTTTGTTCTAGCAACTGGTGTGAAGTGCAGAAGTGCAATGTGAGTAAAGCTGTGGACTTCGGTTTCTATCCCTCACAAGGAAGGAGCTCCCTGGAGAGAGCTTGGAGTGCAAAAGGCATCCTCAGGGTGCCCTGTCAATATATTATGCAGTTACCTATTTGATACAATTGTGCAGTACTTGAAAGAGCTTTAAGAGAAGGCTCTGTGGTGGAGGGACCTTTTTCTTGAAGAAGCCCATGAGTTTATGTGAATAAGGTAAAAAAGATCTGTTATGATGGGGGTATCTGTGGGCTTTACAACCTACTGTCTTGATCTCAGTGACTTTAGCTAGTCCTATTTTTTTCAGGTAAATCTCTAAAATTGCAGTTCTTAGTTTCCATGTGGTACTAAAGCTGACAGTGTCGTCCTTTGCTTTTCACGTATATATCCAGTCTGGTCCCTTGGTTAGAAATGTGTGTTTCAAGGAAAACTTTGGTAATGCATGCACATTAATATGAAATACTGATAGACCTTGCGTAGGATGGGATATTCCTTATTCTTTGTTTTGGACATTTTTCATTGACGTGAAACAATCTTAGGAAAATAAGAATAAATCTGATAGTATAATATCTTCTGACGGGAGTGTTAAACTTTTTATCAAATTCTGACCTTGATGTTTTCAGAGACTGGAGTATGAGGATCTTATTGTAGGAAGATTTCCCAGATCATCATTCACTGTCAAAACTGTTTATTGTTAATATGCTATGACGAGATAGAGCCCAGTTCTCTTTCACTAGAGTTTTTCAGAGGTCTTGTACTGTGGAATCCATGAATCTTGACAAAAAATAGAGTTTTCCCAGGTGTGGAGCTTCCGTGTGCAAGTTGTGTTGTAAGCAAATGCTTATTTTATGTCCACACTTTGATGCACCCTATATTGTTCAAAGGACTTCATAAATTTATTTTTAAACTAATATTAGTGATGGAGCTATTCTACCATGTGTCTTTCTACATATCTCTGTTCCTGTTCCTAGAAAGATACAGAAATAGGCAGAGGTAACGTACACTTGGGTCACTGATGTCAGGTCTGTGCCCTGCGTGCATTGGAATTGTTCTGGTGATTCAGAGAGGAAAACAGGTATTTCTTCTTCTGGCTAGCCATCCATCCAGCTGGCAACACTGGTGTCCAAGCACCTACCCAGGTCATACTGGAGACGTATGTCTGTTACAGTGACAAGAGATACAGAAGAAGCAAGTTCAATTCTTTTTCATTTGTTTCTCGTATTCTGCCAGAATGCCTAGTCTTGCCCGTAAGCAGCGCCATCATAATAGAGGCAATTGTTTCAGAAGAGCACTGAAGGAGCTAGAAACTGTTGTTGGTTTTGTTAGATGCAGAGAAGATATTGAGACAACTGGTGAACAATGGAGACTTGATGAAAAATTGTGTTAGTAACATGAAATAAATGAGTTTGACCTCTATTTTTGTAAAGCAAGGGGCACTGGAGAAAACGGGAATCCCTACATAGTTACAAGGCAAGCTGTTGGTATTTACAAGAACAGGATTTTACTCAGGTATTCAACTTACTGAGATTATATAAGGTTATTCATTTCTGTGATGCAAAATGATTTGAAGACTAGAATGTGTTCTGTAACATTTTATGCATATTGCAAACATTATCCCATTTTGACTGATGGTGTAGATCATACTGTATAACTTCACATAATATTCTTCCCTTTACTTTAGGCATAACAAGGCATGAAATAACACCCCACTACCCCACTACTACTGTGTCAGAGCTTATAGCATGTTTGTTTTTTTTCTCAAGTGGGTCAAATCCTTCAGAGATTACTAGGTTTTCTGTCAACTAAAAATAACATTTACTAGGTAAAAAGACAGAGAGTGGGCCACTGCTTAGCAAGGAATGTAAAAGTCAGGGGTCAAAAGAAGATCAGTGAATATAAAGTCTGGCAATGAATGTTAGCAAGTTGTTCCTTCAGCTGAGTCCAGAAGGCATACTTAGTTTCTATTACCTGGATCATCTCTGATTATATCTGTTTGAAGACAGAATGTCTGTTTTAAAGGTAAAAATAAAGGCCTTGAGAACAGAGATCAGAATACGAGTTTGCTCTGTTCCCTTGGGATGCTTCATGTATTAATTTTCTCATTTTTAATTAAGGTAAGGGTCTCCTCCATAAGGAAAGAGTCCAGTAAAAAAGAGGAAAAATTTATAAATGCACTAGACATTTGGCTAATGAGCTCCACTGCAGGATGTACAAGCAAACATATTTAAGCAAAATCTTCTATTTGGGAGATTTTTGTTCCATCTTGCATTTTTTACAAATAGAGACAAAGTAGAAAGGTAGAAACAATCTTGACTTAAGTCACCAAATTGCAAAGAAGAGCACTGTTATTGAGAGTTTCTGATATTTGTATCTCTAGAAGAAAATAGCTCTTTAGTGTCAATGATGCTGCCCTCACTGCACTTTCTCTGTCCTTGGGGAGGGGGTGGTGGGAGGAGGGAACAGGAGGGGAAAAAAAAAAAAATAGTATATATCTTTGAAGTACTTCAGAGAGACATCCCTGATCTACCTGGCTTCACAGAGCCTATTTCTGCATTGCCACTTTCATTGCCACTTTCAGGAAGTTTTCACCCTCAGACTTCAGGGGGGATTCATAACTGAACAAAGCTCTCTGGTCTGGAGCAGAGATCAAAGGTCACAGGAATTTGTTCTGTTGCCCTTTCTGTTTTCCCATACTGAGAATGGTGATACAAGGCAACTAACAGCAGGTGAAGCTCTTCCAAGAAACTCAGTTCCCAGTTTGGTGGCACAAAATCACATTATAGTACCTCTGCTCATGTCACCCTGTTCCTTATGCCAGGAAAGATCCCTGGGAGCTCAGTAAGACCAGTTATGAAACAAACTTTCTGAGCAGGACAGAGACAGCTGGAGATATTGCAGTGATGAGTGCAATGATGCAGGCTATGGAAACAGCAATGAAACTACTGCCTAGAAAAGTAATTTTTATCTAAACATTGCAATGGCAGTACGTATTCTTAAATTTGCAGTGGATCTTAGGACAAGAGGTTAAACTATCATTCCATCTTTTCTTCTTCAACATGAGCTTAACAGCACAATGAGGTCTTCTTTTTTTCCTTTGTTTTCCTTTTTTACAAGATATTTTTACAGGAGCTTTGTCCTTCTGATATTTAGTGATTCCTAAATGTGAATTTCTATGCTACCTTATAGAAGTATTGTTGGGGCCAGTCTGTGGTACTCAGGACCATAACATGTTTTATAGCAGGCTTATTTTCTACAATCAAAAAGAAATCAAGGCATTGAAAAAAAAAATATTTCTCCTTTTGTTTGTCTGCTCCAGGTTTATTTGAATGCAAACAGAATAGGATCTTCATGATATCAAATTTGACCAAATAAAATCTGTCAGGTTATTCACTTCTGTGTCAGGAAAAAAAGGGATATTATATATTTAAACATAATCAATGAACTTCCCTAAAACTGTGAGTGAAGACCAAAATCTCTCAAAAATACTGATACCATTACTGTATACATGTCTTACTGACTTTCTGGAAGTTTTCCAGGGCTTGATAAGAATTAATCCCCAGAGTATGCCAGTGGGATACAAAAGGGTTATCATTGTTTCCGATCTGCAGATGCTTGGAGGAAAAAAATCTATTTCTTGGCACCTCAGAAATAAATTTCTCCTGCCCTTTTCCCTGCCATTTCCTCCGTCCCTTGTAAAGTAGCTCAGCAGAGGGCCAGATGCAGCCTATTATATTTTAACAATGCAGCTCGTTATTATTTCTGTCTTTTCTTTTTATTACAACTCTCTGGCTGTTTAGGTGTCAATTCCCAGAAAACTGCCAGGCTTCAGAATATGTATTCATTAAGGGCACAAGCCAGGTATGCTTTGAAGTTGATGGTACAGTTCCCACCAAGTAAAAGGCCTATCCCACTAAGATAATAATTGTCCAGGTAAATTGTAGGTAGGCTAAAGCAAGGGAGCAGGGCACTGAATGGCATCTCAGCGGCTCGTAACAATAACTCTCTGTGGAACTGACATTTGAGAAACAAATAGTACCTTCAAAACCTTTTGCAATTAATCTGTGTGGTAGTTGCAAAACTGCCCACTTCCAATTGGCAGTAAGTACTAGATGGACTCCCAAGAGACACAAAATGACCATTTAGTCTTCTATATGCAGCCTTGGCTCTTGTGAGAAATCCAAAAGGAGGAAAAAAAAAAAAAAAAAAAGTTTATTTTCTTTTTCATGGAGTTTCTTTGAGCTGAGAACAGTATTTTAGACTGGCACACTGAGCAAAAGAGTAGGCAATATGGAGAGAGTGAATGTCACAAAAGGCAAGGTGAAAAGATGTTCCCAATGAAGAAAGTGCAGAACAAGATTCAGCTCTAAAATGCAGCTATATCCCCACATCAACAAGCTGTTCCCAAGGTGCTCAGGTTCCAGATAAAAATGACCATGTATGTATCTCACAAACCAACACAAGTTTAAAAGATTGCATGATAGAACAAATACTTATGGCTGATCAGTAGTCATTTCTCTGAACTGGTCTACCTTGTTTGTGGTAGGGAGTCAAAACTTGTGCTCTTCTTCTCAGTTAGCTGTCTCTAGATATCCTTTCTGCAAGTCTGTGTGTATTTTTATAGCTAGAAGCTTTACTTACATCTTCTGCCTTCATTCCTCTGCTAACCTTTTCAATTAAGTCACTCAGTAAGAGTTTAAATCACTGAAACGGGATTTAGATCCTGTTTAACTATATCTTAGCAAATCACACATGTTAAACAATGCCATGTGTTCTTTTGTTGAGTGGGACTGTCTTTTAACAGCTTTCAGCAGGATTGACAGTTTTCTGTAGTCAATATTTGAGTACAATTTTCCCTGCACTTCTTTAAAGCCAAAGGTCAACTGGATGAAAGGGGAGCTTTTTTTTTTTTTCCAAGCCTGACCTTACATAGAGACCTGTTTTATTGTTATACTTCAGTTATTTCTTTCCACTCTGAAAAGATACGTGAAAAGAATAATCTGCCTCCTGGACCCAGAGAAGACAGGGTTTCTTCTTCCTTCTTTCCTTCCTTCCTTCCTTCCTTCCTTCCTTCCTTCCTTCCTTCCTTCCTTCCTTCTTCATTCCTTTCTTCCTTCCTTCCTTCCTTCTTCATTCCTTTCTTTCTTCATTCCTTCCTTCCTTCCTTCTTTATTCCTTTCTTTCTTCATTCTTTTCTTCCTTCCTTCCTTCTTTTTTTTTTTTTCATGTAGCCAGGAATAGCATATGTGCAGGAAGATCCATCTCCCTTGCACCTTCCATTATGAGCAGCAGGGATGAGCAGGGGCTGCAGGTGAGAGCATCCCCAACGCCTGGCAGCCCATCTGTTACCTCCAGGATAGGCTTCCTGTGTACATAATTATACATTAGGCTCATTTTGATCTATTGCTTATATGGTTCAATCCAGTGAAGCCAAAATTTGCAACCATGTGTGCCTTAAGAGAGTGAGGCTCTCTTACATTTAGAGTGAGACTTTGGCTTCCTTGTTATGGATGCAGGCAACTGATTTTGCACACAGCAGTGTGGAAATTCTTTCAATAGCATTTTAGGCTGTGACGTGTGTGATTCAGATCAATTTTGGATCTTAAAATTGAGTCTACAGAAAAACTCATTGGATGTGGTTGGACTTCTGGAAGTTATTTCCTACATAATATCTCAGTTTTGTGTGGGTAAGTGAAAACACCCACATTTCAGGTGCCACAATGCAAATGCTACCAGGCAATTACCTAGGTTCTTACATTTTCAACAAAAATTTTGAATTCGTGCTGCATTTCCAAAAATGCGTTTTACTGGTTGCAGCACAAAGCAGTAAGAATGAGGATGTAGTTTGATGCTCATTTCTTTATTAGTTGTAATTAAAAATATTATTTCCTTCTGTGGATAAAGCTCAGGGACTAGCCTACATTCATATGCGCCATGCTAAGATCCACGTCCTCAGGTTTCAATCAGTGTATGTTATTATTTTAATTGTATTCTAACATCACCTGCTAATAAGGTTTGTTGTTGTTTATTGTGTTTGCTTTTTTTTTCTCCTTTAAATCTACATGAACACATGACAATTAGTTGTAGTTGTGCAGAGTTTAAATACTGTGAACGCAGGCTATGAAAGTGTAGTTGAAAGTGAACAGAAAGTCATCACGGTTTCTTGAGGACTTCAGAATTTTTCCTGCCACAGTTAAATAAACAGGCTGCTACTTTTGGCATCTCTTTTAGATGTGGGCAATTATCCAGGGTAGTTTCCAATTAGAGTGCTTTTAGTTCATCCAATTTGTAGACCACAAGAGAAGATATTATGGCATCAAATAAAAGAATTGCAAACATTCAGACCACATCTAGAATACCACATCCTTTTTTGGCTTCCTAATTCAAGAAAAACATCAATAAATTGAAGCAATTTCAGCAGAAGCTCATCAAGATGGTCAGGAGCTGGAGCACCTGCTCTGTGAGGAGAAGCTGGGGGAGCTGGGCTTGTTCAGCCTGGAGCAGAGATGACTTTGTGGAGGATCTGATGGCAGCCTCCAGAGCCTATGGGAAGGTCATTGAGGAGATGGAGCTGGGCTCTTCGCGGCAGTGTAGGTCAGGAAGATAAAAGACATTGGACATAAGCTGAAACAGAAGTGGATCAGAAGGAGAAATTTTTTTCCCCATGAGGACTGTCAGGCAGTGGCACTGTTTGCCCAGAGAGGTTTTGCACTGTCCATCCTCAGAGGTTTTCAGACCACAACTGGACAAAGCCCTGAGCAGCCTGGTCTGACCTCAGGGCTGAGCCTGCTGTGAGCAGGAGCAGAGACCTCCTGAGCTCTCTTCCAGCTTGTGCTATCCTGTGATCCTTTTGTGACATTACAGGTTGGACATCTCCAGCCATCACATTTAATCTCCTGGAACTCCAGGAGCATTCAGAAAGTGGCAGGAGCTTATGGAGGGGGTTGTGTAAGTTTCCTTCCTAGTAAAAGTCTTTCCCCAGCTTGTACAAAAGTTGCTCCTAACCACCAGCCTGCAGTTATGATTTCTGTGAATTAAAAGTCAGTCATTTGATCTCATCTAAATCCCAGCCCCATGCTGGAAATGCAAAATAGAGTAAGGGTATGTGAACTCAATGAGGTGGCAGTGCTGAGTATCTCTGCTTTCCCAGGGCACAGGGAGCCCTTAAGTTACTAAGTGACCCTACAGAACTGCTGAGTGGTTGAGAGCAAGCACATCTGTGGAAACCCTAACAGCAGGGTCAAAAAGTGGAAAAGTTTTTTTATTTGGGGAGTCAGAGAACTTGGGTTGGCTCTCTCTCACTTTTGGCAGGGTAAACAGAAAAATCAGGAAAACCTCATGGGTAAAGACTGAATTGAGAGCATGTGCACAGCCTATCTAGTCTATCTGTAGTAAGTAAGTGACTTTCACTGGGAGGCCAGAAGGCAAAATTCTGTAAATTCTTGCCTGAGAAGGCCCAAAGATTTCTGAGAGGCAGTGAAGTGACTGAGCAAGAGGCTGGAAGTCATGCCATACTGATGAGCATAATTATGATCCTGCCCCCATTTCCTGGGAGTCTTGGCAGAGGTCAGTTCACCTTCTGGCTTCAATTTTACCTCTGCAAATTGAGGGTAATGACAATTGCCCATCAGTCTTAGAAGAATAGTGAAGATTAATAGCATAGTGTTTACTGTGCTGTGAATATATAAAGTTCATTCCTACATGAGATGTTTGTATTCTTATCTCAAGTCCATGGAGGTGTGTGCTTCAGAATGAACCCCTCAGTAGGTTTATCCATGTCTTTGATCAAAGAGACTGTTTTAGAGGCAAAACAACAGACAAAAAGTAACTTCAGCTGATGGTTTATAAACAGTGCTCTATGAACACGTGTTGTTCTGTCTTCACTTTAGAAAGCAACGGGAGAAATCTCCATCACCAGTGTACCCTCTTTCCTCCTGCTTTTTTATTAAAAATACATGGCAAGTGGGCAAGTATTCAGGGTGACAACAATTGCAATAGCTGGATCTCCCTGTCCACTGTAGAGATCTGTCAGTAATTTGTGTGCTTTGTAGTCTCTATAGCCTGGCTGCTTATGTTTGAAATGTCACAAGTTTATTAGTGTTACCTGTGAGTGTGTTTAGTCTACCTGGTTATGAGTGCTGGTGCATTTGCATTTCCTGCTGTGTGCATGTCTGTACCAGTGGTGGCAACAGCTGGTTGCCAAAGGGATTGGATTGCCCTTGTGTAATAATTTCACCTGATCTTCAACTGATGTTCTGCTGGCTTCAGGGCATTTTAATTATCAGCAGACTGGCTATTGGGCCGACCATCTTCTCTGGTTGCTGGCACTGTTGATGCTTGTCTCTGCCTATCAGATCTTCCTCATTAACTTCTGCGATAATATTCAGACAGAAAGTCCTAGGAACTCTTCCAACTAATCCCCATTTTGGCTGCTGACCAAAAAAGGCTTTATATGACACAACTGTAATTGCTTCATTTGTATGGTATTGATCTGCCATTAGGCAAAACACAATCCAGCACTTCACTAAGGCTCAAGTTATGCAGTATTATTTATTGCTTGCATTGCAGTTGCAGGTAGAGTTCCCACCTGGGGAATGGACCCCTATGTTTCTCTCAGTCCCCACTTCTAATTAAAATTATGAACTTCAAAGTGCATTGTAATTAGACCAAAGCTTAAGAAACCATCTCTTAGCAGGGATCTTTCCATGTATTTCCTTCTTTGTAATCCTTCTTTCTGAAGAACATCAGAAAGAAGTCGCAAAGAAGCATGTAATGATACAGAAAATTCTCATGCCTCTTCTCAGTCTAATTTTAGATCTCATCACAGTGCCCCAGCCATGCAGATCTTATGAGTTAGTGGTCTGCTTCTGGCAACACCAAAAATCAGCCAATTCCTCAGTGTTACCAATGGCTTCTGACATAGTGGCCATGTCAGGTTAATACCTTTGTGGACACTGATGTCAATGAATGAATTCTCTCAGAAGCAAACTGCATTTTGCCTTATAGCTTTCCCACATCAGGTTACTGTCCTCACAAGGAAAAAAATACTGAACAAACAGACTGCTTGTATTACAGCATTTTCAGTACTGTACAGTATGCCGATGGTATTTGGCTTTGCTGTCACTTCATACTTCTTTCTTCTTGAGGTAGACTAGGATGGCTGAAAGTCCAACCAGATGGGCAAAAGATTGGTGTTCATTGGAAACAGAAACCTAAAATAGTTTGGTTTCTAAAATAAAAATAAATAAATTCAGCTGAATCTGGCTACTCTTCAAAAACCTGGGAACAGTAATAGTAATAAGTTGTGTTGTGTTTTGTTTTTTTGTTGTTTTTTTTTTTTTCAGTTGCAGCTTCTGAGAGGATGCCAGCAGGCTTTTTCTCTCAGTGTGGCTCTTGCCACAGATGCTTACATTTTCTGTCACCCTAAAAGTGGTTAAATGCAAGTCATTTTGTAGGAATCTTCTCCTGAGGACATCCCAGAAATGTTAGCTAGGACGGAGGACTTCTGTCACCGTTTATGGAGCATCTTAAGCTGACAGTGAGGTAGCTTGTGAAAAAGGTGTGCACAGATTCTCAGTCAAGCATCTTTACTTGTAGAAGTCACTCTATTCCTGTTGTGAAGAAAGCAAATAATGCCACATGCAGGTGCAATTCTCTATTTTTTGTTAATAGCAGTTCTATTTAAGAGAAAGCCTACATTAAGCTAGTAAATAATTCTAAAACCTAATAATTTTGTGTGACTTAGATAATGCCAGTCAATACTAGTGACACACCAATCACTAGTGTAAAGGATTTAAAGTGCCTTAATTTCATTATAGAGAAAACAATGATAAATAATTTAGCAGTAGGAATAGTAATTATTGCCTATCTAAACCAAGTTACTAAAGACAACCAAATTTTATTGGCCTAAGCATTCATAAAAATTAAATATTAACATTGCAAAGCCAACTGCCCTGGCTGTGTCCCCTCCCAGCTCCCTGTGCACCCCCAGGCACCTCGCTGGCAGGGTAGCACCAGGAGCTGAACAGCTCTTGGGTCTGAGTAAGTGGTGCTCTGCAACAGCTAAAACATTGGTGTGTTATCAACTTTATTTTCATCCTAAATTCAACACAAGGCACCATGTGACCCTCTACAAAGAAAATTAACTCTATCCTAGCCAAACCCATGACACTTGCGTATAATTTATCTTATTAATACAGTTGAAATTCTATATGCTGTCATTTAAACGATAGATACATGGAAAGGGAGACAGCATTCCACAAGTGAAAAAGGGCTCATTTAATCATCTTTTGCTTCTCCTAGATATTGTCCTACTGAAGTAAACAATATTATCTTAATTTGTTAGTTCTCAATCTACTAATTTCCTTTGTGGTTTGTTATTGAAAAGTCCTTGGTATTTGCTTGACAAAGGTTAATTTGCACATTATTTAATTGTAAAAACTCTCCTACATATCAAGGTAGACAGCAGATTACCTTTTCTTAATCTTAAACATCTCTAACATGTTAAAAGAATCAGTTGCTGTTATGAAGTCTTGCTGCTTATGAGGAAGGAAATGCAGCTACATGTCTTAAGGACTAGAATAACAGGACAAGGTCATGTAAAATTAAGAGTAGTTCCTCTTATCCATCCTGCCATTCTGTGTTCATAAGGAATGACATGCAGCCTGGCATGAGTAAAAAGTTGCAGAAGCCTGATTGTGAAATCCTTGCAAACATTTTCAGATTTGAAAGTATCCAAAAATGCCAGAGAAACTCAGTGTTGTATTTAGAAAGATCTTATTTTTTTTTATATTACCTACACTGCTACCCAGAGAACATATGATTATAAAGCATGTTGAGAAATGTGGCTAGTTAGGAATCAGAAAAACTAATTTTTGCAGTGAGTCCAACAGTTTATTTTACTCTTCATGGTTTGTACTGCGAGTTCTGCCTTTCTGGAGGTCACAGTACCATTTCTTCCGAGGACAGGTGATTCCTGTTCTTGGTCTTCCTGAGGATGAAAGCTGTGTAATGCTCAGTCCAAGGCACAGTGTTTCTGCTGCTGCTGGGACGTGGAATGGAGTGAAAAATTAGAAGCTGCTGAAACAGCTGCCACCCGCTTTGTGCTGGAAGGTTTTGATGTACCCAAACCTTCCTTTTTGTCAGGTGGCCAGAGCGTGCAATATTAATAGGCTGTAGAGCAGTCCACCAGTGGTATCTAACCTATTGAGGTGGATGTAAAGAAGGAACCATTTTCTAGGTTGTAAGGAGCTACGCCCTATTTCTATTCAATAAGTACCGAATTGCATCCAAAAGAGACACATTTTTCCTAGCCTCCTCCTGGATGAAAACAGTCAGTCTGGGTCATTCAGAAGCATAAACTTAGAATCTTTTACAAGTAGAGCTAAGATATGTAAAACACATTTAAATATGCTGGCCAGCATCAGTAGTAATGAATAATGTTTTTGAGCCTGCTGAAAACAAGCCATACATTAAAAAAAAAAAAAAAAAAAAAAAAAAAAAGATCATTTGTGCAGACAGTAAACTGCAGCATTCCTGGTAGGGCATGAGATGTGGTATAGCTCCATTGCTGTGGCCCCCACCACAAGCCAGTGCTCCCTGGCACTGCCCCACATCCTGTGCCCTGGCCACAAACCTTGCCAAAGCTACCATTTTCTCTCAGCTGCATGCCCCTAAATTTAGGAATTACTGGAGAGGCAGGAGAAACAGCATCCAAACCCTGCTGTGACAAGGCCGTGAGTGGAGAACTGCTTCATCTACGGTGTGAAAAGTCAAAAAGCTTTGTGCTGACCATGCCAGAGGTGAGTGTTACCCTGTCTGAAGGAGTTAGGTATATTTGGGGTTTGTATTTGAAAATGCTCATTTTAAACATTTCCCATTTTTAAATATTTTAAATGCTTTTAGCACTATAAAATGTATAAACAAAGTAAAGGGCTCGGGATTCCAAAATTTCAAAGGTGAGAGAGAGTTTCAAGCAGTCAGCAGTGGGCTAAACCCATTCTCAATGCAATTCCAACTTTGTGGAAACAGTTATACCAGTGCTAAGACACTTTTGAAAAATCCCACTCAAGTCTTTAAAACATATTTTCAGTTGCAGGTGTTGGGCTGCATGGCCTATTCGCATAATCCTGTTTATGCTGAAACCAGCAAGAAAAATTGCACTTTGAAAAGTGGCATTGTTCCACGAGAACAGGATTAGGTAGTTGTTAGCCAAAATTAAAATAGCTCAGAGTTGAGAGAAGCTAGTGTTTCTGCTTCTGCTAAAGACTGTCTGCCGAACCGATATGAGGAATTACCCCAGGGACAATTTTACGTGTTTTTTATTTACAGCAAAGCTTTGCATAAAACTGAGAAGCAAGCTGAGTTGCCTTCCCAGGTCAACTGCTGTTGTTTTTACCCAAGCAAAATACATATTTAATTGTTTGTGCCAAGAAGCGTTTGCATACTGTAATTGGAGTATCTTGCTGCAAAACAGCTTTCAATTTATATAAATATTTTAAACTACAATAATCAGACTTCTAGCTGGTGTAAATTGTCAGAACTTCTTTGAATTCAAAGTAGCTATAGCAATTTTTAACAGCAGTGGGTCTCCCATTAATTGGAACTCCTGCTGATCCTCAAGGTGTAAGAGTTTGGCTCATATTTGTTTACAAAGCTCAGTTCAAGTAACTGAGCTGCGTACGTAGGATATACATAGAACCTGTAAATGCTCAGTGCCCCTGGAAATTAACCATCTTATTTGGATGGCTAAATGAGGAGGGATGTGATTATTTTAATTAGCCACAGTCGGAAAGTAGTTGAACTTTGCTTTAAATTTCTCATCTCTAAACAAAGAATAACAATATATATGTACTCTTATTTATTCTTAATTTTTGTAAAATATTTGGAGATATTATTCCGTAAGAGGTGATTTCAATGCAATTTAACAGGGGATTTTTAAATAACATGTATAAGTGATAGCTTCTAAAAAAAAAAATGATGCAAGGGACACAACCTGCCCATGGGTTTTCTGCAAGAGTTAGCTTCCTACAGGCCACTCAGTTTTGCGAGATGGAATTGAAAAGACACCTTCTGTCCTGGTGGGTCCTCTGCTGGGCCTGGACACTCACCTGAGGTGGTGGGTCATGTCCTTTCTCTGAAAAGCATGTACATAGCAGTGGAAGATTTTAGCAGAAAATCCTGAGAGATCTACTGCAGTAGAGCTAATATCATCGTGAAAACTTACAACTTGAATACTAGTAGTTCTTTATTGAATATAAATGATGGGTGAGCTATCTGAGCAGGTTCCAAGGCCTCTATGTTGTTTGCGCTACTAGATACACATGAAAATATTTTGATATGTGTAGTGTTTTGTTTTTTCAATTAAATAGCATTAGAGCATGCAAACCTTCATAAATCCAGTACGAAAATTATTCCCATAAATTTCTGAATGTGCTTAAAAAAAAACATGATTTCAAAGTTGGCCCTTTGTATTTTAAATTTGGGTTGTTTTTCTTGTAAAAATGCTCTTGCAGTTAGCTCCCATTTTTAATATTTGCATTATTGATCGATCCTTCAAGCCTTCTGAGTATGGAATGATGTAAGCTTTGGCTACATCTTCCTCATTAACAGAGTGCTTGTTTCATTCCTAATTTATTAAATACATTCAGCCAGTGCCATGAAGCTTTACACTTAATTTCTCTTGATGAATTGTCAAACACCCTTAAACTGTGCTGCATTTGTGTAGTGTTACAATCTGCCATCAGCACTTTTTCAAAACACGGTTAAAATAAATAGCTCAGAAGACAGGCATGTTTTCATTTTTTTTTGCTTTGTAAGGTTGCATTTTAATTTCTTCCCATTTAAAATGGTTTGAACAGATAATACAAACAAGCCATACAAATGCGCCCGCTTGTGTTTCACTAAATAGGTCTAAGCCAGATCCTCAGCTGCATCCAGGAAGCACTCGATTGCGTGGCGAGGGGAGGCAGCTGTGGCCTCCACTTCCGGAGCCACCTGAGCTGGATGCAGATCAGATCATAAGGGAGTAACTGCAGCTCACATCACTGAAGTAAGGTCACTCGGCTTCACCAGCTGCTCTCTGCTGTGTCCCAAGGGGACCCTCCAGACCAAGCCACGAACATCGAGTGGCTTGGCTGTATCTGCAGGTAGCTGCAGGGAGAGCCACCCAAAGTGCAAAGGAGAGGATGATCGTTGTGTTGCTTGAGAGGCATCATCATCTGCTAATGTGTCTCTGGCTTTGATATGGTGGACTCAGGGAAAACTTGTTCTTTTGGTGAATTTCTCACCACTGCACCCATGGCTTCACTTCCCTTTGTGCAGCACCTTATTGGCCAGTCCCTCTTTCGAGCCAGTCACCACTAGGATATATTTTTATATATGTATAACAAACATATATGACAACCCAGTCAGGGATTTTACTGAAATAGAAAACAAAACCCTGTATTTTTCCAGTTAGTCCATACCTTGCTTCTCGTGCTCCTGTGGTGATTTACTTGTTTAAATTTCTGCTGTTGTTTGAGGTTTGCTGTACGTTTGAAGGATCTAAGGTTAAAGAGAGGTGGCATCCCTCTGCACGATGTCACTTCTTAGCAGCTGAATGATTTCTGAGGCTTTCCAATCCCTGTGAGAAGGATTTGAGAAAAGCCTTTTAGATGGTCAGGGTCTGTGCTTCTGCCTCAGTGAGCTGCAGCAGTGGCAACAGCAGTGGTGGGATGATACGACATGCAGCGCAGCTGCAGTTTAAACAGAGTTGTCTGTGTGTGTGTAGAGTCTCCTTAGTGATTCATGGCATTTTTACACTTCCTGCTTGTTAATTATTGTGAACAACATCCCCAGAAGAATTCAGTGACAGAGCGGCGCCGCCGTCAGTGAAGGCAAAGGCAGAATTTCTCCAGGAGTCGGCCCAGCATTCAGTGAAGTATTTTGGCATCTAAAGTGCCCATTACACAGGATTTATGAGTCTAAGTTCAGGAAAGAGATTCAGGAAAATGTCAAACCGGTTTAAATAGCTAAGACATTTAAGTTTCCCTGGCAAAACTCTACTGGTTGCTTAAAAAATGGCTATTAAATGCTCCCAGCAGAGATTCTGCCTTTGCTGTAATGAGTACCTGAGGACCTGTCTGTGACTTTAGGCCACTTAGTATTCAGAAATGGGTATTCTGTGACCTGGCTTCCTGGAGGAGATTTCCTTTGCTAAATGTGCTCGGGCCAAGGCTAACTCCTCCACATGGCCTTCACAGGTAGTGCTGACTGTGGTGTTTTCTAGCCATTGCAGAACAACTGTGCATCGGGGAATTTGGGGAGCAGCTGTGTTTGAGACTGTGGATACGTGTTCATGTCTAATCAGGCTGGGGAGAGCCTTTGCTATCTATTGCATGTGCTGGTGCTCTGAGCGTCAGACTGTTGAAAACGGGCCTGACCTTACCATGAAAGATGCTGTTCTTGTGTGTGTTTCTGGTTGCTTTAGATGCTCAGTCGCAGTGCTGAAATATGCACTTAAAACAGTGCATTGGGCATCATTTGGTGCTCCCTCCCATGCTGTTCCCCTGTGGCTGTCTCAGATTTTCAGCAGCACTCCTGGTTCGGGGAGTGTAGTGATAGGACAAGGAGTAGTGGTTTTAGACCATAGATTTTGATTAGATAAAGGAAAAAAATCCTGACTATGAGAGTGGTGAGGCACTGGAACAGGTTGCCCAGAGAAGCTGTGGATGCCCCATTCCTGGAAGGCCAGTTTGGATGGGGCTTTGAGCAACCTGGTCTGGCGGGAGGTGTCCCTGCCCATGGCAGGGGGGTTGGAACCAGATGGTCCCTTCCTTTAAGGTCCCTTCCAACCCAAGCTATTCTGTGATTTTGTATGATTCTGTGCTGCCTGTTGTGGTCCCCAGCCTGGGCATCTGTCTCATTCCCTTGTGGTTTAGGGGCCTTTGTGTGTATCAGCCCCTCTTGCATTTCAGCGTATAATTGCTAAATGCCATGGTGTTGTGTGCCATGGCATTTGGTCATTTGTTGAATGCCTGCCTCACTGCTTTGTACCGACTGAAGTCTAGTAGATGGGTTGTCTGTCAACTGTTATTGTGACCCAAACTCATTGGAAGGCAAAGCAAACCTCTCTTCCTTCTTTTCTGGGCTTTGGGCAAGCATGCTGCTGCCATTCTTTTGGGTGGTAGACCCGTTACCCCTATCTGGTGCTGTAGATGTTGTTTCGGAAAGGGCTGTGTAGGTGCAGTCATCTGTCTGTGTAGTTTTATCTTCTGCTGACTATGAAAGGCTTATCTGCAGGTGGCACAAATAGGCTCTTGGAGGAGGGGGGGGTGGAAAGTGACACTAGCATTTTGAACAGATTTAACTATTTATTGGGAGATAGAAAGTGATTTTAATTGAGTGAGAATGATTTAATTCTCATCAAGTTTTGCACACTGCAGAACTAGAGGCAGCGTACAAAGAGCTGTGATCCATACATTGGAATCACTGTCCATGCAGTCACATAATAGTGAAGTGAGGAATCATTGTAAAACAGAGCGCTGCAGTTTTGGCTGAATTGGTGTGATGACTGCATACAAGGACTCCCTTTTCTTCTGCGTAATAGAAAATGCAGGATTGTGCAATGACAGCAAGGATTAAGAGTCAAATATTAAAGCACTTGCCTACTTTCTACTGTTAAGCCCTTACTCTTGCAAAGCTTTCAATTCCTTTATTGAGGAACAAATTGTTCTTCAATGGGAGTTTTGCCTAAATGTGGAATCAAGGATTCAGTCTTATTCTTTCATGATGAAAGATCATCATTTAAAGAACAACATTTCTGCCACAGATTGCCAAGTTTCAAAATGTCTTCCTCTGTGGCAGAATGAAGCACTGTCTAGGCTGAGTATGAACAATCTAGCATGGCTGTAAATTCATACTGAGGTCTCTGGTACATAATTTTCAATGCAGTCACTGTTGCACCTATCAGGGTCTCAATTATGACATTTCTGTGTGAGATACAGCAGTGTTCTCTGTGTTTTGCTGACCAGAAGGAAATTGTTCCCACATGTTGAGGTGGACCTGGATAACAAAGCAACAGAGAAAGCGGTGTGAAACTAACCTGTTTTTACATGGCCTACTAGACATGATGAGGAAAATAATGTGTTACATTTATAAACAATACAGTTTAATTTCAGAGCAATGATTGCAGCTTAAATCCACATTTACTTCATCATCCTTTTTATTTCCATTTCTCTATTGTGCCGTGAAACTGTCTAATAACCCAGCTAAATAACCCTCTCATGAATGGGTTTCATTTATTTATTTATTATTCTAGGATTACTATCAACCAGCTGTAGCTTCTCTAAATGACCATGAAAAAAAAATCTTTAATAATCTTTAATGTTTTGAAGGATAAATTCAAACATTTGGAAGTAGAAAAGCTCTTCCCCTTCAAAATGAGCATTAAACATGAGAATTTATATTAATTGTCAAATAAATTTTCGTAGTAGTTTTTTATTCATCTTTGAACAGCCATATAAAAGGCCAAAGTAGACATTAATTTGAAAAGCTTGAAAAACTCTGAAGCCTAAAGGGATTTACAGTGCTGAGGGCAAAAAGTTGTAAGCTATCAGGCAACCCAAGGTATTATAATGATTGAATAAAAACTTTCAGAAGTTTTATGAAAGCAGAAGGACATTGTCTAATTCAATGAGCTTTAGTGTTCATACTTGAAAAACTACAGCTTAGAGGAAATAATATGAAGATGCTTTTACAGATAAATTGATTGATAGGGCTTCCAATCTGCTTTAAAACAGGACTGTGCTTAAGTGGCTCATTGAATGGAGCATTACTGATATTCCTTGAGATATACTTCATCCTTCACTGGAATGAACACTTCTGCCTGCATCTGTAGCACTGTCAAGGCAGTTGTTTATGTTATTGCTACCCAGCATGACAATTAGACACAGCAGCATTAAATTAGACCTTGGTTTGGTTCCTCTTGAAAGGAACAGGAGTTTTGACATTGACTCTGCAGAGAGCAGGCTCAAGCTATGCACTGAAGCCATTTTCTGAATAAGTAGTGTTGATCAGCATCAAAGAAACAGTGTTTCTAGGATAATTTTCATTTATGTCTCAGTCCCAAAGTCCTTACAAAGGTAAAATTTACATTTAGTATACTAGAAATATGTCTGCTAAGTGGCAGGGCTGGCCACGCCATTATCTTTCTGAGTGGGGCAAAGAGGCAAAAAGCAGTGTTTGAAACTAAAAGCTGAGTAGGAAAAATCTGTAGTAAATATGACTGGTTCAAAAGCAATTGCTTCCAAGAACAAAAGGGACAAATGAACAATTTCATTCCTATTTTGCAATTTCTCCTCTCCCTCTGGAGTGTGAACCATAATTAGAGCACTTATACAAAATCACATTTGTCAGACTGGCTGCTAAATTCCCCTTAAAGCTTTATCCACAAAGAGCAGTCTGTTATCACTCCCACTACAGCCTACAGTTCTTGTTTGCACTTTCAGGGACAGACAAGCAATTATTCTATCCGTATTGAAAATACCATGTAAATGTAACAACAGTGAAGCTAGGTGAGGCCAGTTCTACACAAAAGCTGTTTCCAGATTTCCTGAGCAAAGACCTGTCTTGGTTCCAGCAGGAGCTATATGAAAAGCTGTTACCAGATAGTGGAGGTATGTCCTAAAGCCAACACTAGTCCCACAAACAGGGCGAGTGTTGCAAGGAAGGCTCCATGAGCTGTGAAATACTGCTGTCTGTACTTGTCTGCCAAGAATATCTCTCTCTTAATGAATGAGAAAAAAACATCCATTCTAACACAAGAAGAGACCCTCATGGATGAGAGACCAGACTTCTCTAGAGAGGGCGAATTACGCCCTGGTAGCTTCTGGTGCCATAAGATCAGCTGGAGCCCTGTCACCAGAGGATCTCTCCTCCTCAACCCTTCTGCAAGAGCTCTTAAGGTACTGTATCCTCTCGTAATTGATGAGAGGAAGATGCCATTAACAGATACAGCTCTTGCCTGACTGACAGATCTTGACAGTATTAAACAGATTCAAAAAGAAGAACTCAATTTTTCTCAACTTCGTGTTGCCCCTGAAGAGTAGTAGTTAAGCTACTGCGACAGACACTTCTCTCCCAGCAGAGGCATAGGATGCCTCAAGGATTTGACTCCATTGCTCCACATACCTCTGCACATCCACAGGCAAGCCTGGGCAGACACCCACCAGAAGCAATGTACGTGTCTGGCAGGTATGGGTGCGCTAGGGACCTTTGAACATGGAAAAATGAATTGATGAATTTAATGAATTTAAAATTTATTTATTAATTATATAATTATTTATTTATAAATATTGATGTAGTTGTTTACCATTAGGATATATGACTGTTGAGGCTGTTAGTAATAACAACAGGAAGTCATACACTTAAACAAGTGCAAACCTTCCTCAGCAAGTGATGAAGGCTGCATAAGTGCCTTGACAAATTATTTGTCAACTGCTTTTAAAATGTCATACAGGGATGTTAGCTCCTATCATAAATCCAGGTGCCTTACTGGGTTTATATGGTGATCTCTAGTGTCTGCCCTCTGCTGTCCAATCTCAGTGCTCTGTGGATGCCTAAAGGAAAACCTCAGAGCACGGGCAGAAGCAGCCCCATCCCACAACCATCTGTGTCCCTTTCTTGCCTAAATTTCAGTGTGGTCCCAATAGCCTGGACTTCATATCATACAGAATTGGTGATTAGCCTTCATGGTGGTAAGGGTTCAAAACCTGGACAGACCCAAACTGGTGTTTCTCTCACCTGGAAGAAGAACACTAAACCCAATTTAGAGGACACCATGTGTCGTGGAGCCCCTTTCAGCCTGTTTTGCCTATGCCACTGTGCTGCAGGATTCATCTTCCACCCAGTGACTGTGCAATGTGTGTAAACCCTGCAGGGAGCAGTCACCAGCATGGCCCAACCACCCGCTTGTATCTCAACACCCTTTCAATGGGCACTTGAGCTTCTGCTTGGCTGCACCATCCCCAGGTTTCCCCAGGGAGGATGTCCTCCAGCTTCACCATCCCTGGAGAGGATGTCCTCCATCTCCACCTTCCTGCCCACCAAGGGTGGTGAGGGACACCAGCTGCTCTCCCAGGACCGCAGGGGAGTCCCTAGAGTTGCAGGACTAAGCTAGACCCCAGGTCCTGCATTTCCTCCAAGCTTCTTCTGTGCGAAGGCAGTGGGACTCCTCTTGAGCCTTCATCCCAAATGCATGGATGTGACTAAAGCAGGTGGTGAAGCTTCAGGCGGGCAAGACTCCAGGCACCTTTTCGTGCAGCATTTTCAGTCAACTGGCTGGAGGCTGCATCACGCTATTAGCACTGCTCTTCAGCTGTGCCTTGCTCCCCACCACCTGCCCCTGGAGCCCCATCCCAGAGGTCCCCGAGGCTGTGCAGTATTATGCTGCTACGCCTCAGAGCTGTACCTGGCACAGAGACGGGCAGGGCCAAGCCTAAGCTGGCTGCCTCTCTCTTCTGTAGGACATGGGAATGCATCTTCCCATTTAATTGAGAAATCAGCCTAGGCCCACGCTAAGTAGATTTTCTAAATACAGATTCAAATAAATCTGTGGAAATCATTCGTAATTCCAGACAGAGTTTTATCATCGTTTTTGCAAAAATTGTTTTGGTTGGTTGATAGAATTTTCTTGTTAAAATCCAAGCCAGTCTGAAAATCATTCCTATACAGGAAACACATTTTTCACATTTGAAGGTAACTACAATTATGTGTGCTGCCAAGGGCTTTGAAATATGGAAATGAGAGGTTTATTTAGTGTGTGGATCAAGCTTATAAACAGCTTAAGTCCTCATTCCTTCTAACATCTTAACAGCTGTGCAGTTTCTTACAAAATATGTTTTATCGTTTCAAGAAATGCTGTTAACCTCGCAGTTTTAAAACTGAATGAACAAGGCCTCTTGGACAAATTGAAAAACAAATGGTGGTACGACAAAGGAGAATGTGGCAGCGGGGGAGGTGACTCCAAGGTTAGCCTCAATGTCACCAAAAGCGGGTAAACAGTATGTAAAGTAATTGGTGCATCTGCTGGGGTTTTACCTGCAACGAAACAGCTTCTCCAGGATCACGGCATTGCCAGTACCTGCAGTCAAAATCTAGGTGTATGCAATTACTGTCAAAGCAAAAATATTTGCATTTGCTTAAGCATCCCAAAGGGAACTCGTAAACGCTCCCTGCTATGAAATCTATCACCAGTTTTCAGAAACCTGCACCTTCTAAAATTGTGATGAGCCTTTTTCAGAGCTTGCTCTTGTGAACAAGCAGTTTGAAACCTTCAGGAGCAAATATCAACTCAGATTTATTTTCTACAATATTGTATGACCCAAAATAATTTCTCAGTGACAGTAAAGAAAATCAGTGCAACTGTCTCCAAGCAGAAATCTAGTGCAGGGTCCAGGCTCAGAGATCCACTATTGACACAAACAGTACTGGTACAAATCATAATTTTTGCAGGGGTATCCAGAACAGGAGGGCAAATTTCAGCTGAAATACCTTTGCATGGACTTTTTATAATATCTTACCTGCAAACTCAAATCCATGGTGGTTTCCTAGGCAGAATTGCTCAGAATGTATCATGCAGAAAAGTCCCAGAACTTACATCCTTCTCAGCTGTGGCATTTGCAGCCTTTCACCACCTCTGAATTTTAGGCTGAGGTGGTAACAGTTTCTTATTATTTCTGCATTTCCAGATCCTCTACCTGGCGAGAGCCACTGCTTCCTGGCTTCATCACAGCTTCCTTTTGGGAAACTGCCTTGTGCTGAAAGGAGGCAAAGATGTCAAAGTGAAAGATATGAAAGTGGGGAAGGATAAAGATATTAAAAATGCCCCTTCAGTGCTAGGCAGTGTGTATTAATATTTATTTATGTGCTTGTGTGTGAACAATATATAAGAGAATGCTGCACAGGTAACTGTGCAGGCACAGAGCTAGTCAGATACAGATGATTACATCTGATGGATTTGTCATACACAGTTTATGTAGCTTTCTTTACAATTGCCTACATATATTTTTCTTACTATTTTCTTTCCTCCTTTAGTCATTCTGCTCTTTCATGCTGTGTCCTGGCCTCAGGGACCATCCCTTGGGCTATTCTGCACTCACCCAGAACTGCTGTCCTACTCCTCTTCACTTTGTCTTTGATCCTGCTGCTCTACCTATTTTTCCCCACTCGCCAGCAGTCACAGTTTCAAAAAATGGTCTATATTTTCTGTTGCAAAGTGCATAGGCATATTAGACCTGATAGCACATATGTGCAAGTGGAGCGGACACCAACTTCTGTTAAGAAGGTTGATGTGTGAACCATAAATATCCCATGTTGATACTATTAAAGTAGTACCCAAGTCTGAACTTTTCCATTACTGTGGATGGAGAAGGCATTTAAGTTTTAAAAAGTCACAGGCAGGGAGTCACATAATTAAAATGCCTCCATTTTCTTAAAATACATTCCTCACAAGCCTACTGTTGCTGAAATATGAGAGAAAAGTTATGTAGCAAACCAAGGGTCCTTTTAACTCGCCATCCTCAATTACCAGCCACTGGTGGTCTGAGTCACAAAGCAAGAAAAGGAGAGCAGCTCATGGTACAGGGAAGGGCAGGGCTGCACCAGGGAATATGTCTGGAAGGTGCTGAAGGAGCAAGTTTGGTGTGATGGCAAGTGACAGAAGAAAGGGTAGGGGGAAAAAAATACACAGAAGTGCAGTCCATGGAGAAACAGGGAGGATCTGTGAATGCAGGAGGGAGGCAGGAACATATTTGAAGAGGAGGAACATCATTGAAGAACAGGTGTCAGGCAGGAGTTCATGGTGAAGTAGAAAATACAGTGAGTAAGGCATTGCTAGCAAAGGATGAGGAACATGATGTAGCTCAACCTGTGGTCCTAGGACTACATACAGCGTGCTAGCAGCGTTTACCTGACCTCAGGCCTGTTTCTTGCCACAGTTTTTCATAGGCACAGGCAAGTGAGTAGCCATACCTATGCATAAGGACTGCACAGAGAGAGGAGAGGAAGCCCGGTGCTCCTAGAAGGCCCCAGGTCCATCATGTGCCTGCAGTGCCCATGCTGAGGAGGACCAGGCACATCATGGATATGAGTATGCATTATGTACTGCTCAAATTCTGCACTGTAGCAGCATCTGGTCTTGTTGTCTGTTTTTTTTAAACTAGAGCTACTCTGACTCCTAAAGGTGTTAGTTAGCCCTTTGTCATCTCCAAAATCCATTCCCTTGTTCAGAAACAGACTAGTAGTATCTGTAAATTAAAGTCAGTAAGACTATTTTTACTGAATTAAGGGAGCTCTAAATATTTTAATTTTATATGCTATCATTTAATCATCAGTAGAATAAACAGGACACAGTGCACTGTTGTTGCAAACCTGACTGCAACCAGCAGGTCCTGAACTAAGGTCTTAAGCATGTCTAACCAATGCTCCTTTTCACTGTGTAAATTTAAAAAGAACAAAACCCGAGCTCTGTTAGCAGCTCTGGTCCAAATTACGGGGCTTCCTATTGTCATGAGCCAAAATAAGAACATCTGTCTTGTACTGAAAGCAATGCAGCACCTAAGCCTTAACTGGTCAAATGTGCTATTACTATTTGAAATTCACCCATCAGCGAATGAGAGTCTAGACCCAGAATAAACTTCTTCATGGTATTAAAGAGGACTATAGAAATCAGGGAGTTTCACAAGAGCTCAGCAGTTCTCCAAGGTTTGTGTTACTCTATAAACTAAGATTTCTCCTACCCCCACTCTGTGTTCTGAAAAGCTCATCTGTAGCCTCCCCAGTTATTGTTCCCTTTAAGGAACGAGCTTCCAAAATTTGGAAAGACAGATCAGATTGTGATCCAGTTTCCAGTTTCCCCCATAAGACTGTGTTGTCAGCCCTGGGTAGCTGACGCTGCCTTCCCCTGCAGCCTAGTGACCTCAGCAATTAAGTGATGTTTGGAGAGAAGGCCGAGGTCCCTCAGTCATTTAAGTGCTTCTGAAAACAGTGCCTCAGATCTCAGCTGTATGCCACAGTACAGTTCATGAGATGATTCTTGTGATGCACAGAGAGGTATTTAAACCCAATTTCTGCCATTATATTCCACAGTTGTGATAAACTTGTGGGCTGAAGGAAGCTATGCTGGCGAAGCTCTGCTCCGTCTCTGCCGGCAGCCCCCAGGAGAGGACAGCATCCCTTGTTTTTCATTCAGCGGGTGAGGCTGACCTTACACTTAATTAATGGCTCAGCCCTGAGTGGGTAATGAAAGTGCTCCTAGAGCATACTTGTGATTGCTTTTTTTAAATCCCTGTCTCTTAAAATTCCGCATTGGTTTCAGAATTGCTCAACGTTGTAATTTAAATGCTGTAACTCCCCATTCATCGTCGTGTACACAAGGAGCTCAGAACTTCATTAATGCCGTTTTAAGGCACTGCGATTTTGCTGAAGTTGCTGGCACCAAATCCAGCCTTGGGCTCTTGAAAAACAGTCCTTCCAACAGAAAGTGGTAGAGGATAGGATGGGAGGAAACAAGTAAGGAGCCGAGTGGCAGAAGGGCTAAGGACATGGTGAGAAGGTGGAAAACCACTGTCCCTGCACCCAGTCAGGCTGTGCCTCTGCTGATTTCAGCACATAGAAGAACAGGGTCTCCTCTGCTCTGCCACGTGGAATTTTTGCAATGTGGCTACATGGGACAAATCCTTCTCCATTTATAAAGGGTAATTGTAGTTAACATTTTTCATACATTACCCTTACATGAATTTAGATCCTGTATGTATATAATAAGGGTGATTCTCAGCAGCTCTGCCAGCTTGCTCTCGTTATTAGTAATTACTAATTCAAGAATCGCCAAACGACTTTAAAAAAAATCTATATTGTCATTTTCTATTGTAATATACAAGACTGCACTAGATGGGAAATTTAGTTTTAAATGCTGGATCTATCCTCTGTATATGATTTAAGTACATTATTCTTGCTCATGTACAGTAGACCATATTGATTCTTAGTTCCTGCCCCCTTTAATGTCACTGGGACTATTCAGCAACCAGTGGGCAAGCACTGTAGTAACACATTGTAGTCTCTGAATGTGTGACTGGCATGGTCAAAATGATTTTTATTTGGAGAGGAGATTTTTAAAGAAAGGAAAGATGCCTAGAAAGGCAACTTGCCCTGAAAGCCAAGGTGATGTGGGCATTCATTTCCCTTAAAAGCTGCTGAAAATCTCCTACTAAAATACAAAAACAAACAAAACAGCCTAAAATAAATTAAAAGTCACCATACCTGCAATCACTTCCTGTGACTGCAAGCAGGCATATATGCCAGTGTTCTTAAAAGTGTGAGCTAAAATGTTCCTTTTCAAATTTGCAGCCCTCCAGCTGGGCTTCTCTTACTGTTTTGAGTGTGTACTTTTCCCATCACACCTGGCTGATTTAAACTGAGATTCAGGAAGAGTTTCAGCAAAAATAGTGGAGGGGAGGAACAAGCAACTGGCCTCTGGTATATGACTGGCTATATTTCAGGGAAGAGTAGGAATTGAATTGCCTCATCTATGTTTGCCATTGCTATTGCATTCAGTTATATATTAAAGATAATATGGCAATTTTAAGTATGAAATTGATTGCTTTCCCACCCCTCCAAAAAAAAAAAAAAAAAAAAAGAAAGCTGAGACAGTGCAGAAATGATGGTATTAAAAGGACTACAGTTGCAAAGAAATAAAAATCCATGCCTGTATCAAGCTTTGTATACCTGAACTGTTTGTGCTGGGAAGAAAAAATAAAAAATAAAAGCACAAAAGACTGGGAGGCAGGCTTTCTGACTTGTCCCAGCTTACTGCTGGTCTTAATAGTTCATACAGAGCCCTACTTATCACACCATTTTAATCAGTTTAATCTGCAACAGCTCCATAGGCTTCTGACTGTCCATGTGAGAACTGTAACCTGGACATCCCCAGTCCTTGCCATAATCAGCCCCGTTACGCTGCTGGGATTTGGGAACAGTGAAATTTGGCTTAGTGCCAGTGCATGGCATGCTGCAGATGAGGACTATCCAAATAATATTAACTATTTCACACGTGTACTAGAAGCAAACAGAGGATCATATTGACAGGCAACATGCCAGCAACCCAAACTGCTGCCCACTCCTTTCTCACCTGTGGGACTCTCGCATTCCACTTTCAACCTGCACAATCTGCTGCCACAGAGCCTGAAGGCAAAATGCAAGTTTGAATACTGAAAAAAAAATGAGAAATTAATGCTAGCGGCAGCATATTCCATATGAATTACGTGTGGGGGATTTGAAAAGTGGATGAAGCATTTCCTTTATTTAAAGAGATCACTTGGGAGTACCTGAGAATCCTCTCACCCAGCTGTAGCTGTCAAAAATCATCTTTTTGCTGTGACACTGAGGCTTCCTCAATAGCAAATTTTGGCAGTGTGCTTCATCCTTTCTTAAATATGAAATATATATATACGAATATATACACAAATATGTCTATACATAAGCATTTGAGGATTTCCTGTTAAATAAGTTACAGAGTGTAATTACAAATTCCTTTTCTCTTTCACAGTATCCATTTTGGCTGGCTCAGTTGCCCTGTACTAATTGCCATTTGCGCTGCATTCTTTATTTTTATTTTAAGCCTTGAATTCATGAATAGACATTTTAGCAGGGCACGGACTATGGTGCATTATGAGAGATTAATGGTACCACAGGAATCCACTGGTGCACAAGATCAGTCTCTATGCCATCCAGTGCCACCAGCAGCCCATCTATCATGTGCTGTTTCTGTTTATCTGCCTCCTTCTCTGATATATATTGTATTTTCATGCACACCTGCACATAAATAGATACATATATGCCTATCATGTTAAGAATTGGACAGTCAATGGTTCAAAGTGGAAAGCATAGAAAATAAGTCTTAATCATTTGATAGGCTTTTAGAAAACAAACTGCTGCAACTGCATGAGGTGGGGCATTATCATAACACTTTATATTATACACTGAGTTTAAGTAACTTCAGTGTGAACTCATAGTGGTTCATGCTTTGAGGCGTTAGAATATGTTTCATCTCAATGTTTAACTCCATTGCATCACCCATGGCAAATGTCCCAAGGAAGATACTCTGAGTAGTAATTAATCACCAGCCTGGGACCCTGAAAGGCCTAGTTGAGTAAGCGAGATGGAAAGAAAAGCTTTGAATTTGGAAACAATGTGGAAACAGGATATGAATATATATGAAATACTGGCTGTGGTGTTCCCAGCCAAGGTCCAGGGCAGTGGCAGTCGGCACCCAGGGTGACAGCAGGTCTGTGCCAAAGGCTGCGGTGACAACCTGCAGAAGCAGCTCCTTCTCTTGCCAGCTTCATTTTGAGGGCAGTAAATGAAATAGCTATGGCCAAGTCATGTTTCTAGCTTGTATGCTTACAAACCAACAATGGATAGAAAACAAGGAAAACTATGTTTATTAAGTCATATATGCAGTTGTATTGTATATATCTCTGAAAGCTATGTTGTTAATGTGTCTAAGCCAATAGTTTTGGGTTCACAGTAATTGCATACCATTTATTTACAAATCTTCCCCAGCAGTATGTGCCTGTTACCTAAAGCGATGGAGCAGGTCCCGGTCGTATGTCTGTCTCTAAACCTGGGCCAACAGTACATGACATAGCACCCACTGTGGCCTCTGCTCTGTCACTTTGCAATGCGATTCTATGTAGTTTTACTTGAATAACATAAAATAACATATATAATGTTATTTATGTTATTTTCCACGTGAAGAACTCCTGTAAACCTTGCCGTTTTGAAACTCAGTGAGGCAGGCGTCTTAGACAAGCTGAAAAACAAATGGTGGTACGATAAAGGTGAATGTGGACCCAAGGACTCTGGAAGTAAGGTCAGTCGCTGCAGTTCGGGACCTACTATCGTGTTCACAAAGCAGTAAAGGGAGTAATGACCAAAATGACTTAGAAGTAAAATAAGCAGCTGTAGACACTCACAGAGCAAATTGGCTTGGCCCCATCTTGATGGGGGTCACACTTTAATTTAAAGAAGCACTATTGCTTTCTGAAGTCTTCAGTGGTATAAATCACCATAAATCACCCAACGTCCTCCTACGTGTTGAAGGCAGCTGTTGGAGAGTTACAAGGCAGAGTTTTTGTCTGGGGGGAAGCAGGTTGGGTTGGTTGTTTCCATCATGCCTACGGGGGATGTACCTTTCCTGTCTGCTACTTGAGCTTGGCTCCACTCATATCTTCTCCTTTCAGGGCTGGCTAGCCTTATGGTGTCTTTGGACAGGGAGAAGCACTAAGGGGAAGGATTTCCATTTCTTGCTCCCATTAGTGAGGTCTCTTGCTCCTCGAGCAGCCAAGGAAGCCCTAATTTAAGTTTTGGAGTGAAAGGTTTCAATAATTCGTAGCTTTCTACAGCTACCCATATTTACCCTAGTCCATTCCCAAACTAATCCTCGGAGCTTCAGGGAGCTCATGAGGACAAGCCCAGAAGGAGGTATTTTTCTGGTGCACCACAGTTAGTGCCAGCCCTGTGTTCTGGGAGTCTGAAACATCCCCATGCTGCCTGTCTTGGTGCCAGCTTGTGGTGCCCAGAGCTGAGGGGACAGCATGAGGGCAGTGACTGCTAGCTCTCCCTGCCCTACACATTTTGCTTTTCTTGCAAGTGGTTTGGAGAAAGGAGTGACAATCGTCAAGGGGATGGCAGAACACCCATAAAGCACAGCTAAGAAAGCCTCAACCCACTGTGTCCATTAGATCAGGTCCTTCCCAGTCCTGCCTGCTCCTTATTCCCAGGCTCCATGTTAGCAATTGCCACCAGAGGAACTGAGTCACCTTCAAGGTATTCAGTCCTCTTAGCCAGCTAAAAAGAGACAGACAAAGCAGAAGACCGTCTATAAGCCCCAGACACCCCTGTACACCCATGGAAATTGTTACTGTGCTGACCTACTGACTGCACAATAAATAGTGCCTCTTTAAATTAAACCCTAACATTGAGCAGAAGTTAACATTTCATACAAATTACAATTGGAAGTTAAGTACTCTCCTTACTTTAGGTAAAGATTATATAGTCTGCTTAAGAATAAAGCTTTATAAGTATCTTAAGGCACAATGCAGTATATGGGAGTCAATCCTGAGAGAGTTCCTTGAGAACTGTGCTAAAATTGCACATGGATTTAAAATCCTAACATACGTGATTCATAACTAAGCAGTGAAGTATAGAGAAATGTAGAACAATCATTTGAAGTATAGAGAAATGTAGAATAATTATTTACAACAGTAAGTCCAAAAAGGTGATCGTTTATAAGATGTTGTATATTTAGTAATTTGCTAAAGAAAGTTATCGTTGTTTTCTAAATTTTAAATAATGTATAAGATTTAATAAATTACTGTTTAAAATTGTACTACTGCAGAGCCTTAGTCCATGGGCATGTTCCAGAACTGTATAATAAAACAGAAAAAAAAAAATTACAATAATTGGTAAGAGGCAAATATATGGTGATGTGTATGGTACAGTGTGCACTTTCAAAGAAGTGTTTGTTCCAATAACTTGAGCCTCACATGTTATTTTCACCTGTCACTTAAGTAGCAGAAAGTCAGTCTGGATCTTTTGAATTACATCAATGCCTAGTACAAGTGAAATTTGTCTTTTTGTGAACATCAAGCAAAATCTTGTCTGATGTAAATGGATTTCTGGATTCCAAAGCTTTTAAAGAGCTTTGTGTAAATGCAGTTTCATGTCAGTGTTAAAATGTCCCTTAAAGAGGACTGGACGTGTCATTGTTCAATTCTCCAGCTAGTGGAAGTAATGCTTTGCAGTAAGTAAACAATGACGTCTCAATATACTCGCAACATACTTATAATACTTTGATGTTGACCAGGAAAACTAGGTGTTTAAAATATATTTTATAGATCCAGATAGGTCAAATTTTGTGAGAGGCATGTAAATGACTGTAATTTAATTTCAGCTAAATGTTGTTATTAATATCTATTTCTGATGTTTTAATGTGTAGCTTGTGCTGCAGGGGTCTGGATGCCGGGGTTAACTGTGTCACTTCTGTTTCCCCAGGACAAGACGAGTGCCTTGAGTCTCAGCAACGTTGCTGGAGTCTTCTACATTCTGGTTGGAGGCTTGGGCTTGGCAATGCTGGTGGCTTTGATAGAGTTCTGTTACAAGTCCAGGGCAGAGGCGAAGCGAATGAAGGTGGCAAAGAGTGCACAGACTTTTAACCCAACTTCCTCGCAGAATACCCAGAATTTAGCAACTTATAGAGAAGGTTACAACGTATATGGAACCGAAAGTATTAAAATTTAGGGGTAGGACTTAGGGCCTACTACAGTGAGTGGGTGATGCATCTTGTACCGCAGTGTTGTGACATGTCTGTCTAGTGGTGCTTGCTTCTAAACAGAGCTTTATATTTTGGAAAACTTCAGTGCAAAGTGGTTCAGTTTTTTTGGCTGCAGATGTACAGCATACTATTCTATGTTGCTAATAGACATCTGCATTGCAAGAAAATTTTAACATAAAAAATACATTTATAACAACTAAATGTTGTTCAATCAGTTGGGAAATAATTGGTATTTGAAATATCCAGAGGGCCAGTGTTTAATTACTTGATTGGCCAGTCTGTTCTCTTAAACATTTGCACTCTACCGGTGACAAATTGCTGTAAGCTTTTATTATTCTCTGTTGGCCCTAACTGGGACTTCCGTACATTGAGGATTTAGGATAGGCAATATCACTGAACCATAGTTAACCTAATGGAAGACAAGGCACTGTTACAAGAAGTCTAAATGTTGTTTTACCTTCTCCTCCTCCTCCCCACCCTGCTCCTCACCCTCCCTTCGATACATGTTTTATGCTAATTGTGTGGCTTTTTTTTTTTTCCCCACACACAATATTCTGCTTCAGGTCAAGCTTTGTCCACCATAATAACAACCAAAAGTCACTAACTAGTGAACAGACTTTGATTATTGTCCTCAGCTTTCAGTAATGTGCTTGCTTGGCTCAGGACTCATAGACATTCACGCAGTGATTTCAGACCAAAATGCTGATATTGCTGAGCTGCATCCTGCGTAGTTGCCCTTAGTAGGTGTGTAGGGATGGTTTACCAATGCATTTGGTCTCATCCATGCAGTGAGCAGCTTACTAATCATTAGTCAAATCAACTCCCTGACCTTTGGAAATGGTATGTAGCAGCACACTGAGCTTCTAAACATAATTTTTCCATAGCTTCTAAGCTAAACTGGCTGCTTTGTAATAGAGGTGTGCCAGTCCCCTGCCCTCTCAGTGCTACCTCAAGCTCCCTCCCCTTGCCAACAGCAAGCCACACCTCTCCTCTTCTAACAAAACTACCTTCTCCTAAAATCACAGGACCATCCCTATAGTGGAAGTAAGAAACAAAAATTAAGTGAAAGGAGATGAATAGAAATGTTATGTTGCCACCTAGAAAAATTTTCAGAGGAAACAACTGGAGATGCAATTACTATTTTCTATTTATTATTTATATAGCGCTGGAGTACACGGCGCTGTACAATAGGTGAAGTGTGCCAAACACATAACAGGTCCCTGTCCCGAGGAGCTTACAGGCTAAAGGCACAGCCGGTACAATACCGAACCATACAGTACAGAGCAGACACAGAGTGAGCAGAGCATGGTGTTTGAGCATGGTAGCTGGAGCGCTGCAAGGAATAGGTGGGTCCTCGGGGGGTGAGGGAGGGGGCTTGGCGTGCGCTGGCTGGGGAGCTTCCCAGACGTGCTGTCGCGGTGTGGTTTTCTTTGGTTCACTGTTGTACAAGAAGTCATGACCCTGGGTATACGTTAATTGTAATAGAGCCTGATTTCCCCGCATAAAAAATATCTCAGCTGTGCACTTAGTTCACTAGTGAAAATGTGAGGCATGGAAATAAGCAAGAAAAAGGCCAAACCTCCAGAGCACAGCACGTGAACACCACTGAGAGCATCCCCAGCCTAGTATAAAAAACAATGCATGCATATCAAAGCAAGGAGCTCCAGTGATAACACATGACAGCAATCCATTTTTATAAGCAAACCCAAGGTATATTGACAATAGTAAAATATAGTTTTTTACTGTTCTCTCTTATCATGAGCAATGCACTGTTCAGCAGCAGAAGTCCCAGAAAGCATATTTCTTGTCAAGTTTACAAAGCAAAATGCATCCAAAATATAGTCCTAAAGAAAAAAAAATAAAAACACAAAGCTTTCATTCAAATACTGACCTGGCCCAAACTGGCTTTCCAAACTAACCCTGGCATGACTTGAGTTCCCACCCAGTGCTATGATTACAGTACAACAAATGCTATTATTATACTTGCAGAATTTATTTTACCCTTACTGTCTTCTGCACTTAAAAATAAGGGCTAGTTCAGTTTTGTCTTCTAAGAAAAGAACCTAAGTACCTTTCTCTAAAGTTTGAGTTTTTGTGTGATTTTTTAAAACAGAAAGTTGAATTCTTACAGGAGAAAATATATTTTAAAAGCCAACATTTTATTTAATTGAAAATTGATGTTTGGGCCAGTGGTAACTTCTGATAACATTTTAAAAAACATTTCAGGGTGCAGGCATTTAAAAACTTTAAAAAAAAATACTTAGGAATTTTAAGCAGGTATTTATAGAATTCAGAAATTCTTAATTTTCCTTATCTTGTTTGTTGTAATAGTTACCTGAGAAAATTTTGAACCTCACATAGAAGAGCTTATGCTTGTAGGTGGCAGACTGCTGAGGTCACCTCACACTCTCAGGCAGAGCAGGGCCACCTGTGGGGCTCATACCCACATGGGTCATAGACCTCTGCCAGCCGACAGCAGGACAGAGTTCACAGCAGTCTTTACACATACTTCTGCAGAAATATGTCTGCATTTAGCACTTCAAAACCTCTGATATGTTTATTTATCCAAGGAGTAAAGGGATCATATTAGGACTAAAACTCGCTAATACGGAAAGACACTTGGCAGTCCTAACCTGCATGCTGATTTTTAAGCTGACACCAAAAAGTTTTAACAGTTTATGTGTTAAACTGATACAAAAAGGCTTAAATAACCCACTTGAAAATTAATATTCATTAACATATTTTCTTCTTCTAATTTAGTCCAGTAGAAAGTAAGTTGCCTCAGGGAAATTAACCCACTGTGAGGCAGCAAAAAATGGAAAAGTAGGACTAGTACGCATGCATGTGATAAAGATGTTCAGATGGAGGGTTATTGAATCTGCCCTTGGCAGGGTAGGAGATATGTTGTGAAGAGGGAGCGATCTCTTCCTCTTCTCCATTTTCCTGTATCAGCACTAAGCCCTTAGCATGCCAGTCAGCCTGATAGCCTGGGAACAGTGTGGAGCCCAGCTCCCCTCTCTGCAGCTGCCCCAGAGAAAAGTCTTGCTGAGTTCCTCCCATCAGACCCATGGGTGTGAAGGGGATTATCCCAGGGATGCCTTCCCAGCTACCACCACACGGCTTCTCCCTGGGCCGTGAGGCGCACCAGCCAGCTTCCAGTTCCATTGCCTTCTCTTGCTCTCCCAACCCATGCTGTTCATAATTGACCAAATTAACTACAAAATTTACCAGAAAGACAAAAAAAAAAAAAAAAAAAGTGAACTGCTAACAAGGCCAAATTCTAGAGGATGGCTCACTAAACGTGTGATCTATTTATTTTGACTTATATACTTCCAATTCAACATAGAAAAAAAAATGAAAGTTCATCTTCAATATCTGTGCCAAAGACATCCCCAGGTGACCCAGGTACTTAAGTCTGAACAACAAAGAACCCACACAACTGGGATACTTGTACTGTATAGACTGAGGAGGTCAGCTTCCTAAATTCCCATTTCCCAGTAGGAACAGGACAGTCAGTGTTTTCAAGTGTTTAAGTCAACAACTAGTTTAATCAAGACTAATGATATTAATCTGAAAACTAACACTATTGCTTAGTTTGGAAACTAACACAGTTAACTGTTTACACTTAATGCACAGAGACTTCCACAACTTTAGTAATATTCACAGTAGATATCAAGACTTTTCCCTCTCATCCCAGCCTCTCCTGAAACCACTTCTATAGCCAGGTCATAAATCTGAAATTGTAACAGCAATTAAACACAATATTAGCCTGGCTCATTACCCATAGCTTAGTTTAAAATAAAACACAGAGACATATCTGGTTACTTTGCTTTATGGCACCTTCCTGAGTACAAGTTTGACCTGCTCCTGCTGACTTTGTTGACTGTCTGGGTTGTTTCCTGCAGTGTGTTGCTGAGCTGTTGTTAATCTGTACCGTGAGAAGAGAGGAATTGTCTTATTGCAGCTTTTTCTGTTAGTCCATGGAAGGCTGCTGAGAAATTGTTCATTATTCTCTTTTTTTTCCTTTTTTTTTTTTTTGGTAGATCCCTTTTTACTGTCTTTCTGTCCTAAGTGTGTTGTCAATGGCCAGAAAGCTTTATAGACTGAGCTAGAAAACCATCAAGCTTTGCATAACTCACTCATCTCATGTAAATGTAAGTTCTTTCTCGGATTTCCCATTAGCAAACAGCTGATCAAAGTGATGGAGAGATGCTGGTACACAGTGATGACTTGCTGGGAAATTTAACCAAATCAGCTGTCCCATTTCCAGCCTAGTCTGCATTGTGATCTGATCTGGTCTCTCATCCCTCCCCAAAGCTCATGGCTAAAGATCTTTTCTTGCCATTGACCAAACCATGTTCTGTGCATTTCTGCAGGCAGCAGAACCTTGACATACATTTGCAATAGGACTGTGGACATGCACCATGTGGAGTTTCACCACATTGCATTGTGTCTGTGCTTTGCAAATGCAGTTTTTTATTTGCTGCTGGGTGTAGTTGAAGTTTTTGTTATTCAGCAGAACTCTGTATGGGCCCAGGTCCCCACTCACTCATTATCTATTTCTCCCTTTTGATATCTAGCTGTTGCGTTAGTTCAAGATATGCTGGATAACAGTCCCTGCCACAGATTACTCTGGCAGCAGGGAGACTTTTTAAAGGATTACTATGGACATTGTAATTGACGATTAACAAGGTTTTTCCAGCTGAAGGGGAATGCCATAATGCACTCTTTAAGCTGGGGTCTTATTCTGAATTTTTTACAGTAATTGATCAGGGAAGATGCTCTTATATCCATATCCTGCTGTGCGATAAAGGCAGCTGTACTTTGGAGAATTTGTTTTTGAAGGAGCCAATAACAGCAATACAATATTAGACTGGTGCATTTCATAGAAGTGCACCCAGAAACTGTGGAAACATTTGGGAGTTTTAAGGAATCTCCCTCATCCCAGTTTAGGGCATACTGATACCTTGGAAGGAGAAACCGGGCTCAGAGGGACAAAGACCTAAATGCAGAGATCAGTAATAAGGCAAATAAAATGATTTCATAATGTTTCTCATCCCTTTGCTCCTATGTGAATGAACCCTCCTGCCTCTCTCTTTTCCAATCACTATTTCAGATTACATCCCTGCACACCAGTTACAAGCATTAGTTGAATAGACTATAGCTTCAGCTGGCTAGAAATCAGAATTCCTCCACTAATTAGTATCTTATCACAGTATCTTTGAAATCTGTTTCAACACAGTGTAGTTTGGGTGCCTGATATTCCAGGTATCCTTTCTGCGTTGGTTGACCCTAGACACCTCCCCTGACTTCAACCATCTAGAAATCATTCAGTCTAAGCTATTTCTATTTTAATGGGAGAGCTCTTTTAGATTAGTTTGCTGATTTTTGGATGGCTGAAGTTAGATGAAATAACTATAAATATTTTTTTCTTCTGTTTGAGGCAATCGCTCTCTAAGATAGTTTGTTTTGATTTACCTGAAGGTAAAGATTTTAAGGTAGCATTTCTTTAAACCATCATGTGGAAAGTTTAGACCTAATGTTAAGAACTATAGAAAATGTATTTTCTCTCTATAAACTACATTGCCTTTGAAAGTTCCCACCTTCCCTAATTATAGGAAAATATATATATGAAAAGATATTTGAGAATGGATGCATTATGAGTAGAAGTAATAATTTATTTAGATTTGATCCATGGAATTATCACAAAGACAGCTATAGCAATTTGTAAGCAATTTTCAGTAGTTTTATTTTATCTTGAAATACCTAGTTGAAGGTTTAAGACTACAAATGCCTGTGCATGATTTTATTCAAAGGTGCTAATGCTTTCAGGTTCATGAAAGGTCTTATTGAATGTAGTTTGAAGTAGTTTAGTTGAAGGTATTCCCTATTCTGTTAATTTCTTTTTCAAATCTGGAATTTATATTTAAATTGATAATGACTTATTGTAATAAAATTTACCCTCAGAGTTTCTAGCCTTTTTCCCCTAGTATGAATAAATGCTATGTATTTTACATATATGATTATTATTTTTAATGTTAATATGAAAAAATGCAGATGTCTAAAATTTAATATTTTGGTGTTTGTTGTGTCCTGGTTTCTTGAAGGGCAGAAATGTTCTAACACTTTTTTCTTTTCTCCTTTTTTTTTGTTTTTTGTTTTGTTTTGTTTTTTGGGTTTTTTTGGGGGTGACAGCTTACCTTTTCTGAAGCCATAAGAAACAAAGCCAGATTATCCATCACGGGAAGTGTGGGTGAAAACGGCCGCGTATTGACTCCCGACTGCCCGAAGGCCGTGCATTCTGGAACTGCAATTAGACAAAGTTCAGGATTGGCTGTAATTGCATCGGACCTACCATAAAAACCAAAAAAATAATTGAGTGCCTTAATCAAACTGTGTTGGTGACTGATGGGAACACAGCACAGACTGTAACGACATGGGAGTGTCATTGATGAACTAATAATTTGGCTGAGAAAGGGAAGTACGTCCAAATGCGCCAGACATCATCAGCAACAACGTGTGCATGAGCTCAGCTCGGAAACCCAAACTCAGATTTTATATCAGGAAAATTCATAACTTAGTTTTGTTGGGGGGAGGGGGTTGGGAAGGGTGTATTAACAGCAACAAATTTCACTTGAGTGGACTTAAAACTAATAAGACTTGCCAACTTAGCGCATTAAACTGTGAAGAACATGCTCAGAAAGGACAACATTTTGGTCCTTGTCTTGACAAAGAGAGAAAAATAGCTATAGAAGTCAATGAACATGCTAACCTGTGTCTCCAGAACATCAATATATACAATGGAAGAATATTCAGCTGTTCAGCTGTAGAAATGAATCACTAAACTGTGATAAGAAAATAATAAATATGTAAATCCTGTGAAAAAAATAAAGAAATTATTTACATTTTCTTTGAAAAAAAAAAAGGAGGAATATTGAAACATGCTTGCTTTTTAACTGATGTAAATTCGGTAGAGGACAACACAATTCTTTTTTCTAACCATCTTAGGGAACAATTCATTGCAATAATTGATATAAAATGCCATCACTGTAATAAAATTCAGAGACTTTTTTTTTATAAAAGTTGTTGGTCATCCTCTTGTTTGCTGTTACCTTCATTCTGTTCCATCATTCCGTGTTCCACAGATTTGCATCTGTCTAATACAAGAAAGAAATGAAAAAAATGTTTAGAGTACATCATCAGTCTGCAGTGTAGAATCAAAAGAGACTACGGGTCACTCATGTTACAGATATTATTTATAATCTTGTTCTGTGTAAGAAACTGTGGTTTTTGTACCCACCAAAAAGAATAAAACAACAAACGTTCTTATAATATCGACAGAGCTTGAGTTGTTTTCTGATCATTAGGGACCATTAGTTATGTCATCTGGAGAACTGAACAGGATTACTCCAGGATGCAGGACCTTATTTTATACAGTCTGGGTGCCTGCGCATTCATGAAGTGCTTTGAAGTCCTTAGAGAGGCGGAACTCTGAACTGCCAAAGTACCATCATGATTATTCTGTAGGTGTTTTGGTACTAGTCATTAAAGTTCTTTCTGATAGGTTAGGGAAGCATTTAGTAATAGTGTCTGTCCTCTGGGGGTTTCAAGGGATGTGGTGCTAGGGAGCAGGAAAGTAAAGATGATGTTTTTTCAAAATGACTTGATACATACAGTGTTCATGGTACCCAGCGATCTCGGCTTTCATCATCCAGCCTTTCAGTGACAGGTGAGGGAAATGCTACCAGGCATCGTTTGAATAAAATCCAAATGTCTACAGGAGTAGGCATGTCTGTGGGTGCAAAGTTGCAACAATTCTTTACTCGTGATGGCTATTCCCCTTGGCCATGCTAGACACCGGAGTGGTCTCCAAATCCAAGCCATTACCATCAACGTAACAGCTCCATTTCAAGGCCCAGACTGTAAATCAGATTCATACTTGGATTAATCATAGCTTCTAATGCCGCTGTGATTTTTTCAGGCCCACAAATTTTCATGTTCAGATGGCTAACATTTCACCATCCTCTGTGGCTGGTTCTTCTCTCAGGTCCCAGGGCTTCAGGAGTGGGGCCTAATGGTGCCAAGTGATGGCCAACACCCAACAGCTACAGCACAGAATAAACAAATAAAAAAGCTCTATGGACATAAGATTCATCCTATCTAATATGGACAAGTAAGAGGTAGCAAAGCAAGTGTTAGCTTCAGTTGACGTATCAATATAGGTATTAATTTCTTTACTTCAAATACTCTAGATACCCTTTATAGTTACTAGAGACAGATAATCAATGAGACTGAATAACCTCATCTTAAAGCAGCCATTAAAATATCAAACAACTGAATCACAGTGTAAAAAATGTATCTTTCTGCTGACTATAGTCTAGTCTGAGGGTGACCAGTTCTTACACAGATCTCAGTAGTGCAGGCAAAGGTGAAGATGAGGTGATGCTTACCCCTAAGGCATAAATACTACTGAGTGTGCAGGGGTCTTAGAGGAAAACAACACGGTATATGATGAATTGCTGTGACTCAACCTATTGTATATCCATGTTTTACCAGCATGTTTAGCTCATTCATGAGTTACTGTGAACCGTTTGTGTTTTGGTGGCCAGAATGGTGATTTCTCTGATTTTCCTGTTTGAGCAAAGCTGTGAGCTCCCTCTCAGACTTCTTTTTACATTTGAATTAAAAGAAAACAAAGTTGCAGGGTTTTTTGTTTGTTTGTTTGTTTGTTTTTGTTAAACAAAAATGGTTTGTCTTGATTTTTCCTAAAGTAACATATTAGAGGATGGACAGACTGGGAGACTGAATGTGAAGGATGCTGTCTATTCTGTTCTGCTGTGCCTGTCTATTTTTCCAGGAGTTTGTCTTCAGCCTTTCCTCATTCAGGATGTGAGCAATGCCAGTGCTGTCCAGGGATACATTACTGTCTTCCAGTGTTAATCCTCTTACATCCTGCCCTGTCTCTCTGATGTATACATCTATTTACAACTTCAGCAGACAGCACATCGCTACAGTTTGGAATGTCCCCCATGGAGTTCATTCTCAGTGCCTAAGTTGGGTTTCCACTTGGAAACAAGACCTCACAGTCCTTTGGGGTGTCAGTAACTACCAAGGATCCCCACAGAGAGGATTCACAATCAAGCAGCATGAGCAATGTGGCCACCGAGCAGCTTGGCCGTGGAGTGCCGTGACCCACCAAAGGGCGCAGGGCCAGCAGCCACAGGGGAGAATCGCTGCATACTCTCTCCACTTCCAAGTCTTGTCCTTGGCCAGGGAATGCTTTGTTCAGAGAAAGCTCGGTTAGATGAGGTGAAGAGGAGACTGTGATGTGTGTAATAACGTGCCATGGATATGAATAAAAAAAAAAAAAAAACTAGGTGGGAACATGAGAGAACTGACTAGAATTTGGGGGGCTGCGAAAGCAATCCCCGAGTATCAGTCTGCCACAGTGGCTTACTCTGTTGTCTTATTGAAATGGGTAACCTTTGCCTGACTGCTACAATCATCTTCACATATCTATCTCAGGTATCTCTCAGACTTTTTTCTCTTGTCGTTCTCCTGAAACACACATTGTTCACTCCTCTATGTTTTCTCCTCAACAGGACTTTTGAGGATCAGTGCCAGAAGGTAACCTCCTACCTTCTGGAGGCAGGAAATATGACCCAATGGAGGAGGAAGCACCCTCAGGTCAGGTTCAGGAATATTATGGTCTCCAGTCCAATAAGCATGAGGGTCTAAGGCTCATTAGATCAAGACTTTTCCAAGGTGCAAGAAGTAGCAATGCAGCTCCTGGTGGCTGCTGGGCTGCATCCTATTCTCCTGGCACAATGGTCTCAGCTCTTTTTCATCCTTCTGCCTTGCTTTTTCTTCAGCCACCTCCATCAAGCAGCTTTCTGACAATCACTGTCTTGAAGGGGGAAAAATAAACAAGGGAGTCTACTGAGTAAAGGAGACTATTAATATTGAGGCATTGACTTAAATATCATTCACACTTTTTTCCAAGGTTTGTCCTCAGAAAGAACATGGGCAACAGTACTTGACCCATTTTCCTTCGCATAGGCCTCTAGTGCCACCTGGGGTGCCCCAGGCCATGCTGCCAGGCCTCCAGCTACAGGACCAGTAAGTGTCCCATCAACCCCAATTCATACCTGCCAGTCCCAAAGGTATCTCAATCACTATACAGAATCAGAAAAAAAAATGCAGGATAGCCATATGTGGCCAAATTAATTCTCATCAAAATAGTGATTCTTATCAACAATAGCCGCATTTCTGCTACATAAACTTAGGCATTTAGGATCACCTGAGATGCCTTTGAGTATCCTACCTGGCCTCCTACTGGAAGTCCAGAAAAATATGAGTCTGCTGTAGATCCTGGATCATCAGATCTAAGAGCCCTGTGCAGATGTCAGTGGGAGAGTAACTGAGTCGTGCCCAATAGTCTGTTCAGCTGAGTTATTTTCGCACCTCCATTAACTAGATCTCCACAGAATGTGAAAAGACTATAGTTTTCCTAAAGACATCTACAATTAACTATCTTAATCTTGAACAGAATGCTATATGCATTTATCTATCTCTAAAATATTTTCAGCCTTGCTGTAACAAAGTGCAAGTGATAACGTGAATAGTTACAACAATATGACACTTTTCTTCAAAATAAGTGTCCTCTGAGCTGGTGTCAATCACAGTAGGACAAGCCTGATTTGACATTCGTCATTATATTTGTTGCTTTTCATTCTACACCTTCAACTCTCCCACACTGGTAGTGTGTTGTATTAGACACCTACTGAATTCAAAATCAGTACAGACTTGCTGGGTTGTCTGAGGACCTCACAGGCAAAGTTAGTATTACACAACCAATTTTATTGCTGAATTTCACCAAGAGAGTATCCTGGGAGCTGAATGTACATGCCCTGAGTTGAATTTGCCTCAGTGTGCTTAAGAACAGAGCCTGGGAAGAGGAGTATAACTTTATATTACTAGCTGTAATCCTTGTGTATGGTGAAGGTGTGGTACCTGTCCCCTGCTGTCCCTTAGGGGTTCTGTTTTGGGTTCTGCCCTGGAATGTTGTCAGAATGAAGAGCAAATATTCTTTAATTTTGTGTAGAAGCTCCAGTGTTCTTCTGCCACCTCAATGTGCAGGCAGACCTTCGCACATAATTAGACAATTACAGCAGAAGGGAGTTCCTGAAGCTCTTGACTGGCAGAATATACCTGCTACACTAATTCTAAAGGCAGGAAAAGAATGGCAGCCTGAAACAAGCTGCAGTCAGTTGTTGTAAACATGGATTAATTAACACCATTACAACAAAATGTGTAATTGGCATTCAACAGGCAGTTAAACTTCAGCTGGAATGTCTAAGGGCAAGAAGTCAAGAGCAGAATTATAAATAAAAATGTAGAATCACTTCCTTTTCTAAATGAGATGAATGTTGCAGATTCCAAATAACTTATTGATTTCATAACAATTGTATCAAATGTAAGGCCAGGCAAGCTGAAACTAGTAAATAAGAATTACAAAATAATTTAGATTGGAAGGAACATCTGAAAGTCATCTGCTTCAAACCTTCATTTAAAACAGGTCCAGCTTTGAAGTTAGATCCAACTTCAAAGCTAGAGAGGTTGCTCAGGGTTAGTCCTGTCAAACTTTGAGTATCCCAAATGCTGAGAAACCCTAACCTCTCTGGGAAACTTCTTCCAAGTTCTGGCCACCCTCAATATAATATAAATATAAAGTATATAGTATAAAAAATATTTTCCTAAGTTCAAAATCTTCCTAATAATTTTTGTAGCTGTGCACTGACAGCGGATTCAAAAATGTAGCAACACATATTCCAGGTTGCTTTCCTAGAAGCAAATAGATATTATTATTTGTGTAACTGAGCTCAGAACCTGGACCAATCTGTTAGGATAGAGAAAAGGCACCCTGTCATCATACTTCAGAGGAGCGTGCACTACTGTCAGCCTTTCCGTATGGCTAAAAAGAGGATTCACTCTCCCAGCTCACCAATCCATCATCTTACATTAGCATCAAACATTAAAAAGTTATAAAGGCCATGGCCTGAATGTCTTTTTAAAGTGATATATTTCTAATAACTTTAAAGATCTTTGACATGATTAAACTGTTGAAGTGGACTTAAAAGTGCTTTCAAATGAATAATATATTTTTCCAGAACTGTAGAAAAAATCATATTGCTTTTTCAGTTGTATATTTCAGCTGTTCCTGTGAGGATACAAGTACTAAGGTACAGATTCTACTCAGACTTATACCTGACAGTAATTGTTCAAATCTATGCAGAACTCGTATGAAATGCAACCAGTGGTGTGGATAGGGAGCTCTGATCTGGTGAGATTTCTACACCTATTTTGGTCTTATTTTGTAGAAGTTTCGGGGAATATAAAAGGTACAAGACTGTAGACGTTTAAATCCAGTAACTGTTGAAGTGTCTTGTTACACATTAACAGTAGTCATCAAGTTCATAACAATGTAAAAGAGGAGGTGTCTTCCACCATACCAGGTTATGTGAGAGAATTTTCTTGTTTTGTTGAGCAGACCACACCACAAAACTACAAATTATTATTTTTTGCCTGTATTTTAAAAGGAATTTTTAAAGGAATTTTTTTTTAAAGGAATTTTTGCCTGTATTTTAAAAGGAATTTGTTTTAAAAAGGAATTTTTTTTAAAAGGAATTTGTATTTTTAAAAGGAATATTCTGATTATCTGTAATACTGTCAACTGGTAGATTTTCCCTAACTTTGATACTAAAGCAATAATAAGGAAAAAAAAAAAAAAAGTGCTTTCTATGGCTAAAGAGGAGAATCAATATTGGGGAAAAAAAAAAAAAAAAAAAACCTTTAAAAACTTTTAATAGCTTCAACACAAAGATTAGGAAATAACTCCTTGAAAGCCTAAAGAAAATTCAGTGGCATTCTGAGGACATCTGTTGATATTTGGGATGACATTAACTTCATTTTCAATGTAACTATCTAGGAATTTGTACAATGCAGCATATCTGACTGATTTTAGATGACTGTGGGGGAGATAATCATGCCTTATCAATCTTTCCTGCTTTTTGTTGGTGAAGGCAACCAATGATGACTAATTCAAATGTCGATGTTTACACTGCAGATGTCTACACTTGACCAAGCAACTCCTACTCATGGAGACCTAAGTCCAACCACCAAAGTGTGAAAAAGAGTGAGACTAACTCTGATTGCAACATCAATCAGATAAGGAGACAAGGACACAGTTACTACCATCACCTCCAAAGGCTATGTTTATGACATTTGGTTTCACAGCATCTGAAGCCTGGAGGTGGCTTGTTTTCCACTCTATGTGTAAACAAGTTACTTAGGACTCTGCTTTTCTCATAGCAGACATTTAGATACCACCAGCACCTAGAGATAACTGTTTACCCTCAACTCCAAAAAATTATGTTGGTTAGCACACATTTAATTAAAATTGCTGATGCCACTGGTGAGCTGTCAGGAACCCTCATGTCAGTAGTGGGATGCCCTGAAAAGGGAACTCTCAAAGTAGAGATGAGAGAAGGTGGGAATGCATCTCCCTGCTGGGGCCTGATGCTAAATGCATCTCCAGCACAGCTCAGGCATGACACTTTGGATCAAGAGTGCTGAAGGCAGATCAGCACAGACACCTTGAGGCCCTGTGGAGGTATCAGGCAGCTCTGTCTGTGCATTTAACCAGGTACATTTTGTTTACAGAAGGAACTTGAATCTGTGTCTCCTATGGCTGAAGTGTGTTAATTAACTACTGGCAATACATATAGTTCTGCCTTCATGTCACTCTGTTAATACTTAATCCTTCATACCAAGTGGCACAGAAGTAACCCCAGACAGAACAGCCAGTGTCCCACAGTTTTAGTGGGGTATGGGGATATGGGCTCACAGCGCTGTTCCATGTGAACTTGTTGCCACCTCGTCCATAGAGGCCCAACACATTGCCTGTTCTCTAGTTTCTCTTTTATCTCAGCTTCTAAATCTGGGCTTACTGCTAAGCTTCTGAAGAAAACAAGGTCATTTTTCACTGTCTTTCTCCATATTTCTCTTCAGGCTATCCTTGGTAATTTCTTTTTCTAAGACACTTTTCAACAGTCTTAATGCCCCTGTGTATTTCATGGAAAGCTTTGCCATCTAATTCAGGATTGGAGATCACACAAATGCAGCAGACCACTTAGGTGCTGAGTCGATGTGACACTAAGCAAAGTAACAGCATGAGCCTCTGGGAGATGATCCCAAGCACTTGCAAGCAAGCCAGTTTCGATACTCGTCACTGGAACACTGCCATGGGTCAAGCCCAAAAAGGTAGCAAATAAATTGAAAATACCTGAAAATTAAATAATTTATATAGAGGCCAGGTATAGTAGTTCATTTCATTTTTTAATTATATAGAGAATATTTAAAACTAACTCTAATACACAGTAACAATAAGAAGAAAACACCTTATGAAACATTAAATTGCATCATTCCCAAAGAAAATGTAAAACCCAAATGATTATTTTAAAACAAGCAATCCTCACTACGATTAACATTAAGATAGAACACCTGTTCATTCTCTGGAGACATTTCTGACTGCGTTTAGCTGCCTTGGAGCTGCAGCAGCTGTCAGAAAGGAGTCTGTCAGGCAGGTTGAGTTACACTGCTAACTGTGTCAGGCTAAATTGGGTTCAATACTTTCCAAGTGTGCGATCTGTCACTGAAGGCTTTGAAGAGGCAAACACAATGCAATTGAATCTGAAATTCTTCCAGAGTTTCTGAACAGAAGGGGAGGTTTCTTTCCTAAGCATGTGGGCACAGCTTCTAGCCTGTCTCCTCTTACTCGGTATCAAGGAGGACTGGGATCAGGAGTGAGGGTGTATTTAAGGGCACTATGTTTGGACAGGTTTTTCAACACTCAGAAGACAGGAGCTGATGTTTCAGTGCTGTGGCTTCCTTCTCCTCCCATTTCAGTTGGCCACAGGGGATAAGCAAAGTCTGAAAGAAGACTATAAGATGTCTGAGCCATTAGCATGTAGAGCTGATAGGATTTGGATGTTTGTGCTCACCTATCTTCCTCTCCGTTCAGACCTGACCACCTGATTTTCACATCCCGTATTAAGATTGATAACCAGGAGTTACTGTGACATTAAATTAACCTCAGAAAAAGAATTGATTAGCATTAACCTCTACTTCTACTTTTGGCAAATTCTGTGTAATGTTTCCACAAATAAATTGCAGGGGTCCAGGCTCAAAGAGGAAATAGGATGACATTTCCACTCAGCACGGTCGTCACTGACTCTTTCTTCAGAAAAAGGCCACTGAAACTCTTTGGGATTGTGTGTGGTAGTACAGCATTAGCAGGTTGCAGTCAACATGGAAAAAGATCTCTTGAGATTTAGCTTTCACACGAGGCAGTAGAGGCTTTTGTCTTTCAGTCAGCACAGTAAAAGTGACGTCCACCCCAACCAGTCCTATCACCTCATCTTACAAGTGTCAAAGGTGGTCACACAGTACACACACAAGTCACTTTGTGTGGTGTTCATCCTGCCACTTGCAGATCAGCAAACCACAAGAGCAGAAAGATCTTTTCTCTGTGGCTTTGCTCAAGCTCCTGCTTCTGGCCCCATCCTTTCTGCTCTCTTCTACCTGCTCTAAATCTTTGTAATTTTAAAGTAGAGACCTGCCCTGTGAGACATTAATGGGCCAGAGTTAGTAAGAAGGAAATTGCTTGAAAGGAAACAAAAAATTGAAGAGGCAATTGTGAACTGAGGGATAAATTAAGAGCTTATGCCAGGGAGAGGTCCTGTATCCTGGAATAATGAAGAAAACAAGAGGGGTAGTCCAGAAAAGGAGGCAGAAAGGAGGAGAAATGTCTTCACAGTGCTCTGCTGGTTCTTCAATGTGTACCTTTCCTACACACGGTGCTCCTGTTGTCCTCCACACCCTTCCAGCTGTCTTTCCTTAATTTGATCCCTACAATGACTCGTCTCTGGCATATTCCTGTTAGACCTCCTTCTGTGAAAGTCTGCCTTGTCCACGTCACAAATTTCCTTCCCTGCTCTGGGTTCTCAAAAAAAAAATCATTTTCCTTTCCAAGTTCTTCACCTTTGCTCACCTACAATTAACCCCAAAATTTTCTCCTACCCAATGTGGTTTCCTCGACTGTTGCTGCTTGAATAGCTTCTCTGTGTCAAGAAGTCTTGATTTATCCCCATTGAAGGTTGTGATCTTGTTCCAACCCAGCCTACTCCATTCAATATAAATACAATATCTCCAGTCCTCCATCGCTGTTAACCTCAGACAAACTCCTACACCTCAGACTGCCCACGGCAAGGTGGTTGGAACTAGATGATCTTTAAGGTCCCTTCCACCCCAAACCATTCTGTGATTCTGTGACTGTTTACACTGCTGTTCCAAGACTCTTTCCAACTGAACCACATTTGTCCTAAGTTCCCATACAAAAGCAGTTCAAGCTCAGACTTAAAGAGAAGGCACAAGTAAAGCACACCGATTCCTTCATGTGTATTGCAGACAATATAGTTAAATTTGAAACATATTTTATCTGCAGAAGTATGAGGATACTAATTCACTTCTTTTCTTGCTACGTGTTATTACTTCCTGATATTTTTTGCAGTATAGCTGCAAAGCCACTCATCCTTCATTTTGCATTTCTGTAGTAGATTAATCTTACTTAAATATATATTTTTACATTTGTCCATCTTCAACTGCATTCATTTTTTTTCTGTACTATTTATGTAACTCATTAGCTTTATAGAAAACTTTTCAACAGTTGATATCATATGGAAAATAATAAGGGGAAAAGGAAGAAAAAAACAAGCATTGTGAGAAATATTGATTGCTTATGACTAATTGCCAGTTGCAGTGCAATTAATATGTAGTACAGCTGATTCATTTTTAAAAGTTTTCTTGCTAAAATGGTGATTTTCTGCAAAAAAAATGTTTCAGAAAAGCTGCATATAAAGTCATCACTTCAGAGTTATTTTCAAGTGATGGTAATTCAATGTTTTTGTGACATTACCAACAGACAATGGTACGTTGTTATAGCAACAGAAGCGATGTGATGACTTCATGGAAGCAAGTGACATTACCTTGACAGTTTGGGAACAGTTGCTTCATTTATGAGATTGACTATGAAGAAAACAGACAGATGAAGATTTGTAAATATAAATGTTCTCTGTGTATAAAGTGCCAAATATCCTAACTTTCCTCTGACTAAAGCTACAGATGAAAGAAGTTAAAATATTTCAATAGTACTTCCTTAGGCCCATTTACTGCAATATCCATTAGGAAAATAAGATTTATACCCATACATTAAGTTTATGATATGGGAGAAACACCACATTTCTGTAAAGGTGATATTTCTGAAGTGTTTCCTAGTAGATGGAAAGTGGAAGAATTTCTAGGCATGATAACATATTTCTCCTTTCTCTTTAGGTATGAAGTCCTCAATCAGAAAGATTTCTTTTCTGTTTTCAAAGCAGTCCTCTTTGATAAATGCTAAAATTAAATTAAAAGTATTTTTTTATTAAAATGATGCTGATACAAAAGATGTCCCTTCCTAGAACAACCCTTTTTATGCTCTTTGTTAGAAGAAAGAAGAGGAAAGAAAAAGTTTTGTACATTTTCCAGCTGTGGTATTGAAAATTTACACAGGGCATCAGCGCATGATTAAGTGCCGCTGAGCAACATTTCAGTCAAAGTGAAGACTGGTGTCAGCCCACAATAAAAATAATGAAAATATGCCAAACTCCACAGTTACAGCTACCATTACTGTCAAACAGAAGGATGCACAGATGAAACAGCAACAAAGAAAGTACTACAGCAGTATTCACCAAAGTGAACAGTACCTGGAGAAAGCCCTTGGAATGAGATGTAGAATGACCAAATCATTTATACCAAGGTGTTACTAATGGTCAAGCAAAAATCCAAACATCTTGTTAGCACAAGTTCAAAGGAAAACCATTCCAAGGGAACACAGAGCATCTCTAGAAACACTGAGTCAAGAGTTGCATACAAAGAGATGAAAGGGACAAAGAAACACTGAAAGGATAAAACATGATGTACTGAATTTGCAACAGCAGAAATTCCATTTAGACATTTATAAACAAAATTTTCACAAAGACGTTGGTCAAAAATGGAGATAGGCTGCTCAGAGGGGCTGTAGGGGCTCCTTTCTTGGAGATATTTAAAATTTGCTAGACTCAGTCCTGAAGAACCTGATATAACTCTGAACTTGGATGTTTCGGCTTTGAGAGGGGGATGGTACAGAAAAAAACATCCAGTGCTGCCTTTCAGCCTAAATTATTCTATGCTTCTCTGACAAACGACTTTCCTACATCCCTACGTGAAAGTAGCAGAGCTAAATTAAAGCTAGTGTTTCCTTCCCCCAGTTCTGTGACCTATCTTTCAGACCACTGTTATGCCAACATTGAGGGGATAAGAACATACTATGGGCTTGTGACAGCATGAGTACCAGACAGCATCCACTGGTGGGCCTGTGTGGCTTGGGAGGCTATGTAAAGACTGTTGGCAAAAGAGACATCTCTGTGAGATGAAGTCAGACATGCTCAGTAGCCGCTCACCCTAAACCTTCATCTGGGATACAAAACACATTTTGCCTTTGAATATGCTTTTTTCAAGATCTCCAGTCTTTCCATTTTTTCCTTCTTTTTATTTCCCCTCTGTTTTATAATTGCCCATCTGCTCATCTCCCAAGATAAGCATGAGAACATGCAAAGACAACATTTTCATGGAGATTCTAATATTGCCTAAACATTCCTGAAAACTCATCCAAAGCAATAATATTTTCATTTGGCTTATGTGCTCAGCACTAAAAACATCCAGAGACTTCTTTACTAGTCTGCACAGCAAAATTCATTTTATATCTTCTTCTATTTGATGTTTTCATATATATGTGGAAATGCTGATCTCCCTCCCTGGTTCAGTAAATTCATTAAGATAATAATAAAAAAGTATCTATATGGATTGTAACTATTCATGTTTTCATTTATTTTTCATTTAATTGTTTCTCTTTTATTTTAACTTTCATGCACTTGCTGTATCTCAGAACTGAACTTCTAAGGGTTCAGTCAAATTAGTGTCCCTTATGAAATCACATAGCTCGGCTGCTGCCCAGTGGTACTGCTGGTGATCAGGAATGAAAAATGTAATTAGAGGCACAAAATGTGAATAGCTCCTTCTGATATATGAAACAGCAGCAAATCCTGTACTGAATTTACCAGCTGTGAAGATGTCTAATGCCTGAGCCCTTTTATAAAAGATTAAACATGCTGATTGCATGTGGCCAAGCATAGATTACCAGTACCAACAGTTTCATAGAATCACAGAATGGTTTGGGGTGGAAGGGACCTTAAAGATCACCCAGTTCCAACCCCCTGCCATGGGCAGGGACACCTCCCACCAGACCAGGTTGCCCAAGGCCCCGTCCAGCCTGGCCTTGAGCACCTCCAGGGATGGGACATCCACAGCTTCTCTGGGCAACCTGTGCCAGGGCCTCACCACCCTCACAGTGAAGAATTTCTTCCAAATATCTAATCTAAATCTCCTTTCATTTAGTTTAAACGTTCCCCATGTTCTATCCCTACACCCCTTGACAAAGAGTCCCTCCCCAGCTTTCCTGTAGGCTGCCTTTAGGTACTGAAAGGCCACTGTAAGCTCTCCACGGAGCCTTCTCCAGGCTGAACAACCCCAACTCCCTCAGCCTGTCCTCATAGGAAGGTGCTCCAGCCCTCTGATCATCTTTGTGGCCCTCCTCTGGACTTGTTTTAGTACTTCCATGTCCTTCTTGTGTTGGGGGTCCCAGAGCTGAATGCAGGGCTCCGGGCGGGGTCTCCCGAGAGCAGAGCAGAGGGGGAGAATCCCCTCCCTTGCCCTGCTGGCCTCGCTTCTTTTGATGCAGCCCCGGATAAGGTTGGCTCTCTGGGTTGCCAGCTCATGTCGAGCTTCTCATCAACCAGCACCCCCAGGTCCTTCTCCTCAGGGCAGCTCTCAATCCTTTCTCCACCCAGCCGGTATTTGTGCTTGGGACTGCCCCAACCCAGATGCAGGACCCTGCACTTGGCCTTGTTGAACGTCATGAGGTTCCGACAGCCCCACCTCTCAAACCTGTCCAGGTTCCCTCTGGATGGCATCCCTTCCCTCCAGCATGTCAAGTTTTAGCACCTCCAACTGCTTTTCCAGTTGATTTGGCATTATAGCCTACTAAGCTGGTTCCCAGATGTTTCCAAAAGATTTGTTTGGCTTTACTGTTGCATTTCTCATGCAGAAGTCCTAATGAGTGGTGAAAATGCAATGATGGGATGTGAAAGCAGCAATACTTTGTGTACCTGTGATTCATCATACACATAACTGACACCATGATTTGAAGAGGAAGCTACAAATCATTGTGAGCCAATTTAGTGATTGATGATGTCATTAGTCATCAACTGTCATTGATCAGACTACGTGTGTTCAATGGTCTCTATCGTCACAGGAATCCAGCTATTCCATCAGCATCATTGAACTGCAGTCCTAATCCCACTGGTTGTCTACAAACCTTGGATTTATGAAAAGAAGGGATGGAAAATGGGAGTACTGCTATTTGAACTTCCACTATTGCAATCATTAAATATTTAGCATTCATTGGAACTGCTGATAATGGTGAGATGCCTGTAAAAATGGGTGAGTAGTGTATGCAGCCTGCATAGAGACAGCTATAAAATGTTAAATTAGTCAGTAGATGTAGCCTTTGTGAAACTTCTTTTCACTGTTTTTCCTAAATGCGTGCTGTGGTTTAGCCCTGGCAGGCAGCTCAGCACCATGCAGTACTCGTCCACTCTCCCCAAGTGGGATAGGGGAGAGAACTGGAAAGGGAAAGGTGAAAGAACTCATGGGTTGAGATGCAGACGGTTCACTAGATAAAGCAAAAGCCATGCACTCAAGCATAACAAACCAAGGAATTCATTCACTGCTTCCCATCAGCAGGCAGGTGTTCAGCCACCTCCAGAAAAGCAGGGCTCATCGTGTGTAGTGGTTCCTTGGGAAGACAAACGCCGTCGCTCTGAACATTCCCCCCTTTCTCCTTCTTTGCCCCTGCAGTTATTGCTGAGCATGAGGCCATGTGGTATGGGACATCCCTTTGGCCAGTCTGGGCCAGCTCCTGGCTGTGTCCCCTCCCAGCTCCCTGTGCACCCCCAGGTACCCCGCTGGCAGGGCAGCACCAGGCGCTGAACAGTCCTTGGTCTGTGTGAGCACTGCTCTGCAGGGACTGAAACATACCTGTGTTATCAATGCTGCTTTCATCAAAAATCCAAAATACAGCATCATACAAGCCTCCATGAAGAAAATTAACTCTATCTCAGCCAAAAGCATGACAATACGGTACCCTAAAAATTGCCCAGCTACTTTCCTGGAGATTACAATTTCTACAAATCCACCTTCCTGCAGTCAAAGGCAAGCATTAAATAAATCAATCACATCCTAAAATATCCATGCTCTAATAAGTAACCCAGATGCCATCTGTTACACTTGATGGAGATCAGTGGTTGCCAGAGGATCAGCTACAAGATTGACTTTGCCACCTGAAACTCTGCTAACTAAAAGGAGTTTAATGGGCACTGTCTAGGAAACTTGCAATGGCCTTGAGCTTCTTGAAAGTTATATGCTATTCTGATAACATTATTCATGGATTGTTCATGCCTGGTAAATTACTAGTATTAAAGAGGACGTCATGTATTGAACTTTTGCACCCCACAATCCCTTGCTTCCACCATAGCCTTCCCCTACTCTGCTCCACCAGATGCAACCCATTTCCCAAATCCCTGCTACTCATTTTGCACGATCCATATGCAGTTTCCTGGCCTTCTTATGCTTATAGGCACACAGTTCTCTAGATACAGGAAAGAGAGGTATTTTCAGCACTAAGTAAGATTTTAGGACAAAGATAGAGCAAAAGAATGGCTAGAGCAGCTATAGCGAAGTCCCAGCAGAGATAGGAGCCATAGACAGGGGTGGTGATGGGGGGTTATCTCTGCTGTTGGGAGTAAGCAATTGTAGCAGAATAAAAGCAAAATGTTGCAAATGAAGCTGAGGGGGTTGCTTGTTTCTGGTATTTATTTTGGGAAAAGACATAAAACAGCAGCATTGCAAGGAGACAAAGAGCATCTATCAGCATATGATATCATTTATATAGCATTAAGATGATCAAGAAAACACTGATGGGTATGCCCACGCTGAGATGTGGGCTGGTCATTTGGCTTCATGAGCTAATCTTTGTGTGGTGATTTTACAGGCTAATCTTTGTGTGGTGCATGTCGATTCCCATTTCACAATACCCACGTGTCACCTGGGGTGTGTACCTAGGTGCAGAGCTCAGACAATGATCACTGACTAGCACAGACAGCCTAGACAACCCCTTGTGCTTTTCAGGTACACACAGGTCTACAGTCCAGAGAGGAAAACTACAAGTACCTCGTCAGACCACACATATGCCATGGGCTGCGGGACTTCCCATGCTGGTGCTGGATTTTCAAATGCCACTGAGGACTGACTTAAAGACAATGAGTGAAAGAAAATCTAGATCCCTGGATGTTTTGTTGCAAGCCCTCAAGGTTAAAAATGGTCTTTTTTTCAAGGTTAAATACATTTATTTTCTGCATCCAGGACTGTAACTCATGTGTTTTGCCTTTGTTTGCACTCTAACATCACAAATCTCCCATGTAGATATTTCTAAACCTTAATCAAAATATGCCATGACCCATTCCTTAAATTGATTTATTTTTTAAGTATCTCATTGTACAGCAAGGTTTCCCAACATAAAGTCACTCTTGAGCCATGTGTCCATGGGCTTTGTTAGCAAAAAGCTCCAGCCAGTCATATTTCATATACCTGAAAGCCTTGTTAAGCGAAGAACACCTTGGCATGAAGGAAGAAAACTTCACGGCAGCCTAGTGAGATTCATAGAAGTGTGTACAGGTGGAGACAGAAAACTCCTCCACCCTGCCCTTTCCCAGAAGTGCAGCTGCCTGTTTGCCTCTTCTAAGATGTAGCACACTTGTGTAGCCCAAGTGCCGAGATGCTCCCGTCTCCCATCACCTTCCCCACAGACAGCAATAGCATCTCTATGGCCAGCTGTCTTTGCTGGACACTCAGGAAGGAAAAGGACAAAGCCAAGTCCCCTGCTGGGACCCCTGGTGCAGGATTTGTCCCCAGATCTGGCTGTGGAGCATTGCAGCCACCTAAGCCCCGGGCAGCCACAGCCTGCAGGAGGAGGAGGAGGTGGGACACGAGCCTAACTGCGCGGCAGTGAGTTATCATCACATGCTGCACAGAGCATGTGGCGGCTTTTTCCCTGCCTACTCCCGGTGGGCCTACGACCTCATTCTGTTAATTTTGGTGGGAAATGTGATGAGTAGGTGAGTATGCCCTCTGAATTGGCATTTCAGGCAGAAAAAAAAAATAATAATTTATGTATATTTGATAATTGGTGATGCATTTCTTGATTTGACTTCTTTTGGATGATCTCCTAGATATCCCCCCACACACAAAAGACCAAAAAGGTTTTTTTGCTGCTGTATTTTGTATTTATCACAAATACAGCCCAAAAAAAAATAGAGAGAGTGTTATTTTGGAGGTGGTGGTGGTAGTGTTTATTTGTTTGTTTCCAGAATGTGTGAGAGCTGCTAAAAGTTATCTGTCAAAGTCCCTTTGAAACTGAATTTTCCTGTGTAACCCTGGGAAAAACATTGCACAGGCAATAGCAGGGCTGGCTACCCCCAGATCACACCGGTAAGTTGTGGCATCAGCCTCTATTTACACCGAAGACCTCATCTCGGTTTTCTCTCTCTCATGGCTCTTGCATCCTCTGCTATGCCTCTAAAGAGATGAACTGCCTGGTATTTTTGTGGTGAGGTTGTCTGTTCGTTTCTAACCCTGTTGAGTCATCCTGGCAGTGTGTCAAGCTTCGGTGCAGATGTATAGGAAGCCACTGGAGGGACGTACACTGAGAATTGATTCAAGCCTTTCTTTCTGTTTCTCACGCAGATACGCTTAGCTCTAGTAAACCTGCTTGTCCCTGCAGATTCCCACCAATATAACAGCAAATCAAACAGTTGCAGAAATTCACAGTAGTACCACCAGAGGTTGGATTTTTGTAACAAGCCAAAATCCTAAATTAAAATATCCAGACTTTGGTGTGCATGTGTGTGTGTTTGGTTTTAGTTCTCACAAATCCCTTGTTATCCCTTCCTTTAATACTTGTTTAAAAGTGTTCGTACCCTGCTTTCTCCTTTTGCTCAGTCCCCATGCAAAACCCATGTATTTGTCAGAAATTCCAGGCAATCACTGTGCACAAGGTTTGGGAAATCTGAACAGGATACTTCTATTCTACTTTCCTTCTCACTACACCAACTAAAAAAAATACTGTGAACTTCAGTTTGAAATTGATTGATTTTTCTTACAACAATGGCAAAATAGAAGAGATACGGCTAGAATATTTCCTGTAAAAATGCAAGATTTAAAAGATTGGAGTGAAATTACATTCTGAAGAAACAAAGACACTGACAGAAAACAAACTTAATCAGAAGACATCAGTTCCCCTTGGGGGGGATGGAAGAGTCAAAGCTCCACATTTGTATCTGTTGTACTGAAATCTGCTTTCTGGTATCCACTTCGAGCTATACAATTAAAATTAACTCTGAACAGTGAAGTTAGCAGTTGTGCCACATAAACTGCATCTGCTCACCTGTCTTAGACACCCACCCCAGGGCAGCCCTGTATTCCAGGCCTTAGACAAGAAATTGTCTATTAAGGAAGCATGCTATGCAGCTACACTGAGCAGCTAGCTGCACCTCACCATCTGGTTGAATGATTTCCTTTTCCTTCATGCACCCCTAATTTTCTGACAGTTTTACCAGGCAAGCCCATCATTACTTTTGAAGAATGTTGTCAGTCCAAAATCTATTTATTTCAGTCTCATCCAATCAGATTGGATAGTCAGTATGAACACTTCTTAGCAACAGACTTATTTTTTTCCTTTCTTTTTTTCAGCCTCAAATAAGCTTTTAAAAATCATTATTATTTTTGGCTCGGGAGACTTTGAATCACTGCCCGTGGAGTCCTCTTGGTCACTGGATAGCCATAAGCACTTTAAATTTTCTTAGGAGTTATTGCTATTGTAAATTTGCTTTCTTCTTGGAAGCATCTCCAAATTCTCCAACTGTCCTTGCTTTCCAACCCTTTCTTCTTCTCTAGATCCAGTTCCCAACACTGCAGGAGTGATGGTAGGGAGGCTGTGCAATAGATGGAAGACCCCCTGCCACAGGACCTAGACATCTTGTGCCACACTGCGCAAGGCTAATAAAGGAAAACAACAACCTCCTTCCCTCCCAACCAAAAATACCACGTGCTTCAGATCTGTAGTATGCACCTGAGCAGGGGCAAGACCGTGCACTGGAGAAGTGTTCATCTGCATCACCCTCAGGCTCCTATCTCGGGTCCATGGGGTCCATCTCCATCAGAACCTATATTCTTCTAAACCTGTTTTGGGTTATGTGCATACATATAAACACCCCTCCACACATACTTGGACATTAGTGCAGTGCTGGTTAGGGGTGAGAACCACTCTGGTCAGTCAGATCCATGCTCCTGCCACCAGCTGTGCCATATAGAGGGTCCTGCTGACCCCAAGGGACGGTGACAGATAGAGTCCACCCAGAAGTTGTTCCCTTCTGTTTGGCAATGGCAGAGGAGGTTTGGTAGGAGGCTTTTCAAAATCTTCTCCATTTTCACTGCTTTTGTGTTTGCCCTAAACTCTTTCTGAACTCTTGGAAAAAAAACGTGTGAACTGAAGCTCTGAGAGCTTGATTTCTGTCTTTCCCAGAAAGATTTTTGTTCTACAGGAAATAACTCTTTTTTACAAAGTGAATAAACATATGAACCATTCAGACTTAGCAATGGTCATATATCAAAAGGGACAGTGTGAAGAGGGCACGAGGGACTCATTATCTGAATGAGTTTGCTCATCCTGAATAAAAGCTGGCATCTTCTAATAGGCTGAATTTTCTTTTCTAGAGAACAGTCCAGCTAAATTGACAAGTTTCTGAGTACAGTCTCCAAAATAAACAGCCTTGTCTCCTCACAGAAACATTGCAATTATTATAAATACTGCAGATGGGAAAACAATTTAAAGGAAGGGAAGCTGGCAGGACCCAGGAAGGAGGAGGAGCAGGAGTGTGCACTTCGATGCACAGGAAGGATCCTTTTGTGAAAAAAATGAAGCAGGACAAGTCTTTATTGTCACTTCTGCCTCTGAAAGAACTGCTTTTTTTTTTTTTTTTTTTATCAAGATGGTCTATGGCCAAAAAAATTAAAAATATGAATATGAATTGAAGGTTAAATACAAATCAGTTCTTAGAATAGGATGTGGCAATGCACATTTCACTCAACAGAAATGCTGTTTTTTCAGTCTGAGGCAGCTCAGAGGTAGGTGACAACCTTTAGTTTGTCTGTAAGATTAAACTAGTTGAAAATCCTTAGTTCATTTAATAGAATAAGAGCTTTCCCAGACACCATTCTGGATTGGCCCACAATTTCTCCACTATATTTCTGGACCAAAGATCTTTCCAGCCCCGAGTTATAACTAGAACAGTGCTAGTTGTTTTAGGCATAGTCTGGTCTTAGTCATTTAGAAAGCCATTAGTGCGCAGCTAGCCAGCCCTAGGGTGGGTGGTGTGCCAGGGAGATCTGCACACATCTAAAAGCAGTTGTATTCCTGTCTAGGCAAGTCTTTAAAAGCAGCAGAAACTCCCATACAACCAAACAGCAATACTCCGCAGGGAGGGATACCCCAATAGCCCTCAGTACTGCAAGTGCTCCAGGTGTTATTGGCTAAAATGTGCTTGTTGAGCACATCAGAACCCAGGCTGAAGAAAATTCACAGTTCTTCTCCTCACCTTTGTGTGTTCATTTTCCCACCTTTTCTGCCCTTTTTGCTTTCTCGACCGCTGTTTTTATGCAGTAGTGCAGAAGGATGCATACCAGCGATGGGGGGACTGATCACCTGGTATGGCTTCACAGCATTTCTCCTGAACCCTCTTCAGTGGAGCAGTTGTCTGTGCTTGTAAACAGCCTGCAGTCTGTCAAATAAAAGACCTCTGCATTAATAAAGTGGGTATAAAGTAGTAGTGACACGTTCATTTAAAAGTCAATTGAATACATGAATGGATAGAAAAGCACATTGGTCCTGGAAAGCCAAGAGGAGAAGTAAGATGCTATCAATCCTACAGTCACTGACCTTCTTGTCCTTCACCTGTGTCTTTGATATTCACCTCTAAACTCCAGCTCTGCTCTCCGATTTCTGATCTGTTGCTTTTCTGGTGTTGTTCTTTTATTTTTACAGCAGCCATACTCAGCATCACATGGGGGACGCTGGGAACAGCTGCTTCAGGGGAAAAACCAAAGCGATGCTGTATAGTTTCACCCTGAACAGGAGGAGGAGGCCTTGGGGCCAGGCAGTTCACCTGTGTCCTGGGACCGTTTCACCTGCTGCCCAGTTTTGCCATGTCCCTCTCCCCCTTCCTGTGTAAGTATCATAATGTAGTGGTCACGGTCACGATCGCAACCTATGAGGGTCATCCTACCTGTGGGAGCCCAAAGATCATGATCATGATGGAGCCTGTAATACACAAGGACACAGAGGCCTGTTTCCATGGATTCTTTTATTACAAACTACTACGTGTAAAGGAGATATACATATATACTACAAGTTATTAACAAATTACCACTAGGAAAGCAAGTACATGTTACAAGAGTAATGCAAATATGTATATTGCAAGTTACTAGAGAATTTAGACAAGTGAAGCAAGTGAATACTTCGGGTCAGAAGCACTTCCTGGAAGCCAATTTCAGGGACAACATTTCTGGCCCGTTGTACTACTGCTTTACTTCAACAAAGCAACCTGTATGCACGCCTGTGCAAAAGTCAAATGGCAATGAGAACAACATAGTTTTATTACAGAAATAAGAATATCTCGTCCATAGTTTTTGTCATCAAATCATACAATTCTATAAAGGTACATAAGAACATGAATCCCACTTCACTGAAGCAAAGCAATAGACCATCTGGCCAGAAATTCTGTCCCTGAAATTTGTTCCTAGAAGGTACTTCAGGAAAAGTGTAAATCTACCCTATTAGGATAAAACTTTACCTTAACCTCAGGGCACTAGGGTGTCGTTTGATCATGAGGGTTACAGCTCTCCCTGCTGTTATTCTTTTAGAAAGGTGGTTCTGTCTGTTTTTGAAACCCCATTGCACTTCTTGAAGCCTGTACTTGCAATTCTTCCCTTGTTAGGGAGAGGCACTTCCCATATCTTACGACTCTTTGAAAGCTGGTTGCCACTTCAGGAAAGTCCTTGATTCATGAACACTTCTGTGACAGAGCAGAAAGCATTTGGAAAAATATATATATATATATATATATCACTGGTCTGGTATGGAACAGTAGTAATAGTAAGACCATCAGCTCATTTCACATAATCCTTGGAATAGTTATGAGAAGCAGGTAATGGTTTTCTCCAGCACATTGAACGGGTGACTAAAAGATCTGCACTCCATTAACAGAGTAATGCACAATAGCTTTCTGTGGAAAAATGTCTAATTTATATCTTTCCTGTTTTGCAAACCAAAACTTTAGAAAATGCTTTTCAAACTTCACTTCTCTCCTTTAAGTTCTCATTTCTCTAATTTCTTCCTATCTTAGTGAGATAAATATCAGTCTGAAAAGCAGTGTTCAAGTAGCTAAATTGACAGAGGAGCAAAATTAAAAATTTGCTTCTTCCTTTAACTCTTATACACTCCGTGATGGGGCTATCCATCAAGAGTGAGCTATCTCAGGATTGATCACAGGCTTGGCACAATGTAATTACTGAACCAGAAGCATTGTATTATATAGCATGAAATGAAATAGCAACTTTGCCTTCCACATTATGAACCAGTTGACTAATGATGGAGTGTTGCAATTAGAAAATATGGAAGTAACAAGGCAAGGTATTCCACGGTCTGCTAATGTGTAGAATAAAACTACTGATAGTGTGAAGTAGGGAAATTAAAAACAGTAAAACTGTAACAGAAAATAACAATGGTATTCTTAATAAACTGTAAAAGGAGGGGATGAAGTGTCCTCTAAAGTAGGTCAAGTTTAAAAGGATTATGTGTAGTGCATGAAAAGGGCTTCTTTTCTTGTACCAGTGAACCTCTGTTTTTCTGATTTGTTTTGATACTTTCTGATGTCTGAGAACTGGTGCATTCATTGGCTTGATAACTGTGACCCAGAATCAGGACATCCTGCTTCAAGAGACCAGGAAGAAAAAATGATGAGACCAAGAGTGAGCACCCAGTGCTCCCTCCCCAAACTCCAATTTCATGCTGTGTGAGTGACAAATGGCCAGACCACAGAGTGACACCGAGCCAAAAGCTCTGGTGGCATAACTAGTGGTTTGAAAAATCATCATTTTGCCATAAATTAGCCTCCCCACAAAAAAAGAATGAGAGGAAATTATGAAGTTGCCCCACATCAGTACTGAAAGCGTTCTTCCCCTGCCATCCCCCTCTTATTGCCTGGAATATGTTTCTTCAAATTAGTTGATCATCTGGAAAAAATAGGTTGGATATTTATTTTAAAATGCAATATAATTTTTAAGCCTGTATTAAAATCTTTTAGTAGTCATGATACCAGCTACAAACATTCTGAGTCACTGATGCAAAATAAACCACCCAATATGTGCAAGAACCTGGTCCATTTACATTTTATCTTAACGTCAGCTGCAAACTTCAGCAGTGCCTGAGTGATGCAGGGATTTAGACTTCCAGTGACACCCAGCTTTGTAGGAGGCTGTAGCTGCTGCTGCTGCTCTCAGTCTGCTAGCTGGTGCCATGGGATGGGTGAGGGAGTTTAAACTCCCCTGCCATGGACTTGCCACCAGGGGGGCTGCTTGTCCAGGAGTTTTAGCCTCTTGGAAGGAACATTGTCCTGAAGAGCCCAAAATTTAGACAGTGCACTAGCACAAGTGATGGAAAAGGTGAGCAAAAAGTCAAGTGCCGGACCAGAACTTGCAGGATGAGATGCTATTTGAACACCATAGGCAAAAATTTACAGCGTGGTATGTTATTGACAACTGATCCTGGGACTGACTATCATTTCCAATGGGAGTCAACCAGTGTTACAGCCTAGGTGTCCAGCATTGATTGTAACATGCTACTACAATTGCTAGAGAGTGCTGTGAGGTGCTGTCAGGGTCCTGAGGGCACCACCAGGCCTTACTGGGCCTCCCCCCTCCCTGTCCATGGCCAGGACCGGATCTCAGCTCAGCCTGGGGCCTGATGCCTGCTCCAGTGACCAATGTGATTTATCAGCCCCTTTCCAGACTTGGAGAGGAGGATTTTGTCTGAAAGATCTTCCTCCCTCCCTCCCTCCCTCCCTTCCTCCCTCCCTCCCTCTCTCCCTTCCTTCCTTCCTCCCTTCCTCCCTTCCTCCCTTCCTTCCTTCCTTCCTTCCTTCCTTCCTCAGACATAGTATTAATGTAATTCAGCTACACTTTGAAAGGGAACTTGGCAGATAATTGTCCAGTTCAAGATGTCACATACGAACAACATGCACTCCTGGATTACTCAAAGAACTGGCGTAGCAGCTGTATTTTGGGCAACTTCTACTAGCAGACCACTGGAGTACTGCCTGATGTAACCGAGACCCATTCTCTACTCATAAAAGTTCACAAGAATGCAAGATACAACATTTCTTTCCCTCTTGGTCCCTTCACGCTATTTCAGAGCTACCAGTGACCAAGAAGCTCTTTCCAGTATGTAATTCAGCTTGAGGAAAGTGGTACTGGCTTGCCTCGTTTTGCCCAGTCTTGCTGTTGTCCCAGAGGCAGCAACAGCCGTGACAATAAGGACACCATTAAGCAGTCACATCACTCCTAACTCCACTAGTCGGTGCTGGAGAACTGCTCTGTGCACCACAGGTTGGTCTGCCAGGAGCTCAGCTCTGCAAGACCTCAAGTACAGTTACCAGGACCTCCTCTGACTGTTATCAGACGACTTTCTGGTAGACATGCAGCCTCCTGTCAGGTCTTTAATCCACTGCCCAGCACGGCTGCCTACTCTCAGCCCACACTGATGAGAAATCTGCAAAGCTGAGAGAGAAATCTCAGGAAGTTTGTAGAGAAGAGACAAACAAGATAAGGGAAAAAGAATACAGACAGAGGTAGGATTGTTAAGATAGCATCACTAGCAATTTGAAGATTTAACGGACAAAAAACCTACCAACATGGAATGATTAAGAAAGCCCAAAATAAAATAAACAGCCAAACAAACAAGCTGGAAGGCAGCAACTCAGCACTATCAGAGAGCTCCAAGGAGCCCTGGAGGACGACCCTTCCTCTCCGAGCTAGCAAAGTCTTCTTGAGGTAACAAGGATGCTAATGCTTAGTCTGACTATTTATTAAATCCAAATCATTTTTTGTCTTAATAAGTATTTTATACTTTGTGCAAGTATTGCTTGCAGCATCTTTTATGCCCAGTGAACTTGCTCAAAGTGTTCCAGAGACAATGCTGGGCAGCCTACTCAAGGACTTAAAGCTGACTTTGAATCCTACTGTGCTTTCACAGGTGTGCCCCCTCAGAGCATGGCTGCTGGGCTCTTCTTGGGGATCACGTTTACGACTTTGCCCTGTGTGTGAGCTTCTCCATTTTATTTTATGATACTGTTAAGCATTAGTCAGTCCCTCTCCAAACTGTATTGTGAAAACCCCTCTCCTTCCCTCCCCACCCCAATACTTGCCTTTTCCTCCATAAGTTGTTTCCCTCTTGTCTCAAAGCCGTTCCCAGTCTGGGAATGTCACTTGGATTACTTACAATCACAGGCTCTTCTTGTAAGCAGGAGTCCAAATTTATCTAGCATAGGAACTGAGTTCATGTGTACGTCTTGACCTTGGTGACATTTTTGTGCTCTAAACCTTGCCCTTAGGCTTTGCTGTCAAGAGCCCAAGTTGGTAAATGAGGCAATTAAGTTTTAAGAGATTGCAGATTAGTATTTGAACATAAGACATTTAAATTAAAATTACAAAATGACTGCAATTTTGGTATGAGAAAAAGCAGGCTAGAAAATCGTTGCATTAAACTCTGTAATTTGCATTTTTTGTTGAAACTGTATTTTCAATGATTTATGATGATACTTAATTTCATCAGTCAGTATTTTCCAAAAGGTTCTGTATAACCAAAGGATCCATCATTTCCCTAAGAAGCTGAATAGACAGTTGTTGGGAGGAAATAATTGCTTACATACTGCTCTATTCGCATTTGGAGAAGCATTCAAATTTATGAAATGAAAAAATAATCATTCAGATTTATCTCAACTTTTTTTTCCCCAAAAAACTTGGGAAAATGCTCTTAAGGCACGATTTACAAGATGTCCAATGTAAAATACAAACCATTATTTTAATGGTTAAGTCATTCAACTAGAGTAAAACGCGAAGGCAGCAGCACTGGTGTTGAGCAGCAGCAATAACTCCCTCCCAACAGGAGCCAGATTCCACATCTGCTCCTCCTCCCTGGCTGAGTGCCTCTCACACACAAGACCACAGAAGCATTCTCTGTCCTGGCTTGGTCCATCAGGTCCCCACCTCATGCACTGGTGGCTGTATTGCCCCTCGTTCCTCAGTTTGGCAGAAGTCACCAAGAGAGTTGGTCGCCTTAGGACACAGCCGTCGTGAACTCCAAGTTACCCCACTACCTGGGTAAATGCCCTAAGCAACCCCCCAGATTTTCTGAATTCTGCCTCTCCTGCGTTTTGAAATGCGAAGATAAGTCATTTCTTCATATTGAAATAAAAACTTTGACAGATGAGCACAGAAAACAATTTTTAATATAAATTTTTTTGACACATCAGGGAGATGAGAAGTCCTCACTATTTCATGAAGAACAATTTCAGATACTTTTCTCCCTGAGGCATTCCTATCCAGCTGGTTTGCATCTCCTTCCTTTTTCCTTTCTGAATTAAGTGCTGCCTGGTTTGAGTCCTACTCTGAGATGCCTCATCTCTCCCACTTACAGGCACCAGCAACTTTGGGGGGTTGCAATATTAAGTATCCAGCTTTCTCTTCATATATTGCTGTAAAGAAACACTCTCAAGAGTGATTTTGGGTTGTAGTAGTCAAATTTATTTTCACTGTAGAAGCACACTTGTTTCAGTAATAAAAAAATAACATTTTCTTTGCAGAATAAAAGTAATCCTGTAGTGGTATAAATATATTTACTTGCACAAGAATCCACGTAAGTCACTCAATGTATATTCAGATTTAGTATTCCCATACTCCTAAGTGTCAAATGGAGTCAAAAAAGATAGTTGCTCACAGAAAGATGAGAAATCTAAAGTCTGGCTCAGTTGGGATTTACAAATACATATATGAAATAACAGAAATCCTGTGTTTTTTTTTTTTCTTTTAAATGAATACCTTGCACATGAAAAATACTGACAGCCATCAGCACTGACCATTTCCGTTTGCCTAACTAAAACACGCTGAATGGCATCAGCCATAGAAGCCTCTTCAGGCCGTCTCATGGACATAACCTCAGTGCTGCAAACTAGTATCAAAAGTCTTAGTGTTCAAGCTCAGCGCTCCTTAGCCTGTGCTCAGCCTCCTCCTCCACTCACAGGCCTCCCATCGTCAGTTAATCTCTTTCAAGGAACAAGCCAGGTCTAGTTGCTTTACTTCAGGGGACTGACCAGACAGCAGTTACATCCTGCTACTAAGCCCCCGTGCTGCTAACCCAGATGTAAAATGCTCCTTACAGCATTATTAATGACCTGATGGAACCACAGTCCAGCTTACGGTAACTATGGTTATGTGTAACTTTATCTGGTATGAATACTTCATGTAAAAAGGAAGAACACTATTTTCCACACTCCCATTCAGTTCAGGTCATGGAACAACAGTAAACACCACTGTAGTGGATTTAGCCTGTATATATTTCTTTAACTTCCAGACAATTGCTGAATTCCTCTTTTAGCTGTGGGAGTAGAAAAACCCAAAAAGGGGGAAATTAAATTTAATGAATCAATCACATCACGACTCTGTGTTATTATGTTCTGCCTAATTACACCTATTTACTGTGTGGGCTATCCTCAGCACCATGCCCTCAGAACATATGCTGATTTATTCTGATGCTCCCTTACTGTTACTGCATTAAAAAAAAAAAAAGTACAACAGTCAATCTTCTCAATGTGTCTGTGAAACGAGGACACCAAACTAATACAACACAATACTGAAGACAAGAGAACATAACATTTAGTTTTGATACACTGAAACACAACTTCACACATAAGCTTATTTATGTAGGCACACTGACTTACTGAGCACCATTCTTTTTTTCCCCCCATCTTTTTTTTTTTTTTTTTTTTTTTTAAAGTTTCACATCAACATTCAACTCTGAACTGAAGAACATTAAACCTCTAGGACAGTTTCAGTACTAGGAAAAGAACTACCTCTATTTTACAAACATCAAATCGCTAGTACTGACTCCTCAGTTGAGAAGTTTACTGCAAATGACCCTCTCTCTGAATTCGCAGGCGTTCTTTTTCCACTTGCAAGCGTTCCTTCTCAATCTGCAGCTTCTCTGACTCAAACTTTAGGAACTGCAGCCTCTCTTTCTCTAACTGCAAACGTTCTTTCTCAAGTTTTAACTTCTCAGTTTCTAGATCCAGAGGCTGCATGACAGGCTTTTCTGTTTGGGTCAGATCGTTTTCCAGGGCAGGTTTTTCAGCATGCAGAGTCTCTAGCCTCAGTTTCTCCCGCTCGATCTGAAGTCGCTCCTTCTCAAGCTGAAGTCTCTCATGCTCCAAGTCAACATGCCGCAAACGTTCTTTTTCAATTTGCAGGCGTTCCTTCTCCACTTGCAATCTTTCAGCTTCTATGTCTAGTCGCTGCTTCTCCAGCTCCACCTTCTGCTTCTCCAGATTTATAAGCAAGTGAGAATCTTCATAAGCTAACCTAGCTTGAGCAGAGCTTAGATTTCCAAACTCCTCGATGTGGGTGAAATCTGGTAGGTCATTTTCTTTTTTTGAATCTGGCAAAACTGATGACAAAATTTCTTCTTCTTCCTCAATAGGAAACTGCAGAGAGAAATGCAATACACAAGAATTACATTCCAGTTTCTATGCTAGAATAATGTCACATACAACTTAATTGGAAATAACAGATACTGTTTTTTTCACGGAATCTCAGAATGGTTGAGGTTGGAAAGGACCTCTGGAGATCATCTGGTCCAACTGACCTGCAAAGCAGGATCGCCTATAGCACATTGCACAGGATGACATCCAGAAGGGTTCTGAATATCTCCAGAGAAGGAGACTCCACAACCTCTCTGGACAATCTGAGCCAGTGCTCTGTCACCCTGATCTCAGTCTTTCTCTCCATCTTAATACTCCCAAACTATTTAACTTAGATTCTACAAAATGACCATGCTAGATCAAAAGACTGTTTTTTTGCGTTTACACGGGTAGAGAAACACACTTGATCTGTAAGTTAATACTTGGCCATGAAAAATGGAAAATCAGTTTGTCTGTGGACATGCAAGAGCAGCATAGAAAACACTGCATGAGAGACATTAGAGTATTCAGAACCACTGACAGAAAACTGGATCTAGAAAGCCCATGTTGTTCTTACTTTTCATATAGCTCAGTGACATTTACTTAAGCCACTGGGAATTTCTTGTGACTAATTATCTATCAGAGCAGCTGGATCCATAAACTACGTGGCATGTAAGCTAACCCAGCCCTCATTAACACGAGGATTTAATTTCTAAAAACATTTAACACTGTACAGTATTTAAAACCATCTGACATTTTTCACACGCTCCTAACCCTTCAAACTGCATTAAGCAGGTCAATAAACAGGACTTGTTCAACCAAGTTTTTGTTGTCATTTTTGCAGGAAAACCACTTATGATGAAGATGATTAGGGGGGTTAGTACCACTGTTCTTGGTGGAGCATAAAGGCTGTAATTCTGCGGGAGTTATGTGCTACACATTCATAGTACACAAGGGATCACTGTGACCCATCGTGTATACTGCAAATGGTCGGCAAACTGAGCGAGTTATGGGTTCAGAGAACAATTAAAACAATGAGAGCCACTGCCACTCTTTTAGTATTAGAGAAAACAGACACCTTTCTTCAGCAGCTGTCAGGCAGCAGTCCCCCTACCATTTAACAGTTTCTTGTGATTTTTGGCAGCACATATCCCATCTGAGCTAAGACTCAGGTGTTCCCGATCTAAGAAGAGAAAGTATCCCTTTTTTAATGAGCACTATACACTTGTACAGGCAGAACAAAACTATTGCTTTGTACAGGCAGACTGAAACAGACTGATTTCAGTCTCATTGGCTGCCTATCCCAGGCAGGACAGCCATGGTGCTACTACGAGCAGAAACCAGGCCACAAGACTCACAGCTGCTTGATGCAATTCACAATACAGTTCTGACAGAGGAATGGCTGATTGATTTATTCAAGTAACATGTTCATCTCCTATGGGTCCATTTTAAGAAATGCAAACACTGTGCAATTGTGCCTCCAGGCAATGTATACTTTCATTTGTTAAAGAGGTGCATTTCTCTTCTCCCTTCATCCATTCCAATAGCCTAACTTAATAAAATAACTAGTTTCCTTCAAGAGTGTATTTTCATTCTACTGACTGAAATAATTCCTATCTATCACACACAGAAATGGAAAAGGTACAAATACACACTTGTTGTTTTGAGGAATATCAACCTTACATAGCATTGCAAGTTGCTAGATTTAAATATCATCTTTCTGAAACATACCTGCTCCTAAAATTTCCTTAATTCACGCATTCAGACAAGACAGAAACAGATGCTATGAAAAAAACACAGCAAAATGTCCCACGCTGAAGTGAAAAGGGGGCCATATTGCATATAGCTAATGCATGCCAGTCACTTACCTCAAAGTTCTGTGGATCCTCCTCTTCTTCTTCTACTTTGATTTCTGTTAAAGATCCACCTGCTTCTCTGAAGTCGGTGATATTCTGCCATTCAAAACTAGATTCGTTTGCAAATCCCATTTTGTCATCCATATCTTCATTGAGAGAGTCATCTAGATCAGATGAAGGAAGATGAAACCCAGCACCTACCATCTTGATGTTTGCATTCAGGCGTTTTCTCTTCATGAGTGCTCTCCAGTCAAGGTACCTCCTTTTCACTTCTGTCCCTGTTCTCTGCTCTCCTTCACCTACAGCATTTACACACTCTGCTATTTCCTCCCAAGCCTTCCGTTTCATCTCATTAATTGTTGTATTAAGTTGTTTCGAAAAGAGTACTTCTCTCCTTTTTCTGATTTCCTTAAGGAGAGTTTGAGTTTCCTGAACGCTAAAATTACTTTTTCTTTTTCTTTTTAATTGTTTCATTTTTTCCAGCTTTAATCTAATAATTTTACCACAGCAGACTACAAGGATTATTTGACGCTAATCAGCTAGTAATACAAATAAAATTTAGCAATGAAAGCAGAGCTCATTTCTCGTGAAATGCTTTTTCTCTTCACTTTGTAGTATTTTCCTATTTGTCAGGCCTCCTAAGAGAAAAAAGAACAAACAAAATAAATCTCAAAGATATACACTGTGTATTTTCCTTTAACGAACTTGGCTCCAAAATCACCAGTTAAGGAATGCATATTCTGAATCGACTGCTCATCTGATAGAAGAAAACAATTTTGTTAAACTCTGAATATAAAGTAGCTACACATAAGCTTCTCTAAACTCATATGAATTATAAATCCATTAATATATCCATGTCACAAACCGTTAAGGTTGAGTTGGTATTTCCATTATAGAAATACAGCTATTTTCCTTCAGCTCGTACAGTTTTGCCAGTTAGGATACGCTTAAGGCTGAAATTTGACATATACATCTCAGTTTGAACATCATTTCCAAAAGAAGCTAAAATTGTTACATTATTACTTCAAAAACAGAATGTTTAGACAAATGAAATTTGAGACATTTTTAAACTACTTCTGTGCAAGAAAAAAAAAAAGCACGTATGTTAAAAGTTGAAGTTTTAGATGTTCTTCTGACTTATCTTAATCATAAAAAAGAACTGAAGCAACCCTGCTGAATAACAGAAACTAACTATTTGAACTAACTGTTCAAACAAAAGCCACACAGTAGAGATGTTTTAATAGAAAATAGATTTAGGAATAAGTCATTACACGCCCATGTTAAAGCCCTCCTCCATAGTCCTCACACTGTAAAAACACCTCAATTCATGTCAGATGTGATCACAGGTTCAAAGTTCAGTGCCTCTGCCCCAGCTCCAGCTAATCCCATGCCTGATGCTGAGGAGAAGGCTCAACCCCATAACACACCTGACATCATGCACACCTCGAAGAGGAAGCAGAAAGTTTGAGCAGGAGAAACATGGGACTGTTACTACAATGATGAATATAGCACAGACCACATTACCAAAAAACAAAAACAAAACAAAAAGAAAAAAAAAAAAAGAGAGACTGAAAATCAACAATGACCCCTGTTCAGACTGCTTGGTAAAGTCCATCTTAGGATTCTTCATGAACTTTCTTTTCAACCACATTAACCTACCACTGTTAGAAGGCAGCTTTAAACCACCAGGGCAATAATTCACTATACTTACAGTTTCAAGTTATGCTTATTATTAATTATTGTATTATTAATCTAGTTTGCCTTTTGTCCACCAGAAGCATACAGCTCAAACGTTATATATCTGATTGCTACTGACTAATGACTAGTGGATTTTATCCTTAAGTAACTTCCCCCTCAGGTTATATAGGATTCTTGTATTACTAAGTATTTTTCTCCTGTTATTCTCCTGAAGTTGGTTAAAACTTACACATCAGCACATCACACAAAAGCTCTCCATTAGGGAGGTAAGGCACATGATAGTTCAGAGATCAGTCTCCATCTCCTATGCACTATTTACTGCAAATAACTGGTTCACGTACAAAGTTTTCTGTATCAAACAACATTCTTTCATACCCAACGCATAAGCATACTGGCATTTTTTTTTTCTCCAATATTGCATTTAGGAAATTGTTTTACTATATTTCCTGGTTGAAATATTGTCCCTAGTGGGAAATCATTTATTTCTGGTGGTTAATAACTAGCCAATATGCAAGACCTGAGTCCCAAGAACAAATCAATTTCATAGAACATAAACCTGCATCAGCATGGACCACTGTATGGTGCTCCCATGCAGCTACCTGGCACTTGACTCCTCAAACTCAAGTTGGAAACTGCCTATTGTTGTTTTAAGATGCAATGCAACTTCCTGCCTTTCTGAAAAGGAAATTGATTCATTTTGAAAAAAGGCAATTATTGGAGAATATACTATCTCTTAGGTTGTTAATGTAGACACTCAGCTTGCCATGACTAGTAATATAAAAAGAAGCAAATAACTTTCTGCAGTTTAAAGTCAGGTTTATACCACAACACAGCACTCTATCTGCTAGAATTACATACTTCATTCCTAACACCCTTTACCTGATCTTCAAGCTATTGCCTTAACCCTCATTATTATAACGTTGCCATGAAAAGATACTTGGGCATTCAAGGAAGCAGTATCATATTTACTTGTGTCTAGCAGCAAGTCAATTTATTTGGTACTTACTGTGCTTTTCAAACCCAAATTGCAATGTTAGTGCTTCTCTGTTATTATGACAATTGAATTTCTTGACCTATCTATCAAACTCTTAAGTTTATTTTGTGTTAAGTGCTATTTTTTTGTTCGGTTGATTAAAAAAAACAAACTTGAAAAGCCATTGAGCAGGTAAATTCTACAGAAAAGTTGCCAGTACACAGAAAGAATTAAGACCACTTTTAGAAGTATCACTGTTAATACACGTATTCTGGATTGATAAATAAAGCCAAACTCTTGGTGCCAGGTACTTCGTGTTTACTTCAGAAACTGTGGATGCGCGTGTGTGTGCCTGTCTGCCTGTTTCCCAAGAAGTATTACACTGAGCTCTTACAGCACAGTTTTTCTGACTTCTCACTACCAAGGCACTGAACCTTTATTTAACGTCAAACCCTGCTTATGTTTACTGAACTTGGTAGAATTTCACATGCTTGATTCTAAGCAGGTACCTAAGCAAACATCCAAGTACTAGCTATTGGACAATGGGTCTGACTTTCCAAAGTACTGGATAAATCAAACTCTTAGAAGTACTAATAGATACTTAACTGTCTTTTTTCTTAACATAAATATTAGACTCTTGCCAAATCAAAGCTGTTTTCATCTCAAAGCAAACACTGGCTAAGTCCTTTACTTAGTCCCAGCTGGGATCAACAAGGTTCTGGTCATTCCAGTAACTGGGAATCACAGGATTTTAAAAACTCATTTTATTTCTTTTTAACCCTGGCCCTTCCTAAATTCCTCAGTGCTAGCATGGCAGAGGAAAGTAGGCACAATCACAGGGGGAGGAAAAAAAAAAAAAAAGAGAGAGAGGGCGAGGGGAAAGGAGTGTTTCAAATCAATTTTTCATCCTTGTTATCTTCTAAATATAATTCTATATGAATATGGAAAATACAGACAACTGAGTTTTCCTCTTAGCTCCAGGTCAGGTTGACTTAAAAAACACAAAGGTCAGGCTACTCTGCAGGTCAGTCTCACTGCTACTCACCCAGATGCTCTGCGTTACCTGCCCAGTCTCCCCTTCCACTCTTGAAAACTCCTGACAGTATTCCCTTACTTGCGATTTTCTTTTAGACTTTTTTTTTTTTTGCTATAGCAAGATAGAAGCTTCTGAAAGCAACTACAAAGCCTACCCATTTTAAAACTCATGGCTAATTGATAAGCACATCTTACCTTTTCTCTTTCCTTTCTGAAAGTATATTGCCTTGTTAAAAATGTTTCTTTTCTAATTAATTCAAGTGGTGTTAATGTATTGTCTTAACATTATATTGACTTCCAGATTTGGATCAACTCCACTGTGGGACTACTTACCTTTCTGATATATTAATAAAAAGCAGTATTATTTAACTAAAGCTGAGGTTTGTAATATTCTGGTTTCTGGTATTGCTAGATGGTGCCCAGGATATTACTTTTTAATTCAGAAAAATGAACTGTTACATGCTTGAAGTTTTTAAGGGGCAAGGACAGGTAATAAGTCTAAAACATGGAAATGCATATATTCAGCAATAATTCTAGACAAACATTACAGCTTTTTCCAAAGAAAAAGCACATGGTGATAAGAGCAGAGGTGAAAAAAGTCCAGTTACGTGACAGAGAAATCTCTGGGAAGTAACAGAATACAAACAGCCCTTACATGACTAGTCATGCATCCCATCACATGGCATGGGGCTCGCTGCAAATGCAAAAGTCTGTTTGCATATTTGCACCTTTTGGGTAGAAATGCAACCTGCTGGCCAGAGAAACAGAAACACTGTTGATCATGAGAGAACAGAAAGCTTTCAAAGGGCTTCCAGGTAAGACAGCAGCATGATTCTGTGAGTTTGATGCAGTCCTGTCAGGCAGAAGCAAGCGAAGGTTAAGACGGTCCTCGTATCTGGACTAAAGAAGACGAAACTACTTGTCAGTGTTGAAATGAAACAGGTATTGCAAAAGTGAACAGAACGTAAATACGCAGACCAGTAGTAACTGCAAAGTACAGACCGACAGACGCATCCACATTCTATGCCTTTTTGTGTCCTTTGCTCACATCTTACTGTGTGCACATGCTGAAATGGAGCACTTAAAGCCGCAACAAAAACCCCACAGCCAGAATTAGCCAAACACCCCCCAAACCCCATGCGCTCACCAGGGCTGAAGGACTGTTGTTAGCATTAAGCTTGAATTGCCCTCTAGAAAAACCTGACCTTTATTTTAATTATTATTATACCTACATAGTTCAGCTTTTTTCTTTTACAACTCTCAGAGATCAAGACTAAGAATTAAGTTTTAAATGAGGAAACCCTGCAGCCAATTTTTCTGAAATTTAAGATTTTTAAATTTTAAGCTCCTTGGAAAGGCTCTGCACGAGATGATGAAGCCCGGGGCTTTCTGGAAGCCCTGAGGCGCGATCCCTCCCCCCTCGCTGGGGCCGTGACGAGCCGCGTTCGTTCCGCGAGGGTCTGGCGGGGCGCCGGAGGCCGGCCCTGAGGGAGACCGCCGGGCCCACAGCCCCCTTCCCATGGGGCAGGGGGCGCGGAGCCGCGCCGGGAAGGCCTCCCCCGCCGGCAGCCCCTCCGGGAGGCCGGGAGAGGCGGCAACAAAGGCGGGCCGGGCCCGCGGCCCCTCGTGGCGCCGGTCCCCCCCCGGCCCGCCCCGCCCCGCCCCGCCCCGCTCCCCGGGGAGCCCCGCGCGCCGCTCACCTGCACCCACCTCGCCCCGCCGCGCCACCGGCCCTTTAACGCCCGCCGCCCGTCCATTGGGCGAACCGCGTGCCTGTCAGCCCGTCCCGCGCGCCTATTGGTGGGCTGGGCCCGTCGCTTCGTTTTTACCCCGCCTGCCCGCCCGCCCGCCCTCCCTCCAGCCGCGCCGAGGCGCTCCCGGTACGCGCTGGGCGCTGTAACAGCTCTCCCCGCGGAGCCGCCGCAGCGCGCAACCCGCGGGCGGCCGTTGGTTGCAGCCGCTGCTTGTCTTGAGGATGCTTTGCGGTGATTGGCTAAGCGCTGATGAAGCCCGCCTCCCCTTCAATGAGCTTCCGGCGGCGGGTTTCTCGCCGGGTCAGTGAGGCGGAGGGCGTGGTCGGGGGCGTGGCTGGAGGCGGGGCCTGACGCTCGGTCTGCGCTGCGCCGCGCCCCGTTACCGTGGTAACGCGGCCTGTGCTAGGCTGCGGGCAGGCAGCGGGCTGAGAAATAAACTTACTATTTATCACTTGGTTCATACAGCTTCTGGGGATCATTGCTGTGGTGGTTAAACTGAAGCCTCCTTTAAGTCGTTACTTTATCGTTTCAGCCCACAATTCTGGCAGTGGAGTTCCTGAAATGTTTATACAAACCAAACATAGAAACACTACAAAGTTCTGTCAGCCTGCAGAAAATGATATTTTGATGCTATACTTGCCCATTGTGTATAAAATACCGTAACATTTTCATAAGGAAAATAGTGAAGTAGGGTAATGAGGCCATGCCATGTTATTGGCAATATATTATACTGTATATTGTGGTATTTTTACAAATCCCATGCATGACCTAGGCTTTAGTTTATGCTATTTTATTTTGACACTGCTCAGAAGTAAGATGCAAGCAAGCCCTAAAGATCTTGTAAACTTGTTCAACATAAATTCAGGTGTAATAGGTGGAAAGAGAGTGGAATTCATTACAAGTCTGAACCTCTGCCAATTGCAAAAATAATTACTGCTAATTATAACTCACTGAGTATCCCTCTTTCATTGTGAAGTACAAAAACAGTAAACGTCATTACTGCCCATTAAAATAATTTGAACTAAGAAGCATAAGATTTCATATGGTAGCTGTGCTCATAATTTTAAATAGATCTCTTTTCTCCCCATTGTTATTCCACTATTACAGAGACTCTTAATCAAAGGTGAAAAATATTGGTGAAATATATACCAGCTTCCTCCACCAACAAGTCCTTAGAGCTCCTTCATTCATGTGAACTCTCTTGAATTTACATATTGTTCGACTGAAGCCTAAGAAAAATACAGTTATAATCCCAGAATCTGTATGTTGTTTTGCATGTTGCTGGCAATTGTAAGAAATCATCTCATAATTTGACATTGTCATAATTTGACAAACATCTACAAGTCTTATGTACTTCTGTAATATGCAGAAAAGTAATCTTCCAAATAAGCAGAAGCTTTTGGTTATGAACCCACTACGGAACCAGTCTGCCCAGGAATCATTCAGCACCCCAAGCCTGCCTGCCTTTGTGCCAGATTTGCTTGTCATGGGCTGCAGCTCTGCCCGGTGTCTGCTTTCCTTCTGGCTTTATACTCACTCACTCCACATGTAGTGCATTTTGATAAACTTCATTATGTCCAGACTCTGGTTTCCTGCTTTTGATCACAGTGAGAAAAGCCGTGTCGTACAGTCTGCTTCACATACAAACTGTGCAAGTCCAAGGTGAATTAAAGGTTTCTGTATCTGTCAAACATACATACACAGTTTTCTTCTGACTGTGCGCAGGGTTACATAACTACAGCTTTCAAATTTGGTCTGCAAATTCATTGTTCAATGTAAGCTTTTAGCTTTGTGAACGCTGTTGGAGTGCCTTGTACATGCCTTTTGCTAGTTGTGGGGCAAAGGCCTTGGGAGATTGGAGTATCATTTTTTATTGCTGTAACTCTAATTTCTCTATACAGTGGTTTGAAGGTTGCTGAATTTTAAGTTCTGGAAGAATATACGACAACATAGGGCTCCCCCATTTTGTATTAATGCCATTGCTGCACCCGTTGCACCTGAATTTTAAAGTAGCTTATATCCTTTTATTTAAAGCAATTTTAAGCAAAATAAAGTAGTATGGAAGCCCATTTCAGTCAAAATAAATACCTAATCATTTGCAGTACTTAAACTGTTAAAAATGCTACATACCAATGTGATCTAGTTGCATCCAATAAAAATATACCAAGCTAAATAAGTACTTTGCAGTCAATAAATCTTAGCGCTTTTCAGCAGACAATCAGTTTGGCTCGGTAGGAGCAAATTGATATACAAAGGATATACAAAGTCCAAGGATAATTAAAAACAAAACAAAACAAAACAAAACAACTCTCACTGCAGTTTTTTATGCCTGCTAATTGCATTCTTGGTCATAACCTTATATTCAAAATGTTCTTAATTTGACAAAACTTACTTTAATTGTTAACCTCATTAGAAACATTGTTGATTCTCTGTATTTTGAAACTCAGTGGAAAACAACAACAACAACAAAAACAGACCTGAGAAGGATTCAGTTGCTCAGTGCTTTATTTCACAGAAGAATGAACATTTCAGCAAACATACAGTATCGCACTTTCCACATATCAGCAGAGCCCAGGCAGTAGCAAAATGTTACTGATCTCTATGCTGTATTGGATGTTAGAAGGGGAAAAAAAAAAAAAAAAAAAAGTAAACTGAGCATAACGTTCAGATACAAATATTGTCAAATATATCCCTGGTTTAATTCCGTTTTAATTAAAGTAGATCTTATGCTGCCTCCTGTCGGTCAACTACAAACAAAAACATCTAAAATTAGACTCCACGTTTCAAAATGCAAACAGCATATCCTATATCCTATACCTTACCTAACAGTTACTACTAATCAGAAGAGGTATACAGCTTTCTTAATGGAGTAATACCAGGAATAAATCTGACCCAGTAAATCTACTCCATTTTTAAAATATAATGATTTTCTAACAGCAGTAAACTGACTTACTAGTAATGTATTTAGAATATAGAAAATAAATTCATTAGCACATAAATAATGATCATCAGGTCTGTGCAAACATAATCAATATAAACACCTGAATAATTGATATTTATTATAATTCAACCAATACGATAACATTACCAAAGTGCCATAACGTTTTGATAGCATTCTTTAAAAATTAAGATTATTCCAATATAATCATTACTGGGTATTGAAGTCCCACATACAATATATTATCTTAATGTGTATTATACTGGTCATGCTTATAATGTGTTCTGTGACATATAATAGACAACTATTAGAAATGTTTTGGTTACATCATTTAAGTGCAAATAGCATATACTTTTACATGCAATTTGAATGTTTTAAACATTTTACTATATTTCAGTGAGAACATAGGTAATCATTAATCTAGTCATGGACTGTTTTTAGAGGAATGTACATTTGCATAAAGTTCTGTGAGCTTTCAAAAGTCAGAAAAAATATAGAAAAAAATTGCACGAATTTTGGGATCTTTTTTAATTCCATAGCTGCTGTGTAAAGTCAACTAAAAATATCTATTTGATCCAGACTTACAGAAGTAACTCGAGCAAATAATCCATATTCTTTTGAGTAGTGTAGTTGACTTCACTGAGATTTCATCTGTGACTGGGTATTAATCACAGCATGTGGAATATAGGCCATTAGTCATATCATAAAGCCTTGTTTCTAACCATGACTTTCTAGCACAGCTGCTTCTGCACTCAGTTCCGCTATCAGATTTAACCCTTGTATGTGAAACTACAGCAAATAGCCTTTTTATTCCTCCTTGGGCTTTCCTACATAATAGAAGAAATTTCATTCTATTTCACAGTAACATTTTACAAGCAATAGTGTAAAATAACTGACACTACCACTTTATTTCTTGATCACCGATTAAGACAGCTAAACTCCATTTGAAATCCATGAACGATTTGTCGGATTGGGAACTGACATTAGTTCCTGTGCAAATCTCGCGTAGAATATTAAAGAAGCATGTGTTTTTCCAAATAAAGCTGCATTGTTTTCACTATATATATATATATATATATTGTATAATTTACCACATACGCCATTGCTCTGTCTGATGTCATGTGATAGAGGTGTGTGCGTATAGCAAGTAGCTGGATGGAGGACCACCAGATAAAATGTGCTGGAAGGAAAAACTTGGAGGAAAGAGCATCACCTGAATTTGTGACCGACTCAGTGCTGTTTATGCGGCCCAACAATTTGGTCAGGACAGTGGCAATTGAAAATAACTCGCACTTCTCTAGTCTCTTCCAACTTGCATAGCTGTTTATACCCATGTGCTATGGGCATAATGTCACTTTTGTCATTGCATAAATTGCATACTTATTACTTGGGTATAAAAACAGCACGAAAGCACAAGCAAAGAATTAGTATTTCTGATGGAAAGTGACAAGTTACAATAATTAAAGGTTAATGAAGTCTCTTTGCTACCTTGAGTAGCCTTATTAAAGCTAAAACTACTGTTCTCCTGTATGTCTATTTATTTGTCTCTTGATGTTTCAATAAGCAGAAATAGTTTTCTCCATCTCTCCTAAACTATTCAATACATTTGGTTTGCACTAATGAAAAGTAGTTGTGTTCCAGTACAAAAATACTTGCATTTCCATATGGTGATTCTATAGGGTACCTGTCTAAGTGTAGTTATAACATGAGTTGGAGACTCATGATGAAAAGAGCAAAATAAATGTGAAAGTTAGTGAAATACTACTACAACAAACTATTTACTTCTACAGAACTGACACATACCTTAATAGAAATTACTGAGGGGGGAAGGTTCCACTAGCAATAGGTTATCCAAATGTGCATAATTTTCATTTACATCCTTATGAAAATATTTATGATAAATACTATGTAATTTTTTAAAGATACCTGATAAGTAATAAAAATCACAGAATTGGAGCTTGCCATTGTTTGCTGTCTGAAAGAGAAATACATTGCTAGGTGATACCAAGCTTTAAGCACGAATGTTGAGCTTGACTTTTGCAGACAGTACATGCAGCAGAGATGTGATAACGAAATTACCCTACTTGCCTCAAGCCGTGTGAAAGATTTTTTAGCTACCTCACTAAATTTTGTTCATTTTTCAGCTACTTGGAAAAGACGTGCTTTGATGTTTAGAACCATTTTGACTGGCATAACACAACTTTATGGCTTAAGGGCTCCCAAAATGTTATTTAAATATTTGGAAAGAAAGAAAATTCTCAGGCTGTGGAAGATTACAAACGAGTTTATGAAACCTAGCTAATGCCAGTGTCCTTCCGTCAGACACAGGTCCCAATTTGTATGCATGAGATCAAATTTACTTCACTATGTATGCCTAGACTAATAGTAATACTGAAAGTCCATTACAATTTTAACGTGATGATTACTGTAGGAAGTTTCTCAAGCAATATATTATGTAGTGTTTACCATGTAATATTTTAACACTTAAAATTACTATGAAGTACAAGATGGAAGTGTCATTCATTTAAACTGCTATAGAAGTAAAAAAAAAAATTAAAAAAAAAATAAGGGGTTATTTCACTTCAGAATACTATTTACTTTAAGTATCGGGAGTTATTTATGTAACACTGTATTTTGTGTATGACAAGATACAAACTTTTCCCATAGTTAACTGAAGCAACAACTAAAGCTGACTGTACAGCTTGCTGCTTATCAGACAGCACTGCAGACTTCAGAGATGGAAGACTTCTGTTCAAAGCATTTTTTCTTGCAGCGACTGAGGTGACCACCTGTACAGCAAAGTTCCCACAGGAATCATCCACCCTGTAGAAATCTTTTTCGCCCTGCAGAATGGTACCAAGGTTTTTCTTGCCACAGCTATGGGATGACAACGGAAAGTACAGCTACTACTAAGGCACAAGGATGGAGAAAAACTGGTCAAACAGAAGAGCTGATGTAAGATGACAGAAATTATCAGTCTCTTCATGTTAGATACCTGGTTTTAATGCTGTGAAGGTCACTTTGGCTTTTGCCTTTGCTAAGGTCATTCTAATAAGATAAAGCTGACAAAAAAACAACGCATGAATGTAGATTTCTTTTAAACTTCAGTTACATAGGGAAAACAGTATCGCAAGCACTTTTCTCACTCAGCAATTTGTCTCCTAGGTCAACTGTGATTATTACAGAAATAATGGCACATTACAAGATGAATTCTTCATAACTTCTTTCTTGAAATGTAGTGTTTTGAAAATTAATCAGATAACTACAGAGAAGACTTGTATATAAAACTAAAAAATACTTTATATATAATGGCTAGCATTAATGACAATTTTATGGACCCTTTCAAAAACAACTCTATAGCTGACAATTTAAACTGAATAACTTAAAAATAGTACATAGTTTTATGCAAATTAATACCTAAAAATCTGTTCTAAAACTTGTGCATTTAAATAGATTCATCTGACTCAAGAGTTTCAAAATTCTCCGGAGCAAATTGTCATTACAGATGACCAGGGGTCCCTATATTTATTAAACTGAATGACCTGACAGTAAAACTCAGTTAAGGCTCTTGGCATTGGGGAAACTTCTTCCCACTCAGACCTACTGCTGTGGTAGACTTGAACTTCATCTGTGATTTCTTCTGGAGCATAATCACCACCTAATATATAAATTTTGTCTTCTGTCCCAACTGCGCCTGCATTAAAACCAGCACATTCAAAAGATCCTTCCCCTTTCCATACACAGGTTTCTGGGCAAAAGCTGTAGACCTTGTAGGTGGAGAGATCACATATATACAGCGTGCAGTTCACTGGAACAGCTTTGATTAGAGTTGCATGGAAAAACTGCCCAAATTCTGCTACAAGCTCCGACCACTGATCAGTCATAGCATTATACTTAAAGAAACAGTCAAGAGATGGATTAAAGGCATCAGTAATCTCTACTTCTGAGCCAAGGACGTAAATTATATTCTGACATGCACTTGCTTCTGGATAGTAGATACCTCTTGGTAACTGGCTTACAGATTTCCAGTCTTTGGAAATAGGATTATAACATTCTACATCCAAAAGACTTCGGGTTTCTTGAGCTCCTCTGGTCTTTCCACCTATTACAAACAACTGGTTTAAGGTTACAACAGATGTGTGCATTGTCCTTGGCTTTGTCATAGCTGACACGATGGAGAATTCGTTGCTGACTGGGCAATAGCACCAGGTTTGGTCCGTGGCATCATGAAACGGTTCAGCAATATGAAGCCTGACGGTCCTATAGCAATTCCCTTTACATCCTCCAGTTATAAATATTTTTTCTCCATAGCTAGATAAACTTGACCCTGGAAGATCAATCATGTGTGTATTTGGAAGTTCTTTCCATTTATCTGTTTTGATGTTGTAGCAAAATGTATGCCGGTTTTCTCCATCTTCATCAGTTTTATGAACAAATATGTATTTTTCTGTTGTTGAAGGACGTGCATCTGGAAACAGTCCACTAAAGTTTTGCACGCTTTTAACTGCATCATTGATTATTACTGAACAATTAGCACTTTTCAGTAAATATTCTTCAGAATGCAGAAAGTCTTGCAAAGTCTTTTCAGGTAACTGGTGTAGTCTCACTTTTTGGATCAAATTAGGCAGATATTTCTGTCGCGTTTCTAAGTTGTGTTTGGTCCACTGAAGGACAGCTTTCAACACTGATTCTTCCTCAGGGACATCTAGTTCGTCAGCCTCAAGACATTTTTGTAGTATCTCAAAATTAATCTCCAAGAAGTCACTTGATCTGAGTAGCAGGGAGAAGTGGTGCTGTACAAAATCTAGTGCATGATCAAATAAGCGGTCGGAGCCATAACTTTCTGATAGTGATAGCAACTGTAAGCAATTCACAAGATCAATACTTTTTATTAGAAAGTCACTGCAAGCTTTGGAAAGGAGTGAAACTTGAAGAAATGATGACAGCTGGAAGAGCATTTCCACATTATCATTTGTTATCTCTGTTTTTCCTGTGTAAGCATAATCAAGAAAAGCTTTCACTGCCTTGGGTGATAGATTACTAATAGTAACATTGCCATCATCTCGTTCTTTCATATTAACTTCAAACATGGCTCTGTGAATAAAATACAGAAGATATACACAGAAATTAAGGATCTAGCAAACAGAAGAGAACGCTGATGTGAGAAGGAGGAGATAATAAGGTGGGATGGCTGTATAGATCTAAAATGTGAAGGTTATCAAAAATAAGAACACATTTGCTTGATATGGTAGCAGACATAAAGCAGTGGTGATAAGAACGTATTCAAGGCGATAGCTCATAAAAATGATAGCAGCAGCTGTGTTTTCTATGGATTTTCAGAGTGAGATGAAGTCTACAGCTCTCAATGGGAACAAAGATGTGAAAATGTTAGGGGCAGCATCAGTTTCAACGCTGAGAAAGAAAGGCAGATTTAAAAAATATATAGCAAGAAACCAAAATGATTTAGGTCATGCACTGTGGATGAATACAGAAAATTAAGAGAAAAAAAGGCCTTCAAAATTGCAGGCTGGAACAAATGGCAGGATGGATGATGGGTGCACTCCTCAGTAATTAAGTGGGCGAGCGGTGAAAGAGGAGAAAAGTATGAAGAACCTTCATTTTTGCTATAGAGTTGACAGATAGATTTATGGGTACAGGCAGATGTCAGAAAAATGAGGTTTTGACGTAGTATTGGATGATAAAATGAATCTTGTGCTGAAAGTGGATTGTGACTGAATACAAACAATGGTTGAAATTATTAAACAAACATTATTGCTCAGTAGGTCTGTCCAAATTTTACTGCAACTCTGAGTATTTTATTACTAAATATGCAGTAACTAACATATAATAGCAACAGCTCCTGAATTTGACAAATGATATTAGAGAAAAAATTAGACAAATGATTCCAAATACTAAGTATATCATCTGGATTATTAATATATCAAATGTAGTTGCTATTAATAAAAGGAGCTCTGTTACACAATTAGTATCTGTATAGCATGTGATTTGTAAAATCCCATACTTCTATGAAGCCAAAGAGGAAAAAAAAAAATCACTGTGTATAGCATACTCTTTGGAAAGTGAAAATCTGGTAAAGCAGCAACTCACCTGACCTCCTGAACAAGAAGGTAAAATTACAGTAAGAAACTTACATCCCAAAGAACTTTTTACATACTCAACAACCCAATCTTTTGAATCCTTTCCTCATTGACCCAAGAGCTATGATATAAATCTCTAAGTTGTAGAGTAAAATGGAAAGGATGCTGGATGCCTAGGAAATGCACTACAGCTTCACTTACACACAATAGCAACTGAGTGATACCAGTAGGAGGAAAGCAGTCTAGGAAAAGGCTTTGAATCTGAAAGCTAAAGTGTAGGGAGCAAAATATTGCTGAATATTGGGTATACAAAATGAAAACAAAACTAAGAGAAGTCCAAAAGCAAGAAATATCATTTTTCAGATGAAAAACCTTTGATCTAGTGGACGTGGGTACTTTTTATTCCATGAAGGTAGTAAATGGGCCTTGCATTCCAGGACAACTTATGAATTCGATGGCTGCTGTTAGCAGCTGTTACATGCAAACCCTCCTGGCAAATTTTAACCTGAAATGCCTGTAGGTAGTAAAAAGGCCACGTTACCATGTGCTTACTCCAGTTCTAAAAATTAATGCTGGAAGCTCTTTCATACTAATATTCCTTTCTACCAGTGTCTTCGTGTTTCAGTAAAAAGTGTACTTGGAAACAGATTTTCAGCATGGAATTGCATGACTGAGTCTTACTAATGAAAAGCTCAGCAAAGTTCTTCATAAATTTATATTCTGTATGTGAATAATCTGTCCCTTAAGAATATATAGCGTTAAGTACCAGAAAGAAGATCACAGATTTGTTTCATGCTGAAAGGCTGAACTCTGTAGTTTAGAAAAACGTATCAGATATCTGATAAATAATTATGAAGACAAACAGTGCTACGCTGATCACTCATCTTACTACAAAAAAATCCAGCCCCACTCCAAAACCATGAACAATTTACCCACAATTGTTCAATGCAAAATGTATATGGAATCAACCTGTTATGTTTCACAATGTAAATATGCCAAAGTACATAGACTGTCCCAAACAAAGTCAAACAATTGCAGACCTTCAGGTACAGATACAGGCAACTTATTTAAATTCTACCAAACAGCAGAGTCAGTTAAGGTTTGCTATCTTTATTTCACAGTACAGACTGCTGTTTGAATCTAAAATTCATAGGGTACTCATATCACTTTGGAAATTTAACATTGCAATTTCTTTCTCTTTCTTTCTTTCTCTTTCTTTCATTTCTCTCTTTCTTTTTCTTTCTCTCTCTTTCTCTCTTTCCTTCTCTCTTTCTCTCTCTTTTTTTTTTAAGTATCCTTAATATGATGTTTGACCACTTTGATTAAAACCCTGCAGACATGTGAAAACTGTGTTGATTTATCTTTTAATTTTTGGTATTCCTTCCCTCCCTCTCAGAGAACTTACAATCCATTTCCTACAAAGTCACGCCAAAATTATGTTTACCTGAAAAAATCACTGCATGCTGCCAGTACACAACGATGACAAGGAATTATTTCATCTTTCACAATAATTTTAAAGTCAAAAAATATATTTTGTTCTCTGAACTTTTGTAGTACTTTTAGAATTTGTTGTCCATGACCTTCAGCCACTAAGGAATTGATTTTACTTTCAGGAACAGAAATTCCATTGCAAATAGGTCTGCTAATGTAATCCCGTTGATTGGCCATGTTTTCTTCAATCTACTCCTGAAATGGAAAAATAAGTAATTGATTTTAGAGTCTCATTATTTTTGTAATCAATATGCCATAAAACACAAATCCTGAAGTTGGTTTGCAAGTCGTATGTACAGTTCTAAATTTAAGTGACTTTTACATTGAATTTGATAATAATACTTCTACTTTGCAAAATACGTAAAGAAGACATACTTTGAAAAGTAAAATATCTGACGTAGCAAAAAGCATATCTACAAATAGTACCTACCTGTAGGATTTTTTTCAATAGAGTCCACAGGGAACATACCAAGGAGTGCGATATAGATTTTAATTGTCATGAAAGAGAGTATTCCTAGGCTTACCCTCAAAAAAATAAACACTTATAATTTGATGAAAAATGAAGATGGAAAAGGAGAATTTCATTACATATTTTTAGATTTTAAGAAGGTTCATTTGCATACTACAAACCCCCAAACTCAAAGCAGACCAATGGTCTTTCTAAGGCTTACAGAGCACAGGAGATACAGGCTCCTGGATTCCCGTTAGGCATTCCAGACAAAAATAACAGCACAAACACAACAGCCTGGCCTAACCACACGATTGGTAGGGGTTACCAGGTGGGGTCATTTAGAGACAGTTTGGTGACAGTACAGCTTTGAGTGTTTCAGCAATTGACACTGACTTTACCTTGCAATCTCTACTCTTGCCCCTGAAGCTGTCTGTTTGCTTACGGCTTACCCTGCACGCTGGGAGCTCCATTTACAGTGATGTACATTAACTGGGTTCAGAACTGATTTAATCTTAAGACAGTGCAATCTCCCTTTCAGTAGACAAGGTTTTCTAGTGAAAAGCCCTATACTGAATAAAGTGCATGGTTTGTACAGTAAGTTGGGCTTTGCCTTTTTTTTTTTTTTTTTGTAAATTAAAAATATTTTATTCCACTTACATGGCATAACAAAAAATACTTCATATAAATATAAATATATTTAATATAAAAATATTTTCTATTTATATTAAATATTTTATATTTTATAAATATAAAATATATTTAAAATATATAAATATATTTTATTTACACCTATACTGAGGGCTATTCATACTGCTTCAGACGCATAAACTGGCCTTGCTGGAAACTTGTGTCAAGCTCGCCTATTTTAAAGCTTAAGGAAACATGGCACAGTTTTTCTATTAGAGGATTCTGCTTCCACAATTCCAATTACAATTAGCAACAGATAATGGCCCACCTGAATTGACAAAGAAGGGGATAAAAAAATCCAAGCCAAACACGGAGACCATAAAAATACCGATTCTGTTTTTTAAATTTCATGAAAAGGCTTATCTAATCAGGTGATACATTCAGAACAAACTACGCCATCAGGCAGTCTTCTTCATGGGAGGTACTTTCACAGCAGACTGATCTATGCTTTTATCTAGTCAGGTAGCTCCAACCACAAATAGACCTCCATGTCTCCTGGAATAGAAGAGATCCATTGATCTTGCTCCCAGCACTGGCACCCTTGGAGCAGGCATCTTCTCCTTGCCATGGCCAGACAATCTCATGTATTCACTCTTTCCATTCTAAGCCTGAGGAACTAGGAAAATACAGAAGAACAAGACCACCGTTTATTCTGATAATACATGGCCTCATAAACCCCAACTTCCATAAATCATAAAGCTTTTTTTTTGTGTCAGAATTCTCTAGAATACCTTTTTCTTATGACCTTCAATTCTACTCCTCAAAAGACTGAATCTGGAAAAAGCAGAGTCATTTCAGTAAAATTAGTTTCTCACAATTCAATGAAACTTAAAATAAGTGAATTTCAGGGTTTAATTAGCATTATATATTTTTTTTCTAAAGGAAATGTAAACCTTTTCACAAAATTCTGGAATTGATAATAGATAGTAGACATGTTCCTCCTTTTACATGTAATTTCTATATCAAGCTCTGACTTACTACTTGTTTTCTGTGGGTAAAATTACCAGTTTCAGTAACATTTATCTTTGTATAAGGAACACAGAAACATCTAATGTCATCAGGTCCATCTCTGCAGGCAAAGACATCATATAATCACTTTCATAAAAGCATATATTTTCCTATTTTTCTTTTACCACCACTATTTCCACTGAAAAGCTATCCCACTACTATTGATGACAAGACTGCAAGCATTCTTTTAAGTACACATTCAATTTATTAATGCTTACGCATATTTGTTCTTCTGACAAAACTGTTATTTGACTTAATTTTCCTTTGTGATATTTAGTCACTCACAATGATCAAGTGACGATATCCTCTTTTTCATCTACTTTTGTTAGGATGAATTAAACAACTGTCAAAATTTCTAAAGCCATTTATGAGACTGATTTTTTGTTTTGCTTATTATTTCTTGCAGCTTTTTCTTCATTCAGTCCAGTTTGAGCTCATCTTTCTTTCATTGTTATCAGATTTATTGTACAGCACGATGGTTAAATTCTCAGCAGCGTCTCACTACTCATCCAGTGCATCTTAATCCTAATCTGTGATAGCAGTGTCTCCTTATTTTGTATTAAAAGCAATTTTCAGTGATGTACTGCAACTGGTTTTGTCCACCATTAAGGAAGATATACAGAATACTGTGCTTTGTCACTCCTTCCTCTGCTCCACTGAAAAAAAATACATCAATTCTCATTTCCCCTGTAGCGAATTCCTGCTTTACATGATATTTTTGGTACTATTTTACCAGTTTGACCAATCTGTTCATGATTTTAGATCCCTACAAAATACCTTGAACAATTCAGCTAAAACTTTGTATGTTAAAAACAGAGCCAAGTAGTATTTATAATTATTTCATGCATCTTCTACAAAGTTGTATGAATTAATCAATAGTTGCAAATACATTGATAAATATTTGATCAAGTTCCTGACAGCAGAGTTAAAACATGGGGGTGCAGACATATGCTGTGTAGGTCTGGAGTTCAGAAAATCTGGGCAATGAGACTCCTTATTTTTGTTCCTTTTAGGAACACAGAATTCCAGTTACAGAGTCTGTCTTTATGTCGATTACCATGAACCAAACTCCAGTAGATGGTTCATTAGACTTGGGATCTTCTACTTTAATTTCTTAACATACAGCTGTGTGCCATATAGCCTCTTCCCAAGGCACACAAAAGCTACACTTTCTCAGGCCCTCTTCCATCACGCAACCCCACAGATACTCGTCACACAACAGCCTTCTGGCACCTCTTATAATGTGACACATCAGACCCTCAGTGCTGGCATATGGGGCTGGGTACTGCCTGCTCTGAGACCAAACGTGGTCTCTGATGTGGCCAGACTGAAGGTTCCCCACCACTCGGCAAAGCTTCTTTGCTCACGTACTGAACGTTTTCACATCTTGTACTGATGAATGCCACATTTTGGTCACTGGGTTGACGCACAACTGGCCATAAGAATGGCAAGACCCACGGCATCCCGAAGAGGTCGGGAGGGACAGATTACAGGCTCAGGAACGCTTCAGCTACCTGCCATATGGCCTCCTTGCTGAAGACGCCCTGACAGAAGGGAGCCTTGGGTTGCTGTCTAGGTTCGTGCTTGTGGGCTCCATCTGGTCACGGCTGATCATCTTCCACTCTTACTGTACGGTTATCCCCTTTGTTCTCACTCTGCCTTCTCAAAGGGAATTTTATTATTGTTTTTTCCAGTTTCAGAGTTCTGTGTATCTTTAAGTATCAGCCCAGCTTTCTAAAAAATGAAACCAAACCCCGTTAAAGTTTTACTACATGAAAGTCACATCTGCACCGGCCACTGCAATGACATTTGACAAAGACGTTTATTTAAGGCCGACCCCACTTAACACATGATCAGGAAGATATTATGTGTACCTTCCAAGGCTCAGACTTCCACTTGAGATGTGAGGCATTCTGCACACCTGACAGCTGTATGGCAAGAAACGGCCAGCTTATGTCTGGCCACAAAGTAAGCCAAAACAGCAGGCACCTGAACAGCAGGAGGTGGGGACGGTAAGGTAATGGCAGTCGTTAGGGTGGATGAACTAAGGGAACACCTTATGGGAAGAACAAGGTAAGAGCATTCTCACGGTCCATTACAAAGTACAATAGAAAGGACCCAGACCTCTTTAGTTCTGCTGTTCACAAGGCCCTCCATTTCAATACTGCCCTTTTCCCAAAAGCAGTCTAGAAAATAATGAGCTAGACGACCCAGGTGTCAGGTATCCACACTGAAAAGCGTGATAAGCCTACAGTCAAAATGTGGTATAGGCACATTCCTATTACTATTATCTTATCTCTTTGTAAAAAGCTTCAAGAAAATGCCTAACTGTCCTTAATGGTTGTACACCAAGCACATTGCTGCAACACCACTCCCTGAACTTCTGGAGGAATTCTTTTATCTCACTGATGGTAATGTTACCTTTTCAAAAATAGTTAAAAGATGTAACATCGTTATAAAGATTTTCTATTATTTGGCACCATTGGCAACCCTTCTTAGATGTATTGGTAGTTCTGTGTATGTAAGAAATTGAAATGTGCAATTTATCTGTTTATAGTCTTCCTCTGGGAAGTCCGGCTGCCTTTTTGAGTATCAATTTCCTAATCTTGATGTTTGTAGACTCCTAGACATTACACTAAGAGACTGTAGTCTCTTGGACTGGTACTCCAGACTGCAGTATCTTCAAGATATCTAAGAGACAGCATAATTTAAACTTATACAACTGTCCAAAAACATCCAAGCCAGCCATTTTCTAAATATCTAAACAGCCACACGCTAAAATCATAATCAGTATGCCTCCTATAATAGGTGATAGCACCCATTCTACCAGGTGTGAAACGGCAAAGCAAACAGAGCTGCAGAGTGAGCTCTGAGCACAGACAACCTTTGCTTTGGGTTGTGTCTACTGTGGTTGTCACCAGAGCATTGAACAGAACATAGCCATAGAAAGTACCTGTATTTATACATACTGAACCGACAGCCCAGATAGCCTTAGATGCTGTGACTAACAGGTAAAGCTGTTAGTTACATTTTGTGCTAATGAAGATGAGAATGGTGTGAGATGTGCTGTTCTATGTGGATAACAGAGGTAAGTTACAAGGGAAGGACAAAGGCATGCATAGTAAGAATCGAGCATGAAAACCCTGATAAGGAGGACACAGTACAAAGTGACACTGGAGGAGACTAACACCAAACTCTTTTGATGATTTATAACAGTAAAATAAAAATCTATATAGAAATATATCCAACTTTGTAATAGCCAAACGGATGTTGTTTTGTGAAAGTATACAACATACATAAATATTGTGCCTAAGCTAGCATTTTGTGAGAAAAAAACATGCCAGGGCCGTGCCTGCCTGACAATAAACATGACTGAACCTCTGCAATTGAACAGAAGCCGAGACCATTCCCAACACAATGGACACCAATCTTACTTGACCAGTGCATTCACACAGCACAAATAACATTCTCCGTGTAGATGCTCTCTCCTCTAATAATGCACACATCCAAAACAGTCTAAACTCAACACTGAAGTACCAAATAAGGGTTAACAAAAAACTGTAAAGCACCCTTTAGCTGTTTTATCTCAAAGCACAATATAACTGTGCTGTAGCACTCTCTGTACAGCACTCTCTGTAAATTAAAGAAGAAAAAAGACATTATTTCTTAATAGTTGTTACGTATGAGAACTATCTCATAAGAAACAAATAGCGATTCAAGAGAGCATTACCTTTGTCACTTTACCTGCTCCCAACTTGGTTGGTATGTCTTACTAGACAAAAGGGTTTTAGAAAAGAGAGATTGTAAATGCTGTTATTTTACAGAGTATTTTATGTACCTAGGAACAAAGAATTAAGACAATGAAGATAAAGAAACTGTATTCATTTTTGCGAGGAGGCTTTAGTTTTCTAATACAAAATTTAACTGTACAGAAAGTGTAAGTTTTGAAAAAATACTTCCTCTTACCCTTCAGCTGCTTTAGTGTAGTAAGAATTAGAATGCTATAAAATCTTGGGAGGTTCAGCATGTCAAGTTCAATGTTTTAAATTAATATTTTAAAATTTATTTTTAATACTTTGAGTACTCTACATAGTTATTAAGACGATTTGCTGTTTTCACTCCTGATCTATTCAAAGGGGGAGAAATTAGTAATTTATTGTCAAATTTTAAACACACTGCTCCCCACTACACATCTAATTTAACAGCTCCTGATTCAGCAAGATGAGAATGAGTGGAATAGGTGTCTAAAGGGTACCTTTGGTAATCCTTCTAATTGCTGACTATACAGGCAAGAGTGCACTGAAAGACAATTTAAGTGTAAATATTAAGTAGAAAGTTCTGTATTTTTATATTTTGTTATTGCTTTGTCTTCACTGTGTCAAATATCTGCAATCTAAAACAGCAACAGAATTCCAAGTTCCTGTCTGGAAAATTCAGTGCAACTCAGTCTCACAGCTTTTTCATAAATAAGTGAACATCGCAGAAAATGAATGCTCAGTCAATCATTTTCAGACAATCAAAAAAGATGCATGTGACATTATGAGACATTTACTCCACAAAAAAGTGGCATTTATCAATAATACATACTGAGACAGTACTGTAAGAAGAAAAGGTGACACAGAGACTTTAAAGATTTGAATTCTTTAGAAGTGATTGAAAAAAAGCAGCATGAAAAGGAAAAAAAAATGAAGAAGAAACAGCATGGTACCAGCAGGAAGCAGTGAAATTGCACTGGTTCCTGCAGACATTCCCAATGTGGAAGATTCCCTCTCTGCAAGCAGCAGTCTGTAATTGCATATCCTTTCACAAACACATAAATCCATTAAGACAAAAAAAAATTAATCAGGAGAACTCAAACTGACTGGATTTTATTGTAAAGCTAAACTTCTTAAAATCATCAGGTTCCTTTGGAAATTATTTTTAGATAAGGAAGGTCAAGAATCGTAATCTTCATTTTCCATATAAAAGATGGAATTGAAATGCAATGTTGTACTTCGAATTCTGGCAAAAGTAATAACTGCAAGTTCCAGAAGAGAAAAATCACTGTATTTACTGGGTTTTCTAGTCTTTTAAGCTCTGTATGTGATTAAAAAAAGTTAATCAGATACAGATTATTATTCGTGAGCATCATTTTCCTGCTTTTTCTGACTGTACTAAATCCTCCTCTGCTGTCATTTCACTTTGTGTCAGTGTGGATAACACACAAGGGAGTAGGTATGACATCCCTTGCTTAAGTCACAAGAAAAAATGGGAATCACATTTGAAAAGAAACAAATTACACTGCTGATGCCTTCCTGAAACACTTTCTTCCCCAGCTGTTACTTCAGCATTTAAAATATTTTGCAGAGCCCAACCTGTACGCAGTTATAATTGGGGTTATTTTGGGCAGGAAGACAACAGCTCTCCTGGCCTGGGGGGAAACAGCATTTTTTTTTTTCACATTACAGGGAGCTGGGATGCTGAATAACGACATATTCTAAGAAATGCCTGACGTAACACCACTTTATTATTTTTATTTATCATTTGATGGCTAGCACAGAGGCGCAGCCGAAAACACGGAAGTGCCCAGAAGCGCTGCCCCTTCCCCTGAGGCCCCCAATCCGCAGCCCAGGGGAACAAAATGGCCCCGCCGCTGGTCTGCGGCTGAGGGCACCACCTCAACCCACTGTGCCCCCCACCGAGACACATGACAACGGCCCCAGCAGACCTCTGGGGCGGGACGGGGCCTTCAGGGGCCCTACCCGGGGTGACACTGGCTCTGTCCCTGTCCCCAACCCTGTCCCCCTCCCTGCCCCTGCCCTCACAGCGCCCCGCCCGCCAGGGGAGGGCAGCGCCTTCAGCACCGCTATTGCGCATGCCCACCCTCCCGCGCATGCGCCCTGCGCCGCCTCCCTTCATTCTAAGGGAGGACTCAGCCTGCCGGCCCGTTTTTTCCTCTTGCAGCCCGACTGCGGGCTCCGGGACGTGGCGGTTGCCGGTGCCGCCGCTGCCCCTCTGTAAGCAGCGAAGAGCTGCCTCCCTCCCCACCTCCGCGCTCCCCGCCGAACAGCGCGCACCCACCTGCAGCCGCCACCAGCAGCTCACCGCCCCGCTCTGGCCCACCCCCCGGCGGCAGCCCCGCCAGTGGATTGGCTCCTTCCGGTGTCATTCTCCGCGCTCTCTCCCTCGGAATGGCTCGGCGGGCTGTCAATCGGGATAAAGCCCCGCCCCACCCTCCCATAGAGCTCTGACGGCGCCGCCCAGCCTCCTTCTCCCTGATAAGCCGGCGGTTGGCGCGTTCCCCTGTCACTCAGGGCTTTTCTGGCACCGGATTGGTTCTGGCGGCTCCACAGCTGGGCCCTCCCACCGACCGCTCAGGTTGGGGCGGGGGGGGGCTTGAGGAAAGCGGCGGGGCCTCCTGAGGGGGCCCCGGGTGAGGGGGGGTCGTTGCTGAGGCGGTCCCGGCCGAGGGGGTGATGGGCGGCGTGCGCTGGGCCTTCCCCTGCGCCTCCTGGCGCCCCCGCCGGGAGGAGTGGCTGCTCGCGGCGCGGCTGGTGCAGCCCGAGGAGAAGGAGCGCATCGGGCGCTTGGTGTTCGCCCGCGATGCCAAAGCCGCCTTGGTACCACAGGGAACGGGGCGGGGGGCACCGGGGGCTGCCTCGTCCGTGGGGCCGGGGGGGCCGCGGGCAGGGCTGTTTGTGGAGAAATGGGTCATGCGGGGTCGCGTCAGGGCGGCTAAGGGGTTAGAAATCATTAATTGGCAGCTCTCGTTGCAGTTTAGCTTAAGAGGGGTGGTAGCATTCAGCTATGGGTAGTTGTTCTGAAAGGTTTACAAGTTTTATGTACCTCAGGAGGTAAAGTCATCATATCACAGAATTAATAGGATGGTTTGGGTTGGAAGAAACCTTAAAGACCATCTAATTCCAACTCCCTGCCATGGGCTGGGACACCTCCCACCAGACCAGGTTGCCCAAAGTCCCATCCAGCCTGGCCTTGAACACCTCCAGGGATGGGGCATCCACAGCTTCTCTGGGCAGCCTGTGCCAGGGCCTCACCACCTTCTAAATTAAGAAAATATGAGCATGTTCTAGGAAATTCTGCACGAAGACAGTAGTGTAATCTGTAAAAGAAAAAAGCTGTTTCATCCAGAGGCTTTAGCATAATCAATTCAGGTTTAAAATCTTACATAAGAGTGGGGCAGTAATGCAGTCTTTTGCTAATTACCCTATAAACAGTTACTCATCATTTTTGTCTGCACAGTATTTCATTTAGCACTGAAGTAACTGAATGAAGATACTGAGAAGAAAGCTTTTGAGAGAGTTTTACTGTTCAGTGCAGGATAAAAAGTATTCATCTGTGCAGTAAAGTATCCTAAATAAAAAAGAGAACTATTTTATGTCATTCTTCTGGGCTCTGACTACTTCATATTGGGCCTTGTGTTGTCTCTGTGCTAATAGTGGTAGCAAACATGTTGCGTAATCAGGTCTGGTGAAATGTTTTTGGATTTGGTTAAGTTTTATGGCAAGCGCTTTTGTAAAAGGGAAAAGCCTAAATGATTTAGCACAAACATATTCATTTTCTCTCTGCAGTAATAAAAGCATACTTCTTTTTAGGCGAGTGGTTTTCTAGGAGCCATAGATACCTACATAGCTTAATAGTTCTGTGTGAATCACTTCTGTTTTATTTCATAGGCTGGTCGCCTGCTGATGCGGAAATTAATTGCAGAAAAACTGTGCATACCTTGGAATGAAATACACTTGCAAAGGACATCAAAAGGAAAACCTTTCCTGGCAAATACCATACTCAATGTCTGTTCGAATTACAACTTCAATGTCTCTCATCAAGGGGATTATGTAGTTCTTGCAGCTGAGCCTGAGCTTCAAGTTGGCATTGATGTCATGAAGACTAGTTTACCAGGTAATGCATTACTGTGACGAAAGCTCGTTTTGTAATATCCAAATGCTGAACACATTTAAAGTTTCCCAAAGAACCAATCTGTGTCCTAGCAATTTAGTGTTATTCGAAGAGTGTGCATGCATGTGTCGTATATTTGCTTCTTTATTGTTATACATACTGCTCACTTTATTCCAGATATGGATATGTTTCCAGTTTAGAAAACTAGAACCCCGCAAAAATGGTCATAAATCTTGTTGTGATACTGGTAGGATTGGCATCTGTAGATATTTAATTGCAGTTTGCTTCCTGGTAGGCAGGTAGAAGCAGGCACGATTTTCCAGCTAGGGACAATGGGATCCATTCTCACGAGACCTTAAATGTTATTTCCCGTTCCTATAAATTTGGATGTTATATGCATTAGCACCAGTAATGTAGCAAACTGGCATGTTCATTATGTGTGTGCAGTAATCCTCAGTTAGAGGGGATCATCAGGGAGCGCTAGAGGTGCCCCTCCCTCACAAAGGGCTAAACTTCACAAGCATTGAGATCTGTGGCTTATTTACTAAGTAGGTAAATTGATTTATTTACTTGTATGAGATTTGAAGCTAACACGTTTCTATTAGTGAACTAAAGGACCAAAAGTGTAAATTAGAATTGTAGCAAAGTGTATTTTTAAATGCACTTTTATAAAGGTCATTTTCATAGACTCATAGAATAGTTTAGGTTGGAAGGGACCTTAAAGATCACCCAGTTCCAAACCCCCTGCCACGGGCTGGGACACCTCCCACCAGACCAGGTTGCCCAAAGCCCCATCCAGCCTGGCCTTGAACACCTCCAGGGATGGGGCATCCACAACTTCTCTGGGCAACCTGTGCCAGGGCCTCACCACCTTCTGAGTGAAGAATTTCTTCCTTATATATAATCTAAGTCTCCCCTTTCTTAGTTTAAAGCCATTCCCCCTTGTCCTATCCCTACACCCCCTGACAAAGAGTCCCTCCCCAGCTTTCCTGTAGGCCCCCTTTAGGTACTGGAAGACCCCTGTAAGGTCTCCTTGGAGCCTTCTCTTCTCCAGGCTGATTCATGACTAGGTTAAAGAAGAAATGTAGTGGGATTTACAATATGCTGGAATTTTTCAGTGTTTGAGAATCCTCATTAAACAATCAAACAGACTATTTAGTAACAGCTGTATTCTCAAAAAGATCTCTCTTAACAATCTTCAATTTGTCCAGCACTTTATGCTCAAAATACTTTAATGTTGTAGGATTAAAAACTCATACCTTAACTTGGCATCTTTCTCTCTGAGAGTGTTACGCTTTGTTGTTGTTTATTGTAAACATCAAATTTTTGGATTGGCACATTTAGATAAGATGCACAGAAACTTTACTGAAGTTCTCTGACATAGTTCCTTCTACTAGTAATCCAAAAAATGGTGGTCAGCATGTAGTGCTGTCACTGTAGTAGAAATGCTCCTTAACTGTGCTGGAGCAGATGTCCACGCTATAGCTAGTGGAGGACCCCACACCAGAGATGTTGGATGTTTCCTGACAGAAACAGTGGTCTGTGAATCAAGTCACACGGGAGCAGATAGACCTGAAGAGACTAGAGCAATGCAGGGACAAAATACTAGATTACACTCAAGGACAGTACTTTTATCATGGCTTTCCCAGGCAAAACAAAGTGATAAACAGCACAGCAAACTGCAGGTGCTGAAAGTAACCATTAACAATCCCTGAAATTTGATGCACAACAAGAGCATGCCATGGAGCAAGTAAGTGAACAAATGAAGCAGTATTGAAAACAAATAAATTGATATTGTGACCAGAAACGTGAAGTAACAGTTCATAGAATCATAGAATATCCGGAGTTGGAAGGGACCCATAAGGATCATCAAGTCCAACTCCTGGCACCGCACAGGTCTGCCCAAAAGTTTAGACCATGTGACTAAGTGCACAGTCCAATCTCTTCTTAAATTCAGACAGGCTTGGTGCAGTGACTGCTTCACTGGGGAGCCTGTTCCAGTGTGCGACCACCCTCTCGGTGAAGAACCTCTTCCTGATGCCCAGCCTAAACTTCTCCTGCCTCAGCTTAACACTGTTCCCATGGGTCCTATCACTGGTGATAACGGAGAATAGGTCCCCTGCCTCTCCACTCCCCCTTGCGAGGAAGCTGTAGACTGCGATGAGGTCCCCCCTCAGCCTCCTCTTCTCCAGGCTGAACAGGCCCAGTGACCTCAGCCGCTCCTCATACGTCTTCCCCTCTAGGCCCTTCACCATCTTCGCAGTTGAACAGGTATTACAACTATAAATTCCATCTAGCGCACTCCAATCAGTTCTGTTGTTAACTTGAACTCCTCAAGCCCCAAGCTGTGCGACAAAAAAGACTGTGGTGGGTTGACTATTGCTGTCAGCTCTGCCCTGACCCAGTCACTTGGTCACTTCCACCCCCTAGGGAATTCCATCAGAAGGGCAAATGAGGAAAACCTTATGGGTTGAGATAAGGATAAATTAGTGAAGAAAAAGGGGAGCAAGGAGAAGTGATGCAAAGGCAATCGCTGCCAGCAAGCAGATTCCCAGCCAGGCCCCAAGCAGTGCCTACTTCTGAAGCCCTTCTCTCTCCCCATTTTATTGCTGAGCATGATGTTTTGTGATGTGGAATACCTCTTTGGCCAGTTCAGGTCAGCTGTCCCAACTGTGTCCCTTCCTGATCTCTTGACCATCCCTAGCTGATTTGCTTGTTGGGGCAGAGTGAGAAGCAGAGAAGGCCTTGATGCTGTGCAAGCACTGTGGCAGTAGCTAAAATGTCGGTGTGTTGTCAACACTGTTGTAGTCACAGATCTAAAACACAGCACCATATGAACCATGGTGAAAGAAAAATTAACACCAAGACTGACTACGCTTGAAAACAAGTCAGCTAGGCTTGCCACAGTTACTCATTTTCTTTGGACTTTAAGCGTTTTTGGGGAACTTAAAAAAAATCTAAAGTCATTTATACACGATTATGAATAAGACGTATGAAAGTAGGGACATCTTCCATCCTTTACTATTTTTTTATGCAGATGGAAATTTAAAGATATGTTGCTGATAGCCAGCTAACAAATCTTACAAAATTTTTTAAACTTTTGTTTTGAGAGTAGTAAGCAATTGTGAAGAATATAGATTTATTTTTACATTTAGGCTTAGAAACCTGGATTTGTTTTGCTTCCCCATTTTGGAATACAATGCATTCAACTTTTAAGTGAACATATTCTTACTTTATTTCCAATTAATATAAAAAATCCTTTAACTTCAATACTAGCTGGCTTTATTTAAATAATAGTAATAATCTTTATCTTGTTTGTACAGCTTCCTTTCTCTTGTATTTTTTCTAAACTTCACTATTTCTTTCTCATTTCTCTCACATTAAATCACTGAAATAGTGGATAAGTTAAGGTGCATTTATCTGTTGCTCGTTCTGCAGGCAGTTGCAGAAAAAAATCAAGGATCATTTGCCTTGTATCTGAGTGTAATCTTCTTTCAGCATTTTTAATCCCTGCTGTTACAAGACAACCTGACTTTGGTTCTGCACCTCAGTACACATTGTCACTTACTCTTAGTTATGTCAACTTCAGCAAGCTAAATTTAGGAAAAAATATGTAGAATTCATCCTAATGATAAGTTATATTTGTTGTTTGGCTTCTGTCACATAGTTTTGTAGTTGTTTGTCCTAGGATTTCCAAATAATGCGAAGCTGAAGGTCACAGAAGGATTTGGTATCAGGAAAAAAGTTTCATCTCAGTGTAAATGTAGGAAAAGAGATGAAGCAATTCATTTTTTAATTCTTTAGTTTATAAGAATAGGGTTTGGGTACAACATTCAATTCTTAACTTCTTCAAGAGAGGCTCCTGACAGTATTTCCTAGTATTGTTGATGGCAGTGATCATGAACTCCCACTGCAGAGCAAATGATGCCACATCACCCTGGACAGCTGTGCTGAGCAGCTGTGTGGATTTAATTTGGGAACATGAGCTGGTGAGACAAAACAGTGCTTTGAGATCTTATACAAACAGACTTCAGTAATTTTACCCAGAAAGAGAAAAGCAATGGTTGTTCCAGAGATGCTAGTGATTCCAAAGGGTTAAATGAGGGAGTGAAATTGGTGTTTTTATAATACAGTGATACTGCAAAGGCTGTATATTGAAATTACCACTCTGAAACAACCTAATGACAGATACAAGCTGCTAGAATTCGGGAACATGAGTCCTTTTTAATGCTACTTTACTCACATCTGCCTCTTTCATCTTCACAGAGATGTAGGTATGTTAGCAGAAAGTGGTGGTATTGGGGAAGTCATTGTATCCATGGACTGAATTCATAGTAGCAAGCCACAGTGTATATACAAAGGAGTACAAAACATGTCCTTCCAAAATTACTGTTTTTGTTTCCAATTTTTGAAGTTCCCTAGCTAGCATACTCTGTCCTGAAGTGATATAGCTGTCAGCAGCTTGTATGGAGCACATCTTTTCTATCTTTTGGTAATGAAAGAGAGAAACTTCAGTGCTCGTCATTTTACATAAAAAAATAAATGTCTTAAGTGTGTCAGTGCCTGATTTTGCGTTTTCCACGTTACTTAACTTTGCAAAAACATTTGTGAATTAAGTTTAAAAATACCGTCTCCCAAATTTTAAAGAGGTTTCGTTTATGACCGTACAGTTTTTGTTGGAATAATAATTTGTGGTTTTGGAAAAGAAATAGTTATGAAAATTTAGTAATGGTATGTGGTGGGAAAGTGAGTTAGTGAATAAGAATTACTAGGGATAGAATTTGTAATTATAGTTTCTGTACTTTGAACTAATGCAAGTAGGTTTTTCACTTTTTTTTTCTTGAGAATGATTTTTGACAGAATTAGCAGGATTTTATTTTTTTTTACTGCTGTGCTATGGATATAGGATATCTTTGACTTCACCAGCATTGTTGTATCTGATAGTTCCACTGAGTGGTGCTGTTGCTCTGCAGTTGCAAAGTACGTTATGTTTCTGATCATAAAGGCTTGCATAAATCTGCTATAATCTTTCTCTGGAATAGCTACAAGGACAGAGAGTTCCATATGTACAGAGTACATTACAGTATTTTTTAATATGCTTGTTTAAGGACAGAATGCTCCATCTTGTGATGTTATCCAACAAAATCTTGAGGTCTCAAATATTCCAATTCTTAACACTCTTTATTGTTCAACCAGTGAACAAAATATGCAGAATAAATACGTAGCAGAGTATCGTGCAATTGCAAGTTTTGTGAAATATGTTCACTAATTGTGTCCTAGCATATACACAAGGAGACACCCTGGTGCACATAAACATTTTATGTCACATCTTAATCTGTCCTATCTATTTTTGTTTTATTTATGTTCAGTACTGAAGAAGTCTCTTTCAATATTACTTTTGCTTTATTATTACAATCAGAAAACCGAAACTACTGCAACAATTAACAGTCTTAGAAGGTGAAAGTAGGCCATACAAAAAGCTATTTTTAGCAGTGCAAATAGAACTTTTGTAGAACTCTCACTGCAGGTATGCAACAGTTCATCGCTTTTTTTTTTCTTCCATTAAGATACTGAAATAAATAATGTAGTGACAGTAGAAAAGGAAAATCTCCTCTTTAGGTATTGTATGTTATTGTTTCTTAGGGTGGTGGTATTTTTTTGGTTATCCAGCAGGTTATTGTAGTATATTTAAAACAGGGCTTTAATTTATTTGCTTGGGAAGAATTGCTGAGATCGAATGTGTGTTTTTTTTTTTTTCCGTAAGATTATTTTAAGGTGATTTTTAAAAAATCATTTGGGAAAGTGCATACTACACTGCAAATTTGTTAGTGGAATTAGCTGTGGACATCATTTGTCTAGAGAGGTAATGTATGTGAAAGTATTTTAACCCTTTCACAGAAGAAATGAAAAGGATTCTAACAGTACTATTAGTAACTCCTGCAAAAAAAAAACTCAGCTTGTGTTGGTGTATTTAATTTTTTAACTTACGGACAAGAAATTCTGCAGCAAGTGTAAACTTGGTTTAAGTGGTATGTGGGTTATTGATTTACTGGTCACTTAAACACTGTAAAGTAGGATGTTTTTAGAGACAATAATTATGTAATAATAAAGATTACTTTGGGCATTTGGAAAAAAACTCTAGGTATTTCTACTATGCAAATGAATTTCTAGTCAGTAATACAGTTTCTTAGCTTAGATGGAATTATAAAGATAGATAAATGAACAGTTCATTCCTGATCTTTCACCATCAGCCTGCCATCTTTCATATGCATTGCTTTAAAGTTAGTTTGATCCTGACATCTTTAATCCTAATATAATTTCAGAATTAAATATCCGATGTGCAATAAAGTTAGCTTTTTTCATGAATCTTTTTTTATTCTAGGTTAGCTTTTTAAGGCAAAAAAGGGTATTTTTTTCTGCATGTGAATTTTACAGGAAATTAATTTGATCTAAAAATACTTCCTGAAATAATTTTTTAAGTAAATAGAATGTGATGTGCAAATACTAGACTGTTTGAAACTGTTTTTCTCTGAGGCAAAGAAATACAGTCAGAACTCATTCTATTTTTATTCCCATTATTTCATCACTGAGGTGAGATAACACAATACAGGATAGCAACTTTCAAGTCAAAGATAAGTCACACGTGAATCGGAGTATTTAAATCCTACATCACGATGGAAAATATGTTGGTGGAGCAAAACTCTTTCTAGCCAGTTTTGTGCCATTTCTTCTGGCAATCATAAACTAAATTCGGAGTTAGTCACACCTGCATCATAGTCATGATGTTTGGCATGAGTCTTTTATTTAGCAACCATCTTTAAGCTTCTGAATTTACAATGCTTTTTTAATTTCTGCTTTTCAGCTCTTGCAAAAAGGTTTTTTTTTTGACCTAGAAAGTGCCAGAACAGATTGGAGTGCTTTTGTCCTTCTTACAATACCTTACCTTTCTTTGCCTTGACCAAAGTTTTAATTGTTTTTGGTTTTATTGTTGTATCTCATAGCAGGAATCAGCGTCTGATCTTTTGCTAGAATAGACAACTGCCGAATTTTTAGGTAATGGTACAGCTGTAAATATGTACGTGCACTGTTTAGAGAAATTAATCAGGGTTTTACGTTAAATGCTATTTTTAATTGAAGTAGGAAGGTTAGAGTTTATAAATATGAAAACAGTTCAATTTTAGATTCACAGTAGTGTTAAAATAGCTAACTATCAGCCTTATTGAACTAAAGCCTCATAGTGATCTTAAGCCTTTCACTGAGTAAACAGGGAGGAATTTCTTTGTTCTTGTTCTGTTTGAAGATGGGAAGAAACAGCCATCTTAAAGATCCTTGTAAAGAGCACATTATATGGCAATTTTATTATTCTGCTTTATTTAAATTTCTAACACTGTTTTCAGTGGGAATGTCCTCATGTTTGTAAAAAAAAAAAAAAAAAAAATCAACACTTCCACGTTCTGGTAATGGATTAAGCACTGATGCTTTAATAAGCTGTGAAAGGAAAATTTGATTTTTGTGATTGAATCTTCTCTTTGAGGGTAAATTGTTTCTGTCTAAAAAGCTTATCAGTCTTTCATGATGTTTTTTTTGTAGGACAACATAAAACCACTTGGATTAAAGTAGAAAATGGTAGCAAAATGTAGAACAGTGACAATGAACTTGTGGAGAATAGATATGTTTAAAATGAGGGAGATGTTAATAACTAAGAAAGGAAAAAAAACCAGGAGCTTTTCATAAAAAATAAGAGGTAGAACAAAGAGAAACTACAAGAACATTTGCTGGGTTGTTGCAGAAGTATCTTTTTGCAGACTGAATTTATAGTAATCACAATTTATCCTGTAATTGGTATTTGGGGAAATTAAGTTACACATTCAAAATGAGAGACTGAAGAGATTTAAATATACATATTTTAACTAAATGAAAGAATTACTTCTTAGCCTACACTAATAACAGTTAGCTTTGGCTTTCCAAAATAAGGAATTCTAACACAAGGATGTAACAGGAGGGCCAAGGTTTCAGTAATTATTATACATATGTTAAGAATTGCTTTTAAAGGAATTTCTTGGTAATGGTGATAGTTTCCAACAGGTCTATAGGTGTGTATTTGTTGCAAAAGTTGGAAAAAAAGAAGCTGTCTTTATTCTGTGTTGTCCAAAGTTTCTTTGGATGTTCTCTGTGCAAGGGTTACAGTTTGGAGCTCTTACTTATTAGTTTCAACATTGGAAGACAATGTTCTAGAGAGATTTGCAAATTTTTAGTCTGACTTATGAAATGGTAGAAAATTACATAAATATTTTAACATCTCCCTTATGAAACGGTAAAAAAAAAAAAAAAAAAAGCTTCGTCTGGATTCCCCTGAGACACCTCCTTTTCTAGGAGAAACTTTGGTTTTTTTAACAATGCAAATATTTTTGTTTCTTCACTATAAGATTGCTGCTGTCGTGTCAGGTTTTGAAGAAAGTTTAGGACCTGGAGACTTTTGTTACTGGTATAATATTTGTCTACTCTTCCTTGCCATGTATCAGGTTTGTAATACAAGTTCTAGGCATTCATCCCTGTTTCGTGCTGTGTTGCATTTTCATAGAAAATCCAATCTTGTCATGCATAAATGAAATTGTCACTTGCTCTGTTTAGATTTCAAGTCTTTTCATTAGAATTGCTGGTTGTTGTATTAAGCGTGTTGATCTTTCTCCTGGCAAAAACCAATTTAATAAAAACATGAGCAAACACTCGGAGATCGTATCTATAAGAGTATTACCCTGCTGAGCTGACCGTGCTGTTCTGAAATATGAAATCTCTCTAGGCAGGATGCGGAGCTGATTGTTGTGGATGTGTCCTGGTAGGCAGGTGAGCGCTCCCCACGCTGCCACTTGAGCATCCCCCCTCCCCAGAGAAGAGAACTGGAAGGGCAGAAGTGAGAGAACTTGTGGGTTGAGATAAAGACTGGTAAACAAAGCTGTGCATAGAAGCAAAGCAAGGAATTCATTCACTACTTCCCACTGGCAGGTAAACGTTCAGCCATTTCCAGGAAAGCAGGGTTCCATCACACACAGTGGTTACATAGGAAGACAAACATCATAAATGAAAACATTGCTGCCCTCCTTCTGCTTTTCTTCAGCTTTTATTGCTGAGCCAATATCCCTTTGGTCAGTTTGGATCAGCTGTCGTGGCTGTGCCCTCTCTCAGCTTCTTGTGCACCTCCAGCCTAATCGCTGGTGGGACAGCATAAGAAACTAAAGACACTGACTCAGTGTAAGTACTGCTTAGCATCAACTAAAACACTGTTTTGGCACTGTTTTCATCACAAATCCAAAACATAGCACCATGCCAGCTGCAATAAAAAAAAAAAAAAACTGTATCCCAGCCAAAAAGAGAACACTGGTGGAGGTAAATGGGTCACTGAAGTTCTTCATTATTTTTTTCAATTGTGGGACATGCTCTGCTCTTGCTGCATTGCAATTGCATCTTCCTCTTGCATCTTTTGTATAGCCTATTGGCTTGATAAAAGCCAGCTCCAGCAGTGGCTGGTTTGGACCTGTCCGTGTGTTGATTTGTGTGTTGACGGGGAAGGATGCTGAAGGACAGCTGACTGCTGTTTCTTCTCTGTGGGAAGACCAAACAAAACATGCTGGTTTTTAGCTGTTGAGTAGGCCAGACAGTCTCTTGGAAAGCCTAACAGTTGGCTTTTAAAGTTTTTTGTTTTTTTTTTTTTGTTTGTTTTCAATGCATATTCTTACATGGTTACTCTCACTGATGTATAGGAGAGATTGATTCCCAAATTTAAAGCCATAATACTTACTCATTTTGAAGGGGGGAGAAGGGAGAATATATACACAGAAGTGGGGATGTTCTAATTGTGAAAAATGTTTATATACTGTTTATTGTGGACGTCATGGAATGTTTATTCCATCTGGCTTTGAGATTTGTATTCTGGGACAGGCTTCTGTGCGGTGTCCTGACCTCTGCAATTGCAAGGCTTGGTAGTGCAAGGCTATAGATTGTTAGGAAAATAGGATTTTATATGTGGCTGCCATTGTGCTAGCCACATATTGAGGTTTTTGTTGTTTTGCAGAGTGACAGAAAGCCTGGCTCTGTTGACACGTTACATTCCTAAATGTCTGTCACCCTTAAAGAGAGATCTGAGTGCACTTGGCTTTTTGGTTGGCTGATTTGCATATCTAGTTTTGTTCTCACAACTCACAACCATAATGCCTTCATAAAAGAAAGCCCATTTGGGGGGTTATTTAGATTTTGGGTTTTTGTGTTTAATTTTAGCATGATGCATCATAACCTCATGAGTGTTGAAAGGAAGCAGAGTTCCTGCTGTTGAACAAAACGAGATAATTGCTTTAACTGTTTGATACCTTCTATAATGGAAAACTGATTAAAATGTCATTTTCTTGGGGGGTAATTTACCATTTTGCTGGAATTCTGCGGCTACCTTGAGCTCTGCTAGATGTGGTCATGCAAGATCTTGGAAAGAGTTTAAACAAGAAAAAGGTACAAGCAATAATGCAGACAAGTTAAGAAAGGGTTTCTTATTATTGCTCATTATCTTAATCGTTTTTGCTTTGTAGTTCTAAGTACATTTTGTTAAAAGAATTCACAGTTTCTGAATCATTCTATTTGATAATACCCAGTGTATTTTAAATATTTTTATTTTCTCTACTTAGAAAGAAGTTAAAACCAGACGGCATATACCTTGTGCAGACCATAAACAAGCTGTCTGTGAACTGATGAGGAATCAGATGTGAAGTTGTATCTAGGTAATAATTCGTGATTTTTTTCAGTTTTTTGTCAGGGCCACACTTGTGTCAAAATTGCTGTTTCTCCAGTTCACTTTTGGAGGTAGAGCTACCTAATCAATCACGTGTCCTTATTGTCTTTTGTTGACTGTCAGGGCAGCTTGCTTAAAGATGGATCGCTGCTGGGCCCAAGGACTACTGCAATTGAAACCTTAGCAGTTTTGCTAATATCACAAGGACTTAAAGATCCTAACTGCAGAGAAAAATAATATACACTAATTATGGCAGACTTTTTAATGGCCTTTCCATTTTTATAGTCTGGGAAAGGGTCAGTGATTCAAAGGAAGCAACCTCAGGTTTTCTGACTTTTAAAGTTAATGCTGCTTTTCTGAGTCATGCAAAGATACAATATCATCAGTGACTGAAAAACAAGAATAGATGTTCAACATATGTACCACTGGGAGAATTTCAGGATAATGGCAGGAAGTAGAGAGGTCACAGAATGCAAATCCAATTTCCAATTCACACTAAAGCTGTGTGAGCTAATAGATTTAAAAAACATGCTCTGTTAATTTCCTATCTGGTTCTTCTAAGTCATTTATTTAGGTAATTATTTGTCCTGTGTTGTCAGTTGCTAAACATCTGTATAAGGGTTAGTTTACGTTAATAAACAACTAGGACTTGGTCATCTGTTGCAGAAGAAATGTTTTCTCTGTATCAATCTACTTTGGTTTCCTCTAGAGATGGTAAAATACAATCAAACGTGTGGTGCCCCGCACCGGAAGGATTGTCAGCCCAAGAACCTCAGTATGTGCTCATCCTATACAGCTCATTAGCTTGCAGGATTTATAGCTAGCCTATATTTCACTGTACTAAGCAGATTGATCGGTTGATATGTCAGTTGCTCATTTTGCTAGCTAGGCTAGGCCCATTTGCCATCTGAAAGTGAACTTGTATGTATTGATTAGATATTAGTTCTTGATCAGTGATCTGTTCCTTTCATGCAGTTCAAGGCAGTTAGGATTGTGGGGCTTTTTGCTTGTTTGTTTTTAAGGGATGAAATGCAAGGCAGATTTCTTAGTAGTAAGTAAAAAAAAAAAAAAGTAGTTGTCATTTAAGTGGAGTAGATGCTATTAAATATATTTCAATGCAAGTGGCTTGTTGGGGGGGAGCATGCACGTGTGCTTGTGCACGCTTGCCTGCATATAAGATGTTTGTTTTCCAGATTTGATACTGGATTCTTCCAGTGTCACTCACTCCTTTCTTCTCCTCGCTCTTCCTGAAATTGCCAGAGTATCTTATATTTTTAATGTAATCAAGGAACTTTTGATTTAGTCGTTTTTAACATATAGAAGACAATTTTTGAAAGATTACTCAGACTGTACTTGTAAAGATCTAATGTGCTTTAAAGTTTATTAGAAGGAGATAAAGCTATATATATATACAGGTAAGAAATCAATTGCCTTCACAGCTTCACTAAATTTAGCTTCACTAAATTTTACATTTAATTTATTCTGTGAACTCTGCCTTCAAATCTGTGTTATGTTGTATATTGGAGTGTGAGGCTTAAGTGTCAGCAGAAATGAAATATGTGTTGGTCTCAAGGATAAAACCTCTAGATTCTCTTGTGAATATCAAACGAATTTAGACACCAGCTGGAGGAACTGGTCAGAGATTTGGTGGATGAAGAGCCTTTCCTGTATTGGCTACTCTTCCTTAAGGAGAAAGTTAATGAGTGTTTTGGGGAGGAGGCAGAACTCTACATATTGTAGGGAAAAAGTACTTTTAAAGTTGGGATGTTCAGCAGCTAGACTGTCCAGTCAGTTTTTTCTAATGCAAATAAGCATACATATTTGTATTTGTTAGACAATTAGATACTTGTACAAATTGTTGTTGGTTAATTGGATATTATAAAAAGAAGCTACAGTATGTTTTGGTTAACTTTATTAGAGATTTCTTGTTGAGTCTCTTCATTTTTCAGTGAGATGATCTGATATAAAAACAGATACTCTTCAATATTTACATGTGGAGTTTGCAGTAGACTGGAGAAATGTTTTGAGGATTTCTGTTAATGAACAACTGCAAAAAGAATGATTTGCAGCAGTTTGCATAAAGGGAAGAAAAGGAGTCAATTATGAAAACATCTACAAATGAAAATATATTTTCAAATAAGAGCAGGGGAAGTATCAATCTGCTCTACTATTGAAAAGAAAATTAAAATATTTCACAATTTCTTATAAAATAAGCAAAGTAGGTGTTGCAAAGTGTATTAAATACAAGCTTGTAAATGAAGTGGCATAGGTGATAAAGAAGTATCTATACAAATTATTGGATATATTTGGAAACTTTACATTGCTAAGAATTATCACATGCAAAATCTGCCGTTAACTTAGATTTTCGTAAGATTTATAATGAAGTTATTTGGTTGACTGAACAGATGCACGCATTTTGGGAAATAAAACGACTCAACATTTTTATGGTTGGGGTTCAATACTAAAAAATCTTTTTTTAAGGTATTAATAAAGGATAATTATGGAAAGGAATAGTGTTAGATTTTTGACAGAACACTCATAGTAATCAATATAATACATTTCAAAGCAAGAAAACTCTTACATTTAAAGTTTTTTTTGTCATTCCTCTTGACCCAGGCAAGTTTGATTTGATGTTTAATTCAGAAATGTCATCCCTATCTCCTTGCCATGTTATTACCTTCTGTGTCACTGGCTCAGCTTTTTGTCTCCTGAAATGCATTCTCTCATTTCCCCTTAGAATCTAAATCAGGTTCTTCTGATTTCTTTCATTTCTTGAAACCTTTTCTCCAGCATTTTCACAGATCTATTCCTGCCACAATTACTTTTCTTCTCTTAGAGAAAACCAGCAAAAGGTTATTGTCTGTTCTTTCAGAGTTTTAATAGTTGATGGGTATAAGGATCTTTTCCCATTAATCAAAACCATCCATTGAATTAGCTTACCAGTTTTTCCTGCTTCCAACTACACTTATTTTTCTTATTTTTCAAATCTTGTATGCCAATGTCTTACCTGTCTTACCTATTCCTAAAATCACAAAAATTAGTTTATTCTGTGATGATCCCCCACCTAGTTAGATGCCCAAACCAATCAGATAAATATTGTACAGTTTCCTGATGCCAACCAATTTAAATAAGTGATTTATGTACATAAATATTTTTTTTCTAAAGTGCACACATTGTGTGTTACAGGGGAAAAAAAAATCTGACTTGCCACTGAGATGGATAAGATTAGCTTAACTGTGTTGGATGCATTGGAATCAGAATCTAAATTCTGATTCTTCAGTAGCTCTAAGTATGAATTGCAAGGAGCATTTAAAATGCTGTTTTTAGTGAAGTTTTTCCACATAGTTGCATTCCCAGCTAATGTTTCCTCTCAACATGTAAGTGTGTTTTGGTGTGGTGGTTTTGTTTTGATAACCCTGATCACTGGGAAGGCAGTGCTGGGTTATGTTACAAAGGACTCAGTACTGTGTGAACCCAGCTGTGTGGCTTCTGCTCGGGAGCTCGTTAGTGTATGGATGTTAAGAAGCACAGGCAGATCAGATGTGCAATTTCTACAAACTACATAGGCATGTCCTACAGGAATCCTTTTTATTTACTACTGAGAGCTAAATAAGAAATAGGGGTATGGTTACATATTTCCCAATGAGAGTCTAGCCTTACCATTTTTCATTTGAAAGTGAAGACAAAAAATAGTCCTGGAAATATTTGTGGTGTGTGTGTGTGCACTACAGCAAAACCATTTGTTCCTTCAGAGAATCTGGTTTTCAAATTTATTGTCAGTTCATATGTTTCATGATTTTCCAGTTCATAGATCTTTATTTTAAAGAAAGTTTTGCTAGAATTTGCTCTTAGATAAGTATTGAAGTTTGCTTCTAGCTTTGCTTCCTCAACTCCCAGGTTGTGAGAGATGTGGTGTGGTGGGTTTGCCTTAGCTGGCTGCCAGGTATCTGCCCAATTGCTCTCCCACTCCTCCACATCAATGGGATGGGGGAAAAATAAGATGGAAAATGCTCGTGGGCTGAGGTCAGGGCAGGGAGATCACTCATTAGTTACTAGCATGAACAAAACAGACTTGATGTGGGGAAGATTAATTTAATTTATTGCCAGTTAGAAATACAGTAAGGTGCTGAGAAAGACAAAAGTCCCCTCCATAGGCTGCACTGCGTGTATGTGCTCTGATGTGGTCTTGCACGGACGGCAGGAGAGCAACCTGGTCCACCATGGTCCCCTCCATGGGCTGCAGGGAAACGTCTGCTCTGCTTGACAGGGCTCTGGATAATATAAAGCCCTGTTTTCAAAAGAAGGTCGGACCAGATGGTCTCCAGAGGTCCTTTCCAACCTAAGTTTTTCTATAGTTCTGTGAGTCTGCCTCTCTGATACTCAAACAGATATGGGGAAACAGACTAGGGAGGCTGTAGCACTGCTAACAATTTCTTGAGAATAATAGCCCTGGCTCCTATAATCTGATCCATTGCTCAGAGCAAAATGACTACACTTTATTAAGAAGGAAACTGGAGGGGAGGGCAGTTCAGGAGAAAGCAGAGCCTGAGCTTTTCAGAGCGGGGATGTGGCAGCTCACTGTGTGAATTTGAACATGAGCATCCAGGAGTTGAACAGGTGAAGAAACTTAGGACAAAAAAAAAAAGAACAAGGAGAGAAAAGGCAGTACTGCGTGAATGTGCTATACACTTGGTATACTAAACAGTTTAGTAAGTATGAAGTGCATTCATGTTATGTGGTACAACCTGTAGGGCAGAAGGACTCAAGGTGCAGAAAGTCTTCTCTGGTGGTGTGAATGGCTGAACTGTCTGAAAGTAATGGGACTCTGAGGAGGAAGGTATACCAGGAAATTCCTGAAAGTTTCAAAATTTGAGTTACCTGAAGAAGCAGGTGCACCACTACCCTCCCCTTAAATACCCGAGAGAAGAAAAGGAAGGAAAAAAAAGAGTTTGGAGCGAGTTTTAATACAGTCATTCGATCATAAAAAATAGGCTATTTAAACTCAGCAAGATGAAAGGCCTTTCTCCAAGTTGAAGATTTTTTGTTGTTATTTTTCGTTGTTTCAAGGAAGTTGGAGTGTCTAAGCAGATGGATGTTTCCTGTGCCTTGGTCATCCATCAAGACATGCTTGGTATTGTGGTTGCTTTTCTTTTTTAGTATCATCTTTTTCTCCTGAAAGGAAAGTTAGTTCTGTCCTGAGATTGTTCTGGATCATTCCATTAGCTGACTACTGCAACTGTCAACATAATTTCTGAGTTAAGATGGTTTTTTTCCACTGTAGTCTATAAAGGAAATTAAGGGCATCTCTGAAATGTCACTGTCATGTATTGCATGATATATACAGTATGTCAGGTTTTGTTTTGAAATATGACATGGAAAGGAAATTGTCAGAAAACCTGCATCTCTGCTTTAGTGTGACACTAATTCTGCCAGATCAAGTATTACTGCAGCCAATATCTTTTTTTTATATAGCTCTTAGATGCTTGTAGAAGATGACTGCTTTATAGAGGGGGTTTAATACCTTTATCCATGGTTTAAGATGGGGAACACTGATATAAAGAAGGGAAGTTACTTGCCCCTCATCACTCACAGAATCATTGACAGAACTAGGGTTAGCATCTGTGTCTTCATTAAGCGATAATTTAGTGATAAGTTTTCAAAAGTAGTGTAGTGTTTGCGAGAATCACAGACTGGCTGAGGTAGGAAGGGCCCTCTGGAGGCACCTGGTCCCACCCCCGCCCAAGCAGTGACATCCAGAGCAGGCTGCCCAGGACCACGTCCAGGCAGCTTTTTGAAGATCTCCAAGGAAGAGACCCCAGAGCCTCTCTGGGCAGCCTGTGCTAGGCCTCGCTCTCTCACACACACACACACGTTCCCTGATGTTTAGACCAAACCTCCTGTGTTTCAGTTTGTGTCCATTGCCTCTTACTCGAGCACTGGGCACCACTGAAAAGAGCCAGGCTCTGTCCTCTGTGTACCCTCCCTTCAGTCTGTTGTAGACTTTGATAAGATCTCCACCCCCATCTCCAAGCCTTTTCTTCTCCAGGGTGAAGAGTCTCAGCTCTCACAGCCCTTCCTCATAGGAAAGGTGCTCCAGTCCCTTTGATCGTCTTTGTGGCTTTTTGTTTGACTCTCTCCAGTTGTTCCATGTGTCCCTTGTACTGCGGGGGCCATAACTGGACCCAGCACTCCACATATGGCCTTACCAGTGCTGAGTAGATGGGAGGGATTGCCTCCCTTGATCTGCTGACAACACTTTATCTATTGAAGTCCAGGATAGCAGTAGCCTTTCTTGTGGCACGAGCACATTGCTAGCTCATGTTCAGCTTGGTGTCCACCAGGACTCTCAGGTCCTTCTCTGCAGAGCTGCTTTCCAGGTGGGTGGCCCCCAGCATGTCCTGGTGCCTGAGGTTGTTCCTCCCCAGGGGCAGGACTCTGCACTTCTCCATGTTGAACTTCATGAGATCTAGCCAGCCCACCTCTCCACCCTGTGAGGGTCCCTGTGGATGGCAGCATGGCCCTCTGGTGCATCTACCATTCCCCCTGGTTTCGTGTCACCTGCAGATTTACTGTGGGTACACTCTACCTGCATCATCCGGATTGTTAATGAAGATGTTAAACAGGGCTGGACCCAATATTGACCATGGGGTACTCCTTTTGTTATTGGCCTCCAACTAGACTTTGCACCTTTGGATTAGACCATTCAGCCAATTTTTGATCCACCTCACTGCTCACCGAGCAGCTTTGACAGCTTCTCTGTGCGAATCTTACGGGGGGCAGAGTCCTTACTGAAGTCTAGGAAGACAATATCCCCTGCTTCCCCCTCATCCATCAGGCTGGTGACTTCATTGCAGAAACTTAGCAAGTTGGTCAGCCATGACTGCCCTTTGATGAATTCATGCTGATTTCGGATGATTTTCTTCTCTTTCATGTGCCTGGAAATGGTTTCCAGGATTAGCTGCTCCATCGCTTTTCCAGGGATTGAGGTGAGGCTGACCAGCCTGTAGTTCCCTGAGTCTTTCTTCTTGCCATTTTTGATGGTAGGAATGACTTTTTTTTTCTTCCAGTCTTCAGATACTTTTCCCTGTCACCATGATCTGTCAAGGATCAAGAGTGGCCTTGCAGTGAGGGAGGTGAGATTGTATTTAATGAAAAACATCTTTTTTTTCTCTTTAACGTGAATATCGTATTACCTACAAAAAAAATTGTCTCAATATGTGTAATTGTCTCTATCCAGATTTTGATTATCCCAACTAAAGAAAATAGATTGCTTTGTGCCATTGTCTGTTTAACCAGCTGTAAGCCATGTTGGACAGATTGTATGGAATACTGATTAATGATACAGGTTTTGGGTGATTAGTCAAGTGTGTAACGAGGTCCATAGCTTCCAGTGCATTGTAGAAATGCCATTGATCAATATAACCACACAATCTGTAGTGTCTCTTGCTAAGTAAATCCCAACTAGTGGGGAAAAGTGGTGTAGTCCCTGAAAAGCTGTGGCAACAGTACACAGCTGTGCTTATTTTTGTGGGATACTTAAATTTAATCGAAGGATTTGAGGCTTTTTCCCTTTTTTTTTTTTTTTTAAATTTTTGTCCCTGTGATAAATTTGGGAGATTCTATTTCCACATGTGCTTTAAAACGTGTTTCTTTCATATTCCCAGCGTCAAAGGACAGGAGGCAGAATAGCTTGATGAATTTTGACAAAAAGCATGCTGTTTTATAAAGTGTTACTAGACCAAGCTGTCAAATATTGAAGATTGTATATGCTTGTTTTGTAGAATGTTGAATATATATTTTAATATGAAGTCAGCACTGGTCAAATACTGTCTTTTTTCAGAGAATGCTGAAAATACAGAATATGTTTGACTCTCATATCACATTTTTATGTAGTAATTCTGTCACTGGAATGTTCCTTTTAATACTATGTCCTGAACTGTCACCAACAGCTGCTCACCGCTTTGAGGCTATGTAGAGTAAATTCAGATTGTAGAGCAGAATTGGCTCTTGTTTTCTTATGAATGAGCCTGCTTTCTTCTTTTTTTTTTTTTTAAGAGCAATAACATGAGGTGATTTATTTACTTACTATTATTGTTCTGTTAACATTTCTGTAAATATTTTTTCAAACTTACAGGTAGCAGCTCAATTCCAAATTTCTTTCACATCATGAAGCGACAGTTTACTGAGACAGAGTGGGGTGTAATCAAGTCTATGAATAATGAATGGATGCAGCTGGATATGTTTCATCGGCACTGGGTAATGTATTTCTTCTCTATTTAAAGACTGCAATACTATAACCTGCAAATTCTTCTTTTGTTATTATTTTCATTATGATAAAATTGTATACTTTTATAGGTACAAAAGATAACCTCCATATGATTATGTAATGTCAGAATAATTTGTAAGAACACTACTACAGATGACATTTCTAGGATTTATGACTAGTTTTAAACACACAGAACAAAGTAAAGGGTTTTTATCTGTATGTACCATTTAGTAATTCTAGTTGTCTATTCATTGTTACGCAATAACTTAGGTAATAACAAGGCTGATAACTTTTTTTTTTCTTGGTAACTGTGTCAGTCTACTCTCACATTTACAGTGGTTTAAGCCTTAAATTTATGTGGCCTACATTGTCTGCTCCAAAATAGTGTTTACAGAGAAGTTTGATTGACAACAGCCAGTATGAACAGTCCGTATTCTGAAAACAACATTTTATGTTATAGGCCCTAAAAGAAAGCTTTTTAAAGGCTATTGGAGTTGGAATTGGCTTTAACTTGCAAAGAATTGAATTTAATGTGTCTCCATTGCAACTGGAAATAGGGAAGGTGTATAAGGAGACACAAATGTTGCTGGATGGAGATAAAGAAGAAGAGTGGACTTTTGAGGTAAGAAATCTTCAAAATAATTTCTTTTTAATAATAATAGCCAGTCTCAATGCCTTAATCAAATTGCACATTTGATGTCTTAATTGCAGCTTCACACCTTTATTTTGTATAATCACATTGCAAAGATACAAATCAAAGCAAAGGATATAAATCAGCAGCATCTAAAAATATTTCTGATCACAGATGCACCCCAGAGAGTATATTCATTATAATGGCTTCTTATTTTTTCTGTTCCTTGAGTACCTTTCTGGCACTCTAGGGAACATCCTAGAGCACACAGGAAGTGCAGTAAAGTGTATATTCAGGCCTGACTTCTGAATAGTGTCTAAAATGTTGAAGTTCTTCCTCAGTTGGTTGAGAATGAGACTAGCAATTAACTCCATTAGTTAGCATTTATGTTAAACGCTTGAAATGGAGAATGTGTCTTCAGCTGTTTGTTTGGTGTATTTGTCTTTCTCTACCTGCTTGTATAGACAATAAGCAATGGGGTTTTGTGGGTTTGGAGTTAAGGTGTGCTGGCTGGCTGTTGTGTGTGGGAATGGATAGATGCAAAAAAAAAAAAAAGCCTTTATTTGAAACATTAATGTGGGCTCAATCTTCAATCTTGAGTGCAGGATTTTGTTTGGTTGTGGTTTTTGCTTGCTTGTTTTTTCTTTCTTGAAAGTTACTGAGACTTGCTAGTAAAACATCCATGAAAATGACCAATGGCATCTAGTGTGGGTTTGAGGGGTGGGGAGAGAAAGAACTGAGAGGTACTGTAATCTTATATTATTTAATTATCGTAAGAATCCAAGCTACAAAAAAAAAAAAAACCTCACAAGAGCACCCCGGAGTGCTCTTTGTCTACCACTGAACAGAAGAATTGCAAAAGACTTTAAAGTTTTTTATAAAGGGCATCTTGCTTCAGGTTGTCCCTATCTCTGTCTGCTTTAAGTTTGTGCAGCAGGCATATAGCTGACTGCCTACTGACTTTGCAATTCTATTTCACAAAATAGTCAAGCACACTTTTAATTTGAGTACTCAGCTTCCAGTACACTTGGAAACGTTTACATTTTGAAAATGTGTACGTTGTTGGACACAACTGTCCCAGTAGAGCTTGTCAAAATAAGTTTTCTGGTATGTACTGGTTTTATGTAGTATACAAAGTACATTTATGATAGTAAAAAGAAAAAAGAATAAATATATCAGTAACATTTAACTTGTGGCATAAGATGACCTTCACAGTTAATTTCTTTCAGCATTTCTAGTTACATTTGGATTTCTATTACTTTAAAAGTCTACCCATGCTAAATCAGTTCTCATACTAATATTGCCATGCTCTCTAGGAACTGACCATGTCATGAAATCCACCAGTGGGAATTACAGACTGGCAAAAAAAAAAAAAATCTTAGAAAAGATTGTGACATGCCTTATAATAGGACTGTTGTCTGTCTTAATGCTAACGGTATCATTGTCAAAGAAGCATCTATCTCTTTTGACTGACGTCTGAATCTCCAAATTTTGGTCTTCAATGGCATGCTGGTTGTTGATTGACTAAAATAGCTTGAAGTTGATAATGCAAATAACTCCCTGTATTACTTAAATGCTTTTTTTTCCTTTATTAGTCGATAATTACTTCTAGAAGCTTAATTTAATTTTCGTCTGAGGAATGTCTCATCTCCCGTGTTCACCTCCTACTTCCCAAGAGCACAGCCTTATAACTAGGCAGATTGTAGTACCTCAAAGAAAGGATTTATTATCAAGTTTAATTTAAAATATTAGCTCTGTTGGGTATAATTTCTTTTAAATATCAACATTAATTAAAATGAAATTGGAAAAAAAAATCACTTTTTCAGTTACCTATCCCAGCCTAAAATTAGGCATCACTTTACATTTAAAAAACACTCAGGAGAAGAAAAAATTGTATGCCCATTTTGTTACTTACAGAATTCTTATTTTTATTTGATTATTTGGCCTTGAACCAAACTATTGAAATAACTTGTTACCAGAAAACACTAATTTTGAGAAATATGGGGGAGTCATCCAAGGGGATGGGATTACCTTCAACTCTGCTGGAGGTAATAGGACAAAGAGTAAAGTAGAACATCATTCAGAAACATTAAATTTTAAGATATGTCTGCTATCTGTGTTAAGTATTATTTGTTCATATAAGCAGTGTATGCTTTGCTCATTTTAAAAAAGAATAATTTGTTTAGTAACAATTAAAAAATATAGTAGTCAAGTGAAGAGCGATTTAGTATTTGTGTGAGGTTTTTAATTTAGCATGGAGTCATTACTCTTGATTTTTTTTATTTTTAATATTATTATATTGAATAGTTCTTTATGCTCCAGTTAGTACTTCTGAAGAAAATAATCTTTCAGAATGAAGTACTAGTTAATATTAATAAAAGTGAAGGAAGTGGGTCAATAAAAATTCTGGTAATTTTTATAGTTTAAAGAGAAATATATGTCTACAATATATATTTGTAGCAGACTTGTTCTATGGAAAAAAAAAAAAACTCCTGATATGCAAAAACTTAAGTGCATTTGTGACTTCTTAGTCACAATTTTGTTTCTCAGGAATGATGGTTGGATAGCACTTGAGCCTCTATTAAAGAATTTTAAATAGGGAGCAAACCAGTTTCCCATCCCAGTTTTCATACAGGTAATTCATACAGGAAGCTCCCATTTGTCCTAATCTTCAGTCAGCATTTGAGAATCACCTGACATCACTGCTGCTGCACGAATCATTGTTCACATTTTTTCACAGCAAATATTTGTTTGGCTTGTCTATATGCAAACACTTCCAGAACATGGATTTCAAACTGGAATTACCTGGGTCAATTAGAAGCATATTTGGTAATTGTTGTTGGCATGCAGCAGTAATGGAGTCTTTCACCCTCAGGAAGAGAAGTTTGTTCTGTTGTATTGTCAGGAATAAATAGGAATGAAATTTTTTGTTCCCAAGACTAGCTAATCCAACCAGGTTTACACAGCAATCAATTCTGCTGATTGGAGGTACAGTTTCCTCATAAGCTGTTCTGTTGAGTGAACCCAGACTGATTTGAATCCCAGACGCATCATTCTGTTAAGCCTTTGAAGTGAGGTAATTATAATTTTCATTGTGCCTTTAGTTGGAACAATTCAAGTAAGTTTGGTTCAGAGAAAAACAAGTTATGTTTTCTGTTTCACAGACAAAACAAATGTATCTTAAAACAAATCCTGTGTCTCAGAGGAGTTCCTGTACTGTCCTTTTTGTTTCCTGTACTACTCTTTCGGTTAATCTTCTATTTCTGTGTAAGAAGTTGAATTTGATTTGTGAGATGGTGTATGGATATGAATATGGAAGCTGGTTGGTTTTTTTGGTCTCTCTGCTGCATTATCTCCATAACGTAAGGGTTTTGCTGCTGTTAGCAGGAGTCAGGAAAGATCTCCTTCCCTTCTGTATTTGTTCTGGGCTTACATTTCTCTAAAGCAGTGAGGTGCCTAGTTCGTTACATTTTGTTATAAGATGCTGGGAACTGTTTTGTGATCTCTAATGTACTGAGGACATGTGAAGTAAATGACAAGGAGCCTTCTGCATTGGGTGGGGCCTGCAGGAGAATGGTCCCCCTTACCTAAAGAGTCACCTCCTGTTAAATGATGCTTTGAGCTGACAGAAAATGATTTTGTTGACAATATGTAAGAGACTTTACATTATATACATTTATAGTTGCACAAACAATAACTAATACAAATACTCACTCTACAAACACAGGTTTCTGTGCATTTAGCTTAAAGCTGTAACACAGTTGTTTTCAGACTTTTAGCTGCAGATGTAGGCCACTGTGTGCTGTGCTGTGTGCACAGTCTCATCAGTCTTCAACCTCTTGGACAGGCAAAAATTGAGGAAAAAAAGGTGGGGGGTGATTAAAGTGATAAAAACTGGATATGGTGTTTTTTCCATGTAGACAAGCACAGCACATTGCCATCCTGGAGCTATATAAATTGTTTGCCAACACTTGATAAAACATCTGATAGGCAATTTTTTGTTGCTTTTTGAATAAGTTACAGGAACGTGTTATGTGTATGGATGATGAGGTAGCATTTTTATCCTTGGCTCATTTTCAGCCTTGTGACATATTAAGAAAGTAGAAAACTTGCTAAAATACTTCATAGCAAGTACAACTATAGCTTTTGCAATTATGAGAAATACAGTTTACGCTGCAGGTTTGTTGGCATTTCCTATGGGCATCAAATATTTCTCCTGATACAAAGTTGAAGTAATCAATCATTTTCTTAGTAGCACTTTGCAGAAAGACTAAGCAACATGAGCTTGATGTTTTGGTTTTAAGTGAGTGACAAAGTTTGCTGCTAAATCAATCAAATACATGCAACTCAGGTGGTGAAGTGATTAAAGTAAAAACACACTTGTACTCCCACACCAGCACGTATCTGCCAAGACACCCACATCTTTGCCAGTAAAGTCTCCCAGCCTTAGAGTTGTGCTACTACACATGAGTAGAGCAGCTGCTGTCTTGGCTGAGCTGAGCTGCGTAGATCTGAGCTGAGCATCTTGGCACCTGTTCTATATACAAGGCTACTGGGGAATCACAGAAATTGTATCCTTGCAATTGAAATCTTTGAAAATGCTATATAGCAGATGAGCTGTAGGAAGCCTGAGGCAGACTGACAGCATTATTTTAGAAGACATTTTGCTTAGATAAAATAAAAAAAAAAAAGCAAACAACTCCCTACCAGAAGAATGGGAGGACATCGTGATGCTTTCTTCATATAACATAGTGCGTTGGAGTATTTCCTGAGGAAGTGGAAATGGTTCAGTCATACCCTCCCAGAGAGCAACCAGACTAGTAGCTGATATTCAGATTAATGGTGACACCTAAATTGTTCATTTTTCTGGGTAAAATTCTTGCCTTCAAGAATTCTTCTATTCTTGATTTCCATTTTAGAAAGGTTGTGCAGAAATGACGTGAAAAGTTTTGGATACAGAACCAAAGGAAACATTTTTTCCTCCATTTAAAAAAAAAAAAAAGCCAACAGTTATGACTTGACCATAGAATAAACATTATTCAGAAATAATAATATATAAAAGCAGATTCTTCTGAAATAAATTGTTTAGGATGAATTGTTAGTCTTTCTGAGGAGGAGGAGGACTTTTAAACAAAATCATTAAATTATATATATACTATTATAAAATATAGCTATTATGTTTAAAAATAGATTTTTATTTTTTTTGTGGAAAATTGATTTGCATTAACACAGAGCAGTGCTCAGACTGTCGTGTCAGAAATTGTCATTGTGGTCGTATATAATGCTTGAAGCCAAGAGTGAGAGAGTCATTCATTTAAGTTTATGCTTACGTTGTTGCTGTTCCTAATACCCTCTACAGAACATTCACAGTTCATCTCATCAAAAACAGATGGTTAAAATAGATTGTAGTCTTGTGACTTAGAATGGACTGATAAAGGAAGACTAAAGTCACAAACCTGCATGTATAAGTCTACAAAGGGGTGAGGTGATGCTAACCTATAGTAACTAGTTCAGCCCGGCTAACTGGATTTGTGTCCTTGAGCTCTCCAACAAACCTGCTAAGAAGGACTATTGCTTTCTGAATGTCATTATTTTAAAGTATTTTAAATAATCCTTTGGTGTTGTTTTGAACCATATTCTGACCGTGCATATAGTGGAAACAAGAGTAAAGGAAATGCTTCTACATTGCTGTTTTTCATCTTTACTAGGAAACCCGGTTAGATGACTATCATCATGTTGCAGTGGCTCTTGGGAAGCAGGAGGGATTTGGACAGCAACATTCTGATGTAAGAAATTAAGAAATGTTTGCAGGTCTTGGTAACTAATCACTTGAACCCTAAGCTTAGCCTGATGCTTTATTTAAAACAGTCTATTGTCTCAGGTGTGGGGCCAAGGAAAAGAAAGCTTATCTTAACCACGGTGTTAACCAGGTTGTTCACTGGACTGTTACGTTTATTCCTATTGTGCCTATTTCAGAAAAGGGCTGGGAAGGACTTTGTTTAAAGAAATAGTATGTAGATGTTATTTAGAAGAGGCACTTACAGCCTCTGTAAGATTCATGCAACTGTACTATTTGCCTTGCTGGAATTACACATGCAGGTAGCATACAGCAGACTGCACAGTAACACAAGCTCAGAAAAACAAGCCTTTTTTTTCTCTGAAATATAAATTTTCTTGAAGTGATGAAACTAATGGAGAGACCGTGACTCACTTGTCTCCAGTATCTGAGCTTAATCTGGGTTTAACACTGGGAATTTTGAGTTAATTGTTACAGCTTTTGTCCTTAAGTAGCATGAGTTTCTGGGAGGAGACTGAGTGCATGCACAACCCCAGTGATTGCTGGTTTTAAAAGGCATGCGAGTAGGCATTCCTCTATTAGAATAAATCCTGATGCTATCATCTCAGATAATCATGTCTGCTGTAGAATGTAGTAGTTTGTTTTTCCTTTTTCTGGATTTAAACATTCATTCTGTGGTGTTTGCAGGACTCCCTATGCCTTGTTCTCTCAGGTTTCTGACCTGAGTCTCTAAGAAAAACTTGCTTTTTCTTTTTCTATGTGCCATGTTACATGTTTCTATTAGTTAATGTATAGCGTAAATTAGAGACAGTGACATTGGTCTTAACTGTAATACTTCCTCATTCAGTAACAATATGCAGTTTAAACCGGACAGGGAAGGTTGCAGGAAGACAAATTGAGATACATTAATTATGTAAAAATTGTGTTTTATGTAGGTGTGCTCCACAGAACCTAATCAACCGCAGTTTACATTATTGACTTTTGAAGATTTAGTCACGTCTGGTATTCCAATTGCACCCGAGGATTCTGCATATTGGGATAACTTTTGTTCTAAGCAGGAGAGTCCAGTGAAACAGAGTTCACATTCAGGATAAGAATGCTTACAAGCGGCGGTAAGGGGGAGGGAAGAAATTGTCAAAGCTCTCATGCTGTTCTTCAGGTTGTAGGAATATGTATACATGTATAAATAAAAAGTGTTTTTCTTTATTTAAAATGTTTCCTTATTTAATAGTCTGATATTCACCTTTTCAAAATTGACATTCTTTATCAATATTTTAAAAAGATGCATGTTGCCTCGCTGAAGGAATTCTGAGTGAAGTCTAAGCTGATCACATGTTTCTTTGCTTCTCCATGCTGTGGCTTGGGTTGGAAGGGACCTTAAAGACCATGTAGTTCCAATCCCCTGCCATGGGCCGGAACACCTCCCACTAGACCAGGTTCAAAGCCCCATCCAGCCTGGCCCTGAACACTTTGAGAGATGGGGCATCCACAGCTTCTCTGGGCAACCTGTTCCAGGGCCTCACCACCTTTACAGGAAAGAATTTCTTCCTAATATCTAATCTAAATCGATCATCTTTTAGTTTAAGAACATTCCCCCTTGTTCTATTCATTATCTACCTGAGTAAAGAGTCTCTCTCCATCCTTTTTGTAAGACCCCTTTATATATTGAAATGCCGCAGCGAAGTCTCCCTGGAGCCTTTTCTCCAGGCTGAACATCCCCACTTCTCTCAGCCTTTCTTCATAGGAGAGGTGCTTCAGCGCTCTGATCATCTTTGTAGTCCTCCTCTGGACCCTGTTCTAACAGATCCACATCCTTCTTGTGCTGGGGCCTCTAGGCCTGGATGCAGCACTCCACGTGGGGCCTCAGAAGGGCAGAGTACAGGGGGACAATCACCACCTTCCAGCTGCTGGCCACTCCTTTGTTGATGCAGCCCAGGATGCAGTTGGCCTTCTAGGCTGCAAGCACCCACTGCTGGCTCATGTTGAGCCTTTCGACCACGAGAACCCCCAGGTCTTTCTCTGCAGGGCTGCTCTCAATGAGTTCTTCTCCCAGCCTGTACTCGTGCCTGGGATTGCCTCATCTCACATGCAGCACCTTGCACTTGGACTTATTGAACCTCATTAGGTTCTCATGGGCCCACTTCTGCAGACAGTCCAGGTCCCTTTGAATGGCATCCCTTACTTCTTTGGTATCAACTGCACCACTCAGCTTGGTGTCATCTGCAAACTTGCTAAGGGTACACTCGATCCCATTGTCCATGTTGCTAATAAAGATATTAAACAGCACCGGTCCCAAGACAGACCCCTGAGGGACACCACTCATCACTGGCCTCCACCAGGACATAGAGCCATTCGCCACTACTCTCTGGGTGTGGTCATTGAGCCAATTTCTTATCCACCAGATGGTCCACCCTATATATCCTTCCAATTTAGAGATCAGGATGTTGTGTGGGACTGTGTTACATACAGTAACACCCCTTCCCCCTCCAAATCTAGTTTAAAGCCCTGCTAATGAGTCGGGCTAGCTTGCTGCCCAAAACGCTCTTGTCCTACTTGGTTAGGTGCACCCCATCATACGTCACCATGTCCAGTCTTTCAAAATCACACCTGAGATCACAGAACCCAAAACCCTGAACATGGCACCAGCTACATAGCCTCCTCTTCTCCAGGCTAAACAACCCCAGCTCCCTCAGCCGCTCCTCGTAAGATGTGTTCTCCAAACCCCTCACCAGCTTCATTGCCCTTCTCTGGGCTTGCTCTAGCACCTCGATGTCCTCCCTGTAGTGAGGGGCCCAAAACTGAACACAATACTCGAGGTGCGGCCTCACCAGAGCCATCAGAGAATCACTGCTTCTTTGTTCCTTTTAACTTGTTTATGTTCCTCATGGCTTCATCATCAGGAGTCCGATGTTATCACCAACCACTTGATCAGGTGCACCCCATCATACGTCACCATGTCCAGTCTTTCAAAATCACACCTGAGATCACAGAACCCAAAACCCTGAACATGGCACCAGCTACGCAGCCAGTCATTCACGTGGTCTGTATGCTCCCTCCTCCTTGGGTCCCAGTCTCCAACGGGGAGACTTGAGAACACTACTTGTGCTCCTGATCCCTTCAGCATCTTTTCAAGGAACGTAAAGTCCCTTTTGATGTTTTGGAGTCTCCTTGTCGCACCCTCAGTTGTCCCTGCGTGAAAGAACAGGAACAGGTGACCAGCCAGGTGCTGGCCAGCAGCTGAGCAATCAAGCAGCAACCTTGTTGTTTTTAATAGAGTCCCAAAGCTTGACCCCAATTTGGTCCCATGTTTCAGGATCATAAACTGTGTGATTTGTAATAGAGGGGTCATTCATAGTAGCCCATACAAGCATTTGCTGCAAGGCTGTAGAGGGCACAGGTTTTCCCTGTGTTTTTTTTTTGAGAATAAGCTGGAAAGTTCCCAGTGTGAGAAACACTCCGTAGCCAATAACTTAGGCTCAGGCGAGGATCTCAGTGAAGTAGTAACTTATTCGCGATTGCAATGGCGGGCGCCCCACAAGCAGGAGAGCGCACCTACTAGTTCCAAAACACAGTTTATATACTTTTTGATGACAGGACCCTCCCCTGTTTCCCCACTGGAGTGGGTAATCCAGGTTCACAATCTATCTGATGCTTCACAGACAATGCCTGGCCTTCAGTTGCCGGCCTGTTTTTGAGGTGGTAATGTTTTCTCCCCTTATCTGGCTTGACTTAACATAGTGATTTTCACCTGATTGCTCTAAGGAGTCTGGTTGTCTGCATTTATGAGGTCACCTGCTGAGCTTTCTTATCACTGTAAGCATATCTCAATATCACATTCCTTCCTTCTAAACAATGTAACACTGCAAAAACAACATTTCTATTCCCACACCAGGATATTCTTTGTTTCTAAGGCCATATGATTCCCAATGGTGCACAAGTGCTTACCTTCGGCCAGTGAGAGGTAATTGTGTGCGCGGGTACGCTTCTCTCAGCACAACGCTTCTTTCAGCTTGAGCTTCCTTTCAGCTCGCTGGGTTCGGCCAAACCTATCTTCGTGAGGCATTCAGTGTCCCTGTCCCTGTTCCGTTAGCCTGTCCCTGTTCATCATTTTTTGGTTTTGTCCCTGTTCAGGTGCCCTTTGTGGCGAAACGAACACAGGAACACCTGGGTACTTTTAGGGATCAATAACAACCTTACTGAGGACAGGCTCCCTTCTTTTATACCATTGGCTCTACAAGGGGTACTTTCACACGAGCTATTCATTGGTTAACAACTTTGCCCAGCAACAGCAAACATTTAGCAACTTCCATGTCTTAATGGTTGGAGAACAAGCAATTTGAGACAGGAGGGCGTCTCCTGAATCACCCTTCTTTGTTCCTTCTAACTTGTTTACATTCCTCCTGGCCTCCTCATCAGGAGTCCGATGTTATCACCATCCACGGGGCTTGTCGACCCCCATGGCGATACTCCCACATCTCCCCCTTCTTTGTTAACAAAGAAAGCACGATAAACACAAATTAAGACACAGAGAAAAACTACCAGACATACTAATCCTACCTTTAACAAACTTTGTAACCACATCCCTGGGAGAGGCAGGCACCGAGTGCCACCCAGCTGGGGGGGCTCTGGCTGCCCCTCCAGCTCCTGGAGCCCCATACATTGTTTTTTGTTTGAGCTGGAATCCAAACCGTGGAGGAGAGTGCTGTGATCATGTTAAGGCAGATGATGAGAAGGCCGGACGGACCCATCGTGCTGACACCCATCTAGGACCAGCTCCTGTTGAAACACAAGCATAACCTCAGCCCCAAGTTATTAGAGAGTAGGGCCCTTCCCATTGATTGGTGCTTAATTTTTTTTTTTTTTTACCATGACTTGTGCCCTTTCTTTAACTGAGTTTAAGGTATTATGATTAAAATGTTTGTGAATTGGAGGACCTTCCTCTGTCCATCAATTAAAAAAATTAAGAACATAGCATGCTTTACCTATCCTTTCTTGGGGGGTCACACCCCTACTCCCCCTTTTTTTGTTTTAGAAGCATAGCTTTTAGGGTACCATGGGCCCGTTCAATAATTGCTTGACCCATGGGGAGAATGAGGTATACCCATCAGACCTTGAATGCCCCACTGTTGAAAAAATGAGTGGGTTGTGTGGGCCACATATCCTGGCCCGTTATCTGTTTTAATCGTTTTTGGGACTCCTAATGTCACAAAAGCTGACAGAAGATGTTTACACACATCCTTTGTCTTTTCTCCTGCATGGACAGATGCAAAAAATACAGGCAGAAAAGGTATCAATTGAAACAGCGAAGGTTTCCAAATTCTGGCAAATGTTTAATAAACAATTCTTTACGTCTATTACTATTAATATCCATGACTGGGGGAACATAGTTGGAGATGGCAATCCTGGTTGAACTGCTCCCATATCTTCCATGACTTCATTTTTCTCAAATCATGTAACAGTCTCCACTTTCCATTCCTTTTTGTGATTACCCAGGTCATCAGGGGGCATAACAGCAAAGGCCTGCGATGGCAGTAGCGGTGGGTGGGCCGATGGCATAGCAGGTGGATCAGTGGACAAGCCCGCAGCTCCCTCACTATCTGGCAAACCCCATGTTTCTGATTGTGGTCCCACATGACTCTTTAAGGCCTCAGAGATTGCTGGCCAGGGGCCGAGCAATCCAGCCACAACCTTGTCATTTTTAGTAGCAGAATCCCAAAGCTTGACCCCAATTTGGTCCCATGTTTCAGGATCATAAACTGTCTGATTCTTAACAGAGGGGTCATTCATGGTAGCCCATACAAGCATTTGCTGCAAGGCTGCATAGGGCACAGTTTTTCCCTGTTTTTTTTGAGAATAAGCTGGAAGGTTCCCAGGACATTCTTTGTTTCTAAGGCCATATGACTCCCCATGGCGCGCAACTGCTTAGGTGTCCCCACGTGAAAGAACAAGAACAGGTGATAGTCCTCCAGCTTGACCAAGCTCAGTAGCCTCCTTGCGATGTCACGACTGTGGGCCCCAGGCAGGCAGCAAACCTCTCTTGAGAGATTGTCGGGGTGGCAAATGGGCACCTCAGTGCCTCTCAGAGAGGAATCTCCAATTACCAGCACCCTCCGTGCTTTTTTTGTGGCACTGGTTCTTATACACGTGGTTTGCTGGTCCACCTTTTTGCAGTTGCCCTTTCCTGGGTCTTGCCCATTACCACTGTTGTTATTGACACCCTCTCCTTTTTTCAGCCCCAGAGCATCGTATCTGTTGTGTAGGGGCAATTCAGGAACAAGGGGGAGATTCCTCACTCTGCTCCGAGCAGAGACGAGGGTCCAGCCTCCCTTGTTTTGTGAGTAGATTAGGAACTTGAAGTGTCAAAACTGTTTTCAAGACAATTTTGCAGTTACATGACAAGAGACTGGTGCCATTTGATGTGAAAATATGCAGCTTTGAATAGTGGATTATATGAATTCACTCAGGTGTTCACAAAGCCTGTAAACCTATGCAAAACATATCTTGTTACTATATTATGGAATCAATTGCACTGATGTTAATCAAATGCTGCTCTGGTCCTACTCAAACAAGAAATGTTAGATATATCAGCAGAAGTAGTGTAAATCTGGTTGTAATTCGTAGGTTCCTGGAAACGCACAGGCAACAATTTGCATTCAAACAATCATCTTTACCCAAGACATTGCAATAAAACCATGATCTGCAAAGAAAAGCAAGATTGGAAGGAAAAAGTAGTTCCTCAAGTGAGCATAACTTGTCTTTTGTGGAGCTTTACATGACCATAGCTCTACAGTTGACAAAGAAGATCGAGCAGTTTTTGGACAAAACTGATACAACTAAGTCTAAAACAGTGATTTAGACTTTTCTTCCTTAACTGCTGCCTAAATTTACCTGTGACTGGACATGGTAGTGTCCTGGGCATGTTCTTCCCGTGTACAGATATTTTAGATTGTTGTACACTGTATCAAAAATGTTGGTATGAAAATCTGTTCTGAATTCCTCTCAAAAGAGCTAACATTTAATTATTTTTTAACACATTTTTTGTAATGTGTTGTGGTATCTTCTTGTGCTGTCTCTACAGGTTTTTTTTTTTACAGCAAGATATAAAGTATAATTCCTGTTTCTGCTAAGATGGAGTTTAATTTCTTCATGGAAATAAAAAGTGCATTTTATGGTTGTGTTCTGATTTTGTGTTGTCTATTTATGGCTCTACATTTCTGAGTTATCTTTTTTTTCTCTTGCTGTTTTTTAGATCCAGACGTGTGGGATTACTGAAACACGTCTAATACTCTTGTTATTTCTGAAACAATTTATGGGAACACAAAACTGCATGCTCCTAGAGACATCTTTTAGATTAACCAAAAAATGAAGGTCTGGACCAGTTGTCCATTCTGTGGCATTCTTGTAAGACTGGGTGTGTTCAAGTCTTTTCCAGGACAAAGATACTCCCTGTTTTTTTCCTGCAATTTTAATTTAATAAAGTGCAACCTAGTTTCTTGACATAAACTATAACATAACATTATTGTATTCTACATTAGAGAGAGTCATTTGGTCTAAATTGCAAAAATAATGTGATATTAAAGGCATGTAGGAAGATACATATTTTCAAATAAAAGAGGCCACTGTTGCATAGTGGCACTTATTAATACATGTAAGGAAATTTCTGAAGAATTTTGTTTGAAACTGTGTTGTGGAACACAAACGTTCTTGTAGTAGGACCTCAGTCTCACCAAAAAAAAAACAACTTTGGATTTATAAGTGATGTAAACAGTAAATAATGCATATTTCAGTTGAAATGCATCTTTGATCCTCGAACATTTAGAGGTACCCAGATACTTTTATTTCTCCTTTACAAAGCAGTAAATGAGTGCTGCCATATGGCAAGGTGCTGGGAGAACCCGCCCAGTAGCCACCGCAAGGGCACTGAGGTTTTACTTGAGTTGGGTTTTGAAGACTTACCAACAGCAACCACACAGAGGTTAACTTTACCCTTAGTTTGTAAAGTTCATGAATAAGCTAATGTATCAGCTCCATCCTGTTTCCTCATCTGTCAGTTTGGCTGGCGCTGTGCCCTCAGTCTCGCAGCCCCTCCAACATCTGCCAAGGGACCTTTTGCTGCAAGTTTTCAATCGGCTGCTCGCAGCACGCTGAAAATTCCTGCTGACAGCGGGTTGACCCTGAGCTGACATGTTGTGGTATCATTATGTGTGCTTTGGTGTAATGTCCCCCTAGCAAGATAATAGAAAAGATGCTTAAATGAATTAAACATTAAGACTGTAAATGAAGAGGGAAAATAAATATGAAAAACAAGATGAAAGTGTACTCGTGCTAGCTTTTAACTCACAAAGAGAAGTTTTTAGTTCTACTTTGTTCTAAGGTCTCAAAGCATCTAAAAGTATTTCAATCAGTTTTTCAGTCAATAATTTAAATATTTGTGTTTCTTCTTTTTTTTTCTTCCCTTCCCCTCGAGGTTAAATAATAGTATTCATCGTACACACTTCTGAAGTTCCTGCGTAGATTTTCAAACTAGTGAATTTCTGTTGTCACAGTAGTTTAAGGTTTCCAGCCTTGGTTCAGTGTTCTAAAAAATTGCTTTCCTTTAACCTTGAAAGAGTCTGAATTTCACTCAAGTGACCGTTCACATCCAATTTATCCAGGGGAATCTGATAACAGACAGAAAGCAGGAACCTGGACTGCCTTCGAATTCTCGTACAGGCTGGCCACTTTCCCATTCCTCTGCCCAACCCTGTGTGTCAGGATCCTGTTCGCTGCCCAGGTAGGGCACGCTTCTGCTCTTTCCATTGGTACAGCAGTGCCAAGGGATGGCAAAGGCTGGGGTCACACAGTGCATCTCAGATATTCTCACACAAATAGAGCAGCAGCACCGTGAGCCTGACAGTGCGGCGCTTCCTGCAGCCTGCTGCAGCAGTTACGCAGTTGTTCAACCTGGTCCCGTTTCGGTCAGAGGTGGAGAGCGCACGTTTCTGTTGTAAAGGCTCTTAAGTTGCCTCACTGTTTCTTGAACTGCATTGAACTTACTTAGTGTCACTGAATATTAAACTCCCAGTTGCATGACTAATAATTCATTTTCATTTTCATTTTTTTTCACCACATCTAGTGATGTGAGCTGGAAGCAAATCTGGGGAAGTTGTTGCAACAAAATTGCACAGAATCACACAGCAGTTGAGGTAGGAAGGGACCTCTGGGTCCATCTGCTCCAACCCCTGCCCAAGCAGGGACACCCAGAGCAGGCTGCCCAGGACCACGTCCAGGCGACTTTTGGAGATCCCCAAGGAGGAGACCCCACAGCCTCTCTGGGCAGCCTGTGCCAGGGCTCCGTCACCCGCCCAGCACAGAAGTGCTGCCTGGTGCTCAGGGGGAGCCTCCTGGGTGCCCAGCTGTGCCCATTGCCTCTTATTTTTAAGCTACTCAGGTGTGCATCACTCCTTATAGTCTTGTATCCTGGCACTCATATCATCAAAATGCATCTTTCTTTGCCTTTTAGAAAGGTGTAGAAAAGAAAGTTTGTTTGTTTGTTTTTCTTTCTGTTTTTAACTATCTGTCTCTCAGAGTAAATTAGCATACACCAATTTATTTTTTGGAGGAGGGTGCATCTACACAGATTTACAATGGCTAAGAGTTTGACCTGATATATAAAATTGAGAGTGGGATTTGAATCATAACCATATATTTGCTGATGGCTTTCTTATTGAGAAAAACGTATCTTGGGCAGTAGAAAATTGATCTGAGTACTGATCTGTGTCATAAACTTCACAGGATTGGCATGTTTTGGAAAAATGCTGCAGGAATGTATTTAAACCTCACATGGGAGAAGCACTTTGGAATTACTTTAATCACTATGACTACAACAGAAATCAGTAGGCAGTTTACTATAGCTTTAGATCAGTTTCACAGGAGGTATTGAAGTTTTTCAAAGCCATTATGAGTTTCTAAAATATTTTAAACTATTTGCAAGATTACAGAATTCAAAAGAATACACCTTCCCTGTTTAGACTTGCTCCAAAGAAATATTAATGGAGAATGCTAAACTTCTGTTAGCACTATGAATTTGAAATTCACAGCAGAAAAAGAAATGTGTTTTAAGTGGCATTTCACCAAATTATGGCTGTCACCAGACATCCTGAGTTGACCATCCATAGCTAATTAAATCTCTTCAATCCTTCCACTGCTTCTGTGCCATGAATTTGCTAATGGCTGCTTTCACCAGTGTTTGCAGTTTCTGCCATGATACCAAACGTACTGCTGGGTTTGATTTTAAGGTGTAGTAGGTGGGCATCCTAATAACCAGTGCAGAAGGGACTGTAGTGTTGAGGAAGTGCAAAAAGACAAGAGCTATAAATGATCTTTATAAATACAGTTATAGATTTTGTGTATCTTTGTGTTATGCTTAATGGATGCTGTGTATGTAATATATGTATTATATTGTAATAGTAATAGTAATATATTATCTATAATGTTATATAAGAGTTTTATAAATTTATTACATACATATACATGTAGAGTTTTATATATATACATATATATATATATATGTACCATATTAGAGTATCTTACACTTAAGGATTTTTCTCACTTAAGGATAAGCCTGTGTTTTTCTCTGCAGTTTGGATAGGCATAAGTACCTATATGTAGTTTGAAAAGTATTATTACTTCTCATCATAGAGTAGTGTTTGATATATTTAAATGACCACCTATTAGAATTACTTAGAGTTTGCATTTGAAATAGTACACAGGCAAAAAGCTGAAACTTAGTAGCTTGAAAATATTTTCCCTTTAAGGTGAATATCCTGCATTTTGTCAGCTTCAGCAGCATCGTTTCGTGTCATTTATCATGGCTGCCATCAGGTGAGTGGATTCTCAGCCCATGTATCAACGGATCATGCAATGTACACCTCATCCTCTCTGAGAGCTTTTGTGAGGCACAGAGAGCAGCTTGTTCAGTGGGGTCACTGGCCTCTTTGCAGGCAAAATGGAATTTTCCTGCATGTATTCAGCTCCAACACCACATACTGAACACAGTAGGATTTTCAGGATACAGTGTTTACAACCTACATAAAAGCATTTTGTTAATCTTTTGATAGTTATGTGATCTACAATTAATTAGCTACCTGTAGAACACGAGGAAAATGTATTGAATTAATTCTGTTTGGTGAAATTGTGTGTGGGTAAAGGGCGTACTTCAGCTGTGTGCTTGGTTATACCATAATTAAAATTCTCATGCGAGTGAAAACAATGTATTACAAAGAGACAGATATTTTTGATATCATTGTTTCAGTCTAATTGCTTGTTAGGATCTATAAATGACTGGCCTTGTTAATTTAAAATGTTTTTCCTAAAGTACAGTAGGATATTTATATGCATTTAAATTATGCAGTCAGGTAGCTCCTACTTGAAGAAACGATTGCTGTTTCTCAGTCACCTTTAAGGATAAAAAGAGACAATAGCAAACTTTTCATTGCAGTTGAAGCGCATAGCTTTTGTTTGACTTAAATAAAGTCAGATATCCTGGCTATAGAGCTATATAGCTTCAGTCTTGTAAATGCATTTAAGTAATCAGAGAATAAGTTTATCTTCTGAGATGAGTCTTCAATGAAGAGAGGGAAGAAAATAATGCCAGGTGAAAGCTGCTTCAATAGTGAAGAAACCTCAAAAGTGCTAGGAATTTTAAAATATATCTAATTTATTTATAAAAGTCAATTTTGGGACTTCTGAAACAATGTGATTGATAGAATGATTATGGGTTTTGGTTTAGTTTCTTGGCATGACAACAGAGTTGACTGAATTGTTAACTTTGTACAAACAGCTCCTAAAAACAAAATAAAAAGTGCAGCTGCATTAAATTTTTAGTGTTTATGCAAATATATCCATTTCAGCCATACAATGGGTTTTAACTCTTTTGTTCTCAGACTACAGTCAGTTCATCACTGACAAGTATCAGAGTTGCTAGGGATATATAGTATATGTATGCACACAAACATACATACATATATGCATATATATATATATATATATACACACATATAAAATAGGATCATCTTTAAAAGACCTAGAAATTAACCCCATCTTTATTAGCTCTGTAGCCTGGACAGGTAAGAAAAGAGCTTCAAGAGTAAGTACTAAAAATGGTACAAATATGTTTGGCTGAAGAAAAAGACAATTTACAGTTTGGGGGAAATGAAAAACAGTACCTTGAACAAATAGAAAAAGGGACAGATTAAGACATAAAAAAATGTGTTTGTTGGTAGCTTTTATCAAAAATAAATGAATTCAAAAAAAAAAAGGTGAAAAGAGGTAAATATGGTAAAATACCCAGTTCTGTGTCATTTTATGATTGGTGATTCGTACAAGACAAATTAACAACAGAAACCCAAGAAACAAGATTACATTGAATTTATTTTACTTTATCCCAGAGATCTTAAATGCTTTTCTAGTTGATATCCAGTGTCGTAGAGGAGAATCTGTGGTATCGTTACAGTGCATGCTTGAAATATATTTAAGTTTCCAACGGGACTAGGAAAGATGAATCCAAATGCAACTGTTTCAGAAACCAAATGCTTCTGAAAAGGAATCTCAACATTGTAGGTTGGCAGGTAGCAAAACACCTATTAATTAGAAAATCTGGTGAGTATATCACAGCCAAATAACTACTGTGTCCTGCTTTAAAGAGGTAATTCTCTAATTATTATAAGACACAATATCAGAAATGCTGCCTACAACTTCTCCACCACTTAGCAGTACAGATCCCGTAGGACATACCCAAACTTACGTTTGGTGTTTGTAGAACATTATTTGTAAAAGAATGATCAAGCATAAGTTTTAACAACAATCTGGCTCTAAATTCTTCTGAACTCTACCATTCCAAGGCACAGAGGATGGAAGGCTTTGAGACTTTCTGTGGCTGCTCAGGAAGATTCCTCGTCTCTAAGGGGTCTCACATATAGTGCAGGACACAGATGTCGTGCCATGGCAGTATGCAGGGACTTCCTCCTGATTTCAGAAGGCCTTTGACAGCCCTGAGTAGCCAGGGAAAATTGGTAAGAGGAGTAAGGCACGTCAAGGACTGCAAGCCCATGTAGCACCTGAGCTGGCATCAAACAAGGCTTTGGAGGAAGAAACTTTATTTCTTAAGTATAAGGGCAGTTAAAACCTGATTCCATAGAGAGTGGTTTATAGTGTAGCTTTCACAGTGAAAATCATTGTTCCAAGAATTATAGAAGCTAAAATCAGACTCCAGTCTGTCCATCTGCTACCACCATTTTTTTTTTCCTTAGTGTAAAGCAAAATGTGTATTTCTGTTAGAAGCAGTACAGGACAGAGGCATAGCTGGGAGGGAGGAATTAGGGAGTTTCAAATTCTGGTGGTAAAACATTTTTCTCGTGTCCTCCAGCTTCTAAAATGTAACATTTCTGTACCTCTAACATACATTTTACTGTAATTTTATATTATTTTTGATATGGTAGAGTTCTAAGATGGCTTTGCTTCTATTTTATTCAAGAAATACCATATAGTTGTGTTTTAACTGGACACCTGCTAATGCAAAAGTGCCAATGGGAATTAGTCTGCCTGTGCAACCATAACAAAATCACTTCTCAATGCCTCTGTTTCCCCTCTGTCTGCATCCTGTCAGCTGAAACTGCATGCACCCTTTGAGAAAGAAACTGTCTCCCAGTACTTAGTAAAACAGAGGCCTGGTCTCAGCTGGAGCCTCTCTGCATTACTCTTACACAAATAATACAGAAATAATTGAATCCCACCAGTGACAAACCTAATAATCCAACAGCAGCTTCTACGAACTCAGATGATGCTGTTCTTGTACATGGGGGATGCTCATGGGTGGCTGTGCTGACAAAAGACAGACTTTGCTGTTCGACTGCTAATGCACTGAAGAGATGGGCACAGGTGGCTCCTGTGAGTGGAGACATCGCTCTCAGATTCTACCACCTTGGCAAGTTGTGGCATGCTGTGTAACCTATAGGTGGCTTTCAGCTGAAATTTCTGAGTAGTTTCATGCCTGCCTACTCCTCCATTTGAATCACTAAGTCTGTAATAGAATTACAGAACATCCACGCCAGAAATGTTTATACAGCAGGCAGCATGCCAAAGGCTTGACAATATCATAACTTAATTAAAAGTGAGTGTATGTATGAACTAAAAGATAATTCGGTTGTGCTTAGGGTATATGGCCTCTGCTTACCATGCTTTCCTGCTTAGCCTACAACTTTTTGGCCAGAATATTTTTATCTTCTGTCAGCCAAGGTCTCTTTTATGATGCTGATTACATCCCAGGCCAGTTCACAAATACTGGATAATCACAATGCACTCTCCCAGCACTCTCCTCCTGTTCATGTTCTTTTACCCCTTGCAGTTTAATTTCCCTCTATGGGGGACTGAGTCTGAGTGCTCTTTTGATGGAGATTGTCCTTCCCTTGTCTGCAAAGCCACTTAGTGCACTGGACTCCCATTTTGCAGAAGTGTAAGTGAATACCTGCAATGTGAGTCTATGGACTTTTATAAAAAAAAAAACTCTGATTTCCCTTTTGTCCTTCTTAGTTCCTTTTTTCTCCTGATGCACTTTTCTTTTCCCCAATCTAACACCACTTACTTTCCTGATAAAATAAATTCACGTTTGACTTCCCAGGTTGCTCCCTCATTCTCTACCTTTCTCCTACACAATCCTTAAACCTCTCTTCAAGCTATATGCTCTTTCTGCAGCTATTTTTCATTTCTTTTTCCCAAGCCTGCATTTTCCCTCATCAGTCCCTTCGTCCTCATCAATCTCAGAGAAGGCTGCTCTGTGCTAGCTGCAGAGGTGGGGTAGGCACCTCTGGTTAGACTGGCTCAGGCCACCCTATGGCACTGTTTGCAGGCAGGAGTACATGCCTCCAGGTCCTTGCACAGATGATGCCCCCTCCTTGAACAGCAGTGTCACGGTTCATTAAAGATCTCCGCTGTTTCCTTATGAGGCAGGAGCTGGCATTATAATCAAATGAGGCATTTGGTGTTGTGCCACACAGCTCTCACTGGCATTGCTGTGGAACTGAAGCCTTTACATGGGACCTTCAGCAAGTAATCAGTGCATTTATTTTCTTACTTGTGAATTGGGATGATACCTCTATGATTTCTACTACCCAGTGGTTTGTTTTGTTTAGTGCCTCAAAGTGTTTGTATTCAAGCTTTTAAACAAGGTGAAAAATACTGAAAAAGAATTGCTCCAATGGGGTCCATGTTTGTTTGTTTTGTTTGTTTTTGAAAGGCATTAATGGGCTTTGGAGGCTTTATTAGCTTTAATGGAGAAGCAGAAATCAGCATAACCCTCTGAGTGCAGTTTAGATGCTAATCTACCACTTTCTTTACATCTAGCAGCCCAGGTAGACGCAAGGAGTCAGCTTGCGTCTGTAAAGCCTCTGCAAAGCATTTCTTCTCTGCCCCTTCTCTAGACCTTCCAATGCAGACAGGTCTCCCTGTGTCCAGTTCTTAAAATTATCTGTGAGTGAACAAGGCAGCTTCTGAGTTTGATAAATTTTTATGACTTCACCTTCTGTCACTGAATATCATTGAAGCTGGTCTTACATTGAGTCAATTCAAACAAAAAAATGTTCAAATCATTTAATGCTAGCCGAAAGACTTCAAAAGCTAGGTACCGCAACAATATAGTACGTCAAAAAATAGAGCTGTTTTTCAAGGTATGTGTGAAGAGTCTAATTGCAACTGAAGCTTTTGATGAGATCGTTTCATGTAAATGGTACATAAAATATGATATTTATTGTTAACGTAATTTAAGATTTGTCAGGACATAATAATATCTCAGAGGTATAAAAATGTAGAAGCTGGCTAGAGGCCACAGCTGCTAAGCTGAAATACTTGGATAAATGTTTGTTTAATGTAGGAAATGAATAGTTTTATGTTATCTTAATGCTTTTGAAAGATTGTCTTTTATTATTGCATCAGTGATTTATGTTATACACCACAGGAATGAAAACAGTGACTAACTTAATTGGGCATAAAGAGGAAAGTGTCTTTTTTTTTTTTTGAATAAACTATAAGTTTTCTATTATTTTCCCATGAGAGTATTTCTCTCCAATAAATATAAAGTGAACTATTGCTTCTCTCACTTCCTTATTTGTCTGACAGAATTATGTTAGACATGCCCTCTGTGGCAAGGGAGTTTGTAATGTGGATATTGACATTCTGGCAGCCGACTTGCATTGGACAATGAACAGACTGCCATCAAAGCAGAATTTAAAGGGTTATTTCTAACTTCAAAAGCCCCACTCTTACCAATATTTTGAGTGTTTTAGTGTCTTGACACACAACCAGTTTGCTACTTTTCTTTCACTAGATGTGTAGAATCTTCTTGGGGCCACAAGGAGTGAAAAGTTTCATCATCATGGCAATGGGCATGAAGTAATCTAAAAAAATACCTTTATGCATTTTATTACCACCAATGTTGATCGGTCTTCATTTCTTGGGGCAGCTTCAGAAAGATCCCAGGTGCTATGCTCCTCAGAGCTGCCATGCCCAAAAGCTGGATGCATGGACCCATGAAGGAAATCCACAATCCAGAAGCAGGTGCCTAAGTAACTTTTATGTTGAGTGGTAAGAGTTGTGTGTTTTAATTAATGTTCTCAATATCAGATGTTCTGGGCCCAGATGGAGACAGACTGTGAAAGAAGCAGCACTACCTTCTGGTCCTTGCAGGATGGAGAACAGGGGGACGTATCAGCTGGAATCCAAAAAGACATCTCAGGTGGCAAGGCCCAGCAGGCATAGACCCTCCAGTACAGTATGACCAGAGCTCATATGCCTGCACCCACTTGACAAATAGGAGCAGTACGGGCAACATAGAAAATCTCAAGGCAGCCTGGGCACCCACTGAATCTCATTAACTGTTTTAGTTAATGGGATGTAGATATGGTTTTGAAACTCTGTATGATTTTAATTTTGTTTTATGCTAGTTTTTGTAATTGTTAATGTTATGTTCGACTGAGGAAGGAAGATGTAATCAACTCTGCCTTTACTTGGCTCTGGTAAAAGCTGGCCAGCGTTACGCAGAGACCAATGTTGTGCAGTGGTAACCAGTGAGAAACAGACCCGTCTCCCTGCAATGGCTCAGGGCCTCTCCAGTGATGGAGGCACAATTGAATTTTGCCACAAAGAAGATGAAAACAAAATAATTGGAATGCACTGGCTCTGCTAGAAAACACTGCATTGCCAGCTGGGGAAGGTGAGATGAAGGGAACACGTTTACCCTCTGCTTCCCTCCCTTTATTCTGCTATATGTCTAATATGCAGAGACTTCCCTGCCTTCAGACTTTCTCCCTGTGAGGAGAAGACGTGAGCAGTGACTGGATGAGGGCCGAGCTGGATATGTCTTGGTGGCGGCCGGAGACACCAGTGTGTGGCCTGCGGCCTGGGCCTTCTGCTGCTTCTTTCCAGGGGCACAAAAGCTCCAACAGAGACTTAAAAACCAGAGCTCATTGTTGCACTTCTTTTTGTACTTTCTTTGTGACTTCTCAGCTCAAAAAAAAAAAAAAAAAAAAATCATGGTTATAAAACTGAACCTAGATTTCTGATCTAAATTTTGCTTTAGACTTAGATGGGCTCCTCCTCTCCCTGATGTCAGCAATAACCTTAAAAATGGTCAAGAAGTTTATATACTGTTCAAGAGTGCTTGCTGGAGAAAAGCCATTCCCAATTTCTCTTCTTCGTTCTGTATGCTAGGTTTCTTATTACTTTCTAATTTACTTTTCATTCATGATTCTTAATTTAAAAAGTCATCATTTAAGTTTGAGCAGACCAACTTTCAGTACTGCAATATCTTTTACTCTTGATTTTGACATGAATTACAGGATATCCTAGAGGCGTAGGAAGAACAGTTCATACAGCTTAAACTGGGCTGGACAGCCTTTAAAACAATCCTAAATGCCAATACAAATTCACTCTTAAATTAGTTCTGTGATGTAGATCTTATTTAAATTGCAGCCAGAGAACACATCTGTGGTGCTATTGCCAGGCAGACTGCAAATTGTGCTGGATGTAAATGAGGACTGCTCTACCCCAGCCCAGCAAAGACAGCCGCGTGGGCAGCCCTTTGCATCGACGGACTGGCTGCTAGTGGGAGGACTGGGATCTGCCCTGGGTTCTTGTGGTTTTAGTGAATTAACAGCTAAAACCCTGTCAGAGCACCAATTTAAATGCTTTGTATTTTTCATTGTCTTCTTGCCATCAGATAACATGTAATATTCACCGCTTTGTGGTGCAATCATACCTTCTGCTTCGTACTTTAGGGCTGTTCCCCTGATCTGGGACTCATTGTAAACTTGTTTGGTTTTATTTTTCTTTAAAAAAAAATTAAAAAAAATAATCCCATGAGCCAGACAGCTAGCAAGCCTGAATCAGTCTAATTCTACTGAAGTCAAAGAAACTTTGCATACTAAAACCAGCATGTAGTCTAGCCCAATATTCTTGAAATAATGATCCCATTCAAAATCCACACCTTGCCTGACATTTTCAAGGCTGGCCTTGATTTGAGCATAGAAGTACATGATGTGTATTGCAAATCTAGTGGTACATAGAAAATAATGATTCACGCAAACCAAGAACCTCTGCTATTTAAGCTGTGTTCATAATATTTATCTAAATGCAAATGAGAATGTTGCTGTTCATACATCTGCTTGTCATTTTGTTTCAGGAAGTTGATCAGGGAAAAACCTTGGTGAACTTTCTGATAAGATACTTACAACTTTCTAAAATAAAACTTTGATCAGTGCAAGAAACAGATGAGGCCTTTTGTATGAAAAATATTTGTTCAAAATCTTTTCTCAAGTTTTCAGTAAATGTTGTCTGTATTAGATGCTTTGAACAGGCCCACTATTTTGATAGATCGTGAAATAGTAAATAAAACTGAATCAACAAATGTTCTTCCAATTTCTTCCTCTTTGCCTTCTTTGACATACCCACGATTCACGTGCTCAGGCTGTTATCCTCTTCTTAGGAATGAAATTCTGCAAGCAAGAGGTTATATTCAAAATTATGCAAAATAACAGGACTACAATGAGATACTACGTCCGAAAACTGTTGCTTGACAACATGAGATGAAGTCAAACAGAAAACATACGCTGGAGTGTTGTGGTTTCACCCTGGCAGGCAGCTCAGCACCACACAGCCGGTCGCCTGCTGTCCCCAGGTGGGATGGGGGAGAGAATCGAAAGGGAAAAATGTGACAACTCATGGGTTGAGATGCAGACTGTTCACCAGGTAAAGCAACAGCCACCAAGCAAAGCAAACCAAAGAATCCATTCACTGCTTCTCATCAGCAGGCAGCTGTTCAGCCACCTCCAGAAAATCAGGGCTCATCACATGTAATGATTCCTTGGGAAGATAAACACCATCATTCCAAATGACTCCCCCTTCCTCCTCCTCTACCCCAGCTGTTATTGCTGAGCATGGTGCCATGTGGTATGGGACATCCCTTCGGCCAGTCTGGGCCAGCTCCTGGTTGTGTCCCCTCACAGCTCCCTGTGCACCCCCAGGTACCTCACTGGCAGGGCAGCACCAGGAGCTGAACAGTCCTTGGTCTGTGTGAGCACTGCTCTGCAGTAACTATGTTGCATCCCTGTGTTATCAACACTATTTTCATCAAAAATCCAAAACAGAGCCCCGCGTGAGCAACTACAAAGAAAATTCATAGAATCATAGAATATCCCGAGTTGGAAGGGACCCATAAGGATCATCAAGTCCAACTCCTGGCACCGCACAGGTCTACCCAAAAGTTTAGACCATGTGACTAAATGCACAGTCCAATCTCTTCTTAAATTCAGACAGGCTTGGTGCAGTGACTACTTCACTGGGGAGCCTGTTCCAGTGTGCGACCCCCCTCTCAGTGAAGAACCTCTTCCTGATGTCCAGCCTAAACTTCTCCTGCCTCAGCTTAACACTGTTCCCATGGGTCCTATCACTGGTGATAACGGAGAATAGGTCCCCTGCTTCTCCACTCCCCCTTGCGAGGAAGTTGTAGACTGCGATGAGGTCCCCCCTCAGCCTCCTCTTCTCCAGGCTGAACAGGCCCAGTGACCTCAGCCGCTCCTCATACGTCTTCCCCTCTAGGCCCTTCACTATCTTCGTTGCCCTCCTCTGGACACTCTCCAACAGTTTAATGTCCTTTTTGTACTGTGGTGCCCAGAACTGCACACAGTACTCGAGGTGAGGCCGCACCAGCACAGAGTAGAGCGGGACAACCACTTCCCTTGTCTGACTAGCAATGCTGTGCTTGATGCACCCCAGGATACGGTTGGCCCTCCTGGCTGCCAGGGCGCACTGCTGGCTCATATTCAACTTGCTGTCAACCACAACCCCCAGATCCCTCTCTGCGGGGCTGCTCTCCAGCGTCTCGTCGCCCAGTCTGTATGTATAGCCAGGGTTGCCCCGTCCCAGGTGCAGGACCTGGCACTTGCTTTTGTTAAACTTCATGTGGTTGGTGATAGCCCAGGTCTCCAATCTGTCCAGAACCAAATTAACCTATGCCAGCCAAACCCATGATGGGTACATGAGTTGGCCTTTGATGATTGCTCATCAGGCCGGGGTCACCCCACAAGAACTTGGGACAGGGAACATCCAGAAGAGTGTGGTGGCCTCCGGTCCACCCTGGACCAAAGATCAGAGAGGTGTGAGGTGTCAGAGCTCTTGAAGCAGACAGTGGTGATGTTCTGGTGCTGTTAATGGTTTCTCATAGGGCAGCAGCTCCTCCTCTGAGAAATGGATAAACAAAAGCTTGTGCAGCAGTTTGAACATGTCAACATCAGCATAAAAATGGGAAGAAGATTGTTTAAAAATTCATTTAAAATCAAAGTGTTTATGTGGCTTGCAATACGTTCAAATTTATCACATAATATTATACATTATGAAAAACCTCAAAAATGTTTTGGATGATGGATGTAAGCTTACTGTATTCTCATTACTGTTTTAAGAGGCAATATATTCCTTGTGCTTTGCACAATGCCACGGTCAGAATATCCACATGAGGGAGCTGGGAGAGGCAGCGCTGAGAATTACTTCCTGATGTGAATAATTCCATTGATTTCAAGGGCAAATGCTTAGGAAAAGCATGCACTGACCTCAGGGGGAACGCCAGCCACATCCAGCCAAGTATGGATGTGGACTGGTGCTGGCACAGGGTGTGAGTGTTGGATCTGAGTCAACCCCTAGGGCAGGTGCCATGTCTTCTCGGAAAGATTACAGTACATTTCTTCTTTATTTCTGTAACCTAAGAGTATTTCAGAAGTCTACCTAAAAACTGGAGAAAAGCAGAACAGTAATTTTATTTGTCTTAGACTAATGCTTGTCAGGAGCAGGGGAATAGGAAGACTAATAATTACTAACATAGCCTGGAAAACTGCTTGTCTAAATAGCTGAAGATATTGCAAGTACCTATTAAACCCAATGACCAAGTATTGCCATGGAGATACTACTTCGTAAAAAATTTATTTAGCTGCTTTCCATTCACTTTAAAACCAACATATGTAATTACTTCAATTTCCCAGGCCCAATCTCCAGAGATAGCTCAGAAGCTCGTTGCTTTTCACAGTTCAATCCTTATGGAGTTAAACCTATTGGATGAAAAACATCTATAAATGTACAATGTAGATAAGGATGATTAATTATTTCTGATAAAACCAGAGGATTTGTTTAGTTAACCACTCTAATTCAGCTTCTTGCATTTTTAGATCAAATTACAGAAGTTAATAAGGGCTGTTACGATAAAGCTTGTAATAAAATTGATTCTTGGTGATTGTTTGGACACAGTTAACTATAACCTCAGCCATCCAAAAATGTAAAAGGTGCTGTATGTATTTTGAGTTCAATTTCTTAAATATTGCTGAGCACTTTAACAATCTGTAGAAAAATAACTAACATTTGAGACTGCCATCAGTTGAAGCCAAAAAGAAGTATCGCGGCATCCAGAGATTTATGTGTCGCTCACAAACAATTGCTCTCCTGCTACCGAGCAAGGAAAGGGCAATTCAAAGTGTATGAGAGAGAACAATAAGAGAAGTAAAAGCAATTAAAGTAAGGTGTGACACCTTATGGAAAATAATATCCGAGCTGGAAACCAAGTGAATTTGCTGTTATAAACAGCTACCCCAGCTTCTGATATGATGAAGGAATGGCTGTTCTGTGGAATTCTGCATGGAAATTCTGCAGCACTTTTTGCCAGATCTTAAACTGGGCAGTCTGAGGGTGAGCCCTCGGTACCATTTCAAAACTGTAGAAAAAAATGCAATGGCATATCCAGAATAAATTCCCAGTCCGAAAAGCTGTGCACCTGGCTGTGAATTTTGCCATCTGGAGAATGGCTGTTAGCAGGGAGATGGCGCCCAAAAGACGAGCCAGAGGATGCAGTCTTGCTGCTGTTTGTATTCACCTGAAAATGAAGATGTGACACGTGCATCAGCCAGGACTTTCTCACCTTGGCAGTAATTTTTTGCAACTTTTCATGAAAAAGTTTCCTGTACTCATTAATATCAAGAAATTAAATGCCATACACATGTAGAAGGAAAAGACCGTTTCTCTGAAGGAGCCAAGTGTCCAGCAAAAGACAGGAAGTGAAAAAGAGTAGAGAATGAAAATGAAAATTTTCATTTCGTTATACTCCTGTTCACTTTCTCTGTCATTAATCCTGACACAAATTCATTTTCACCCCTTTCCCTGTCCAGAATATAGAGTTACACAGAGGAGAGAATGGGGATAGGACTTCTTCGTAACATTCACTGTCTATAACTGTGATGTCCTTCTCCATTTCATTTTGCTGCCTCCCCTTTTCCTGTTCCCTCAGGATGCTCTCAGAGGAAAAACAACCAGTGAACCAAGCCCTCCGTGGCAGGATCAGTGCTGCACCAGCACAGCCCTGCCAAATCACACAGCTGTATTGCACTTGTGCTGTGGCTGTCCCAAACCTGTGTGCTGTTAGCACAACAGAGATGCACACAACCTTTTTTCAGATTATGGCAGGAAAAAACCCTTTAGCTTCCACAGGAGGTCGGATACCTGTGTTGCTCAGGATATCCAAAAGCTAATCCTTCATCAGTCCTGTGAATTCCTGATTGACTCCTGGCAGCAAGTTGTGCTTGCCTATATACTTTTCTCTTTCTTGGATATGAATGGATCTGTGAAAAACAGAAGAAATTGAACCTCAGAAGGCCTGCAGGACTCTGCTATTAAAATGAGTGGAAATAACATAATTCTTTTGGTAGCTTTTGCTGCTTTTTAATGTTTTTTTTATATATGCCTTATTGTATTTTATTTTTACAGAAACGCCAGGGATTTGTTTTTCATTGGTTTAATGGCTATGTTGCATCATGTGTAGTAAAACGTTCATGATTTCCCATAAACTCTGAGATAGTCTATTTAAAGATAAACATGAAATAGTCAGGTTATAGCCCTGAAAGTGAATGAAAGCTGACATCTCAGTTAATTCCCATAGCAGCAGGCACACATCTGCTCATTCTCTGAAATAGTACGCTGATGTGGTGTTCACCAACCTGGGTGGAACTCAAATGACTAACGGCACAGAATGAGATTATCGTTGCTATTAAAGAGAGGAATTCTGTTTATTTGAGAGAAATGGTGGAACTTTCTCCTCTCCTCTCCTCTCCTCTCCTCTCCTCTCCTCTCCTCTCCTCTCCTCTCCTCTCCTCTCCTCTCCTCTCCTCTCCTCTCCTCTCCTCTCCTCTCCTCTCCTCTCCTCTCCTCTCCTCTCCTCTCAAGTGTACAGAATCCCATCAGCCAGGTCATTAATGAAGACAATAGACAGTATTCACCCCAGTATTGCCTCCTGGGACACATCACCAGTAACTGGTGTCCATCTAGACTCCATGATGCTGATCATGACCCTTTGAACCTGGCTGTGCAGACTGTTTTCATAATCCACATCACTGTATATTTATCTAGTCCAACTTTATAATTTTGTCTATGAGGATGTTATGGAAGACAGTGTTGAAAGCCTTGATGAACCTGAGATAAACAAGATCCTCTGCTCTCCCTTCACCCACTGACTCCACCTTTTTGTTTCAGAAGACTTTAAAGTTGGTCAGGCAGAATTTCCTCTTTGTAAATCTATGCTGACTACTTGCTATCACCATCTTTTTGTGTGTTTCCAGAAGGATTTGAAATGGTTTTCATGAGGATTTGCTCCATCACATTCCCAGAGATTAAGATGAGGCTGACCAGCCTGTAGTTCCCCAAACCCTTCTTGCCTTTCTTGAAGAGAAGAGAGACATTTACTCTCCCCAAGTCCTCATGAATCTCATCCAGTCACCACAGTTCCTCAGAGATAATCAAGACTGTCCTTGAGTGGTGTTGACCAGCTCCACCAACCCTTGTTGATGCATTATATCAAGTCCACAGATTTGTGTTGTCCATTTTGTTTAAATGTTCCCTAACTGGACTTTTCACTAGTGAGTAGAAATCTTCCTTGCTCCAGACTTTCCCATGAATCAGAGTGGTCTGGGTTTTCTGATGGCATATCTTACCAGGTAAGACTGAGGTGAAGAAGTCATTGAGTACATCAGCCTTTTTCATGATCTCAGCAGCTGGCCCACATTTCCCTTAGTTTTCCTTTTACTGACTTTGCAGCTTTAGAAGACCTTCTTTTTGCCTTTCACGTCACTCATCCTCACCAGATTCAGCTGTGCCTCTCTTTCCAAGCGAGACCATTATGTCCTGACCTGAATACAAAAATACTGTCAGAGATGGTGTCAGAAGCCTTGCTGAAGTCCAGGAACTTGGTCATAGAATCACAGAATCATTAAGGTTGGAAAAGACCTCCAAGATCATCTGGTCCAACCATCCCCCAACCACCAACGTCACCCACTAAACCATGTCCCTAAGCACCACGTCCAACCTCTCCTTGAACACCCCCAGGGACGGTGACTCCACCACCTCCCTGGGAAACCCGTTCCAATGTCTGACTGCTCTTTCTGAGAAGAAATGTCTCCTCATTTCCAACCTAAACCTCCCCTGGTGCAACTTGGGGCCATTGCCTCTAGTCCTATCACTAGTTATGTGTGAGAAGAGGCCGACCCCAAGCTCCCCACAGTTTCCTTTCAGGTAGCTGCAGAGGGCAATAAGGTTTCCCCTGAGCCTCGGTCTGTGCATTGAATTTAGGAATGTCTCCATTTTGTACTAAGGTCACGTTGCTGACAGTAATCCAGTGGCACAGCTGACCTTCCATCCATGTACCCTTTGGAAAAACAGTGTTTAACTGCCTGAGTCCTGAGGAGATCGGTATCTGCAGAATTGGCTTTTCAGTCTGCTTTATTGGATAGCATGCAATGTGCTGTCTCATCACCTTACTCTTAATTATTATTTTTTGATGATTAGGATCTGAGCAAACAGTCACTTTATGTGTTAAAGTTTTTTTTAAAAAATCTACTCTTTTATTATATCCTCTATTTCATTACTGTTAAGGTTGTTGTGAGCAATAATTAAACAATATTTGAAGTGTCACTACAAAATATGATTACAGAAATAGCTGATTCTCATGCAAAATTAGCAGAAAGGATAAAACCCTGAATTCTAACTAATCTGCTTTAGCAAATCTAATTTAAACATCTCAAATTTTGCTTTAGGAAATCATAATGAACTATATCACTATAGTGGATGTTCTGTGTATGTCTTAAAATTTTCCTTGAATTTTCCACAGTGTTCAATTTTCAGAAGAGAAGAATTGGGCAAATTTTACTGTGGGTTTTCAAGATGACCAAGGAAGGCATCTTTCTGGTGCTTGAAAGCAGTTGTCACCTCCTTGTTGGTGCAGGTTCCCTTTATGTACAGATTTGTAAATATTTCTGACACAAACAGAGGCTTCTGCAGTACGCCAGATTTGCTCAGAGAATTAGAACTAAATCGGCTGTTCAGGCTTTGGTTGTGAAATACCATGAGTAAACTTGGTACTGGCTGAAAAATTGGTTTTGTAACTCGATCCAATCTTGTTACTAGACTACACCCTGTTTGAGTGGAGGCAGAATAAAGAATACAAGGGCAATTGAGCTGAACTCTGCAGATATGTGAATGTTTATTCAAGGATGCTAGGCCAGCAAGAGATTTTCTAATTTATAATTCTACCTCTGGTACAGCAGGCAAAGTGTTTGCAACAGCCTTGGGAGTGAAACTTCTCTAACAACTGACACAAGTTTGATGCCAGTGCTTCTCTTCTATGGCATCATGGAAAGCATTGTCCTAAAGCTCCTTCTCCTTGGCAAAACTCCCAATGCCCTTGTACAGAGAGAATAGCCTTTCTCAGGATAGCTCTCCCTTTCCATATTTATTTAAAATGAAGCCTGGATGGTTTCGGGAATGGTGGGAATGTGTGTGAGGGAGATGCACACAATGCCCTCCTTACTTTCTTGTGTAGAAGCAAAGTCTCAGCCTGAGACTACAAACTGCTAGAGACACCAGCTTCCAGGTGAGTTATAACGTTTAAGACATTAAGATCCAATTAGTTTGATTTTCTTTTTCTCTCACAAAGGCAGAATACTGGTCCAGTCCTTTCTCCTGCCAACATTTTCTACGAAATTCAAATTTGAATTGTGAACTGGGATGGAGATCTTTCTGGACTGCATCAAGGGGGGAAATGACATGCACTTGGTCTGAATTCTCAGCTTGGTTGTGTCGACACCCTAGAAATTGATTTCCCTCACCATCAGAACTTCCTCCAGTGGCACAGCCCTGCAAGGGAGCCTGATGGCACTGCTGCAAAAATTCTACACTTATTTCAACAACAGCAGAATGGAGGAATAAGGGGGAAAAAAAATACCCGTCCCCCCATCCCCACATATCCTCTCCTTTCCTGCAAACAGAGGTAGTTTTACAGCCTCAAAAGATGTCTTTCCTAATGCAAATACATTCACAGGTCCCTCTGCACATAATAGATTAAAAATTAAAAGTGAAGTTTGGGATGGAACTGCCAACCTGAATTTGCTTTTGTTAGATTTTCGTGTAGCAGCCTGGATGGCAGATTTCCTTTAAGACTATATTTCACTAGAAAGATTTGTTTTTCAAATTCCTCATAAAAAGCATGCTCTTTGGCTTTCTTATTAACTTCTTTCCCTGCGTACCAGTTTCTGTTGGTGGGGAGCACTGCAGCACGGGGTGCTGGTCTCTGACAGGCTGGCAGAAATATGGTTCAGCCAGAGCTTAAAACAGGACAAAGGAGAACTACAGGTCTTGTGAGATACAAAAACTTCAGTCACTTCAGTTTTATATAAGGATGGAAGAAGCATAATTTAAAACTGCACAGATAGTCCTTCTCTTCTTAATTCTTGAGTGCTCGAGTGCTTTACTCTCATGAGATTTTTCTTTCAGCCCAGCTTTTTGTGCATAATATATATATGCATGTATACATAACCTGCTTCTTCACCTCCTAAAAGACCCCTGCTATTTCGAAAATTGCACGTAGGAGGAGGAGAAAGGACATTTAAAAAGTCTGATATCAAAGTGATGCAGTGCAGGAGAACGGTAGAGAGGAAAACAGCAATCTAAGAGCACAGGCACTCGCAGCCTGCACAGCCCCTGGGCCAGCAGCCCGGTGTGCACGGCCAGGCTGGCATCAGCATCGCCTCCAGGGGGACCTCGGCTTGGCTGGCCTTGAGACTCTCACTCCTGGAATAAACAGAAAATGGGATGACACCGAGGTACAGCTTTCCCTCCAGAGGGAGGTGCAGTTTATTAGCAGTCTTTACATGCTGTTATTTTGTTTATCGTGGAAAGCAGCCTTGGAAAGGGCTGTCTGCCTCGGTTCCTTGGACGCAGAGCAATTATGTGTTAAAGAAGCGTGGGAGCAGCAAGTTAAGAGAAGCTGGCCACAGAAATAAGGGAGAGAGCGTTTCATTAACGTTGCAGAAGCTCTGCTAGCACCATGGCGAGGAGCAAAGGGACCTTCCCATCTCTGTGCCTCCTGATGCCCTGCCTGGATGGGGCCAGCACCACTCCCACAAGGGCAGGGCAGTCAGGGGAGTTCGGCTGAAACATTTCTCTGTTGGAAAGTGCTGCTGCACTGAGGCTGAAATGTTCTTTCCATTTTGATGTAATTCTGCTTTGAAACAAATTTTGGGTTTGGATTGAAAAAAGAGTTTTTGTTTCTGCTTTGGAAGTTGCAAATAAAATATCACAGCTATGACACTTTGTTTCACCACTTTTGAAAGGGAATATATATATTTGAACACTGAACAGGAATTTTCACAAAATTTAATTTTAACAAGGAACTACTGTAAGCATCTAGAAACCAACTCCAGCATGAGGCATGGCAGATTTTCTTCTGTACATTTCTCCTTTAACTCCAGTGCTTGGAACAGAAACCCTTCTTTAGTAAAACACCTTTACACATCCCTACTGGCAGCATTGAGTGCCCTGGGAAACATCTGCTTGGATGTGCAGAATTATATTTTTCATTGAAAATGTCAGCTGCTTAGGGGAGTGATGCTCAACTAACACAAACTGCACTGTTAGAATATTAACTACAACTTTGCCAGAACACTGCCAGCTCCAGAAAAACAGATATGAAAGATTAAGGGGAAGCCTCTATAATATAGTAAGTAGACACAAAGTAGGCAGAAACTCTAACCTACAGCAGTCCAGTTACTCAATAGATTTACCCTCAAATGAAACTTTAGAAAATATAGCACAGCTGACTAGGTTATACCAGCATTAAGTGATGTTCTGAGTACAATGGTACAGTAATTTCCCATAAAGAGGCAGGCAATCTGTTTTCCTTACAGGAAAAAATCTAATATCACATCACCAGTAAGGCATATTTAGAATGTGCTTTTTCAGAGGAGTCTGACAGATAATCATCTGTCTTCCAATTAAAATGTGATATGAGTGTCTGGTTTTCTTGAGTTTGTAACAAAATCTCACAAAAAGGCACCTATTTTTAATCATAAAACCAACTACAAACATGTTGAAGCAATTAAATTAAGTCAGCAGGTTGTGAAGATTGTCCAAAATGGCAATGTGAAGCAGGTATGCTTGGAGAACACAGGGATACATTCAAGTCATCCTCTGATGAGAAAGAACATCCCTCACACTCACAGAGGCTGTCACCAGGTTCAGCATTGCCTCAAGTGTAAATTCCAGCAGGGTGCTTTCCACCACTCCTAGTTTTACAGCATGGAGCAGTACCAAAGATTTAGGCAATCAACAGTGATGCTTTAAAGTGAGCCTGAGATAAACTTTGACATGAGTATAGGAGAAGTCTTGTGTGCTTCCACCTGAAAAGCCACTGGTGAAAGAGTTGCTGTGCAGAAGTCATTGCTCGGGGGAAGAAGTATCTGGGCCACCATGGCATAGGGTTTCCAAGTTTATATAACACTGTACACAACATATCTTCCCAATACTCTTTTGTTTATCAGAATATGCAAATGATCAAGTTTTAAACTATAATTTATTCATACTTCAGTCACACTGGAATAAGTGAATTGCAGAGTTCATCCCTCCAAGGGTCCAAACTGTGCTTAGTTATCTTCTGCTGTTCAATCACGTGGAAAATGTTTCACATATTTGAGAACTGCTTCATGCCTACCCCTGTCCTGCAATTTCCAATTCAAGGAAAAAAGAAAGTAGGAGAAAGTGTTCAAAAATGTATTTTTAAAAATATATTTATTTTCTTAATTTATATAGTATGTGCAGGGCAAACACAAAAACAATATTCATTTATTCCAGCACTGACCCACCAATCTCTACCAACAAGAAAAGCAAATCATGATCTTGCAGGTGAGTCAACGAAAGCCCCTTGATGTGGCATGACATCAGTGCAAGGCAATTTCCAACACAGACTTGAGGTAGATGAACTGTATTTTCCAAACCTATGTTAAAATATGAAATAAGAACAAAAAAATGTTATAAGATGAACTGTCAGAGACAGTAGCAATATCATTGCAAGAGCTTGTTGTCTCATTATTACTCAGTAAAAGAATAATCATGAGACTCAATTATGTACTCAATGAAGTATGTGAAGACTGTAAGTACTTTGTTCGTTGTAGTTGCTCTTCAGATTTACGTACCAGTGAGTGTTGCAGTACTCACAAGGTTCTGGACCCCTGGATCCCCAGACTGGGGACTTTCGAAGCACGTTGCCTTTCCTGTTGCTCAGCACCAACTGGTGTCTTTTCTTTGGAAAAAAAAGGACTTGCAGGAATAAAAAGAGGGTCATGAAATACATGTCAGGGTCAGCCCTCTGGTGGAACCATGGGGCGCACCCAGATTCAGGAGCTCCGAAGACCTTCTTCTACCTTTCACTTAAATTCTTCTGTTAATTTATGGAGGGCTAAAATAGTAAAATGCTATCCAAAAAAAACTGGGTTAGAAGGTTCCAGGCCTGCTATTTACAGCTAATTGTATCACGCACACACACAAAAGAATAAATCATCACTAGCACATTATATTTTCAACTCACTCTGAAAATTTTCAATAAGGTGAGAGAGATTAAACCTCCTATAAGTCTTCGGGTGTTTCTTTTAATTTTATCTACTTACCTTCATCTTGAGCAAGATAACTTCGGTTTGAGTGAAGCACGACTTGTTTGGCTATAGCCTATTTTCCCCAAAGACATCAAAGTTTTATTTGAAGATAAAGGAAATCTTTAACTGAAACATCAAATGATGGAAAAGCCAACGTCTTCCCAGGTGCTATCCTAATCACCATTGTTGTTAATACCTCATTTTTTCACTGGTCTGCATGATTTTACTGTCCTTATCAAGCTTCACCATTCCCTGTCTGCATGCTTTTTCCAGCAGATATTTCATACCTACTTTGAGATTATGAATAAAAATGTTCAATAATGTTGGATTTTGTTATGATCCCTGTGAGCCCCCAACAGGTATGCTCAGGCACAGCAAGCAGTTTGGGTGACCTTGTTGTTTACCATATTCCATCAGTAGAATCTAATTATTTTTTTCTGCTTTTAAATTTCATTTTGTTGTTGGCTTGGAAAAGCAACATATATTCTTTTTCTTCTAGCAGTTCATGTGTTGTTTTTGTTTTCAGACCTGTATATGAAGACATATATTCAGTATTTTGGCATAAGTGTTTATCATTCACTTTTACTCACTAAATATTTAAACTGTACCTCTTCTGAAATCACTTTTTTCATAACTAATACATTTGGGGCAAAAAGGTGTTTTCCACCTCTGATTCAAAAATAGGTAATGTTTGCATTGGCGCTACTGTGTTACTATGTGCATGTAAAACTAGTAGTAACAGAAAAAAAAGATTGGGTTTGTTTATATTTTTTAAATCTAGGTATCTAATAACCTGTTCTATAGAAGACTTCTTAAATATAGATTAAAAGCATCCAGAAAATGTCAGTGGATGTTTATATCGGCTCCAACTCAGAAAAGTACAACAAAAAACTCCTGAAATGTCTAGTATACTGTAGTGCTAAGTTTGACCTCCAAATGATGAATTGTGGTCTTCAGCAGCTGGATTTCAGTGATTAGTTCCTGTTTGTCCAACTGCTCAGATTTGCCATTCCTGTGAGGAATACACTCCCACAGACTAGCAGTCTTGGGTGCCAGGATGTTATTTGGGTGCCAGAAGATATTTGGACAGTGTGATTTGGGTATGTCTTAAACTGGCAGGTCCCAAAATAGCAAACTTAAATTCCAGCAGAGAGGGAAGAGCTTAAAAAAGACTTTATGGCCAAAAAATAGGTAAAATATCTAGAAAACAAACTACAAGGCAGGTTGTCACAACTGCACGATAATGCAATGTTGATTTCAAACTTAAGCCATTGTGGTATATAGGATAGTCATGAGGAAAATACACATCTACCTATTAGAGGCAATTCAGATAAAACTAGATTTAGTAAGAATCTTTGCATCAAACTGACAAACTGTTTTGGGAATCAAATATGCTACCTGAGCTTCATTAAGAGCATCACAGGTACAAACACTCATTTTTCAATTTTAAAACAAAAAATACAGGGATAATAGAAGCGCTAATTTCTGCATGCTTTATATACATGAAATCAAAAATCCTCTGTAGACTTTGAAACAACTTGGAGCATCTATGAAGAGCAATGCCCCAGTCTCTTCGTACAGCTCTTTGGATTGGGGAAAGGGTTGCAGAGCCTGCTGGTGCAGTCAGGGACCCGGCACTGCTTGCCCTTGGACAGCCCAGCTGAGGACCTGGATTAACAGGAACTGCACACTTTCAGAGATCTGGAAACTTTAAGATCCTTGCTAGTCTGTGTGCAGATAGTCATGCTATCAAGCATATGCAATGAGTCAAAATATTTTCTGATATCAGCTTTTTCTGTAGGCTTTGACTATTGGAGCAGTTTGTCTTTCATCAGCGTTGTGGTTTAACCCAGCCGGCAGCTAAGCACCACACAGCTGTTCGCTCACCCTCCCCCCTACCTCTCTGGGATGGGGGAGAGAAACGGGAAAATGAAGCCTGTGAGTTGAGATAAAGACAGTTTATTAAGACAGGAAAATAATAATAATAATAATAATAGTACTGCTAATAATAATGTATATGAAACAAGTGATGCACAATGCAATTGCTCACCATCCACTGACCTATGCCCAGCCTATCCCCCAGCAGCCGGCCCCCCCACCCCGGCTAGCCACCCCTATATATTGTTTAGCATGACGTCAGATGGTATGGAATACCCCTTTGGCCAGTTTGGGTCAGCTGTCCTGGGTCTGTCCCCTCCCAGCTCCTGCTGCACCCCTAGCCTGCCTGCTGGCAGGACAGAGCGAGGAGCTGAAAAGTCCTTGGCTTGGTGTAAGCACTGCTCTACAACAATTAAAACATCAGCATGTTATCAGCGCTCTTCTCATTCTAATCCAAAACATAGCACCCTGCCAGCTACTAGGAGGAAAATTAACTCTGTCCTACCTGAAACCAGGACAATCAGATATTACAGAAGTGCAGATCATTTTGATAACCAGTCCAGCTAGGTTTCAATAAGAAACAGCTTCTATAAACAAATTCTGATGATTACTCTTGCTGCTCAGCAAAGGCTATAGATCTCAACCTGACAGATCCAGTGATCTGCTTGGTCTCACTGGTGTTTTGCTCAAGGTGTCCAGGATTTTACAGTGTTGCAGAGCTGCCTATTCCTTGCAGGCCATTTTGGCAATGCACAAGAAATAGATGTAAAAAGACAGTAAGTCAACAGCATCCTAGCTCATTCTGTGCTGCCATTCCCATTATCCTGCTATACTTTGATTAGCCACTACCCTTTCACTCATAAATACCCATATAGACAACAGACACCTTGGTCTCCCAGAGCAGTCAATCTCTAACCTGGCTGCTACTTCAAATTCTGACATGACAAGGATGTTTGAGTGCTACAGAAAATATTATCTTCTAACAAATGCAATGAAATGGCTGTCAAGGAATTTCCAGCTACAGTCAGTATAAACATCTAAATTAAATATTGTTCCAAAGGGTGAGCCGCATCTAGATTTCTGTGGTATGGTGTTAGTTAAAATGTTGAACTTTTAGGAACACTTGCAGAAATTAAAGCCTGTAATGCCTTGTAATGGCTTAGCCTGGGTTGCACAGGCTCACATGCCTCTCCAATCCACAACTCAGCTGCAGACCTCTGATCATCTCACACCATTTGTCATAGAGAGAGCTGATTGACACGTGGTTTTATTTCACTTTGTGTACCACACAAAAACATTTCTATCTTAACCTGCTAATGTAGCTACTGGTGTTAAGCATATGTATTCTTCACAGGGATGCAACTCATTAACTATTAGAGAACATCCAGGCTACTGTTCATCTGCCATTGCATGCAGATCTTTTCAGTTGCATACAAATCTTTTCAATTTGCTTGTAGTTTTGCAGTCTCCAAAATAATCCCTGTGGTTTTAAGAGACTAAGCAAAGATTGCCTAGAGTCAGGCTGGTGAGAAAAACGTTTCTCATTAAAAATAAGAAAAAGGTTCCTCAGAAGCAGTCCTGCAATTTGGTTTGAAGTTTCTTCAGCCAGACCAGCCGAACAGGTTACAAACTGGCCAGTTCACAATCAGATTGCAACCAGTCTTCACAGTTGTGGCCAGTGCGTCTTGCAGAGATGGATAAAGAGCTGTGAATAAAATCACAGTGAGCGGAGCTGCCATAAGGACTGATGGCAGCTCCCCAGCATGAATAAGCATGCAGGGAGATGCTGCTGGGCTTGACAAGGAGAATGTGTTTGCTGCGTGACTGGGCTCCCTAGATAAGAGCATTTTGCAGTTCTTCATCTGTAACAGTTTATTCTTGCAAAACTTGTGAGGAAGACACTGTGATGATTCTGCCTCCCTCGTTACCTGTATGACCATCATCTGTGGGTTACTACCGTGCCTTCTGCTTTGGATGGGTTCTAATGAGACTGTGACTTAATTGTATGTTCATTACAGAAGTCAAAAAAGTTCCAAACTTCCTAAGTCTGGCCATTTTTCAGTTCATACTGTTGACCTGAGATCATCTCTTCGGTTTGCATTTGACTTGTACAGCCAGCGTTACTCACCCTGCCTTCTGCAGCTGTGGCCGTGGGTCTGGGTGGAGGGTTTCCTGTTTCCAGCTCACCATGGAGGCACAAGGCACGGGCAGATCCCCAACTCCACATCCTTCTGCCCTTTCTGCGTCTGAGGCACACTCAGGAGAGACAACAGCAAAGGGTGGATGGGGTGAACTCATTTGGCAAAGCTTTGTCTTGAGGGTTCACTCAGTAACAGCAGGGACATGTCTGCACAGATGTGCTGAGGAGCACATGAACAATAATCTCATTGCTTCCTAGCAGTGACAAGTCTACCAAGTTTCTTCATGTAACCACTAATTTAACACATTTAAAGCATTTTTTCAGGAGCGTGATCCATTCTGGACATTTTACATAATTTATAAATGATAATCTGATCAAAAAGCATTACATTCACTACTAAAAATGTTCAGTGTATTCCAGTTTGAATTTTATTTACTTCAACTTCAAGCAGTGTTTTATATATTTGTGCTTTTATCCGGCAGATTAAAGAGTCCACTAATGTATTTGTGTACTGTACGAGAAAAGCAGCAAAAGAACCAATCTGAAGATCAAAGAAGATTAGATGGATGCAGCTGCTCTACTCAACCATTTGAGTTTGTTTATCATTAAAACATATATTGGTTTGGCCTAGCTACAGACGCTGCAGATTTAACTACTGTTGATTTTCAGCTCTTAGAGTTATGTTTGTTCAGTTTTCTATGATAGGGAGTGATTTCTTATTTAGAATAAAATCAGCATCAGAAGTGCTAAGAGTGAGTTTGGTAGGAAGAAGCAGTACGTTTCCTCTCAGAGAACAAAACACCCTCCAGGCTATAATAATTTTTGTTACATAGAAAAGATAGTTGCCTACGAATCATACGTCAGGGAGAGCCTGTGATGACTTGTAACACCAAGAGGCAATCTTTATATTAAAACTTCTTGCTGCTGCAGCAGCTTAATAGTCACATAGCATATAGCATGGTGAGATCTTGTGGCTGGAGCAGTTACCTTCTGACACCACCAAGCATGCCAGAAAGGCAATCCATGCTGACAAAACCAAACAGTGGGGGAAAGAATCAGCACTACTGAGTCTTTCCCTGGGTAGTTCCAGAACTGCACTCAGATAACTGGATGATTTTTTTCTTGTGCTTTATCCCCTCCTCCTGAGTGTGTAAAAATGCACTTCCTTTTATTGCATGAGAATAAATATTTTCCCTGTTTATGGTGACCATAACAAGGACAGCTGACACAATCAGAGAAAACCTCATGGGTTTCTGACTCGCTCTGCTCCATGCTCCAAGATAAGGACTGAAGTGCAAACACACACATGGTCCCTCGGTGCTGGTGGGCAGAGGCGGCCTGCAGCGCTTGTACCCACCTGAGAGCAGCTGGAGATCAAGCCAGATGAAGGTGCACCAGATAATCATGTTTCCATATCTGTGCCATCTTAAAAGCATCAAACATTGCAAGACAAATATCAAAGAATGTAAGGAATCACAGAATTACCTGAATTACCTTTTTGGCAATCTGAATATTCAGCCTACAGTTTTAATAAGTAGTTGAGTCCAAGCCAGATTCCCTGTTAGCAAACAGGACAGTCCAGGGCCCTGGGTGATAAAAGAGGTAGCTCTGGGCAGTGTCTGGCACTGCTTTAGGGGCTGCTCTGACCCACTGAGGCCAGCTGCAACACATAAGTTGTCAAACACAGCCGTGGGGTGGTGGCACCTTGTCTTACTGAGATATTCCCTTTGCTTTCCCCCCAGGACCCACGGGCAGCAAGGTGCACACTATTCTGATGACCACATGCTGTCAGCGTTCAGCCCAGCTGCCCACATCCTGGTTGCTGCAATTTGGGCTTCTAATTTGGTGTCTGTTAATTTTTCTCAGGTGCCTCCTCTCTTGGAGCCACGTAATCATAAGGATTTCTGCACTGCAGAGGTTGAGTATGAGGAGATGTAAGGGCACCTTCCCCAAGCAATAACACACAGAAGCCTCCTTCCTCCATGTATTGAACACTGCCAAACAAATTAAACTGAAATGTAGCCCAAGCAATAAGGCAAGACTTTGTGATCACGATAATGCCTCCAAATGGATCAGAGCCAATTAAAGTTGGAAAACAAAAGAACAAAATATTAAATTTATTTTAGTAGTAACTTCAGCAACTCCCAACAAAAGATTTTTCCTCCAGGCATCTGAATAGCAACAGGCATTCCCAGAAGCATCTCGGCATGCATAAATCATCAAAACACACAATGAGAAAGAAAGCAAGCAAGAGAGAGAGAGGAAGCAAGCAAGCACAAAAATACACAAAAACAACCCAAAGAACAAAAAAATAGCTCAGGGTAAAAGAAGACCATGTGAGTTTTAGAGAGTTGAAAGGCAATGTGGAAACGTTTTAATAAAAGCAGTTCTGCTGGTTTCATGGGGCACCAGTTCTTTTTCAGGGCATCAAGAACAAAAGCAAAAACATTTCGGAAATGACAGTTCTTCATCTTTCTCTTTCTAGATTTGGAAAAAGTTGTCATTCTCGTCTTCCCCATGAACAAGACTCAGAGCTGCTAGGAGGAGGAGGAGGGGGAAAGTTAGCTAACACAAATAAAGCTTTTAAAACTTAAATAACCTTGATGTGCCTTTGTTGCTGAAAATTTCGAACAAAGGAAGCAAGTCTTCAAAAAACAACCCCCATCTATAACTACACAGATGCAAACACACGACAGGGCAGAGTGTGAGTAGGGAAAGCCTCCCCTGTAGCATGACACTGGATCCCACCTGCACCCCAAGTTTGGTGACACCTGCAAGCTTGCTAAGGGAGCCACTCTCTCTCCTCCTTTAGGTCATTGATAGAGATGTTTACAGGGTAAGTATTGGGATAGACAAATGAATTACTCCCTTTCTTATTGGCCTCCAGATCAAGTACAACCAATTAACCACTTAAAATATATATTTTTTAATCATCTGCTTGTCCACCTATCCAGACAATAATGTCATCGCATGGACATATTGTGGGAAGCACTGCTCTTCTGCCATCCACATCATTTTATCATAGAAGTCCACCAGGTAAAGTGGACCCCACCTCTCCCCACTTGTCCTCAAGGAGGGTCCTGTAGTTGTAAAAACCCTGACAACAAAATAATCCCTAACGACAATGCCAGCTGTGGCATTGTGGATCTGCAGGATATGACACCATCTGCCCCAAACCTTCCTCTTCACTGGCAGGACCAAGGAGAAAACCACCTGAGACCCCATGGTCTTGACCATCACCTACAGAGCCATGCAGTCACTCCAGACACGGTCCAGGTGGTTATGGCTCTCTGGCCATACTGTTGGTGACTATGTGGAGGAGAAACAGAGAAGTCCGAGGGCCGTGTGAGCCTCAGCAGCTCTTCTGGTTTGTAACCTTTAGCTAAGCCCTTTTCCTCCTTTCCAGCTGGCTTAGCTGCAGCTTCACCTCTAACACTAAAGAAGGTTATCTGCAGAATGACCCCTCTCTCCAGAGCTTGCATTTAGCCTGTACCTTTTTCTGTATTGGCATTAACTGCCACTGCTACAACAATACTAAGAATAGAGTTGTGGTTGATTTTTTTTTTTCTGTAAGATGTTTTTCCATTGCCCAAATTACTGTTTTTTCAGGGCACACTAATAAGTCCATGTGGCATGGATGAGAGATCACACGACACATATTTCAAACTTGTAGCAGTACTTCACAGCTCCCATAAATCCAGTACATTAATTTAATAAATAGAAATAAACAAACCTGAAAAAAAAAGTTGAAGACACCATCTGCTGAGAACCATTAAACAAAGAGAAAAATCAGCTAAATTTGGCAAAAGGAACTACTACAAATAATTCATACAGCTCTGCAAGGGAGAGCACCGCAACATTTGTTCTGCTGTTGGATCTAACTCATGGTGGCCCATCTTCCAGAGAGAGCTGCATTGCCTTGTCTGCATGTCTCAAGGAATTTACCACAGCAGAATTTCAATAAGATTATGAAGAGAAGATCCTTTCTTTTTACTGAGAAAATACCTTCTGTTTTCAACAGATGAAAAATTTTCCTCAGAAAATTAACTACAAAAGGAGATGATTTCTTACCCATGTGAGAAATGTACCCCTGTACCCAGTGTGTGCTGCTTAACTTGTAGCAGATAAGGTAATTTTTTCTCTCTTATATTACCTTATTACTGACAGCTGCTTAGCTTCTCTTTTTGGGTAACCAATATAGCTACCCTCAAGAGACTGAGAGCATATATAAGGTCCTCGGAGCCTTCCATGGGCTGAATGTGTCAGCTGAGCATCCAGCCTGCCTAGAAGACAGTACTCAGATTGGCATTAGTCAGAGTATATAGGCTCTCCTTCATGTATCTGGGACTGTGTGCAGCGGATTTGTTTCTGGAACAACCTGGGACATTTATACGAGCTAGCATTTCTCAGTGGTACTCCTGCCTCTGTCTGAGTCATGGCCAAAGCACAGACACACTAAGCAGAATAATCCTTAGCAACTGCTGCTCCTACTTTTCCTTTTCTCAACCCTAAATTGCTTCAAAACCAGCAAGCCATCTATGAGGATCGTAAAAATCTGTGTGAACCCAGAGCAGATGACCCTGCGCTGTATGGAAAAGGTAAATTCAGTCCCACAATCTCTTTGCAGAACTTAAAGCTTCAATAGAGAGCTGTCTGTTTGACCTCATTGCCTTTTTCTGCCTTCATTAAAGCTAACGATCTCAAGGCAGCAGAAGGCCATTGGAAATTTAGTATGTAAATAATTGCAAAGGTCATTAAGTATGCTGAACAAAAAGTGAATATTTAAATGGCATCCTTGCAGGCAGGACTGAGGCCTGCAGTGAGCTGCGAGCTCTCAGGCAGCCAGCTGGCAATGCTTGCCAGGGAGGGAAGGAGACAGCATCTGGGAAGTATTCCTCAGACAAGGTTCCCACTACAAGATTCTCTGTGAAGAGCTGTAAACCCCAGTGATCTCAGCCATGCTCTTTTTAAGGATTTCTTGGTTTTACTGTGAAAGATTTATGGCAAGTAAAAATAGCAGCCTACCAATGACGCTTACTTCACACCAAGGCCACGTTATAGGTTTCACAGTCTAATTCAGCTGAGAGACCAACAAGTCCTTATTACAGAGGAAGGATGTTGCCTCAGGTCACATACAATTCAGAAATTAGGTGCAGACAGCTTGGGAAGGCAATGGGTACAGGCTGGGGTGGGAACCAAGTATGGAGTTTTCAGGTGTTTGATCCTTCCCTGAAGCAGTGAGATCATTAGGAATGTTTAGCATTCACCTTCTGAAGAAGAAATTTTTCACTATGAGGGTGGCAAGATACTGGAACAGGTTGCTCAGACAAGCTGGGGACACCATATCATTGGAAGTGTTAGAAGTCAGGTTGGATGGGGCTTTGAGCATCCTGACCTAGTGGAGGGTGTCTTTGCTCATGGCGGGGGGGGGTGGAATTAGATGATCTGTAAGGTCCCTTCCAACCCAAACCATTCTGTGATTCTGTTCCTGCAGATGTGCATGGCAGTACTTTTTTTCTGGCTTTTACCCAAGTACATCCAGCTTTGGTGATTTAAGAAGGAAGGAAAGCTCAAGAACCAAGAAGTCACCTTTGCACTCATTGTACAGAGGCAGGGTGTTGTGACTCCACATCTCAATATGGTTTCACACTGTTTATAACACCACTCCACTTATACTTCCACTGGGAACAACACAGGATGAAATCAGGAGCTGAGCTGAATTACTCATGATTTACACCAGAGAATGTCAGAGCAAGCTCACTAACTGCTTACTGTAATGCTCTGCCATTCACCACAATTTTTTAATACTTCTTAAAGCTCTGAAATCTTTGCAGTGACTGACAGACACCATGAGGTAAGGTCCAAGGTACAGGGTGTCAAATACTTTCCATAAACAAAGTCCTTAATGAGCTCCCAAATCCCCTCCTGCTTTCCCAGGGTGCTCAGCTTGCTTTGGGGAGAGCCACTGGTTTACACATACATTGTTTTTATTTTTGGTTGGTTGCATTGATAGTTTTGAACCTTTTGTTACAGAATTAATATTTGTCATCATGTGTGGGTTTCCTCTGCTGAGGAGAAGGTATCTTTGGTACAGGGTGAGATTCTGCCCAGAGCTAATGTGCAAAAAAAAAAATGGTGGCAACAATTCATCATCTTTTGAGATGTCCTACATTCCTTTCTGACCACAGGCACCCAGTGATTGTCAAATGCCCCCTGGTATTGTGCTCCTTCTGGAGTCACTGACAAACCAGGTATGTGAGAGCAAAGCAGGGCCCTGCTGAACACCTGTACTGGTCCTAGCTGGGCTCTCAGCACTCCTCCGGATTGCATCCCCTTTGAAGAATAAAGATTAAGACAACTTCTACTAGTTCATTTTGAGTATATTAAACTTGATCTGAAAATGACAACTTTTTTTTTCTTTTTTTTTTTTTCTCTTGCTGTGGGAAGATTTCACTGACACTGAGTCAATATAATGAACACCCATCCTTGGAGCCTGATGATATTCAACACAATGAGATAAAATTGAAGGGTTGGGTCACAGAAAGTCCTAAAGAGGAATTGATAACAGTACTTCAAAGAAGGAACACTTTTTCCCTCAGAAGGGGAAAGTTTTAAAATCTACATCTGACCTTTAAGTATCTTTGAACAATATTATTGTGCATAATCTTTCTTTCTCTACCCTTTATGCTTCAGCCAGAGCCTTTATGACAGAATACATTCCTTTTCCAATACAGTCTCTACAATTTCAAAGTTCAGTGCCACATTAACATTTACAGAAAGTTTTTATCATTATTGTAGGAAAAGTTTGAATGCCAGATTCACTGTGGGATTAACTAATTAATATTTTGAAAGCACTCTGAGGAAGAACAGTGTAAAAGAAAAATGCATATTTCTATTTTTGATGAAAATTAAGACTCCATTGTGCAGGTTTTCAGTTTAACTTAATGCCAGAAAGGTCCCACTACAGGACCTAGCTTAGTCATGCTTTTGCATTCAAACCTTTTCAGCACAGTGCTCAAAAATAGCTGGATGTTTTCCTGAACTAGGACTATCCTTGACAAAGTGAAAAACATGCAGAAATTCTCCTTCTGGGTCGGTAAAGCCAAAGGCAACAGACCAAACATTTAATTTTCGTAAGAAAACTTCTATGCATGCATTATCTTGTCCTTCAGTACTCTGCTCCTGATTGCAGGATGGAGCTGAGTCATCTTGAGGCTCTCTCCATGCAGTCTTTCTGGACAGGACAGGACAACTGAGAAAACACAGGCTGAATTTATCAGACAGCAGCACCATCGCAGTGGTGGGAGCCCACAATGGAACGTGTCTCCAGAAGATGTCAGACTGAGTTTAGCTCTGGTATTTAGATCAATAAAGAAATTCAACTTTTTGTTCTTGTTGTGTGTTGTGTTTTCGTGTGTGTGTGTGTGTGTGTGTGTTTTTTTCTTTTCTTTTTTTCCTTTTCTCTTTTTTTTTTTTTCCCCATGGAAGATTCAGCTATTAGTTTCTGAATTGCTTTTATATTTGAGAATAAAATCTTTTCAGGCATGTATTGCAGAAAGAGTGAGATTCAGACTAAGTTAGCAGCATGGAATAAGTATTGCAATATCTAAATATGAGACCCTGAAGGCAAGCTAAGTGCCCTATATAATCAGTGCAGACATCTCTGAAAGCTTTCAGAAGGCAAATCAGACCAATTAAGTAAGCAGCTACCTGTCTTTGCTGACTGCGTAGAAAAGTTAGGCTTCTCACTGCTGCTATGGATCTGTGGAAGCTCTCCAAAGCAAAATCAGTGGCAAGCATCATCTCCAAATGAACTCATCCAAGATAACGATGATCTAATATCTTAGGACTTGCTTCTCATGAAATGTTTGTGTATTTCTAGTGAAGATAAAGTCACAGTCGTGGGAACAAAATCCTTCAGCCTCTCTCCTTGCAAGCTGGATGAGCAGCCAGTCTGTTTTTTGAGTGCTCTGCTGTCACTGGCTGCAGCAGGAGGCCAGTGCATTATGCATTAGGTTATTATGAGAAAGGCAGGTAGCAGGACAACATTATGGTCTGAATTCAGTGCAGTGCTATGAGGTTAATGTGTCCAAATTCTCTGGCCTCCCTGGGGAGTCATGTGGAACTTCTCTAAAGGGGGATGTTGTCACTCTGGTTCTGAGTACTGTTAAGCAGAAGTGCATGAAATCCATAGATAACTCAGGCATCAGGGTAAATCAGTGACTTCTTGTTCCTGGAGAGCTAGCTGGTGCTATAAAGCAGGATCGCCTTTGAGGGATGGGTATGTTATAATCCTTCACGTGGCAATGCTTTTGTACTTTTCTAGAGAGGTACAAATTCACATATTCCAAATACAATGTTTGCAAAGAGCATCTTGTTCATCATTTCTGTGTTAAAATCCTGGCCAGTTATTAATTCCTCCCCCTCAGCTCCAATTTAACTTTTGATTCATCCATGCCTTCTTTTTGGACTAATGCTAGTCCTTAGTGTCCAGTTGAGCTGTATGTAATACTCTTCTCTGAGTTAGAACATATTCTTTTCTGATTCATTTCATACCAACGAGAGGGAAATGAGAATGGGAATTGAAATACATGGGTAAAAACTTTGGTAATGGGCATTCCAAATAGCAGAAGCCCAGGGAATAATCAGTTCCATAATATCAAGTAGATAAATATTAAATATAATTCTGAAGCTGTTCGATAGGTCTAGCAGGGGTTACACCTGTCTCTGTGGACAAATTGGATCCTGTCTCCATGGAGGAATTAAAGAAGCTTTGCACATGAAATAAAATAGCTCAGAGACAATTAATGCAAAGAGGAAGGCAGAAAAAGCACTCCCAAGAGGCTGCGGTCCCACGTACCCTGGGTGAGTTTGGGTGTGCTGATGAAAGTTTCCTGTCAAAGCCTCGGTGATGGCAGTGAGTGACCAGACTATATGAGGGGAGAGGAAAAAGTCCTGAAACCCAGGATGAACAGAAGCATATACTCCGCCTGCCGGAGTAGCCTTTGGATAAGGGGATGCCATTTCATTTTCTCATTGTATTTAGAGTTCGTCCTAAATAGCAGGCCTTTGCTTTATCTGAACTAACTGTGAGAGAAGAGGACTGGCACACACACCAGGCCTACTGCAGGGACCATGGTAATGGACAGGATGAACCATAAATGACTGGGATGGGAAGGAAAGGACAGAAGGCTCCATCCCAGAGGGCTCAGAGTTGGAGGAGCAGGGCTCATGCAGAGTGGCTTCAGAAGGCTTTGGAAAGAAGGAGTCATCATTCCCATATTCCCCTGGCTTGTGATAATAGCTCTTTCATCTAGTCAAGGAAGCATGAGAAGATGTTGTATAGAAATTGAAGTTAGATAAATTTGGGCTATACCTAAGGTGGTGTTTTCCAGAGGGAGGGTAGCCATCCCCAGAGCAGCTCACCGGGGCTCCCAGTGCAGCCCCCACCGCTGGCACAGTGGTCTGTCTGGAAGCTGTGCTTCATGTAATGAACTCCGAGCAGGTCTCTGAGTTCTACAGGGAGTCACGTTAACAATCTGCCCTTTCAGGAGCCAGGACCTCAGTTCCTGTTTTTCCACATCTCCACACAGTATTAGTAGTGCCTCCACCAGACCAGATCTTTACAATTTCCTTCTGTTTCTGATCACATACCACCTGAGAAGCCACCTGGTAAACTAGTTCTGTAGTGGAGGTTTTCAAATCTTCATCTATATAAACCACATGAGCTTTTAAGCAAATTGTCCAAAATCCTTAGTCACCTTGGAATTTCTCAACATTTATCATTAAGCGCCATCCAGTCCACAAGTGTTAGAGATTCACTACTAGGAAGTGCTTCTTCCTCCAATACCACTACCTGGTAACAAAACTGAACTGCTCAAGAAACTTTCAGACTACCTTTTGACTTTCCTTTCTTTCCCTTTAATTACCACCTATAAAGAACTATTCCAGAAAATGTGTTACGTATTACAACAATATGGGAAATGAAACACTGCTGCAATTTAATGATGGCCAATAAGGAGTGAGTTGTTTCAATGTATTCTTAAAACACTAGCATTCCTCTTAACCACTAGAAAAATCTAGTTACTTGCAATTATGCATAGCAAATTGTGTAAGTCTGTAGGACTAGACTAATGATTTGCCTGCCAAGGATCCCCAAAGGGATCTATATTCTTGCTCTCAATCCCCAATGTAGTACATTAAACACTGAATTACTTCCTTACGGTTGTTTGCCCACCATTAGCTTTTTCATTCACGTTGATCATCTCCCTGCAATAGAAAATGTGATTTTTTTAAATAAAAAGAAGAAAAAGAAACCAGTCTCCTACCAGCACAGTTAGTAAGCTTGACTACCAGAATTATCATCAATGCCTTATGCCTAGCAATGCATAGACACAATTGCTAAAAACTGGGTTTGTCAGAAGACACTGCATAAAATTAACAAACAAGAAGAGACCCAAGAGTTTGGACAGATGCTTTTTAAAGTAGATGTTCTGAGAACTGAGTTTGAGAGGGAGATATCTTAATATATCTGTACATGCAGGTGTCTGCACATTCCTGAGCTTCTGATAAAATCAGTGAATATCTCCTCAACAGAGTCACAGCAGCAAAATTTGCTACTATATTTTGCTGGCATAAATATCTTGACAAAAACTGATGCCTAGCTTCTGTTTCATTGTCCTTTTAAACTGCATTTAATCATTAAACCTTTTATTCTGCTTGGTTAGAAAAACAATTACCAGCTTATATGCGGCGCAAGATACCACAACTGGAGCTTTTTGCTTCACACCATCATAGTTCCAGGATGCAGAAGATGAGATTTAATCCAGAGAGATTTCCCTACTACCCAGCTTAGCGAGGAATAAATTCCCTTCAAAAGTACTTATCTGTAGTTCTATAAGCAAACACTGTTCTAATGAAAAACAGGAATATTAGAAAGCTTCTCTTATTTCAGGTCTAATATTACATTATATCATATCATATCATATCATACCATATCATATCATATCATATCATATCATCATATTAATTATATTATATCATATATCATATCACATCATATCATATTATATTATATTATTATATTTTGCATTTTTGAATTGTGCATACAGCAGACTCTAAAGGTAAGAATTAATTATAAATGATATTTGAGGCTGTCAGACTAAGCTCTAAGTCATAATAGAGGATAAGTCCATATATTATTTGTCAGTCCTGTGGTGGTCCTCCAAGCTGCAGCTAAACTGACTTGCTTGGAGGTTGTTTAGTGAATTTTGAAAGTCAAAGTAGAAGCTCAGCTCTGTCGAAAAGTCTTTCACATGAGAGGAAAAACACTGTTGTTGGTTTAGTCCTAAATACAAGAGCAATATGCATTCTTTTGACTGAGAAAGCTTATATTGAACTCTGGAAGGTACTTCAGGAGAAAAACAAGGACAAGCAGAACATGATTAGACTAAATACTCAGGTTATTTGGTAGTCGAGGGGGAAGGCTGGGTGACCTCCATCTCCACCTCCCTTTCTGATTTTTCTCATTGGATCAGCCTGCAGTGATCTTTTAGCAACATTTGCAGGTTACCAGGTGATGAGCATTCTTCAAGTTTTGTTGAAGAGAAGCCTGAAAGGAAGCTGACACATAACAGGTATCACTACCCCTCTTCTGTGTTGTTTTGGGCATCTTTAAGCTGTGCATAAAGAGACTCCAAAAGAAGGATATGCACACCTTGATGGTATGAAACAATTATGTATTGGGTAATGAATGAAAAGAAAGCTGGGATTTAAGGAGCCCAGTGGTGTTCACCACCCCACAAGGCACCCCAGAGGGTGGGGGCAGGAGGGGAAGGGTTGGCCCCCTCAGCTCCTGGGCTTAGTCCTTGGTGGTGCTGCTTTGCCATCTCCTATGAACCTGATGCGCTGACGACACTGATGACCGGACAAAGAGGCGGTTCAGCCTGGTGGTCCAGATGGCTGAGTGTCTCCATGGAGGGAGGCTGTGGAGGGGCTTGCAGAGAGGAGTTACCTACAACACATGGAGCTGCAGTGAGAGGGCTACAGAGCCTCTGTCCTCTCCCCCTTTCACTGTCCTTTTCCCTTGCTAAATCCACATGTAAAATTCCTTACAGAGGTGAGGGGAAAATTGCTGTTAAATTATTAAAATTCATCTTTACTGGTTTTGACATAAGTACAGCATTATTGCAAGCATTAAAATGTTTATTTAGGTGTTCTTGCAGTGTCCTATTCCCCTGCTGATGAGACCAAATAGAGATATATTGAACCTGGCAGAAAGCAGAAAAAGTGATAGAGTTTTATAGAATCCTATCAGTTCTGATCACAGGAGCCCCAAACCCTTACCCTCAGCAGCACAGTTGCAGTTTCATGTTCTTTAGGCATTTTTGTGAAGAAATGGAGCATTGCTCTCAGTTGGGACCTGACTTTACAAAACACTGACAGCCTCCTACAAAGTGCTATCTTCCATTACCACAGTTTTCCCCACTGTAGCTCCCAAGGACATTTTGTTTTGGCTGTAGGGACATCCAATGAAGCTGCCAGAAATAAAGCTCAAAGCAAACAAGATTTTTCTTGCAGTCAGTGTTGCAGCTGAGAAGCAGAAATCTTCAGCATGTTTTGTTAAAGTTTACATGGCTTCAAGGAGAGGCTGGAAAAGTTCACTTCAGACAAATCCGATGAGGGTTGTTATGTACACAGAAAGTACTCCCAGCTCAGGCCTTGCTTCTGTTGGGCTTAAGTGGAAAGAGTTTGGTAGCAGTGGGGCTGCAGGGGTGGCCTCTGTGAGCAGTGCCCAGAAGCTGCCCCATGTCAGATCAGAGCCAGCTCCAGACGGCTCCAAAAGGACCTGTCACAGCCCACGGGTCCCACATGGAGCAGATCTCCACGCTGCAGCCCGTGGAGGAGCCCCCGGTGGAGCAGGTGGATGTGGCCTGGAGGAGGCTGCAGCCCATGGAGAGCCCCCACAGGAGCAGGCCCCGGGCCAGAGCTGCAGACTGTGGAGAGGAGCCCACGCAGGAGCAGGGTTCTGCCGCCCGTGGGGGACCTGTGCTGGAGCAGTTTGCTCCTGGGGGATGGACCCCGTGGTACGGAGCCATGTGGGAGCAGTTCTTGAAGAGCTGCAGCCTGTGGGCAGCCCCTGCAGGCTCAGTTTGGGAAGGACGGCATCCCGTGGGAGGGACCCCACGTGGAGCAGGGGCAGAGTGACCGTGAAGGAGCGGCGGAGACAAAGCGTCAGGGACTGACCGCAGCCCCCATTCCCCGTTCCCCTGCGCTGGTCAGGGGATGGGCGTAGAAGAGGGTGGATGGGGCAAGGTGGTTTTGGTTTGCTTTTATTTCTCACTGGTCTAATCTGCTAGCAATAGGCTATAAATTACACTAATCTCATTATGCTGAGGGTTTTTTTTCCCGTGATGGTAATTGGTGAGTGATGTCCCTGTCCATATCTCAACCTTTGAGACCTTTTCCATTATATTTTCAACCCTTGTTACTTCGAGAAAGGGGAGTGAGAGAGTGGTGTGGTGGAGTTTAGCTGCACATCAGGGTGAAACCACCACAGGGGCTGAGCTGCTAGTAATAAGACTTGGAGAAGCATCAGAAGAACACCATATATGTTTATTCTGCTCCCACATGGTGCCCCAAGCTTTTGGGTCAAAACGAAAGGAAAGAGGATAGACCTTGGTTTGATCTGTTATACCCGCTCTTATGTAAGGTAAGCAGAAACACTCTTAACCAATTAACAGCAAGGTTTCCAAGCATATCATTGCACAGACTGTACTTTTCTATTAACATTTTAACAATGACAAAATAAATTAGACAGAATAGGAAACATTTAAATGAAGCATAGAATAGGCTATTATCTGTTTTAAGATATAGACCATTAGGACATTTAACTTTTTGATCTTCATGCCTACTGTCAAGAATAGTAACGGTTTGTTCTACATCTTTTTATGCTAGCCATCACTGCCATCTCTGTTTGTGCTCTTACTAAGTTCAGCTTCTTGTGTAATTGTGGATAAAGTTGATATCTGGTCTGATTCAGCTCAAACAGCATAGATGAAAGAAATCCAGATTCTCAGATCCTGGTTTGTCACTTTAGGCAGATCTGATTTTTTTTTTTGTTGGTTGGTTGTTTTTTTTCCTTTCTGCCTGAACCCCCTGCAACCTGCAGAGGCACTGGATAATACTCAGCATGCTGCTGCTCATCTCTCTGCCAGCCTAGCTCCCAAAATCTGACCTTCACAGGAAAAGCAGGGAAACTGATACTTATGCCAGTCGCCACACTTGGGATGATCTGAATCAAAAGACAAAGATATGAGAGATTCCAACACAAAAGAAACTGGCAGCACAGATCAAATCTACAAAAAGGTAGGGACCAAAAGTTGACAGAATTTATTAAAATAGCAATTCTGAAACAAAGGCTTCTGTGCATGTGCAGCATATGATGAAAAAGTTGTGTATAAAAATCCTGTGAACTGTCCTCAGGTGCCTCTCAAAGAACAAATCTTCACAAGATGAAAAAGAAATTGCTTAAAAATAGATTTAAGTACAAGTAATGGAATGTTTGGAAAGTTGTTTAATGAGGCAGTTTCTAAAGCACAGCACAAAACAAAGATTATGTAATGGGTGTCAGGATAATAAATCATATTCACGTTCTTCTCACTCTTCTGAGTCATTTAGCCTGCTGTCCTTTTGAGCTGTCACTTGAATAAAAGCATCTGAAATGAACTAATTTTGTAACTTACCTCATTTGTCTTTCTTCAGGAAGCATTCTTTTCTCCAGAAGCCTCTTCAGCCTACAGGCTGAAAAGAGAGACAAATATAAGTGAACTGCCAATAAGAAAGATAATTAGTTTATTTCCATGAGCTGAAACTTTGAGATGTCTGGTCCAGGCACAGTTGTTGCGTGCACCACGTATCTCTGATACTCAGTTCAGAGTTTAAATAAGAATAATGACAATTTTTTCTCTTATTGGAGAGTAAATCTGCACAACACAGCTACAACATTATGAAAAAATATCAAAGCTGGCTCGGGTGTCAGAAGCCACCTCAGCATGACTCCTCCCTGAAGCATCACAGTCTAATTATGGTAGTTTTCCTTGCTCCAACACCTGGATTTACCTTTTCTAGGACTAACACACCTACCTCCCTGGTCAGGATTGAATAACTCAAAGAAAAGGAAAAAAAAAACGCTATACTTTGGACTCATAATGCAATTTGAAAGAAGGACTGTCCTACTGGCAGATGTGCATCTCCTAAGCAGTGGCTCCATCATGGGTTCCACCATAGACATCCTTGCAGAATTGCAGGGCGAGTTCTTTCATCTTCACGTGCCTCTGCTACCTGCCAACACCAGGAGAACTGCACCTACTTCCTTTCCTCTGTCCACTGAGTTTGGAAACATTTTGAGGCCAGCAGCACTTTCTTGCTATGCGCAATCTTATCGCAATGGTACTGGGGTCTCAGCAGGAGGCTCTCAGTGCTATGTAGCATAAATAAATAATAATAATAACTAATGTCTCTAATGAGACCTCTCTTGAGAAGTGCAGGGAGACTTCTAGGCTAATCCATCAGTGTTCCTGTCTGAACAGATGTGTGTCTATTGACACACAGGTTATTTTTTCCTCTTACATTTGTAGGGAGCCTATGATTGCATCTCATTTTCCAAATAAGTTTTTGTTATTCATGAGGATTTCTTTCCTTGACAATCACTTAGATTAAGGCAGACATTCAGAGGGAATTTGGTAAAGCTTTCCTCATTACCTTGCCTGGATAGGTTCGTGCTTTCAGCATTCTGAAAAGGTTTAACAGATTGAGGTATGTATGAAAATTGTATGAACTCCTGAGTCTGAATAGGATTTTCAGAGAGGGTGTCAACTCATCAAAATCACTAGCAGACAAGTGGACTTAAAATTCAATACTTTTAGTTTCAGAACTGAAAGAAGAGATTATTTGTGCTGAAAACTCTAGCAGTTGGACTAAGGTTCTGTGAAATGCAGTACCATAAACCAATCAAAATGCAGCTAGTGAAAATTTTAAAAACAAAAATATTGAGACACTTATTCAAAAACATTATAAAAAGCAAGGGAAAATTAAAAAGTAACAACATTATTAAACATTGTTGCCATTGCTCAGTGTTTTAACATGAAACAAGATTTAAAACTTTAGCTGTAGTCCTCGTGTGATTCAGTATAGCATCCCCCCCCCAAACTTTTGACATTTATGTCACATTTATTTCACATTTTCCATAAGGCTGTGGAGAAAAGTCATTCGAATACAATTCTCAAAGACTTACAAAACAACGAGGCAAATAGTATTGTATGTATTCATTAAACATGTATCCATTAATCTCGTCAGTTTGAATAGAAACTGGTTGATTTTCTGAGCCTGGCTTACAATTTTTGAATACTCACAATACTTTCATATTGATTGACCTTTTTTGTAATTCTACCAGAAATCATACCTTGGAGTACACCTGAATAGCGTAGTAAACCATTCAAATTTATTTTCACAGGATTAATTCAATTTTCTTAGCAAACATAAACAAAAGTTGGACAAGAGCCAACATGAACCAGGTCAGAAGAATATATGTTTTAATATTAGGATTACTCCTATTTTATCAGCAGTAATTTAAAAGTACAGGTAAACAACAACTACTTGGATGGTAATAAAAAGAATAATGATATAACAATCCAAAGGACAGGGATCTAATACAAAAGGACCTCATAGACATTTAGGGTAGTAAAAAATTAAACAAACAAAAAAAGTAGGAAAAAATTTCGGAAAACACTAACTAATATAACAATGAAAACAATCAGCTTTTAGGATGGAACTAATCTTACTTGTTTAAAAGTTTAAGAAATTATATAAAAGTAATCTTATACCACTAACTTAATCATTAACTTATTTTGCTTCTTTTCATCATTCTTAAATCTCTATTGGGTTTATTTTTTCCTTAAATTTCCCCCCTTGCAAAGGAGAGATTTACCTTAATTATCCGAAGGATATTTGTCTAGTAGTTGGCAGTGCTCCCAGCTTCCCTTACAGTGAAAAGAGAGAACTCAAAAGTAACTCCCCCTAAAGCAGTGTTCAAGATAGGTGAGATTAAATTTGATTAAATTTGATAATTAAATTTGGCTAAAGTGTATTTCTATCCACTTTAAAATGATTTTATAAGGAAAACATACTTTTTTTTGTTCCCATTTATGGAGGAATAAGCTGAGGTGCATGCAGGTAAAACAGTTTTATTTTGCCACCTGCCAGGCTTGTAGAAAATAAAATATGTTTATTTAATTCATGTTCAGTGGGCTCTCTGCTGCATTACAGTGACTCCCCACATCTGAGTGTAAAATGAATTACATTTTTTTTTTTCTGTTAAAAATAATTACCTGTAAGCTACAAGGTTATGTTTAGAAACAGATGCATACAGTGACAACTCTCATGTTGGAGGTTGTTATAAAACAGCAGGGCGGTTCCCCAGTGAACTATGCATTTATGCATCTAGGATACGTCTACAGATGTAAAACGGAACATGGTTTAGAGAGTAATAAATTAATAGAGTCCTAAGTTTTCAAATTCACAGGGGAAAGTGTAATCTTGCAGCTAACCTATTTTCAAACTTGAGTTAATTCTTCCTTAGTGTGGCCTCGCCCATGAGCAAAACAAGTAACTGCATCTTGCCTTAAGCTGATGCTCATCTGGTACCTGGGCGTCAGCACTGGATACCTCTGAATATCTGGGTCTAGAGACAGTACAGTTGGAAACATGTACAAACACTGCCTTAGAGTCATCCAAGATTATGGAGACACTTCCTTTGTCAACCTGACTTAGGCTTTTTTTATATTTTTTTTTCAGGTGGATTTTGGATTTTTTAAACAATCTGTTATAATATTTTTTCAGAAATTTGCCTTAGCACATTAGATTGACAGTGGAAAAAGAGACATTATTCACAAGCTGAACAGAAGTTATTTACTCTAAATTTGTTGTGCAGATGCGTTGTCTGTTGAGATTATCCGTTTTGTAATTGCCTCTAATTCGGTGTTTCGTTTATGTTTGCAAACCTGTGTTCGTTCCAATAGACTATTTCATCATTTTCAGTGACAGACTTACACAAAAATATGTCTATTCACCCAAACAAATGGGACTTCACTATAAATTACTATATTACTTTTTTAGCAAAAAGAAGACAAGTATAAAGGAGTTTGTCCAGTATATATATTTGATACTCCTGAATGACTCTCACCCTTGATAAATTTGCAGATTAATAAATTAATGTATTTTACTGAATATCAGCAAAGTGTTTACAAACATAAAGAAGCATCAATCTGTAGCCTGAAATATTCAAATAAGCTTTAGAGCTATGAGACTTTATATTTTAAGTGTATGTGGACACAAGAAGATTGGATCAGATCATCAAAAACCCTGTATTTTTTAACTGTATTAATTTTTTTATATGAATAAAACAAGCAAACTAATAAATAAAGTTCTTTTAATGATATTGTTGCTTTATTCTCCAATGATCCTATCCAAACAATTGCTGGATTTGCAGTTGCCTTGATTATCCATTTCTTTGGCTTCTTGGTCTCTGAGGAACAATGCAGCTTGCAAAGGAATGAAAACAAAACATTAAAAAAAAAGTCTAACCAAAAAAAAAAAAAAGAAGAAGAAGAAAAAAAAAGGATCTACTCTCTTCTGATAGCAGGGGATATCAAATATGACAGAAACTACCACCTACTTGGATTGCTCACCCTAACCTCATGCTACAGTAAATTTCTGGTATCAAGAGAGTCTAGCCCTGCAATAAAAGGTCCGGGAACACCTAGAAAAGAAATAAATCCAGCCCCCCTTCCTATTTATAGGAGGAATTGAACATCCTTGTCATAAGATTTCCTGATGCAGGGGTTAGGGCTGAAGAATGCAGCAGTCTTGACAAGTAGTGGGTTGCTGGATATTAATCGTCCTCCTTGGATAGAGGTGGTATTTTTGTTTGTTTTGTTTTGCTTTGTTTTGGTCCCCTATGTGTTATATTGTGTTCTACAATGGGGAGTGTCTACTAGGTTTCTGGACACATTGGTTTAGGACTAGGACTATGGCTGAACCATCTCATGCTAGGGAAGCTAGAGGACTGAGGATGGCTTACAAAGATAGCAAGGCATTGGAACTGGCATTTGCTTGATATTCCATGGTCTTTTATAGCACTGCAGTACTCATATAATGTATTTAGTTGTTACATGTTAGGGTTAAGGAAGGTGGCAGTCTAAGCAGGTAGCAAACTGAGGCATAAACTGACCCACTGACAGGTGATGGTCTAAGTTGTTCCTTCCAGGTTATACGTCTTTTTACAACGACAGAGGTCCTCCAGGCTTCGAAGAATATAGCTCAAATGTTTGATTGTATCTAAACAGCATCTTATCTATTATTAACACAAAACACAAAGTCAACATTTTTTTTTCCAAAATTTGATCGGAAATAACAAATTGCTTAGGGAATTTGTGATAGAAGTGCATGTCTGAAATTACAATAAATTTGAATGCAGCATAGACAGACTCAATCAATTATAGCAGTACTTATGGAAAACACAAATATCTTGGATTTTTATATGCAAATGCTGTTACTACTCTGAGCTCCTTCTTATGAATATACAATAGCAATTGTGACTGTGAACATCCTGCATTTCACTCATATTCCCAAATGGAAAATCTCAGCACTTAGGAAAAGTGCATGAATTTATAAATCTGCCTATAAAACTTCAAGTCAATAAACAAATAAATGGAACTTGTGTTTTGTTAAGCATCTCAGAATCTTGCTGAAGGATTTTTCTTGAAATGTAGATTTCACTCATTTTCCCCATGTACACTTCAACAGAGGATGATTGTTCTTGCTTCTTTGACTCTAAAAAATCCCATCACTTGGCTTCACAACACTAACAATAATAATAATAATAAAATAGTAATGAAATAATCTTTATATAACTACTTAATCTTAAGGTAATTGATGTACCTGGTAGTGATTTACAGTCAGTATAAGGCAACTTGTCTAAAATAAACCTAAAGTTTCTGACCATGTGGATGTCCTGGGTTCAGGGACTGTGTTCGGATTAAAGAATAGAAAAGGCCAGGTCCAATCCTGAGGCCATGGTTTGCATCTGCAGTCCTTACCCCTTTCCCATCTCCTTTGAGGATGGGGTAGTTCCAATCCACAGCAGGTAGGGAGCAGTCTCTAACCAGTGGTATATCCATATCTGTCCCAGGATATTGCCTAGGAGGTCTCCAGGGGCAAGTGGCATCCTGAAATTAACCAATATGAATGATGACACACCAGCTCCTGAGCCTGTGCCCAGTTTATTTTACTAGCTAGATTACTTGCTTATAGTTCTTAGGCCAAGGCCAAACCTACTCTAACCAAAGAAGAAGGAGAACAAAATCTTTTCATTCATAGCTACTATATTTAGTCATAAAAATATTGGGAAGATCTTTGACTGGCATATTGAATTTCTGTGTCTCATATATTTTGCAAGATTGTTTGAAATCCAGATTTACATCCAAGTATTGTTTCTCTGTCTGTTTGAGACAGCTCTTGGACTTTCTTTACATGCTCCGCCCTCAGTTCTTCAAGAATGTCATGCTGAAGTCTGGCCAGAAGATCTGGCTGCCCTGGGCACCGGGCAAGCACTCTACATCTGCTGTTGTGCCAAGTAATTTACATATCATCACAGGGCTGTAAAAGTATGTTTTGTTCCTTCTTTGCTGAAAAACAACACAAAACTGTCTCATCTCTCCATAAAACTAGTGTAAGAGTAGCTAAGCATGCTATTCAACTCCAGAAGATCTTGTGGATCAAGAAGATCTTGTGGAATTGTTCCACAAGACTATTTTTTTTCCAGCCAAAATAATTTGATTGCACAATAACAATGGTAATTGAAGACATCTGAAAGAAAAATGGTACGAAGTGTCACTTTCTCCAAAGGATAAAATCCGATGGATGGCCTACCTCCATCAGGGACACTTTCAGGGAGGTGAGATCAGTGCAGATACCCAGGCAGGGTGTGAGCAGCAGAAACACACTTTGTATGGAGTAACCTGCTCAGAAATGCCTGCTGGTAAGCCAGGGTCTTACATCTAAGGCATGGATCCAGACATCTGAAATGAGCCATTCGAGTTTGACATTTTTTTCATGGTGATGGTTAATTTAAGTGAACATGACCTGAAACCTTTGAAGAAAGAGATAATAAATGAAAGCTGCTGACTGACTGGATTGTGTTATCCCTGTTCTGAGGGCAGAAACCACCACTCAGCTCTTCTGGCCAGAGACCGGGACAACCTGTTACAAGGACTCTAGGACAAGATGGTAGTACAGACACTAACAAAGAGGTGTAACACTGGATAAGGATCAGGCCAGGTGCGTTCAGCCAACTCCAGTGTTGAAATCTTGTCATTGCCACCCACAAGAGACACTGTTCTCATGCTGTGTTACAAAGCAAGGTGGAAAGGAACAATAAGAGAGATTTATTGATCTTCCTGTCTCTGAAGATAGCTTCTGTTATGACACTTTCTAACACTTTGCCTAGATGTCTAAAGATGATCTGACTGAAACTAAAGGTTTAAATAGTCTTTGTTAATTGGGTTAATAAAATGTATAAATACAAAATCTTGTTAGTGTGCACCAAACTAAATATTACTTATTTTACAATTTCTTCACTCTAGAACTTGTATTATTTAAGACATTTTAAAAATTTTGGTGTTTTTGAACTATGTTGCAGTTTATTCAGAAATTCACCTATGCTTAATTGGTAGAAAAATGTGAACTTTTTGTCAAAATAATGGAAAACATTTACAGACTTTCAGCTTTTTTTTTTTTTTTTTTGAGACTGTTTCGTATTCAGGTATTACTTTCTTGTAAGTTAGTTTGCTTTTAATTTCATCCATTCTTTCTGTTATATCTAGATACTTTTCTATGCACCTAGCAACTTCTTCCATGTATCCCATGCTTTTAATTCCCACACATGTAGTTAGCCTTTTTATTTCTAAATACCATTCTGCAAATTTGTTTACTTTAATGCAGTCTTCAGTTTCTTCTACACAGATATATTCCACTGCAACACACAACCCTTAATGTCTATTATTATTATTATTATTATTATTATTATTATTATTATTATTAAATTCTCCCCAACCAGTTCTTTCTATCCGGATATTGTTTTGAGACAGATATTTGTCCTGAGGTTGTAAGATACAGGATGGGCAGAAAACTTCTGGATCAGAGTTTCCTCACAACTTGCTGTCTCAGAGCACTGGCAGAACTAATTCACATATGTCTACCAAGAGCAAATAAACATCCCCTCAGCTATGCTCTCTTGCTCGCACTTAAACTGGAGCTGTTCCACACTGCATAAATAATTAACTATTAACTGGGCCAGAAGCTGACTATAGACACAATTATCATGGCAGAACTACATTTTGGCAGAGCAAATGCTATTAGACACCATTTTCACAGAGACCATATTGCATACGGTTTTGAATAGTCAAAGTGTTGATTTATCGGAAATATCTACTCTTCTAGGCAGAAGAGTCCCATAAAGTCATGTGTATGCACAGTTATAAATTTGTGCTAGTCAAGATTTAAACAAAGATGCTGCCTCCAAATGGATATAGTATTCCTAAGAGCAGGCCAATGATTTTGGCATTAGTTTCCTGTTTTTTTGTTTTTGTTTTTTTGTTTGTTTGTTTGTTTTTTTAGAGGTAAGAATATGGCTTTAGATAGCCTCATCATCATTAATACTTCTGAATGTGCTCATCATAGAAAGGAACGCAAGCCCCCAGATATTTCTTAGGATGGTATTTGAGAGCATAATGTGTCTTTGCTAAACTGCCTGTTTTCAATAACTGAAATAGGTGGGCAGGGAAAGGCAGAGAGTGAATTTTTAAAATGCTGTGGCCAATGCTCCTGATGGTCGCTCCAACGGGCCCTTAGATATGGAAGCATTTTAACACTGTGACATATCCAGATGTATTTTATCTTGGCCTTGAAGAGCTCTTATTCCCTACACCCCTGAGCAAACAGAATACTTTGAGAGCTAAGCAAACAATGAGATTGTCTGAGATGTTTTTGACTTCTCTGCCTGCCTTCAGTGCCAGAAGAGGCTGGTGGTGCCCATGTGTGCATGAGGGTGAAGAGAAGAGGACCAAGGTGAGTGGCACATGTACTGGCTGAGGCTCTCTGCTGTGATAGAAAAAGCAGAAAAGCAGAAACACTGAGTTGTTGTTCCTAATACACCATGTCACATCCTGTCTTCCTGTTACTGAGAGGTGAGCACAGAGAAATGAATGACATGAGCTGCTTCTGTAAGAATAAAAGTCAAACAGAATGCCCTTATGATCTTGGCTGAAGACCTCGCTAGCCATGAGACAAAGGCAACCTTTTCCAGGAAATAATAACTTGTACAAAAAAAATAATAATAATAAAAAAATAAAAATAAAATAAAACTGTTAACTTTTGTCTGAAGAAAATCAATGTAGAGATAAATAAAAGAAAAATTAAAATACATTTTGAAATTATGGATTTGACAAAGAACAGTGTAAGTTCTTACGGGTGTCCAAACAACAGAAAAATTGTTAAAAAAAAAAAGTTTTTTGAACCTTTGCAGTCATAGATGCATGATAAAATTTACTTTTTTTTTTTTTTTTTGCATTTGTATTGTCCTCTTTTCAGCTATCTTAAGGCTTAATTTCTGAATAGTCTTTTAGGCCTATTTTCATTACAAATGTTATTTTATCTTTATAGGCAAGGTTTTATGATAGTCTGACTCTATTAATGATACGTAAACAGTATCACAGTGGAATGAATTACTTTTACTTCATATTGAATTAACAAATTAAAATTTGGAACACAAACAAGAATAGACCAAGTTAAGGAAACAACTTCACTAGAAAAATAATGCTTCGTCACCATTATACTATGTAGTATTTTCCGTAAAGTTAGATTATACAAACACAAGGCAATGAAATGCAGTTTGTCATTCATTAGAGGTAAAATAGTGTCCTGCTAAAAAAAAAAAAAAAAAGTATTAAAATCATAATGAAGATAGGATGCCTTCTTGAGGCATTCCCCAATGGGAAGAAAAAGTAATAAACCACACTGAAGATGTGAATTTTTGAAGGTTTATCAGGCATCTAGATTAGAGATGGACAATTTATTCATTCCAAGTACTTTTTCCCTGTTTGCAAACCAATTGTCATTTTTATGGGTGTTCTGACTGTTGCCAAGGTTTTACCATTTAGGCAACACTTCATCCTTGAAGAGCAGGAACTACCATCTCTACTTTGCTCCTTTTACCATTCTCAGGCTAATGAGCTTTGGCTGCTAAAATTCAACTATTCTCTCATAAGCTATTACTTAGAAAATCCTAAAAAAAGCTTCTTCCTTGTTCATATTTTTCTCATTTTTAGACAGTGGCTTGCAGGCATACTCTAATGGTGAAAGGTCGGCCCGTTGTACTGCTGAAACATACATTAAAAGTCATTAGTGACAGGTGACACTCTATCCTGTAATCTGGGGTGAAAATGTCATCAGTTACACCATAAAGCAAAGTTCTGAGAGGAACTCTGACACTTGGTTTAATAATCATGGTTGATGAAATTTATTAGATTGTAAAAGTCATTAGTGAAAGTAAACTTTTGCTATTTGTGATAATTTCCAAGGCAATTAAAATTAAAGTGTACTATTCAGCAAAGTTTTCATAGGACAGTGTCCTGGTTTCAGTTAGGACAGAGTTAATTTTCCTCTTAGTAGCTGGTAGGGTGCTTAGTTTTGGATTAGAATGAGAAGAGCGCTGATAACATGCTGATGTTTTAATTGTTGTAGAGCAGTGCTTACACCAAGCCAAGGACTTTTCAGCCTCTCTCTGTCCTGCTAGCGAGCAGGCTAGGGATGCAGCAGGAGCTGGGAGGGGACAGACCCAGGACAGCTGACCCAAACTGGCCAAAGGGGTATTCCATACCATCTGACGTCATGCTGAACAATATATAGGGGTGGCTAGCCGGGGTGGGGGGCCGGCTGCTCGGGGATAGGCTGGGCATCGGTCAACGGGTGGTGAGCAATTGCATTGTGCATCACTTATTTTGTACACATTATTACTATTATTATTATTATTATTATTATTATTATTATTATTATTGTTATTATTTTTCCTGTCTTAATAAACTGTCTTTATCTCAACTCACAGGCTTCACTTTCCCGTTTCTCTCCCCCATCCTGGAGAGGGAGGGGGGAGGGTGAGCGAACGGCTGTGTGGTGTTTGACTGCCAGCCGGGCTAAACCACAACAGACAGTCTTAAAATCTGCTTTATTTTAAGATGTACAACTACAAAAGCATTTTTATGTTGTGTGAAATCCAGTCCATTTAGATATCTCATAAGAAAAACAACACAAACAAAACAAAACAACAAATCCAACCCAAAATAGATTTTTTTTTTGTCTTTTACATTTTCATCTTTATTTGAGTTTCAAACCCTGCAAAACTCAAAAACTCTTAGTGCAGAAGACAATTTTAATTAAAACAAATGGGTTTCTCATAATTTTTGAAGATGAGCTCAGGTTCAAGTTTATCCATTGGACCATGCATTTTCGCAGATTTCCACCAAAAGTAGTTGGATTCAAGTTAGTACTGAAGTCTGAGCAGGTAGCATACACTTCAGACTCAAAACCTTACTTAGATGATACTAGCAATGATTTTGTTGTCATTATTCAAAGCAGGGAAATGAATGAAATTGTTCAACAGTGCGTATAAAATGAACAAAAGAAGTGCTTTCTCACAGAATGCCTAATTAAGCCATGGGACTCATTTTCACAGGATAATGTGAACACCACAAGTTTAGCTTGGGAAATGTCCTAATCCAGGGTTATTATAAACAAAAATAAGATCTCTAGTTTAGGAACTCTCCTTCAGATTGCTCAGATCCGGATGCTAACACTAGCACTCCTCTTGCATTCTGTTCTATTCATATGCTTCCAGATGCTGTTGGAGATGGGATACTTGCTTAGATCATTGGTTTGCCTCAAAACAAAGTTTCTAATGTGTTTACATTTTCTTCTTTGTCTTCTTCCTAGAATGAGCATGACAGTACATTGTAGTGGATTTACATGGCAAGGTTTTAGTGGCAGGGGGTATGTGGGGGTGGCCTCTGTGAGCAGAGCCCAGCTACTGCCCCAGGTCAGATCAGAGCCAGCTCCAGATGGCTCCAAAAGGGACCTGCTGCTGGCCAGAGCTGAGCCATGAGCAACGTTGGTTGGGCCTCTGGGAGAGCAGATTGAAGGAAGGGAAAATCTGCTGTGCTACAGCAGCTGGGAGAGAGGGGTGAGAGCTGAGAGAGAAGCAGCCCTGCAGCCCCCAAAGTGAGTGCAGCAGGAGGGCAGGAGGTGCTCCAGGCACGCAGCACAAGTTCCCCTGCGGCCCGTGGAGAGGCCCCTGGTGGAGCAGGCTGTCCCCCTGCAGCCCACGGGTCCCACATGGAGCAGATCTCCACGCTGCAGCCCGTGGAGGAGCCCCCAGTGGAGCAGGTGGATGTGGCCTGGAGGAGGCTGCGGCCCATGGAGAGCCCCCGCAGGAGCAGGCCCCGGGCCGGAGCTGCAGCCTGTGGAGAGGAGCCCACGCAGGAGCAGGGGGTCTGGGGGGAGCTGCCGCCCGTGGGGGACCCGTGCTGGAGCAGTTTGCTCCTGGGGGATGGACCCCGTGGTACGGAGCCGTGTGGGAGCAGTTCTTGAAGAGCTGCAGCCTGTGGGCAGCCCCCCAGGCTCAGTTTGGGAAGGACGGCATCCCGTGGGAGGGACCCCACGTGGAGCAGGGGCAGAGAGTGACCGTGAAGGAGCAGCGGAGATGAAGCGTCAGGGACTGACCACAGCCCCCGTTCCCCTGCACTACTCAGGGGGAGGAGGTGGAAGAGAGTGGATGGGGCGAAGGTGTTTTTAGTTGGTTCTCTTTGTTTCTCACTTCTTTAGCTTGTTAGTAATAGGCAGTACATTTTAATCTCCCTATGCTGAGTCTGTTTTGCCCATGATGATAATTGTTGAGTGATCTCCGTGTCTTTATCTCAGCCCTTTAGCCCTTTTCATCGTATTTTCTCTCTCTTTCCCTTTGAGGAGGGGAAGTGAGAAAGCGGTTGTGGTGGAGCTGAGCTGCCCACCTGAGTAAAACCACCACATACATACAGGGTGCTATTCAAAGAACAAAATTAAAGTTCTGTTTTCCAAGACGTTACCATCCAAGACAAGAGACAGATGGAAAGAGACAGATGGAGAGTACAAGAAATCAGTGACACAACATCAATCAGCGTGAGTGGCAGTAAAATCATTACTGGAGCAGTTTTACCATTATAAGGTTTGCTGCTGGCGTTAGGGCAATAAAGGGTTTAAGAAGAGACTTGGGGGAGAATAATGAGGTAGTTTTTCTGGTGTGTAAAAAACAAAGCAAAAAAATCCTCTGAGGTGTGAGGAAAGATGAAATTGTTCGTTTACTCTAAATTAGGAATTAGAGATTTCACTTCAGATTCTCGCACGTCTAAATTTCTGACCAAAATTCTTGTTATGCATTGTTTCCCATAGTGGTCTGTTACTCAAATAATCAAATCTCAAAGTAAATCCCTTTTCTTCTGCATCACCACCATACATCTCTGGAGGCTCAAAGAAGAGATTTTTTATAGTCTTGCATGCTTTGGTGCTCAGGGAGTGTTCTGCAGCATGTGGGCTCCAAAATAACTTGGTGTGATAGTTGCCAGTCTAGGAACCCAGTAGAAAGCTGCTTCTCTAATAAAGAATGTGATGCAATGTTTGCATTTCAGTCCTGTATTGAAATATACTTGAGAGGGCTTTAAAACTAAACATACCATCAAACAACAACAAAAAGAAACAGTGCTGTAAACCACAGTAGGTGAGAAGTAATGGCTGATGCTAAAGTGGATGTAGCAAAGCCCTCACTGGACTAAGGAATTACTCCTGCACAGCATTTAGAGACTTTTAAATGATGTATGATGTACGGAGAGGAAAGGCAGAGGAGAGGCAAGGTGAGACAAAAACCAAAGCAAAAATAAACAAAAGAACAAAAAAGAAGGTCCTGATATGACAACATCTGACAAAAAACATCAAAAAGACTTGAGATACAGGACAAGAACCTGGATACCATTGCAACTTGAAATAGCTGATCCCTTTTGTTTGCCCTGAGCTCTTCTTGTTTGCAGTACATGATTGGTACTCCCAGGGTTGATCTTCTGAGTGCTTACAGGGAAGGCATTACAGAGCACATGGGCAAGCTGGACTCCTACAGTATCTCCCTGGGCTCAGCAAAGCTGGAAGTTGTATGGGAAAGCAATTCACAGAATCATAGAATCATTAACGTTGGAAAAGAGGTTGAAGTCCCCCATGAGAACAAGTGCTTGCAATTGCGTGACTTCCACCAGTTGCTCGTAGTTTCTTCGTCTGTCTCTTCATCCTGGCTTGGCGGTCTGTAACAGACTCCCACTAGGATGTCCACCTTGTTGGCCATTCCCCTGATCCTTATCCATAGGGACTCTGCCGTATCATTCCCAACCCTGAGCTCAACAGCATCAAAATACTCTCTAACACAGACAGACATGACACCGCCCCTCCTTAGTTGCCTGTCCCTTCTGAAGAGCCTATAGCCATCCACTGCAGCACTCCAGTCATGGGAGTGGTCCCATCACATTTCAGTGATGGCAGCTAGGTCATAGTTTGCCTGCTGCACAGTGGCTTCCAGCTCCTCCTGTTTGTTGCCCATGCTGCGTGCATTAGTGTAGATTCATTTCAGTTGCACCATTGCCTTCATCCCCAACCCCAGGCTCATCTCTATCAAGCCTCATTTCACCCCTGTCCCCCTTTGTGCCTAGTTTAAAGCCCTCTCGACAAGTCCTGTCAGCTCCTGGGCTAGGATGCATTTCTCCCTTTGAGACAGGTGGGACCCATCTGCAGCCATCAGGCCAGGTGCTGAGTAAACCTCCCCATGCTCAAAAAAAAAAAAAAAAAAAAAAAACAAATCCTGCGATGGCACTGGCCTCTCAGCCATGTATTTATTAGCTGGATTTCTGGGTCCTCTCAGTATCCCTCCCTCCCACCTTCATCAGTTGAGGGTCCCACTCCCACAGCCACTGAGGAAGCTCTGCAGGTTGTTCCCATATTTGCCATCTGCATGCTCCACACACAGCTTTCAAACCTCTGCTGCTTCCTCCTCAAGTTCACAGTTGGTTTGCTAGACTTATTCTGTGTACAAAGTGTGCTTCTATTTCTGATTCATCTTTCAGATGCCCATATTAACGGCACAAAAATCATCTCCTCTTAGCTTGCTCTTTGCTTTACTAAATTGAAATGTTACTTTAGCTGGCTTTTATTCATACTGAAATCAAGTTTATGCCATTTTAAAAGGAAAAACAAATCGGCTCTAGCTACCTACTGAGCTGCTGGGTTTCATGCCTAGAATTTTCATCAAGCACCTGGTGATTTTTCAGAAAAAGAGTGCAACCTGCTTGTGTTTGCATCAATTTTAATGAAAAAACATCCACTACTAACCAGCTGAAAATCTGGGTACCGAGAAAGAAAGAAAAATGAAACCAAACAAAAGTATAGGTTAGATTTACAAATCCATTCCTTTTTTTTTTTTTCCAATTCAGTTTTTAGGTTCATAAATGAATGACTGAGACAAAATTAAAATATTTCTCCTCAGTCTATAGGCAAGAAATCTTAGTCCACCACATCTCTCTAATAAATTTGCATCATCTTTTGTTTTTGTTGCTCATGTTACTGCTTTACGATGCTACTGTGAACTTCCAGGAAGCTGGTTTACACATACTTCTTTATTTATTGAAAGGAAAAAAAAAAAAAAAAGAATAAAAATAGTTTAGCTCCAACTCCTTATTCCAGGTTTATGGTCAGGAAGTTATGAAGATTTGTGGTCTCTGAGCTGCAGTAAAATTTAGAGCTAAAAAATGCTAGCTATAGCCAAAGAAGCTCCTGGAATCGACTTTGGCCCAGCCGGGAGTTGCTTTGTGCCATTTAGCAGGATGCTTCAGGAGCACTTCTCTTCTGTTCCCAAAACCTGTCCAAGCTTTCATGCTTCAGTGCCTCCAGGTTTCTGAGGCTATCAGCTGCTGTGTGCAACAGATTCAACGGGGAGCCACACGGGGCAAGTTACAACGATAAAGCCACTTGATATTACTCCTTGGTCCCATAAACCCTTCTCACTTTATTTGCAGAGTCTGTTTTTATTTGGTGCCTCATGATGAAAGGCAGCAGTTAGACTGTGATCTGTGATCCCTTAACAAAGGCAGAAATCTCTCGGCCCCACGTCTATCCAGCACAGAGTTTGTAAATCTGAATTTAGGCTGCCTGCCTGTTAGAGGCAGTGGTTTTTGTGTGTGTAAAGATACTTTATGGGCAATATTTGCATGTATATTGTTAGTTCATTTACACTTTGGGACATTCCACAAGTTCAGGAGCAGATAAACTCCACTTCATTAATTGCTAACTCACCAGTAAACTGTCTGCTTACTGGTGAGTAGGGTTTAATTCATCTTTTTACACTGAATTATAAATTTGAAGGTCAGAAAGAAGTATTCTTATTTGGGGGATTTTTACTTGTCCTTTCTATAAAGCACCTCCTATCATTTTACCTGTTAATACATGTGGATAATTCATGAAAAAGATGGAGTCACTCCTTTTTTAAATCACTTGAAGTAATGGATATGCCCTAGAGAATCTACTACATCTCAAGACAGTGGTTCCAATGGTTAGTTATCCTTCCTGTTAAAAATGTGTGTCTCATTTCCACTGTAAATGCATTAGCTACAGCATCTAGTTATTTAATCTCGTTATGGTTATATCTACTGTACTGAAGCTCTCACAACACTTTTGCCCATTAAGGTGTTTTGAGATAGGACTTAGTCCCTGTTTCTTTTCCCAGTTTGGTAACAAAGGTTCTTCAGCTATTGTCTGTAATGCAGATCAGTGTCAAAAAGTCTACATAGCAGAATTGACTCTAAGCTCCAGGAAGCCATTTTTGCCCTGCACTCAAAGAAGGGAAGAGGTCTATCCCATGTACTCTAATAGCTATACAAGCCTACTCCTCACACAAGGCAGATCATTACTGCAGTGCTGTGCTCAGCTCTGGAGCCCCTGATTCAAAAAGGACAGGGTGGTTCAAAAACTATTCAAGTACTTCAGACTCTAGAGCTATAGCTGGATTATTAAAGATTCCACATATTATGTCACTTAATTACAAGAATGGTAAGAAATTATTTTATTGTAGAGTAGAAGTGCCAGAGTTAAGGAAAAGACAACTGACAGCGTTCTTTTATTTTTTTCTCCCTCTTCATGTGCAGAGGAATAACAAGATCCAGCATCTTAAAGCTGAAGTCATACACATTCAACTTAAAATCAAATGTAATTTTCTAGCAATAAAGTTAATTTCCTATTGGAGAAGACTGGGAAAGATTACATAGTGAAGAGATACACTTTCCATTGCATTGGAGTCTTTAAAATGAGATTAAGTTCTTGAAAAGAACACATAATTCTTTAATTTGGCTTCTGGGAAAAATATACATATATGGAGTATGTACAAGGGAAACCACATTAGGTATTTAGAACTACTTCTGATCTTAGAGCTAAGGAGTACAAATAAACCAATTCCACTTACAATATAATAGGCTTGGTTGAAATAAATTGTTAAGAGGAGAGAAGGAGCACAGCAAAGGGAGTGGTACTGGTAGCAGCCTCCAAAATACTGCCAAGTGTTGAGGAAGCAGTACTTGGACATATTAAGCTTTCTTTATTTTATTCTTAATTCAAATTATAGTGATGTTTGAAATAGTTGTACAACTGAAATTTGATTCAGACTTGACTGCTCGTGATACCAAATTAGAATAAATCTACTTTTTAAAGACAGATACTATCAATTCTCTAAAATTATTATTATATAAATTTTTATATATATTATATTATTATATAATATATACTATTATTATTATACATTATAGAAATTATTATATTATATGATTTTGTTATTATAATTACAGGAGATTCCGTCTGAATATGAGGGGGCACTTCTTTACCGTGAGGGTGACGGAGCACTGTAACAGGTTGCCCAGAGAGGTTGTGGAGTCTCCTTCTCTGGAGATCTTCAAAACCTGCCTGGATGCCATCCTGTGCAACGTGCTCTAGGTGATCTTGCTGGCAGGGGGGTTGGACTAGATGGTCTTCAGAGGTCCCTTCCAACCTCAACCATTCTGTGATTCTGTGATTATTTTCCTTGGTGTAAATTTAGAGGATATACTTAAATCCCTTCAGTTGCTCAGTTATGAATCCATACACTTTAATGCTTATTATTATTATTATTTCTTAAATGTTTGGTTTAGGAGAATTACTACATTCTTGATGCCTGTCTTTTACCTGAAATTACTGGTACATATATCACTTTATTCGCCCAGGTGCTGCTGAAGTGCATGCTGCATTGCTGAAGCAGCTCTCTTTTTCTCCTCAAGTAGTTTCAGAGACATGGAAGTCCCCAAAGCTGCTGACTTCTCAGTCACAATTAATAGCAATGTAAGAAAAATCAATTTTATGTCTCACTTCCTTAAGTTTCATGGCAAGGTGTTTGAAAAGTTTTTGATTTCCTCCTTTTTTATTCTTTGCTCAAAAGCATACTGCAGTAATAGGCTCTTCCTCTGCTCTGCTAGTTAATGTTTCACCCCATTCAAAATTTCTTTTGCTCCTTGAAAACCAGACATACCATGTTTGGTGGAATCATCTGTCTGCAAAGTGCACCATTTATAAAGAGCCCTCAATTTTCAAAATGCTGTGCAGCCTTTCAGCCATATCATATCCGTTAAAATAAACTCCTGAATCAAAAACCCGACTCTTACTGTCAGGAAACCTCTCTTATTGAGTGATTGTTCTAAATACACCAACCTGCTGCCCTAACTCTCCTATGTGATTGATGAGGATCACTTGTTAATGATGATGCACCACAGAGTATGTTCTTTTGCCCCTCTTTTCTGTGAACGTAAAGGGTTTCTTATTTAGCTTCATCTGTACATTTTAAGGCCACTGCTGAGACACTGCTACAAAAGGAGAGGAATACATTGGTAAAAACAGATTAGACATTTTCAATGAAAATGAGAAAGAGAACAGAATACATATTTTTATATTTTTATTTTACCTCATTAATATACAAGTTACATGATGTATACATAATAAATGTGCATATTATTAATGTCACAAATATATGAATATGTAAAATTGCAATCTGATTTATGAGGCAAAGGCTATCTCTACTTTCCTCTGACTGCTTAAGGGCCTTGACTGCTTAGTGCTATAGGAAGCTTTTTTGTTAAACAACCCCTCCACACACCAACAGACATTATCCAAGTATTAAAAGTAGTATAATTGCTGAAGAAACTGCATTAGAGTAATAAATGGCAAATTTAGGGTCTCTGTTTTTGCTTTAGGGAGTCTAATAATAGGTCATAAGGTTTCCAGGATTTTCTTGCATCTACAACAAGGAACTTGCTTCCCTGAGGCTGAACCATAACCAGGTTGTGAACGCTGGATACCCACAGCCCCTCATGATCAGTCCCGTACCCTCTTTAGTTAGCAGTCAGTCACGATGCAAAGGTAAATTACAGCTCTCTATACCTTACTCATATTCTGCTTCTCCATAGAGTGGGAGTCAAATTCAGCACCTAATAAAGATTCCAGGACCATTTACCACTTTATATGGATCAGTAGAAAAACAAGAGCAGCTCTTCTTGTTAAAAGAATCAATCACAGAATGGTTGAGGTTGGAAGGGACCTCTGGAGGTCCTCTGCTCCGACCCCCTCTCAAGTAGGGTCTTCACTGGTTAGACCAGACTTGACTAGTATTATGTGATTTGTAACACCTCGTGCATTCCTACGCTCACAGGGAGGAAGTAAAAAAGGACACAAGATGATCTCAAAGGTCTTTTGCAATGTCAGTGATTCTATAAGCAAACTTAAAATTTAGAGTGAAGGCCAAGAGCATCAGATGTGGTTCTAGAACATAGCAGTAGCCCATGACTAAAAACTGTCATTCAAATAGCATAACTATTCTAGGACCTGGTATTATGGAAGCAGGAAATCTAGAGTTAAGGTAAGATTTAAATTAAATTCAAACATATTCTCATATGTAAATCTGCAACTAAGTTATCCAAATACCCTGATTTTTCATGTTACTGATAGAAGAAGGAAATAAAGTATAATCAAATTCTCTGCAAAAAGTATTTCAAATGAAAGGCAATGGCAAATAGCTTTGATAAAGATATCAAATTGTAGGCTTTTTTTTTCTTGCTTTCCTTTTTTTTTTTCTTGAAGAAAAACTGCCTTTTTAAAAGAATAGAAAGGTTTTAAGACGGACTTCTGAGACACTGTTGTTGTTCAGAAAGAAATCTCTGCAGAAAAAATGCTAAACTGACTTACTGAAAAAACAAACAAACAAACAAAAAAAACCCAACCTTCTATCTTGAAGTTGCATTATCAAGGTTGGCCTTTTATTACTGTTCATTCAAATAATGCAAGCATCCTGAGGCAGTCCCCCTATTTGCCAAACCATGACACTATTTAAAAATAAATTCTATTGCATTTTTAGACTTGCTGCCTCAGGTCCTCCTCCCCTGCCCCATAATGTACTGTGCATGGTCTGCAACAACTTCCCTATACCCAGCCTGCATCTGGGATTCTTACTGTTCTTTCAAAGGCCACATGGAGGAGCCTCCAAATCATTTCATCTTCATCCCTATCCTCCTCCCTATATATAGGCACAGTGGTATGCAGGCAAAGGTGCAACTATTGTTTGCAGTGGGAATTTACAGACTGTGGTTCCCATCCACCCACATATTCGTTGGCCAAATCCCAAAGCTAACAAAGCATTGGTAGTGCAAAAGCTAGATGGAAGAAATTTGCTTTGTCTTCTTTGCCAGGCATAGGGACAAAGGAAAAACAAACAAGCAAGCAAACATATGCCTATAAAAATATAGTCACAGAAATCAACAGTAAGACTCTCGCTGACTTCAGTGAGCCCTCAGTGATGCCTTTTCTGCTTTAGGCTCTGCTATAAAAGTAAGATGTCCACAAATGCTTACAAATAAAATACTTGCATTGTATTGACTTAAAACTGTCTCAGATTTTGAATCTCAGTGCTGGTTATAATTACACTATACTTTCACACTGAATTTATTTCTGGTATAGCAGCATTGCCATGGCAACCCCAAATTATGCCAACATATATGCATGTTTGAGCAAATTCCTTATTAAACTATGAAAAGGAAGGAAGGAAGGAAGGAAGGAAGGAAGGAAGGAAGGAAGGAAGGAAGGAAGGAAGGAAGGAAAAGAAAGGAAAAGAAAGAGAAAGAAAGAAAAAGAAAGAAAGAAAGAAAGAGAGAGAAAAAGAAAGAGAGAAAGAGAAAAAGATAAACTAAGTCAAGAATGTGCTAGAGAGATCTGCATGTGTCATACAAATAACAGGACATTTGTATAAAGCTAAGATTGCAAGAAAAGACACAATATTTGATTTATTTTTATTTTTTTCTTTTATTCCATCTTTGCTGTTTGATTTTGCTGCAGTCCTAGAAGGAAGCTTGGCTGAAGTAAAATATATTACAACAGGGCTGCATTTGACTCACTGGGAGCATACCCTTTCCTTTACTCTGAGCCATCAAATTTGCCGAGCTTGTCTCATGCAGCCAGACTGAAGCAGGCTGAAGTTCCTTTTGTCCCCTGGATATTATCATTTCAGTGGGAAGAGCTGCAGGATGTACAGAGATGAAAGGTTCGAACTCAGCATTGTTGACTGTGCAGAGACCCAGGGTATGTCACAGGGGATGTAGAGGAGCCCCATTCCACTGTTTTGTTCATGCCTCCCCAGAACCCAGCACCTGCTTATATTCTCAGAAATGTGTCCTTCCTTTTCCACTGCAAGCATCAAGACTTCTACTGAGAGACTTTCCCCATCTCTTTGGGCTGGATGTGTTGCTACAGGCCATCATCACATTTAAGAGCTTCCTGGAACTGGAGTAGCATCACCAAGAAAATCAGTGCAAGACTAGCTGTGAGACTGCTTTGTGAAAAGCTGGATTAGCAGTGTTTTTTGTCTTGTTCAAGTTGCTGGGGGCTATAGAGCAGTGCTGACATTTCAGACTCTTCTCAGAACAGAGGAAATAATCTAGACTTCATTAATAATAATGATCATAATGATGATACACTCAAAATATTCAAAAGGTTGCTTTTATAGCTTGGTTGAAAGTGAAATCATTGACCTTTTCTTCAGTCCTGTTTTTTAAAAGCCAGCTTTATTTGACTCAATGAAATGACTAAACAACAAGTGGAGGACTGTAACTACACTAAAGTGGGAGGAAAAATCAAGTATAAGACAAGAACTGCCTAAGCAAACGAATGAAAGACCGTATTTTGAGTCATGGAAAGAGTCAAAGTTAAGGTTGTCATGGAAACCTTAATTTGTCTTTTCCTGTATTTTTTTTTTTTAATTATGAACTTAGCCTCCTCATTGTGTCAAAATCAATGGGAATTTTGAATCCTATCAATTAGTCTGTGGGCTTTGTCTTCTTTGTCTCTATTCGTTTGACATATGATATAATAGAATCTGAGCCTACTTTCTTGAACATCATTTATGCCATGTACAGGAAAAATGATAAGGTTGAAGTAAAAAGACCTCTCAACAGTCATTTAAGGAGGGAGAAGCTCTTAAGAAATGGAAGCATGGTGGCCTTTCTGTATGGCTTTGAATAACATCCTTGCCAAGATAATACCATGTTCATCGGACTGATTTTAGATAGCTGGCTTTGGAGCACCATCTGCATGCTGTGGCAGTCTATGGTTCTAATTACCTGGGATTGCTATTCAGGCTGATGAATTGTATGAAGGATTCTGTTTTCCATCAAGTCATTCTTCTTGCAGAACTGATAGCATGATAATTAAGTAGCACTAGCTGGCTCTGAATGTGGATAATTCATAGAAATTATTTCTAATAAACAAACAACCTAGAATTTATTACAAAGAGAAAAAAGAAGAAAAAGAGTTCCTTAAAATAGAATCTTTTGTTCTGTGCTGCATCCACTCCCTTTGACACACCCTAATCAGAAAGAAACAGAGAAGGTATTTGCGTGTGTTCAGCTTTCCTGTTCTCTTAGCTTTGGTAGGGAGTGTTAAACATATTGAGTCAATATGCCTGCTCCTTCTTAAGGAAGAAATTAAATACTCTAGGAACTCACAGGCTGAAGATAACCAGGGTAGTGGGAAACACAGATTGGTTGAGGTCATATGCTAGCAGTACATATTCAGTAATCAATTTATCACAAACTGCATTATATACTGAAAATCAGCATTCACTTTGTATGATTAAAGTATTTACTAGAAAAGGTAATAGGGTTATTCAATGCCAGATACACAGGGGAACATTAGCCGCATTCAGATTCCAAGGGCACAACGCAATAAATAACTGGGAAGTCCAGAACTGGCCAGTTGCCATCTCCCAGTCGTGAGGGCAGTAGGCAAAGGGTGTTTAGCAGTATAAAATACTTTCTACATACATTGTATCATGATACTTTCACACAAATTTCAAGGGCCATTTAATCATACTCCATTATGAGGCAATACTGGTGTTTTGTGCAAACCTCGACAAACAGACCCTGTGAGACTGTGGCAAAGAGTCCTTCTTGATCTATGGCATCTGTGAACTCTAGAAGTGAATGTTACAATTTTTCTGGAAGGGGGTGGTTTAAATAAAAGTGCAATTTAGAGCACTTTGTGCAAAATTCTTTTTATGAACACTGTAGAGAAAGTGGATTTACTGAATCACTTGTTCAGTCTTGAATACCTTTGTGCTTCAAAATCCAATCATACTCTCACTAAGGAAAAGATTGATTTCCATGGAATACGCTATGAAGCTTCTGTATCTTAGGCTTCTATAGACTTCTTTTAGCCTAGGTAATTTTAATGCTTTGAACTGAGCTCTAAGTATTCAAGTCAGTAACACCTATATGTAGGCTATTTCTGTGGTCGATCAAAACTAGAAGGCAGTGAGTTAGTATCTGCATTTGTCATACTGGTATTTGTTCAGTTAATTCCATTGGAGAAAATGTTGACTGCATTTAGCCTCATATTTAAATGAGATCTATCTGAATAATACTAGATATTATGTGGTTTCATGCTGTAAGTCTGTTAGAGGTATTTTATTAGATTACTAAAGTTCTATAGCAAAGTGATTTGAAGCTTACCATTGTATATTGTACATTTTCTACAGTGTATTGAGAACAGCTGAAATTCATCATGTAAGAGTGAATCTTATTTTTCTGATATTTTTGAACCTGGTGCTTATCTTCTTTACCCTCCAGTTCTCTCTTTAACGAGAAGAAAAATTTAAAAATAAAAAAAAAAGGAAGAAAAAAATAAAGAAAAAGACACTAAAAGAAAATCTATTATTTTCTTCTTTTGCCTTGTATACATAATTTGTGAATTTAAACCAGAGACTGTGTCATCAGCTAACCTTCATCTCATTAAGTAAGTTCTCAAAGGGTTGCTTTGTTCTGCAGAACACATTCTGTTTTCCACATTTGTTAGCAAACTACTAAATGTTTTACTTTGTCACAAGACTGGAATATATAAACAGATGCACCTTCCTTTCTTCCTCCATCTTTCTCTTCAAAACATGTTCTAATTGTCTTCAAGGAAAACCTAGGTGGATTTCATCAATTTATTGCTGATGAATGGCAGAGAAGTAAGATGCAGAGGAGGAAAAAACAAAAAAAAAAAAAAGGATTTTTTAAAGGTAGAATTTATATGAGTGTAAATGTTGCATCTGCAAAAGAAAATATGAACCAAATTATTAGGTCACTGTGGCTGTGGTATATGTGCCAGAGATCTGCAAGAAGTCCCACTTCCCACTCTGAGGGCTGTTAAGGTTGGAAAATATATATTCTGAATGGGATCCTCTTTGTATGCAGATGATTTTATTGTCTCAGCTTGCATTTACAGTAACTAATTTTGGCCTCACATGTTCTCAAGAACTAGTGCTAGAATTTGCGTCCTCTGCCATCAACTCTACATTTAGATGTACATTCATGTATCATGGCTTCTTGAATCTTAAAACAGCGTAAATAAAAACCTTCTCTCCTATTTGCTCATCACAATCTTCTGTGAGGTTGTATGCCTAATTATTTTTCTGTCTTGTGATACTCACCCAGAATGAATTATCGCACAGTGGAACAGTGCATCACCCCGGATTTCTCATAGCCGTATGTTCTTCAAATTCACATCACTCGTGTTACATATGCCTACCTGCACGTTGTCCTGTTTTTGTACTTCTGTCTGCCACCCTCCATGGGTGATGTTCCTGACACTTCAGAACCAAGAGAGAAACAAGGCTCTCTCTCTTTATCTCTCTCTTTATTCTTAACCTTAAGGTTTATTAAGCTTCTCCTGAATGTTTGAGAAACTGATGTGGTTCCTACCTTTGTACTCCTAGCAGTTATAACATGCAACCAGCTCTCCCTGACAAAGGGAAGACAGCATTGGACATCATGACTCCATGGGGACTGGAATGTATCACTCTACATCCCAAGCACAAACACAGTTAAACACAGAAGTTAGGGAGAATGAACCACATGAAGTAAATGTTTATTTTTATTTGTTTATTAAGCAAGCTCTTGGGAAATTCTTTTTGATTGCTTGAGACTGGCACTTGATTCAAGAAAGCCCACTGGAATATTTTTATTATCAGGTTCATTTTAACTACCATTTTGCTTCAACAGTACTCCAAATGCATTTTTATCTATTTTTATTAAGCATTACAATGAGAAGGTAACACTGATTATGCCTCTTCCATCCACTGCAGATTGGTTTGGCCTCGTGCATTATAATGCACTCATTCTGCTGCTTCTTTTGCAATGGCTGCAGCTTCGCAAATGAGGACGGCCTGGGTTAGTAATTTCATCTTGCATTTGCAGATTGATCTGTGTCATTCCCAAAGCTAGAGTGACAGTTGTTATAAAAAGGAGAGAGGAACTGAGAAGACCATTGTCTAAGTAGAAATAAAGTTTATTAATTCTTAGATTACCACCCTGGAACCTTGTCAGCAAGGGATTTGTCACGTTATGGCCTGTATATTAAAAAAAAGGCAGGTCAGACTCTTTGTGAGTTATCATAACCCCTATGATATAACACCCTTTTACTCCAGGGAGAATCTGGATGAGCATCACATCAGATGTCCCCTATTCTACCAGTTTTCAAAACAATAAAAAAGGAAAACAAAAAAGGAAAAAATATTTAATGCATGTTTCTGATAGTTGAAATACTTTTCTCAAAAGTCAGTTTTAACAAATGTTATCTTCCAACACTGTATCTTTTTTTGCTCCCCACTAACAATCTTCAAATCTTTAGCAAAATAATTCCCCAAAAGACTTTGGGATTTCCTAGCTGCAACCAAGTCAGATTCAACCAAGAGTTAAATTTCTTGGGCTGCAGGGAAAGTGGTCAGCTGCAAAGGCCATACCAATGTGTCTGTGCCTACAGCCTCTAATGCATGTCAGAGGAGGAGAAATGTAAAATTTTTGTGAAGCTGTCCACTCTGTGAATGTCAGAAGAAAATGCACAAGTATGACACGTTCTGCACTGCTTGCCTTATTAGCAGTAGGTCTCAAACTTTTTTATTGGTGTTTTCTGCAACTGATACTATAGCTCCTTTTTCTCAGGTAAACTCCTATGTGTGCTTGGCAGAGTGTGAAAAATATCTTCAAAAAACTTTTTGATCAAGTGAGTAACCTGGACTAGATGATCTTTAAAGGTCCACTTCAACTGAACTATTCTATTCTATTTATTCTATTCTATTCTATTCTATTCTATTCTATTCTATTCTATTCTATTCTATTCTATTCTATTCCCCTTTGTATACAAAGCCTTCATGTCAATAAGAGTCATTTTGCTTTTTGTCTGTCCTTTTCTTTAACATATACCATTCTCGGCATCTGACGTTGAAAATTATTAGTGTTTCAGTGAAGTATGCTTGGTTCAATATTTTTCATACCCAATTTGACATGCCCTCTTTGCATATAATATGATTGCTAGTGTTTTATCATGGCATCCCATTTAATTTTGTATATTCAATTTATCATATGCCATTTGCTTTTAATTACATTTTGCCCTCCACTTTAATAAATTCTGGGTCTGTTTGGCTACTCCTTGGAAGCTAATTTTGAATATATTTTACTTTTAGACATTGTGTATGCTCTACTCTGTCTTACATGTGTTTCTTTCATCTGTCTTCAAAAAATTTGACATAAAGCAATGTATTTTAAAAACCAGGCTCTCAGCTTCCCTTTGGTTGTGCCACTTTTACCCTGGTCTCAGTGCAGGAGCCTACTAAATTTGAGTAAGCAACATGGTGCAACAGCCTTAAAAAAATGTTTCATAGACGTAGTCCCAGTGTATTTTAAGAAAGAACGGAGTAGGAGCCTGAGTCTGATTCTGAAAGGCTCTAATCTGTGTTGGGGAGGGATAATTCTACTGAGAACCTGAGACCCATGGTTGGTAGTAAAGGAATAGCTACTGCTCCTGTTGACTTCTGTTGGCACTATATGATTCTATCATTCACAGCATACAGCATCTCCTCACCTGTCAACAATACAGGAAAGAAAGCAAAATGTTTTAAGGTGAGCACTGTAGAGTTTGTTGCTGGCACGTTAACACATGAGCTAAACTTTGTTTCCCGTTGTTTCTTCTGTAACAGTTGTTGGAGTTCAGCTGCCTACCGGAGCTATATTTAGCTTATTTGGTTATTCCTGAAGCATTTTAGAGTTTCCTACCACAGAAATTGCTAATAGAGATGCCTTTGTTCAGGTACCTGGGAACATCACCTGAACTTATCCAGCCCTCTCTCTGCTTCAAAGCAGTCCTTGCACTGTTATTTAAATTCCTGGCATTGTAAAGCCTCAGATGGGTTAGATCCAAGCCACAAAAGGTATAACATTTACTCAGATGACACTTGCTGATGTATACACAGTGCTCTCCCTAGAAACTTCGAGCAACTCATTGGCAGTGCCTTGAATTGATCTGTAGCCCAAAATTTGTTGGCCTTTAAAAACAAAGTGAAACCAATCTGTTTGTTCAGTTATTTCCCAAGCTGGGCTTAAAGGGAAATATATTGTACTAAGGATAAATTTCCACAATATTTTCAGGAAAAGAAAGAAAGCAAAAAAAAAGGAATATAGTTTTGTTGTTGTTGTTGTTGTTTGTTTGTTTGTTTGCAAGGAGAGGGACTTGAATTATAAAGAATTTTCATCTGAGAGGCAGCAGAGCAACAGAGCTGAATAGAGGAAAATATAACTGGTCGAACTATGGAATAATCTGCTAGGAAAAAGTTAAGTCATGGTACCTCCACTATGTAAATCATATTTGACAAACAATCGTTAGAAATATGCAGTGTAGATCAATCCCTTTATGGCCTTAGGGAACGTGGTAAACCACAGACCATGAGCACTGCTGGAGCTCTGTAAATAAGCTTTATTTTCAATTCTATTTTATTGCCTTGGTGAGATTCTAAATTAATGTGATGGTTGTGGGGATAGCTGAATAATGTTAGGATGTGGTATTTTTTCAACCTTTTTGTGGGCATTTTATATCGAGGTGGGAAACAATACTATTATTTTATGCTTGCACTGTGCTTTCTAAACCAAAGCACACTAGGAGGTCTACAAAAGCATGCATCACAGTTCCCTCCCACCAAGATGCAGCAGCATCCAGCACCAATGTGAGAAGCCACATACAATGCTTCTTCACTAATACACTGTGCTGCAATGAGAAATAGAAAAAAGCGTGGGGCAGACTGTGATAATACGGCAGTTCAGAGCTATTGTCACTGTCTTGAGTCTTGTGCCATCACCTCAGAGTTTCAATGGATACTCCTGTCAATGGCTTCAGTCCCTTGGATACGATCATTATTGTGGTACAAGCTAATCTAAATCTCAATTCTGTAAACCCCCCCCCCCCAAAAAAAATCTCTAATTTGCCATCTTACAGATCATGTAAATTAATTGTTTTATTTTGTTTTGTTTCCAATTTAAATAATGGAAAGATCAATAGGGTCAATAACAACAAGAGCCTTGAAGGAAGCTCATATCATTGTTCTTCCATGTTACAGTTGCTGAAGGGGAAGGGAAGCATCTGGATGAAAAAAATCCTTTTCCCACAGCAGTCAAAACGATTTATGCTAAATGGTGTATAGGCCTTGGATTTTGTAAATACTTGCTCATACAAAGCCATAAAAGATTTCAATGTCATAAGATCTCTAACTTGTAAGATTTCAGTGACAAGGCTCCATTGAAGAAATCTCAAAAGCCAAAGGAAACTAGAGGGATGCTCAATTTGGCAAAAAATAGGGTAGGGTAGATGCCCCCTCTAGCGGTTTTAACATTTTACTATAAAGAGACTATATCAGGCTTCAAGGGCACTATTTAGAGGCAATCAGGAATGCTTCACGAATACTGGAGGGAAAAAGACATCTGTGGAGAAGGATGAAGTTCTAGGTGCGACATACCTGAGTGATACAGAAAGACCAAGTATCTTGCAGCTGAGTTGTCTTCAGTGGTGAAAGAATGAAAAACAAAGCAACCCTAATGCCCAAACTATGTCTCTTCCGTAAATGGGGTGTTGCCTTGAAGTGCTTAGCAGCATACGAATGAAATCACTTGGAAACTTCTTGGAAATACTTTGGTTTATTGCAGGGTTAGAAAACTGCCAGAAACCCTGGATGTCATCTCTTTGTTGTGCTACTGAGGGAGCTGTCAGTAACTCACCTTTCAAGCAGTTTCCCTTCCTCCTAGGCTGGAAGGATAGCTGTGTTAAATAGCTTACAGGTGCTTTTGCAGACATCCCATATTAGCCAGATTCTGACTGGGTAACCTTACATTCAGTTACATTTACATTTTCCGTTCCAGTAATTCAAGAGTTGCAAAACTACACACTGGAAATGTAACACAAATAGAATATGAAGAGTTACAGGCATGGAAGTAGCATCCCTGAATTGTACCTGCTATTCTAGGCTGCTTAATCTTACAGGATAGGAAAATGTCAGCCCACTTTCCCCCCTTTTTCCCTGCTGATATTTGTACATTTTAAAACTAAGTAACATAATATCACACAAATTATCATGCAAACCACTTCCATTCTGACCAGTATGGCAAATCTGTTTAGTGTGTTTGATCCTAAAATTTGGACTGTGAGACTGTGAGCTCAAAGGCTGGTCCATGGAACTGTAGTGTCTTTACTATGTTTTCTAAACATAACTTTATAAGAAATCAGGAAGGTAGTCTTCTTTTCATGATCTAAAAAATGCTTACTGGTCTCTTGGTTTAATGCTTAGCTTCTGTTCTTGCACTTTGGTAAATGCATTTTATTTTCCAGTGTGTTTTGTAATATTTATGTTGTATTTAACCTCTCACTTGCACTTACTGATAACTGTAAACATTAGGTGCAATTTTGTTTTGAATGTAATTTTGACTGATCCCAGATGATCAATCATTTGTTGATTGATTAGTGTTCTTTCTCCTTTATTTTATTTAGGGGTGAATTCTGCACTCTAATAAAGACAAAACCTCTCTTCTGAGGGGTAAAAAGAGAGTCTGAAATCTGATCTGTCTTAAAGGCATCCATTGCACTTCCTCCACATCTCCTGGGTTCGGAGGGCAGAAACCGTCTCAGAAGTGGTTCTCAGAAGAGAAACCATCTCATACACCCACAATGAGAGCTGGAGAGGGAGAGCCAGAGCTCCTTCAGCACCAAGAATCTTCTCAAAGCTCTCCCCTCAGCCGCCTCCAGCTCTGTAAGGGCCACATCTTCCATTTCCAGATCACTGACTGTGCCTGAGCTCACTCCTCTGCTTCCCCAGTCACCTCTGAACTTTACTGCTGCCACCAGCTACACTAATCAAAGTCTGTTTTCTGTGGATATTACACCAAAACCCACATCCTAACATTTAAGGACCATTATTTTTGAAAACTGTGGATCAGCTCTTTCAGCCCATCTGTTAATCTTTCATATCGTGAGATAAATTTAAAGAGGTTCTTCAGCTTTGCATCTCTTCACCTTAACCATCAGCCACCAAGGTTGAACACTGTCAACACCTGAATATTCAGCATCTCTGGGGAGAGAATGGGAAGGATCAGGAACCAAAAACCAGTGCTCTCAGAAGTTGCTGACAATGGGAAGGCTCCGTAAGGTATTCTGCAGAAATGCCAAGGCCAGCAGATCTGCAGTGATTATCTTAAGTACAGACTCTGTTATCCAATTATCCTTCAGCTCAAAGGAGAATTAATTCCTGAAATTTCTAAGGTTTCTCTCGCAGACAGAACAAGACATGAATTATATCTGTCTGGACTCCCACACAATGAGCCACATTGCCCCAGACTCATGACAAAACACCATTAAGTTGCCAGTTAGATAAAACAAATGAAAATATTATGTGGTTATTCTGACCCTCTTCAGGCAGGATAGCAGCTGCAGCTGCCTAATCCCACAATAACCATGTATCCCAAAGAGCAAATCCAAGGCAGAAGTCCCCCATCAGCCTGTTCCCCCTGAGTAGGGGTCTAACATGACCCAGGTCCCAGTCAGCTACTGTCCCCAACCTGGCTTCACTCACAGGCTCAGACACAGGGCTCTGCTTGCACCCCCAAAGGCCTCCCTCCTCTCTTAGATCCCCCATTTGGTCTTTTTGTCAAGTCTGCTGCTTATTGCAACCTGGTCTAGCAAGGCAGAGATGAGTGAATGCAGGATTTCTAACTCCTTTCCAGTAGTGTCATGTGTGAATTACAAGCTCATCTTCTGTTGTCTTTCTATGTCAGCTAGAAGATGTTTCACCTAGACATTCTGCATCCCCTACTGCACTTCAAATTGAATCCCAGATAAATGAGAACCAAGGCAGGAAAAGAGAGTCGTGTTGTTGTTGTTGTTTGGCATTTTTTGTTTTGTTTTGTTTTGTTTGTTTGTTTTCATGGTTTGAAGCTACTGCAGAAGGACTAGAGTGAGCAGTTTTTGATGAAAAATAGGAAAAGTCCCTAGAGTCCACTTCACAACTAAACCTTCCTTTTCAAAAAATGAATTTTCTACTTCGTGAAGGATGCTTTTTTTCCACACTAGACACTTCCTAGTCAAGCTTATGTGCTAATTATGGCTTCCAGTCATACTTTTTGAGGCATCAGAATAAACTGTTTTCAAGGCTGTAGCAGACTGGTTATTTAATGGGGCTTGGAGACCCTGTAGAGACTCAAGAGCAGCCAGCTGCTGCATGCTAAAAGCAGCCTACAGATGCTGGGGATGAGCAGAGCAGTACAAGTCTCAGGCAATGGACTCAAAGAGAAACCTGTAACAGACACAGGAGTGTTGTTGTCACTGTGTCTTACAGTTTTCAGGTGAAAGATATTTTCTCCCTAGGCAAAGGAAGTCCCAGAAACAGTGATACTGGTCATACGGGTGATGCTCTGCTACATGTACTTATAGACACTATTTACAGTTTTTATATCAAATGACTCTGCAGTGGCAAGTAAGAATTTCAGATGTTGGCCAATCAAAGTCTTTAAATATCTTGTCTAATAACTCACCGTAGAAATGTGGGGCGGCAGCCATAGCCCCATTAAGGGATCTTACCTCATGAAACCTCTTGAAGATATCTGTTTCTTTCTGGAACTTTTCCTCGTTAGGAACACAACTCTGAGTCAAATGAAGGTTTCCCCAGTTCTTCACAGAGAATCAGGAAGTGTCTACTTTCTCTTACCAGCATGGTTTTAGCAGTTTTACCCCTGTTTATTCCCTGTTATTCTCTGTTGCATGGGGAATGTAGAGAGGTGCACTGGTTTCCTTGAATTTCTTTAAACATGTCACAGAACTCCTTGATAACTACTGAAGAGGAATGTCAGCCAATTATTGCTCTGCATATTGGAACATACAGTTTAGAGATGTGTGAAGACACACACATATATATGTATATACATAGTATATAAGGACATTTCCGTTTCTACCCATGAATTCTATGTTTTTAATCTCCCTACTTAATGATATTGAGTTTCTATTCAGGATGACTAGAGCAGGAAGCATGGAAAATTCAGGATCTAGTGCATACAGGCTGTATGAAAAAGAAAAACAACAAACACACAACACACAGACACACAGAAACAACAAAAAACAAACAAAACTTGAGCTTAAAGATGTTTTATACATACATATATATTTTACCTTTTTTTCAGAAAACTTCTTGTAAGTGCAAAACTGAGCTAATATATCCTTTCTTCCTTTTCTTCCTTTCTTTCTTTCTTCCTTTCTTCCTTTTTACTTACCTGCCCAGACATGCAGATACTCTACCATTACTCTGCCTGGATGAAAACATTCTCTGCAGAACCCTGTTTGTGCTTTATTAAGGTAATTATGCCTAAGGAAGAATCAGAGAGGTAGAGAATGCAGGACATGTCTGTATTCCTCTACCTGCAGTCAGTTTTGTTCCCATTTTCCAAGGACAACTACACTGCCAAAGACCAATCTCACAATTTGTCTAATTTGACCAGTCATCCTAAATGCCTGGTTTATTGCCACTACCAACCTGTGTGCTCAGTGAGGAGCACAAAAAACAAACAAACAAACAAACAAAACAACAACAACAACAACAAAAACTCAAGCTGTCACACCTGCAGTAGGAGAAGAGAAAGATTTTGATACAGCCCTGCCTCATTTTTCACCAGGTACTTTTGTTTTGTGTAGCAAAGTCATATTAGTTCTTTGCCATGGAAGGCTGATATGAAATGTCTTCAAAACCCAAACCAATGGGTACCTTAACTGGAAAGTTGTTGAATGCCCTCAAGTACATTAGGCTTTGTTACTCTGCACAACCTGGCTTTAAGTCTCAGTAGTACTGGTGGGGGTGGCACTGTGAGTACACGATGCTCTCTGTGGAGAAACAGAGCTCCACTTGAGGGGATAGTAGGATTTCCTGTCATTAATAATGCCTCTTTTTGCTTATGCTCATGCTCTGATAAAAAAAAAACCCTACAGAGAGCAGACATGCTTTTTACACTTCGTATTAAATTCTTTAGATAATATTACCTTTATTCCAATTCAATAATTTTCTATGAGCTTTTAATGGGGTATTTAACATAACTATTTCCTGTAAAAAATTTTGCTTTGCCTAAGTCAGCAACTTCAATAGCAAGAGAATAAGTAAATTCTGCAACTTCACCCCCAGAATGGCACGTTATCTACTCTCCACAAAGCTAAATAAGGAGAACTCTGCAGAGACTTGGGGAAACTGGCATGAATAAAGGGACATGGGGGTTTGTATATTGCTCATACTGGCTGGTCACTAAACATTACCATATTTGAAGCCATCCCAGACATGCAAAGTCTTCTTTTAATGAGCAAAACCCAGAGTTTTCCCTTAGATCTCAGCCGTATTTTCATAATAAATTCTTGAACTGGGATAATCAATGCCCAAGGGAGTGCTCCAGGAAACAGATTTTCTTCCAAGATGCTCTGGAAAATAAGGGAACATGTCCTTTGCTAATCCTCTTTACAAAATATGGCACATAGTCATTTATCTGTGACACTCCAGCTCTTTAGGCCAGTATGGGGGAGAGTTAAATCTTTTTCTGCAAGAAAGCATGGGAGTCTGTGAGTCTTAATCAACTGACTGGTTCCCATAAATGTCTATGGTTCATATCATATATGTTTATGTATATAATCTATTTAACGTCTGTATGTTTTCTGCCCTTTCAACCTTTTGCCCAACAGCACCATGCATGACAACATAATGCTAGCTTTCAGATATGTATAATGAGTAAAGTTCAGCCCACAGAAAGCTTCATTAACAAAAAACAAAATCAAGGCTAGGGCAACAGCTGCAGCATATTTTATCTTCTCTGTTTCTTTGCAGTTGTAAGCAGACTAGTATGATGATCTTAAGATCAGAGGATGTATAGCAGAGTTGCCCTTAACTGCTTTTCTAATTTTGCTCCCTTCTGCTCTCCTGTGGCAATAGCATTGGTTATCACCTCTTCCCTGCCCTGGTACGCAGAAGCCTGCAGCTCATAGAGGTGGGAGCTGGAGCTCTGCCTGCCTCCTGGGTAGCCTTGAGTCATCATCCTAAGCATGCATAAACATGCAAGAAGTAAATAAAGTTTCTTGATGGGACTGAAAAACTAGTAAATTTTGGAGCTTGTTGAGGCTGTACAGATAAGGTCTGACAGGACACCAAAAATGGCCTGATTTGTCCAAGCTGGTAATGCTCAAGGACTCCCTGAATACATGGACTGAAATCATGTCAGGACTTACAAACACTGGCCAAGAAAATGAAAACTCCTTCGGCCCTGAGTTATAATCTGAACGCCAGCTATAACATGACCTGGAAAAAATTTGGGGTTCATTTTTGTTTCAAGACTGATTGCATATTTGCAAAAGTATTAGCTGCTGGTATCCTCATGCTATGTGAATGTCTCAGCTTTCTCTCTTCTCTGTTAAAAGAAAAAAAAATAATAAAAAAAAATAACAAAACACGCACAAAAAAAAAAGTCTTAACTTTTCTAAATAACAGAGGAAAACTTAAAATGAGTGTATCCATAAGGTGTATATACTGAATTTCTTATTTACTGTTTGGGCTTGTCAAAATGGAAGCTTGCATTGTTGGGCTTCAGCTTTCCCACAAGATTACAAGATTTTTATTCAGTCTCTGAACTTCTCTATGCCAACATCTCTGTGCTGAAGCTGTGAATGTTGTATCACAATTTACATCACATACAAAAATAATTTTATGGGAATCTTTCATCCTTGTACAGGTTTCAGTCCAGATTTTAGTAGAAATTCTGGCTTTGAAACAAACAAACAAAAAAGAGAAATAACTACTTTTCTAGAAATAATTTTGTTTTGTGCTAGATGACAGTGCTAAGAGAAATGAGAAACTTGTAGGAATATTTCAGTTACCAAAGAGTCATCTTATCCTTTCCAGTTCTGAGGACAGAAGAGGATTTTTTTCTCTTGTTGTTACTCCTTTGGAGAAAAAAAAGAGGCACAGAGAATGGAGACTAAACATCCTGCTTTTCTATACTGCAGATAAAAATGAACTCTTCCATCTTTTCATGAAAAAGGTCTGACTCTACATTTAAAGGAAATCAGCCTTGCTCCCTAGCAATTACCTTGAATGCAGCACAGTGACATTTTTCTTCCGGCATTTACAATCCTCCATTACTGTGCAATACATATAGTATGTGGCTAGATTTGTACATTAACAAGAGGTACAACTGGAAGTATGGCATTTGTCTGTGCTTTCAGACATGGAGATGTTATTTTTTCTTATGAGGTTCTGATCATGGACTGAATATGGGAGTGTTCTTTCATGGTTACTGTCCAAATGTTCAAAGTCAAACATGCATTTTCTGGACATCAGTTCTTACATTTCTGACAAAATACCTTATGTCCTGCCTATACCTTATGTCCTACAAAAATCCATAGCAGTCTTTCACAGGGTCTACAGTGAAAGATACTAAAAAGCTAAGATTAAGCTTAAAATAAATAAATCAAATAAGTTCAACTTTTTTTTTCCTTTCTTTTATCAGGTTTTAGAATTCTGAGAACTACTGTCAAGATCTGTGACAACTTAAAAACAGGAAAGCAGCAAGCATTGCACCAGAGAAGAACATAAGGTTTAATGCAAAACCCAACTTTCTTCTAATTTTGAATAAAAGAAAAGGATTAAAACAGTTTCCACCTCTAAGTCCAATTGCAACTAAAAATCTCATGAGATTTGATAATAGTGGAAACTGTGACAGTAACTGCTCTCACAAAATATTGTGACACTTTGCTTTTATAAGAACTACTCACTAAATTGTGTTGTTGTTGACAAGCCCAAACTTCAGCAGCATTGTTCCAGAAGTTCCCCCATTTCTTCATGAAACAGTGATGTGTCTAATCACTACTCCAGTTATTTCATTTATTTATGTATTTGTTTTTTGTTCCTGGTCCCATTGCTGTTCTTTTTCTTTTTTAGGAGGTCTCAGTGTGTTTTGCTGTTGACTTTTGTTTAGCAATTTCAGCCACCTAAAACACAGCCATCTGTCCCAGAGTAGATGCTCAAGATTCATAGTATCACAGAATGGCTGAAGTAGGAAGGAATCTCTGGAGATCTTCTAGTTCAGCTTGTTTAAGCAGGGTCACATATTGCAGGTTGCTCAGGCGCATGCTCTGCTTGGTTTCAAATATCTCCAAGGAGGTAGTCTAAAGTTGCCTCCCTCATTCATGGTAACTGACAGGAATTTCCACAGCAAGATTCCTCCCAGATGTGAAAGACATTTGGAGGGAGGTTACTCACCCCTGGGAAGTGATGAATTCTACCTGTGATTATGAAACTCTCTCTGTGATTCAGCCCTGATGAGAAGGACCTGGGCGTGTTGGTTGATGAGAAGCTCAACATGAGACAGCAATGTGTGTTTGCAGTCCAGAAAGCTGGTGGTGGGTTGTGAGGCGCTGGCACAGTTAGCCAGAAAATTTGTGGATGTCCCATCCCCGGAGATGTTCAAGACCAGGTTCAATAAGGCCCTGGGCAACCTGATCTAGTGGGTGGCATCCCTGCCTATGGACAGGGGTGTTGGATGATCTTTAAGGTCCCTTCCAACCCAAGTTGTTTCATGGTTCTATAATTCTGGGGAGGGACTCTTTCTCAGTGAGTATAGTAATAGGACAAGCAGTAATGGTTTTAAACTAAAAATGGTAGATTTAGATTAGATATAAGGAGGTTCTTTACTCCAAGGGTGGAATGGGAACAGGTTGCCCCTCTGAGGAGCATGCCCCATCCCTGGAGGTGTTCAAGGCCAGGTTGGATGGGGCTTTGAGCAACCTGGTCTGGTGAGAGGTGTCCCTGCCCATGGAAGTGAGTTGGAACTAGGTGATTTTTGAGGTCCCTTCCAACACAAACCTTTCTGTGATTCTATGATTCTGTGAAACTTTAAGTGGGAGATAAATCCTACTGTAAAACTAGGGAGAGGAAGTTCTGCACCTCTGCAAGACACTATCAGAAATACAAGGAGCCAAAGTCTAAGCTTTACCCCTTCTGACCCAGGCTTTCACTTTTTGAAATATTTTTCTTAGACCAACTATGTGACAGGGCAAAGCAAAACTAATTAAACCCATTGTGATTGACTGTTTCTTGGCTGGTGAAAGGGTCTGCTGGTTTTTGTGCCCATGAAGACCTTTAGGTAGAATATTAAACAAGAATGATGGATTTTGCTTGGTCCTGAAGGTAAACAGAATATGGCTTCACAAAGGGTAGAAAAACTAGGAAGTGAGATGAAAATGAAAGAATAATTATTGATGGTAATCTGAAATCAAATTACACCAGCACCCTCAGAGTTAATTTCCAGTCATTCTGTGAAGGAGAATCATCTTTTCAACTCTTTCTCTCAACTTGCAAGAGCTGTTCATTCCTGCACTCCACTCTATGTACTGTCCCTGAGATGACCTTTATCACATCTCCTTCCCACTCTTCCAATCTCATTTAAAAAGCTATTTAGCCATACTTCTGCCTTGTTACTCCGGTCTGTTTCCATTATCTGTAACTACACTCCTGCTGCTGCACTCTGAGTTGCTTGCCTAAAAAGCAGGAGAGAGAAATGGGTACTTATTGGGGTCACCAAACACTCCTCATCGTAATTAGCCAATTTATTAAATGAATGTTGATGAATCCATCTATGCACTGAACAGCCCACAGAAGGTTTTGTAGGGAAAGCACCTTCTTTCAACACAATGATAATAAATGGCATTAAATCAGGCATGCTTTAGAATCACATTTGCCCAGACTACAAGTTTTATAGTTAGTGAAAGAGGTATTCTTGGATTTTTCCATATTATATCTGCTTTCAGCATATTGTAAATCTTCTCGTATTCTCCGTTATGTTTCTTTGTTGGATGTTGATTGCTCTTCTGTTGTTTGACATTATTTACAATACATATATTGGCAGTATGTGTCTCTGATAGCACAGGCTGAAAGCAGCAATGTTTCTTTGTGGGTTTGATAGATATCCCCAAACTTATCATAGAATTATAGAATATCTTGGGTTGGAAAGGACCTTTGAAGATCATCTCATCCAACCGCCCCTGCCATGGGCAGGGACATCTTTTGCTCAGTAAGGTTGCTCAAAGCCCCATCCAACTTGACTTTGATAACAGGGAATCCGCAACTTCTTTGGACATCCTGTTCTAGTGCCTCACCACCCACTGAGTGAAAACATTTCCTCCTTATATCCAATCTACATCTATTCTCTTTCAGTTTAAAATCATTACCCCCATCCTGTTCTTGTAAAAAACTTTCTCCATCTTTCTTATAAGCTCCTTTACGTATTGAAAGTATGCAATGTGGTCTCCCCAGAGCCTTCTCTTCTCCTGGCTCAAGAAACCTAATGCTCTCAAATCTTTCTTCACAGGAGAGGTGCTCCATCACTCTGATCATTTTTGTGGTCCTCATTTGGACACGCTTTAACAAGTCCTTAACTAAAATTTTATTCGTGATGTGGAGCAATGAAAATTCTAAAACCAAGGTATACTTTCCTCCTGAATTTGATTGCTATAAACCTTATGAAACTTATTAGGAATTTCTGGTCTGCTACTCTTACTGGCTTTGTCTTTACTCGGCATATGAGTTAGAAGGTGAAACAATTTGGTCATGAAGAGTTTGCTGATCTTAACATCTGTCATACTTGATGTGCAGGCATAGTGTATGTATGAGAAGTCCCATCAAAAGTTTTTTGCATAATATGTATTCACCCTTTTTTCCAGACGGAAGGCTCCAGCTCATCACAATGTCTTCTAACCTGAAGAGCAAATGAGTAAAGGAACATGCAGAAATGCAAAAGGCAACGTGCAGCAAAGAATGTTCTGGATACCATCTGCATCTGTATTACTGACTGGCTTTAACATCAAGTGATGTGCTGCAATATGTTTAGACATAAAACTATGTCTAAACATAGTTTAGACAACATTCACTGAGAGGGTGGTTGCACACTGGAACAGGCTCCCCAGTGAAGTAGTCACTGCACCAAGCCTGCCTGAATTTAAGAAGAGATTGGACTGTGCACTTAGTCACATGGTCTAAACTTTTGGGCAGACCTGTGCGGTGCCAGGAGTTGGACTTGATGATCCTTATGGGTCCCTTCCAACTCGGGATATTCTATGATTCTATCATGTCCTGTGGTAATTAGGAAAACCAAAGCTCATTGAAAATTATTTTTAAGAATGCTTTTTATATTGTATATCCCTAATTTAAGAGTATTTGTAGTTAATTATCTCTAGTACAGCTCCTACTGGTGTTATTTGTCCAGTAATTCTGACAGTTGTGCTTAAGTTAGGCAGCTGGCAGTGAGACTGCTTTTCATTTGCCTTAACTTCAGTGTCTGTAAGCTGGCCATCTTAGTCAAAGAAGGCTACCCTAAGAAAAAGGAAAGAAGTACAAGAGGATGGTTGATGAAGTTAATATGCATGTGATGAACTGCTGTCTTGAACTGTTTTGAACTCCATGAACTATAATATTAGCATTGGAGCAACATCAAAAGAGATAATGGAAACATTATCTCTCTCTCAGTATCTGTAGATATTTACACTGAATATTTGGGAGATTCTATTTGCAGATTCATTCATAGCTTTTCAAAGTTGACGGAAAAGGCAATCCATGATTTCAGTGAATGTGACTTAAAGCTTAGGTGACATCTATGAGTTTGCTACATTTAAATCCTGTGCCTAGCTCTTCTTACTGTGAGATGGTCATTAGCATGGTCATGAAAATCTTGCATTGTTAAGACTGGGATAAGCTAGGACTTCTTCAGATACAATAATAAGGCATTGGAGTGTTGTCCTTAGAAGAGAATCTGAAAACAAAATTTATGTTTTTCCTATTTTGGCTTTTAAATTTCAGAAATCACTTGTAGCTTCCTGTGATCTTATACGTGGTTTAGTGACCAGCCTGCCACATCTCTGTCATTTTTCAAAAATAATTTCAAAATAGAATTGGACCCAAGTTCTGATTAGAGTTTCTTCCTTCAAATGAAAAGCCTTACTCTCTGCTCCTAGGGCTGCCAATTTATGTTACCCAGGTAGCAATGTCACCCACCAGAAACTCAGTGAGCATGGTCAGGGAAAGATAGAGCATAATTTATCTTTTCTTTATATAAATATCTAAAAAAGTGCAGGAGACAGTGTATGACACAAAAGTGCAAGCTTCTCTCTATGAACTGTGCAAAAAGCTTATAATGACCTCACATGTTCCACAGTCTCTATTCTAGGCACTGAAAGTTAAATGAGCTCATTGCCAGCATGACTGAATTATGATTCTGCTGTCACTAGATGTGAATAGGCCTCCAGATAGTTTTCTCTGAAATGCTCCTCTTATGCCAGGGTCAGGATCTTTGCTACATTCTGCTGATACTGTAAATTAATTTTACTTCTGGTAAAGTAGTGTATAAAAAGATAACACAGCAGCTCAGTGTTTGTTGCCAGCTGTCTCCAAGCTACACTGATTTGTTTTGTTACCCCTGTTTAAAGGTGCCTTTGAAGTCTGGAACTGTCTAAATTTGACACTAATTCTAGCACCCGAGACATTCCCGCCCATGAAGTCAAATTAGATGGTGTTTGTAATTTGTCACTGTCTTCCTGAAAATGGATTCTCAGAAACATTTGCTGCTAGTCTTGGAAGTCATCAGGTATATACAACTGGAATAAAAGGAGAGGAGAAAAGCAGACTTGTAACACCTAGCATTACTACTTTAATCTAAAAGCTAAAAATGAAGAGATGACCCAGCTTCCAGGTGCTTCTGAGCAAGAACTGTACTCTCTTTATCATTACTGTAAAATTAAATCATCAACATAAAAGATATTGTCCTTTTATTGTGGTAGGCAGACAGTATCTAATAGGGAATCAAGGATAGTTTGTACTTGGCACTGTACAAGTATGTACAAAAAAAACGGTCCACAAAGACTAGGCTGTCTGTCACTTTATGTACTTTGGGCATCGTTGTGTTGAAATATAAGAGTATGATAGTGTTTTAAATATTATTAATTTAACATGACATTTGTAAGGTATGTTCTGGAAGGCTTTAGCCCAAATTTGGTTAGCTGATCATCCAGTCCTGCTGCTCCTGAATGCTACTTTCTTACTGTGACCTTTGAAAAACTGCAATCAGTGCTGCAATTGGCCAAGAACAAGAGAAGTGCTGATGAAGTGCTAAAGGATTTAAGGTCAAACAGAGTAACCAGTTTCTTCAAAAAGTGAAAAGAAAGGAAATACAAGAAACTATAAGCCAATTAATTATTTTTGATAGATACAGTGAGGAGAAAAAAAAAAGAGAGACTGAATATTTGGTATTAGTCAATAGGCAATATTGTACACAACTGCTGTCGTTTTTGTTCAACTAAAAATTCTGCTTGGTGATAAGAACATTGACAACTTCTGCTACAAATAAAAGATCAATAAAATAGGTACCAAGGGTGAAATCCCACAGTGCTTTGTAACTGTATTTGTTGTTACCCTTTTTATTCATGCAATATGGGTAAATTTTGTATAATTGTATTTCTTTATTCTAGACTTCATTATAATGAAACATATTTGTTAATAATGAAGGTGAAAAATAAAATTAATTGGGACTTTTAAAAGTTACTGCTTTAACAAACTGCAACATGTCAATTGGATGCTGGCAGAGAATATAGGACATTTAGGTAACTATTCATGCATGATGGGTTATAAGCAAAGCATAAGGGTTGGTAGACTGAGATTCAGAGAAGCCTGCATGAGGGTTCCCCAGGAGACAACCTCATATTCAGCAGTGTTTACAGGTATATGAAAGCACAAGAAAAAGAAAAAGAAAAAGAAAAAGAAAAAGAAAAAGAAAAAGAAAAAGAAAAAGAAAAAGAAAAAGAAAAAGAAAAAGAAAAAGAAAAAGAAAAAGAAAAAGAAAAAGAAAAAGAAAAAGAAAAAAAAAGAAAGAAAAAGAAAAAGAAAGAAAAACAAGATACTGCAATAAATGCAAAATGTTTTAAAGAGTTTAAATTGAATGATAAAAAATGTTAGAAAACTGGGACACAGTCTTACTTCCTCCAGGAATGTACCAGACCAAGGGCAATACTGAGGAAAAATGTACTGAAACTGTCTCTTTCCCAGTGATCAAACTGCTGTCATAAAACTGCAGCCAAAAGATCTTATTTAATGAGCTCATGGGAGAAAATGACCCTTGTCTTAATTTTTGATTTAGACACTCTCCTGCCTTGCCTCATTCATTTCTGGAAAGAATTCAAGTTTCTGAGTCAGTTTGTTATCAATGGCACAATATGAGAATATCTTTCTGGGGTTTGATATCATCAGGAATGCTGATGTGATATTTGATTTTTTCTCAGACCATCCTGTCTACTGTGATGAACAGCGCTGCAACTGACTTTGATTTCTCTAGAATTTTTCAGTTTGCCTGTTGTTTTCTTTAAACAGCAAATATTCTTTCAACTAATGTAATAATAGCTTCAGGCAAAATGTGCCCTAACCTGCCCTCATACCTGGGGTTCTTTCTCCCCAGCTACATTTTGGCTAGAAGATGCTACAGTCTGTACAGAGCAGAATGTAGAAGTGTCCCAGAAACAGCTTAGGAGAGCAAGTGGCCACTGAACAACAGTGGACACACCACAGGGTATGTTCCATAGCAGAGTGGAGCAACTACCCCTGGAGCATTGCTGGGATCTGCACCAGATCTTCAGAGGCAAGAGACTGAACCTGCAAAAATAACAAGAGGCCATACTGGATTGAGGACTGTATGTCAGGCTGGAAACATGAGGCTTGGCAGCAGAGGACTGCAGACTGGTAGGGACAGGTTCAGTGCTGTGGGTGGTGACAGGGAAAACAATCTCCATCATGGGAGTCTTCAGATTTGATCAAACTTGAACCAAGCATCCACACTAAAGGAAGTGGCAGGCGAGGTTGGTTAGAGATTCCCCTTTGAGATGTTCACCTGACATCCAGATATGCTATCACAGGAGGTGTGTTTTTTTCTGGGGATCTACATCTGGGATGCTGTGATGAGACTGACAATTTATCCAGCCCTCAGCCTTCCCAACCATTCATGTGGGCAGTGATGATACTTCCAGAGGAAACCCCGAGAATATCATCTTTGACAAAGATGCAATTTCCTACAGAATCTTTTGCTCAAAAAGCTGTTAAGGATGCAGCAATACTTATTTATTAACTACACCTGGGGCAGGAATATGAACTATGTGCTTTGGTGAAGTGAGCCAGATACAGAATATTCTATGATTTTCCTTACTATTGGTTACACCACACAAACTACAAGCAAGCATTCCTCCCCTCTGATACTCCATCATGTTTATTGCTCACTTTATCTCTGCAGGATAGCTTTAGACCCAGCTGAACTGGCAGTGTCTAACAAAATAAACACCACCCAAAGGAGTTGCATACAGCTCCATGCTAGCAGCGCATGAGACAATGCCATTGCCTGTGTCCTATGCTATAGAGACAATGCAAGAAGGAAATCCAGGTCAAACAGTAAGGTTCAAAAGCCACTAACAAGAAAAGATTCAATATGCCAAAGGAAAGCACTGAAAAACAACAGGTTTGGATTTTCTCTTTCCCTGTAAGGCATAGGAAACAGCAAGGAGCAACTAGAGTGCAATACATGGACACAAATCTATGACAAAATTGGAATAACTGAGCCATGGTGGGGTAGGTGCCATAAGGACGTGCGTAGACACTTAGGTACTTCCACGTAATTGTATCTAGCAAGTCGTAGCATTGAAAATAGACAAAAAATGAAGCTATTGAAAAGACTCTGCTCCCTCCCAGCAGCATGGCATTACTGTCTCTTCAGCAAAGCTATGAACTCCCTACCAGATCGGTGGGTTCTGTAGCTCTTACATGTGTAGGTGAATGAGGTCAGTGTTGGTTAATCAATGTGCTAAGTACGATTTAATTGTAACAGACCAGGAGACATGACAGAGGGTTGCTTAGTTTGTGAATTCCAGATCAGGTAAGGAAAAGAGCAAGAGCCTATATTTTTGGCTCACTGAATACAGCGAAGTCTCTGAGCAGGCAGAGGAACATGACTCTGGGTGTAGGAATTTTAGAGCAAAAAGGCAACAAAGACATCTTAGGCATTCAAGCAGGTTAAACACTATGTTTACAGAGCATTTAGTTAAAATAAAGTGTCTGTTTTTCACTAAGATGAGGTTTTTGCACCTGATATCGGTTTTAAGATCCAGTAGCACTGGTCAGAGCATGCTATAAGTCAGATGGCTCTTTCCCACATGTGACCAAAGAAAGTTGGTTGTGCTGGTCATGTTGGTTGTGCAAAAGATGTGCTTCCTGAAAGGAGCTGTGTATTTCTTTCACATAAAAATGAAAAGATGTTCTCATAAGCAGAAGACTGTAAGCTAAAGGCCATGTCATGTCCTCTTCTTTGGCTCTCCAATGCAAAGCCAGACAAATCTTATGAAACAACACAGTGTATGTCTTGCTTTTTCAGAGTTGAAGAATGTGACTTTGCTATCAGTGCAGCCACAAGCAGAATGTACACAAGCCCTGGGAACATCTCAGAGAACAGAATTTATCAAGGGAACGTAGGAGTCATAACAACTCCCACAGGACCACCAGTCAACATTTAAGTGTTCGTGTTGTGACTGGCTAGTGCTGATGATGGAGTTTAAGCTTTTGCTTTTCCGTTCACAGTGCTAAGCCCTTTAAAACAAAATCAATCTCCATATATGCCACAGGAAGATTACATCCAACTGATGTATGTTTCAGAGAAGATTCTTGAATTACCACAAAATTAGATATGGTCTAACATTCTTTGGTGCAGAAAACAATTTTCTCTTAATTTTTTTTTTTTAATGTACCATTCTTTCCTGGAATGCTGTCCTTTGTAAACTCACGGTTTCTCTGTAACCATGTAAACTCTGTTTATTTGAAATTATTATGGAAAATGACCCAGATGATTTATCCCTTCCTGGCATGTACCTTTCACAGGCTAACACTAAGAAAATCTGAGTGAGTTATCTTCTCCACTACCTGGATCCTATCTAACTTTTTGTGAAGTCATTGGAAGGATTTCCACAACTGTTCAGGGCACCTGAGCTCTTGATACAAGAGCTGTGAGCTGTCTGCTCTTAGGCTTGTCCTGCTGCTCACCCAGCAAAAGCAAAGCCAGACCTCTGTAAATGCTGCACATACTGTCTGGAGTCTGTGAGCCTCTTCAAGTCCATTGCTGTTTATAAGAGCTGATGATTACACTTCATTTTTCACCCTGATGTTCCCAAAGGACATTGCAAACCTGTGGTTGAGCAGAAATCCCTTGAGCTGAAGCTGTTAAAATCCAGTCGTTACCATGCTAAGACATGGTAACTGCTTAGCACTTGGAGGGGTAGAGAAAACTACAGCATCTTTACCTCTTAAACCACTATTTCCACTGCTCTCTCCAGTACATTTTTCAGGATTTCAGACAACAGAGAACTCGGCTGGTACAGAAGTTCTGAAAATCAATGCCTGAAAATCACAAAAGAATCAAAAACCTGCAATGAGGCATGTCAATGCCCGTGGGCATATCAACACTGGTCGTCTGCTCACCTGGAACATTCTAAAAAAAAGAGATCCTGAAGTATGCACCCAGGTGGCTCTTCCCCTCCTTGCTGGGGCATCCTCCTGTCCACCTTTGAATTCTCTTTCCTTCTCATGTGACTTAGAATTTTATTCAGTAACTTCTGAACTCATTTCAGAATCCTTGTATGAGGTAATGGTTTTTCAGAAAGCTGTCCTGTATTGCTTTCAAGTCTTCCAGTGATGAAAACACCTCAGTAGCTGATGAGTTGTTCCAATAATTCACTATGTTGCCTTCAAGAAGGCACAGCTTGCTCTTGCACTAAACTCGGTTAATGTCTTCTTTCAGCCATGAGCACACTGAATACACAGTTTTCAGACACAGACCTTATCTGCACAAGTCTGCTTCAGCAGTAAACTTTTGACATCTGGTTTGCTTTATCTAGAGGAGAGATTAGAAAGCTGGTAAGCCTGTCTGTTCTTGGCGTCCTAGTGATAAATGAATTTAATACTTTGAAAAAGAGGATCTTTTCTAGCTAATGATGAGTATGATTTCTTAGATTAACTTCTGTCCAGGAATGAAGTTCCTCCCTTTCCTGGCATATTTGAAGAGATTTATGGCATCTTTGGCCATGCCTGTATCAGGATCAGAAGAGAGTCCATCCTTGGGCTTGAACACTTACATGACCATCTATACTGTCAGATTTCAGCACGGTTTTGCATGGTTTTGTCATGAGCAAGCTGATTTCCCCTCACAACAGACCAACAGAGAGCAAAATTTCAGAAATCTGAGGGAGAGGAGAAGTCCACAATGCATATTTATTTTGAAAGTCGCTGAGAAGCCCTCAGTGAGGCCCCCCTAGTTGGACATACAGAGTTGCTGTGTGGGTGCAAGCCATGCTCAAGACAGTGGGCAGAGAATGCCTTGTTATTTTATTCACATAGTGTAAACACATCTTTTATGTAAGCCTAAGAGGTCATTATGGCACACTACTACAGGAGCATAATATAATGTTATTATTCTTGCTCAGAGGGCGGTGAGGACCTTTGATACCTTTCCCATGGTGTGTGAGTCCCTGCAGCTTGTCCAGAACTGCTGGGGGAACATTTGGTGGGAGCTGTTGGATGTACGGTAGATAACTGTACGTGCATGGATTACATTTATAATAAATGAGCAGTTATTTTATGCCTGCAGGACAGATCAGGCTCCCTGCTTGTGCACTCAGAGTGCTTCACACTTGTATCTAGCTGGAAAATCCCAACTGCATGTGTAGTAGCCATAGGAATGCATGCAATTTTTACTGTCTATAATGTGTGTTGACAGGATCAGTCAAAACATCCACTACATTTCAGTGCAATGTTTTATATATAACACCCTACTCATTTGTGTGTGTGGGACATATCCACAGAGGTATGTAGGTGCTTCGCCACTTTTAGAAGACTAACTCCCCCAGTTTCAAGGGAAATAGGTACCCAAATGCCTTTGTAGAGTGAGTAGAATCCCAGAGGGTGTCTATTTTCTCTTGAACTATTCCTATTCTCTTTGTCCTTTCTTTCCTTATTTCTATTGAATTCTTCTTACACAAAACAAAGATTTTTTTTCCTGAGTTTGAATGAGTATATACATTATGTTGCAGTTGCACAATATTATTGCTTTAGAGATCAATTTGGCAAGTAAAATTGCCCCTTACTTACTGTAATGAAAATATAGCACATTTTAGTATTCATCGGATATTTAATTTCTTGACAAGAAGAATATTTAAAAAAGTTATTTCATAAAAATTAAACATAGTGCTTATTCAATCATCTGTTGCAACCATCTGCTGCTGATATATTATTTTGGTTTATCATCCTTAGCCTGACAGGACCCAATCCTGTCTTAAGGAAGTCAACTGCAATTTTATTATTCCTTTCACTAAAAGCAGGATAGAGACTTCATTCAACTCACTACTCAATATGAATTATAAGGTAATCTTCTTCCACTACTCTTCAGTTAAGAGTTTGAAATTTCTGCAACGATCATATTGTGATGTTGTATTTTTTTTCCAAGGTCTGGTTAAACTTAACATCCCTGTCATTAATGTTTTGCATTCTCCCATAGGTTAATGATATTTTAAAATTCATAAGAAAAACCACCACTTCAGTACAAAAGTATTTTGAAGGGTACTGAATTATAGACAATGACCTCTTTCAGGTGTCACTTAATTTAGTACATCAATCACCAAGGTCATTAAATTTCTCTTCTCATTTGAATGTTTTTCTCAAAGAGATAGCTGGTTTATGTTCATGCGCTTTCCCTTGAGTATGTTACCTTTTGTATTCTTGTATTATATAAAGCAACTGCACATTAGATAGTAATAGGAGCTAATTGTTGTTAACAAAAAATGTATCTGTTATGTCTATTTAAACTGAAATATTTTCCTAAAATCTTGTTATTCCTGGCTGCACTCTATAATTAGAAATGGAAACCTTGTGTTTGCAAGTGCACCCCCTCCACGTATTTCAGGTGAGATTCTTCAAGATTAGCTGCTGATTTTTCTAATAGAGCAGTGGCAGAATATTTTATATTCAAATATTTAAAAATATTTATTTGTATGCCTATGCCTTCTTTCTATATGCAGAAGGATTATTTTTAAAACATAAGGCAGTACTGCTTCAACTATCCATTTATATGTATGAATTCCATCCATACTGCAGACACACACACTTGCCTGCACGTGTTATCATTAGATACCTATATAAATATTTTTATTTTGACAGCAATACCTATTTTTTCCATGAAGTACAAATACTAAATGCCTCCTGACTTCAGAGACAGCATTTTGAGTATCTAACTTGAAAGAGGGCATGTTTAATCACAAATAAAGCCTCAGCCATGAATACTGAACAGCTATAGGAGCTCAACCATTCCCAGAAACATTTATGGAAGTGACAAGGGTCAACAGCAATGCCATTAGCTTTCATGCAAATTTCAAAGCATTGGGTCTGGGTGAAATCAAAGCTAAGTATAAAAAATGAACACATTAAAACATGCGTCTGCCCTTTATGATATTAAAAATGACTCAGTCTTCAGTATGTCACACCTTCCTACAGTGGGAAAAATGAAGATGACAGTTGTGTATAAATTAATGTTATTTCAAGTAGTTATTGTATATACACACACAGAAACTGGCCCTGTTTTAGGCTCTGAAGCACAGTTTAAAGGTATGTGACTAATGCTGCTGTTCTCTCAAGTGAAATCTGGCCTGTTAGCTGCAGCCCAGATTATGCTAGTAACTCTGAAGTGGTTATGACCAAGTTACGGATCTCATAATATATCTCTCACCTTGAACAGCAGAAACTGAGCAGAGCAAATTGCATTTAGCTTCGACATTTGTAAAGTCCTTGAAAGGAAGGTATCCTAGGGCAAAGAAGGCATCTGAGGTACCATAAGAAGAGGCATTACCTAACAGCGTGATCTCGTATAATCTGCATAGTAACTGCTTTTATTGTGCTTAGCCAGAAGTTCAGTCTGTACTTCCAACCTCTTGGCCTCTCACTGGGCAAACTATATGTATAAGTGAAATAAGTACAAAGTGTTTCTACTCTGAAGAAAAACTGAATGGGAATAATAATGATTATGCCTCCTGGGTAAATTCATAAATCCAGTCAAGTGTCACTGGACATTTCGTTCTATGTATGTCCTTGATCCCAGGTTCATCTCAGAAAATGAATTTTTAATTACTTTTCCAGGCATGCAGTTTAGAAGAAATGAGTCTGTTGGGGAAAAACAAACAAACAAACAAAACCTTCCTGTTCCTCCTACAGAGGACCTGTGTCTATCCACTGAATACAAAGAGAAGACTGATAGTCAGAAGAAGCTTGGCAACCCTAAAAATGAGTCATCTATATCTCCATATGACATGAAAAAATTCAAGTGTGACACTCAGTCACAGACTGTTGGAGATGTCACCTCTTTGGTCAGGTTAGAAAAAAATACTGGAGGCATTAATAGGAGAAAATATATCTCAAGGTTCATTAATACAAAGATAAAAATTTTGATTCAGGAAGCCTCTTAGCTGAAATATGTCAGAAATTAGGAAAGTATAAAAGGTTAGGTATAACTTCTTGTATTCCCCAACTCTACATTTTTCTCTGCTGCCTGTTCCCTTGGAGCACATTTCTGAGAATATGGAAGAGAGGAAATTGCCTGGGAACCGTAAGCATGGATTTGCCAAGGGCCAGACATGTTCAACCAACCTTGTCTTCTGCAAAAACATAACTTGGTTGATGAACAGGAAGAAAGCAGTGGATGTCATTTGCCTCAACTTTGGCAAGGCATTTGTTAACGTCTCACAATGTTCTAGTATCCACATTTGGACACTGTGGTCAGGCTGAATTGGTAACCACATTGGTAAGAGACTGGATAGGTATGCTGACCAGAAGAAAAAGTTCATGCTGCAACAGAAGCTAGAGAAATATATATATATATATATATATATATATATATACACATATATATATATTTTTTTTCCCCTCAGGTCTTTCTTATTTTTCATTTTCTCCCGGCCACCAAGGTCATGGCAGCTGGAGCACTGACCTTGTGAGGACAGGCTGTGGGAGCTGGGATTGTGTAGCCTAGAAAAGAAATGTTTGGAGGGAGAAACCTAACAGTAGCCCCTAGTGTCTACGAGTAGGTTTTTGATGATACAGAGCTGGGCTCATTACAACCATGCAGAGTGGGAGAACAAGGGACAATTACCATTAACTGAAACAAAAGGAGTTCAGCCTTGATATAGGGAGAAACTTTTCCCACAAGGACAGTCAGGCAGAGGCACAGGTTTTGTACTGTCTGTGTCCCTGGAGGTTTTCAAGTCTCATGTGGATGAATCTCTGTGCTGGCTGGTCTGACCTCGGAGCTGAGCCTGCACTGAGCAGGAGGTTGGACCAGAGACCATTGAGGTCCCTCCCAGCCTGAATTATCCTGCAAGCCATTGTCCCTGTCATCCTCTCCACTGTTTGAGACAGAATGCAAGGCCAAAAGGGCCTTTTGTCTGAGCCAACACCATCACTGAATTATTCTCCCCTAATAGATGATGACATAACGTAATGAGCAATTAATCATGAAGGTAGCTTTTCAAGAGTCATTTCCTCTCCTTGTTGGTTCCCCAATCCACGTATTTTATTCCTTAGCATTATACTAAACTCAACCTAAGAACTGGAGAAAAACATGAGTTTTTGTTTTGTTTTGCTTTGGTTTTGAGTATTTTCTGTCATATAGTCAGGAAGTTTCCAAACAAAAGGGAATTCTTGTCATGTGGTTTTCATGTACATCCTGTGTAGTGATTACAATTTACCCTAGGAAATAGTGTTAATATGAATGTTAATAAATATCTTTAATTTCTCTGATAATTATATGCATCTCTTCCAAACTGTGTGAGTAGCAAGCAGGTACATAGAAAAGGTCTACCTGAATAGCATATCTGATGACTGTGGTACCAATAATGGACTGAGATGAAGACTTAAACAATACGCTTTTCTTCTGACCTCCTTCACCAGAAATTATAAGCTTTTTTGAGTTCTCTACACTCCCTCCTTGAAATAAAATAATAACAATAAAAAATCCTTCAGGCTCAAAGGAGTCACTGGTTTGCTGCTTGAATAAAAAATGTAATTAGAATTTAGCAACTGTGAATGAAGAAGGACAGAAAGAATTGAAAGCTCGAATTGCTATTTCAAATGTCAGGAAAGGCTGAGTGAATCTGAACTTTGGATACATTAGGTTTATGAGATCTGGGGGCTGTTTAATCTAGACAGTGGGAGCTATAATCAGTTCTAATGTGAGCGGATGTAACTTCATTTCCATAAATGAAGCCAGAGCTGTACTTAGCTCTGTATCCCACTCACCCTCTGTGTTGTAGGCTGCACCTGTCTAACGTGCTGCATTTTATTTCCAGCTTTCTCCACAATCTTTGGCAAGTACTTTGCCTTTATGGGTGGCAACTATTTCATCTAATTTTGTCTTTTTAAAAGTTAGGCATATATCATAAACTGCACTCATTGTACAAACAATTGAAATTACAGCTTGAACAATTGCTTTTTCCCCCTGTAATAAGACATAACTCACCCACTGTGATTGTTAATCCTAGGGGAGCAACAAGGACTCAGGCAAGCCACGCCAGACCCTCTGGTCTGACCTCCTTCCACCAGACACTTGCACCAGCAGTTCCAGGGTGACCTTGCCTTGCTGCAAGCTGCTCCCCAAACTGATGTTCCAGTTCTGAGTGAGAATGCTGGTGGTGCTGACAATTAAACCAGATTACAGCTTCTTCTGTCTTTCAGATCACATGAGACTTTTCCACAGCTTTTTCATTGTCTTACCAAATGGATTCTCCTGCCCTTCATGCCCAGGCTCAATTTTTTCCTTTCCAAGAGTATTATCTCACACCAGGCAATTTTAGAAATAGTTGGACTTAGACTTTAAAACACCATTACAGTTAGGACATTTTCTCCATTTTATAGCACTATTCCCATTTTAATAGAGAAAAATTAACAAAAAACTCTCTCAAACACAACAAAACTCTCACAAAATAAAAATCTATCAAGTCTCACCACTGTTCCTTCAGATATATCTCCTGTTCTCTATATCAGGCTGTCGCATTAAGGGGTGTAGCCGATTAACCGTTACGGGTCCAGTTGGATTCAGGACACTGAACTATCACAATCACAATCACAATCACAATCACAGATTCACCAACAACATATAACCACCCTTAGCACTGAACTACCACGGTCACGGATTCACCAATAACATATAACCGCCCTTACTCTAGTCACGTTCAATGAGAACTATCACGGCTAGGAACATTGCAGCTAAGTGCAATTTATTACAGCAACAGGTACACAGGTTCTTTGGACTGCTGGTGATAGTTACTGTTTGCAAAAGCAAGCTAGCATGCATGAAATACACAGGTGCACAGCCTGGAAATTAACGTGTTAAAAGGCACAAAGACTCTGTAGAGATTTCTAAGTTTCCGCGGAGACACACAGTATAACCACATGTTCAAATCTCACCCAAAGGCGTCCCAGTGGGGGGGGAAGAGAGGCTCAGCCCATCGACTGATCCCAGGAGTCAGGAGGTCCTTGGGATGGTGTATTCGTCGTGATGGTATCTCCCCTGACGGTGGTATCTTCCCTAACAATGGTATCTTCCCCAACATCCCCTCTCTCCTAGGCCAATTTATATTATTTTCTATCTTTTAGGTGGAGCTTGAGTGACTCTAGTCAAGCATATCTTAGTTACGATTGCTGAAAAGTTTTCCCGTCTCTGTTTAAAGGTATAGGCTCCGAGAAATTCAGAGCACGTGCTCAGTGCGGGGTGGTCGCACCTTGGAGGCAGGTAGCTTTTGGGATGGAGGTGTGTTTTGGTATTATAATGATATTATAATGAGCAAAAGCACACTAGAGTACAGCATTTATCAAAACATGACAGGTTGTTGGCTCAGGGTAGCAAAAAGTGTGGCTTATCGGTCTCGGTGTGCACAAGAACAATTGAGTCCCTACCTGGTCACAGAGTTTAGCCATGGTGTCTCCACGTCATGCTATGCTCTGTACTGTTCCTTAGAGCCAGCACACCAGGTTCCCCCAGTGCGATAGCATCTAAGGTTGGAAGCCTAGGGAACGCTCAGGTAATGCAGCTACGCCCTACCCTGAAAGCCTCTTCAATGCTGTACATTTTCTTTAAAATGTGAATATTAGTTTTATTTTCCTAGTTACTTTAGGCAATTGCACCACACAGGCATCAACAACAGGAGCCACAAATTTAAGTTTTCCCTTCCCAGCTAAGAGTCTGTGGCTCAACAACAAAAGGCAAAGGGATGTTGGGGACAATTTGTTGGGGGGCTGTGACGGAGTGCCTGATCTAAAGGCTGAAGTAGATGAAGCTTTCAACAACATGCTTGGAGAAAGTTTCCCAGTTGCAGACTCTGGATATCAGGGTGGATTTCAACAATCCAGGCATCTACTGGGAGGACAGCACAGCTTCGTACAAGCAAACCAGGATGTTGCTATGCTTTGCTGGTGACAGTTTCCTGATGCAAATGCTAGAGGAGCCAGTCAGGGATAATGCTGTACTTGAACACTGCTCATGAGAAAGGGATGACCAGGTGAAAAAGAAGGGGGTGAACTGGTGACCAGAGTGGTCACAGCCAGCACTTTGGGCCACAGTCACAATGATGTGATTTGGAGGAAGGCTGTGAAGATCAGCAGCAAAGTTAGGACTCCAGCTTCCTTAAAACAAACCTTGGCTTGTTAATGTCTTTGCTAGCATCCTTTGAGAAGCTGCCATCAGAGGAAGGGCGATTAGCAGAGATGGTTGATTTTAAACAATGAAATAGATAATATCTTACAAAGAGATCAGGAGCAAATCAGAAAAATTTGGCAGAGGACCTTGGCTAAGCATGAAGTTTCCTCCTGAACTAAAATGAAAAAGCAAACAAGCAAAGAAACAAAACAACAGCTACAACCCAACCTAATCCAAACCAAATCAAACCAAAAGATTATGAAAATCAGAAAAAGAAAAATAACAGGCTACAAAAATAGCATAGAAAAGGATGATATTAACACAACTAAGATATTTCACACTTTTTTTTTTTTCATAAATTACAGGCAAAATCTGGTCCCAGGAAGGACCTGGACAGCCAATAGTAGCAGATTAACAGATTAGGATTACTACCAAATGAATCTTCGTCTCAGTTTGGTGCCTGTGAGACCACACCTGGGGTGATGTGTTCTATCTTGGGCTCCTTGGTGCCAGAAAGACACAGACTTAGTTGAATGAGTCCAGCAGAGGCCATCAAGCTGATCAAGGCATAGGAGATCATGACACATGAGGAGAGGCTGAAAGAAATTGATTTATTCAGTTTTAAGCAGAGAAGGCTCAAGAATAAGCTTATTGTTCTCTTCAGCTACTTGATGAGAGGGTACAGAGAAAGTCTCTCAACATGAAGGAGAAGAAATTACAGAAACAGGTTGTGACAAGAGAAATTCCAGTTAGATATGAGGAAAAACAATCTTTGCAATGGAGATGGTCAAGCACTATCACAGGTTTCCTAGGGATGCTTTAGTATTTCCATCCCTGGAGATATTCTGGGCTTGACTGGGCATGGCCCTGAACACAGATTTACCAAGGGAAAATAAAACTTGAGCAACCTGATTGCCTTCTGTGACTAAGGACTAGAGATATATGGATGAGAAGGGTTGTGGATATGACATACTTTGACTATAAACTGGAAGCTGAGAGAGTGTGCACAGGACAAACAGAATTTCGGGTGTTTTGAAAAATGGCTGGACTACTGGGCTGAATAGTAGTAAGTTTGGCATTAGTCAATGGCACAACATCCAGATGATATTTGTTAAAAAGCAAAATAAAGTACCCAAGAGACTGATGCTGGGAGAAACAATATTTCATACCATCATGAAGAACCTATCTGGTAAAACAGAATTAGCTAAGAATGATCAGAAAATACTAACCTGTGGAAGGTTTTGATATGTCAAAAGGTAATGTGTCCCTCATAGCTCTATGGAATGTAAAAAATGTGAGGACTGGGTTAACAGGAAATCAAGCAGTTCAACAGGTGAAATGCAGAGTTCTGCACCCAAGGCAGAATAACCTTGTGCATCTGTACAAGCCTCAGTGGAGACAAGGCATTGTTATATCTGGTCAATGTTGTGACACAATGGATAAATGGGTTGGAAGCAAAATAAAGTTGTTTCTTACCAGCTACTTTGAAGTAGAAGCCTATTGCTTTCTCTTCAGTAGGATTTTTCAGTGAGTGAGTGCTCTAAAGCACTTATTTCACTGAAAATTACTGCATTTTTTGCATCAGCGAAGCATTTAACCAGGCTAAGAGGCATTGGCCTTTCTCTGAAGTATAGCATTTTCCTCCTTGCTATGTGATGCAATCACCTAGAGATACAGCTATTAATGTCACAAACCTTTTTCTGAGTCAGACACTGCCTTTTTCTTCATGTTTGTACAATAAATAGCAAAATCAGATGATGGCCTGTTTGCATCTATGAGACACCATTGTATACTGTGTGCTTCATATATGTATTATACCACAATACATTTCTCCCTCAAAAGCTCTTTTATCTATATTACAAGCACATTTTTTTCCCTTGCATGTTGGTTTAGTGATTTATGGATTTAGAAGTATGAAAAATCAGACATAGAAAATGACCTGTTTTTAATAAAGTTTCCAGGTAAAAGAGATTTTAAAATATAAAAAATGCAGCGTACCATTAGGCTATTACCCTTTGTGCATTGCAGTTTGCTCTTTTTAAGTGTACTTTCACACTGATTGAAGTTAATGATTGAATCTTCTGCTTTAATTACATGTGTCAGAAGTAATTTATCAGCAGAGAAGTAATTAATCTATGCTTTAATAAGCAATACCTCATATGATGTGTAAAAGAATTTTTAATCTGCTTTTCTGGCCATTGGAAATCCCAAGGAAATTTTAAATGAGATTAAGTGAGAACCATGTTTTCCTAAATTATTCGCTACAAGCTGTTTTCAGCTTTAGCTTATTAAAAGAAATGTGATAGAGAATCTGTTATTCTGATAAAACTCAGATATAGATTTAATTCCTCAAAACAACATAAAAGTGTTCTAAACTTTTGAATCTCCAGCCATTCACAGTATTCAGCAGAGCACTTTTACATGCGAAAATACAACCAGCACTGGTGCTATAGTCATCTTTGTTCATATAAATTAAATAAGAAAGAGACTTCTTAAATTTGAGAAGACTATTCCAAGCTATAGGTCTGATTCATTAATAACATTAATGATAACATTACATCAAAGATGCCACTCATTAGACATTCAAAGAGAGTGGATAAGATGACATAGTTTAGCATGATTACAGTTTTGTTAACCAACAACAAATAGGGCTTTTATATTGTAAAAGACCAATAAATTAGGGGTTGCTATAACACACATATGCCTTTAAAAGAGAATGTCAGCCTGCTAGGAAATTCAATAGAGCTGGCTAATAACTAACTGCAATGAATAAATCAGAGATAATGAGAAATACTCATTCTGTCACACTGCTCTGCAAATCAGAAATTGCATTTCTTAGAATAGCAGCATACTTACTTGCTTAAATATTTCAGTGCTGCCTCAAAGGAAAATCTTATATTTTACTGAAGCAGTATTTTGACAAAACATTTCTAACACTGGGTAAACTTATAAAATATTGTTTTGTACCATTCGCTTGCAAAAAGCACCTGAAAAACATACCTTCCTTGCATTTTCTTGTCAAAATGGAACACTGAAATTTAGAGACCACTCACTGACTGGACATATAGGAAAGAAAGATGATGATAGAAAACATGAGTTTGGAAAAGCAGATTTCCATTTTCTGGTTTCGGAGCTAATCAGACAACACAAACACTATTCTAATATTCTCTTAACTGATCATACTGATTTCTGTGTATGATATTTCATGGTGTGATAATCACTGTTTCCAAATAGTTAGATGACCACCAATTTATTTATTAATTCTTACCAAATATTTCATGAAGCCTAGCACAACTTCCACAAGTGCTGGGAGAGGACTGGAAGTCATTTACTATTTTGTATACATTAGTCTCATCCTTAAAAAATGCCAGTCACAAATCATACACAGAAATTCTATGCAATTCAAAGAAGAAAACACAATCAGGGGGCAGCAAGTAGGTACAGTGACTTAGTAAAAAAGAAAAAAGATTTCCATAGGCTGAATTTTGTGAATAATATGTCATCACACACACACAAAAAGTATTTTTTTTTTCTAGTTAATTATTCAATCAGCACCATATAAAACATGAGTACTCCAGCTCTGTCATTAAAATGAATTTAATCTTTATGACAATCTCATATTTCAAAAGGATATTTCTACTTAAGCTGAAGAAAGGGTACTTGTGTCAGATATACATGGATATTGACGTGGATATGGATTTGGATATACTCTTCTTAACAGAAGTGTTAAAGATGGCCATAAAAAACACTTAATTGTGAATATGTGGAAAGAAAGACAGCAAATCCTTACAATAGATGGAAGGAAAATGTTAACATCATTGGTTAGTCAGCTGTAATTGGATGATAGCTATTTCATTTAATCTTTTTCTAACCAATCTGAATTATATGTGTAGTGTATTTGTGTATCTGTGCAGAGACTGCAGGTTCACTGGCATAACATCATCTGATTATGGGTTTCCTTTTTTATCCCGAAAGAGTTGATCTGTCAGTTATAGCCAAGTACAGAGCTCTCTCTCCCTGCTGTCTTCACTCACTTCGTCTGGAAAGAGATGATGCCATTTGGCAGTCATCAATCTGATCATGAGCTTGTCAAAAGAATTAATTCTTGAACAGCACTCACACTCTATTTTACCTTCTCTGTTTTACGCATATTAAGTTTTCAGACACCTGCTGTATTATATTTGATTATTTACTCCCTTATACGTATCCAATTCTCCCAATGCTATTTATATCATGCTTTAAATTTGTGTCTGTTCTACATCTGTGAATTACTCTGGCATCATTCAGTATTATTACTATTACTATATCATTCAATTACACTGTTTATTGCAGTTAGCTTTCGCAACTGCTACCAACTAATACTTCCTGTTCTCAGTACAAAAAGCAGCTACAACAACAATAAAAGTTCTAGCAAATATCCTAACTTGATTTTTTTTTTCTTCTTGCTGTTAGTGCATTTTGAGCTGATGAAATGTCAGCAAAGGTGAATAACCAAATGTGGTACTGCTAATGTCCAAAAAAAACCCACAGTGTTTTCCAACAGATGTACTTTGTGTTAATGTCTTTTAATTTAATTTAATTTATGGAGTTTTTTGTTTGCTACAACTAACTTGTTTGAAAGCATGGTGAATTTCATTTAATGGAGGATGAGTGGGTGAAAATGCAGTTCCTGTAAGATCTGAAGTGGGACCAAAAAGGACCAGCTTGAAGAAATAATCCTTTTACTGAGGGCATAATTTTGTTTAATTAGAGCAAAATTATCTGAAGACAGGAATTAAGAGGAGAAAGCAAGGAATTAGAGGAAACAGGTGTGCAAATAAGCAAATTAAATCTGAAAGAACAACCAAATCCTCCCTCAGAGAAAACTGTCCCAGGAGGGAAGGGTGTAAAATCTGTTTCCAGGTGCAGAAAGCGCTGGGGTGCAACCCCACTTTTTAAGGGCAGTTCTGATCCAAGCTGGAGCACACAGAAACACCCGTCCACATGTGGTAGTCCTGGACCAACTCAGATATCAGCTAGTTCTGGTAGCAAGTGCTAGAGCAGGGCAGTACGGGGAGATCAGGGCTGACTAACGCAGAAATTGTCTCATGCTTACTAGCATATCCCCATGTCTTGCTACAGGTCACCATGTCAGATGATGGCTACTACAGATATTTCTTTGGCTGTCTTCATGAAAATTACACCTGAGGGGTTTATAGCAGATGCTGTTGTGACAAGTTATTCTGTGCAGTGAGTTGCTTAAATATTATTTTTATTTCACATAGCCCACTCCATGGGTTGTGCACTCAGGGACCAGGCTGTCTCCTCACTGCAGAGCCCCCTCTAACCAACAGGTTGAAGGGTACCTGGGGTCATGAAAGCTCATTCACCGGCTGTGGTCTTTTCCACAGGGATTCAGAGATCTAAAGGATACTCAGCACTGGCCTTCAGAGCAAGATATTTCTTGGGTGAGGACAGATGACAAACAGTGCCCTTCTGAGTAGTCTGATGCTGGGGCTCCTCCTTTCCTCTGCTTTTTGCAGCCAAACTGTGCAATCTGCAGGTTGCCAAACTTTGGATGAAACAAGTTGGTTCTCACTTACTCTTTTCCACAGTAAAGAGGAGAAACTGAGTTCGCAGCAATCACTCATGTTCTTTAAACACAGTGAGCACCTTAACATCAGTGATACGGATAACCAGAGGAAGAAGTCTGTTAGGAACTTCTGTTGGTTGCTTCATCATGTAACAGAGCCTTTCGGTCCCGTAACTCCTTCTGTCCTGTCCTAATTCTATGTCTGTACATGCCCTCATGCAGATAACAAGGCATCCTTCGACTCTCAGCTTCTCCAGATGTACAGACACAGAGGTTGTATCTCAATTCCTTCTTCCTCCTCCTCACATTTTACTAGGATGTTCATTTTCTTGCCCCACAGCACCACTCCAATCAAAGGCAGTAACAACTGTCCCTCTCCACTGAAGTACTATACAGATATCACCCCTGTCAAACCCCTGCTGAAGCTCCAGAGATTTCAACACCCTCATGACGTTGCCCTGAACGACCTTATCTACCTCTGTAAAGACAGTCCTCTTCTGACCAGGGGGCTGGACCAGGCAACAGCCAGAAGTCCTTTCCACCCTGGATATTTCCATGCTCCTATCAAAAACAATGTTTTCTAGCAACCCTCAGCATTGTTTTCATTTTTACTGCACTCTAATTTGAGATTCTTTTTTTTTTCCCTCCAAGATCTTTCACCAGGCCTCTTAAAACCATACACAATATATTGGCCTTAATTAGCTTTTATTGTGTCCGGATGGGATGTAAGGTGAAAACTCAGAAGACACCTCTCACTTAGAAACTCAGACCCAGAGTTATGGCAGAAGAATGTGGAAGGGGCTGAAGCAGAGAACGTTTTCTGTTGAAGTTTATACTTTTTAATATTTAATGCTATTCTTCTTTAGTTTAGCTGAAGACGGAAATATATGCTTGCCGCCTGGAGTGGGGAATTATTTAGATGCATGAAAAATGCTGGTGTTCATCATGGTGCCAGATGGCAGAAGTGCTGATCACATCCAAAACAAGAGTTATCATTCTCATTATGCATGTTCTCATGTGAGAGTAGCATCACTTGGTGGCTGATCTCCCCACTGCACCCACAAAAAGGGGTTCTTTTCAAAGGCACCAGTAAATAAACCTGTATGCACAGTCAAGCAATGGAGCAGGTTGCCCAAGGAGGTTGTGCCATCTCCATGCTTGGATGTTTTCAAGCCCAGGCTGGAGGAAGCCTTGAGCAGATTTGACCTGAAGCTGATGCTGCTGTGAGCAGGAGATTGGACCAGAGACCTCCTGAGATCCTTTCTAGCCTAATTATCCTATGATCCCAAACCACCTCATTTGCTAATAAATCCTCTCTGCTGAACCACCCCTGCTTTTGCTTTTGAAGTGTGCCCCTCACTGTTAAGAAAAAAAATTTCTCTTGTTCTGATAACAGAGCTTCTATGAGCATGACAGAGAGAAACATCTTGTATGCCTTGACCTGTGACATGTGTGAGCACTAGGTGACACAGAAAGAGAACTCAATGAAATCTGTTCTTCACCTTCTTGTTTTATCACTTCATCAAAATGTTGACCCAGGATCTCTACCAGGACCAAATGCAAAAACTATTGCAGTCATTGAAAATGTTAATAAATTTATGTTGGTTTCTTGTTCCTCACACCCAGAGTGTGTCAGGAGACAGACTTCAGTCATGGCAATGCTTCAGGGCTGTGAGAAGGAACAGCTCAGTAGGGCTTAGCTGGTACATGTCCTGGAATAGATGTACCCACATTTGACATCTGAATAAAGTGAGGAGCTTGTAGAGTACAGGCTGCTTTCCCAAGGCACCCAGGAGACCTTGGTGCACTGCTTCTTTCTCCGTCCTTTACTTCTGCTCTATTCAAGAAGCAATTACTGTTGGACCTTTCTGCTCTTGCCATCACACCTTCTCTCCTTGCTGCTCTAGTGTAACACCACCAATTAGCTCGCTTCTGTTTTTCAGCCTTCTGCTCTAAAAGGCAGGGAACATCTAGCATGAAGAACAGTATAAAGCCACATACATATACATATATACACATACATAGACAAAGCAAACACTCATTAGACAAACCGTCCTTTCCCATTTACTGCCTATGACTTCTGTACCACGAGACTGCAAATTTTTGTTTTAAGTGAAGATGAATATTCACCCCAGCCAGACTTGGACGTGGTTAATTTGTGACAGCTTTAAACAGGTTAAGTTATAAACTTTGCTCCATTTTTTGAAACATTTTCCCTTTCAATGGAAATATAATTCAAAGCTGATTAAAGAGAGAGAGAGAAAGAAAGAGAGAGAGAGAGAGAAAGAGAGAGAGAAAGAAAGAAAGAAAAAGAAAGAAAGAAAAAAAAGAAGAAAGAAAGAAAGAGAAAGAAAGAAAGAAAGAAAAGACCATCTTTTTGATGTTTTTATTTTGTTTTCTTTATCTCTTCTTCTCACCACCAGATTTAAACAGACACACATCTTCAGATTCTCCTTCTCACTGAAACTCTCTGGGGAGTTTGGATGGGAAGAATGTGTCCTTTTTTAGGCCACAGGCTTGCAGGAGAAATAAAAGCTAGACTGGGAGGAGGGAAAAGAGTAGAATAATGAAAGGAGAGATAAGGACAAAATGAATGGGTAAAAATCAGTTGAAAGATGGATTTTAACTCTCAGCTCAGCCCCAGGGACATTGTGTGGCAAGGACGGCTCATCTGAATGAGTGAGGTGGGAAGAAGGGAAAAGTGAGCTGTTTTGCTGGAGGAAGAAGAGAAGGAAAAAGGACCAGGAGAAAGATTTCACATACTGGGATAGGGGGGCATTCAGAGCTGTCTGAGCAAGGGGATGGGACAGGGAAATGGGACCTGAATAAGAACCCTGAGGTGTTTGCGGGACTGGGACACATCTGGGGTGGTGGGAAAGGACAAGGATGGAGGTGGACAAGGTGGAGGGGCTGCACAGCAAAAGTGATGAGCTGGGAAGAATCTCAAGACTGAAAAGAACAGTATTCAGACAGGGTGAGCCATGAGAGGGGAGATCAGGACTGGCTGGCAAGGCAGACACAGATATGTGTTTAATTAATGTAAACTGCAGTCCCACCCCTTCCACAGAGTGTATGTTTGGATATTCTGGACCCTGCTTCTGTTTTTGCCAACAGTCTCACTTATCCTCTTTTTTATGCTAGTTAAAATAAATTCAGAATTACACATAATTAATGAGAGAAAATAGCTCCACATTTTAGAAGATATGTTGTTTTATACGTATAGAAAGAATATAAATAAAGACTATCTGTCTTGCCTAGACAATGTTTCGCAATTCAGAGTTGGTTGCTCTGGTAACTTTAAAAGATACTTTCTCCTCCTGAACTGAGAAACAAGCTGACTTGTAAAGCCACACAGCCAATTAGTTCAAGCAGCTAGTGAGTGACCTCAGCAAACAGGAAAAAAAATTGAACAGATTACTGAAATCATCTCAATATTAGGGCTACACCTTTCTTCCAGGCGCGATTAAGCAGTACTTGTTTTATATCATTCACCGAACGCTTTTCCTCCTAAATCAGTAATTTTGGTCAGAGACAAAGACTCCATCAGCATCTCGGTGTGGTCATATTTCAAATATCTTTCACAATCACATTGAGATTTCCCTGCACAGTACAAAATGTGGTCATTTTCCCATTTGTGAATGCAACAGAGAGTTAGTTTTGCACTGATATTTCTGAGTGTTGATAAGAAGCACTGATTGAAGCTGTGGTTTTGTGCACACGTACAATTCTTGTGATGCTGGAGGGTGAAATGATTCTTCATGTAGCCCCTGTGTGTTCATGACAGTTACATCAAAAAAGATGGGTAATACCCAGTGCATTTTGTTTTCATGATGATGGACACTAAAAGCCTGTGAACGACGAAGCTGAATTTTGTAAGTTTTCTATTTACAGCTAATAGAAGTGCAGAAATGTGAAAGAATAGTACATTCTGTTTCTATCATACCTATTTAACTAACCTGCAGAAAAGGTAGACAAATATATATGTTCAGGTTTGGATGACTGTCACCTGCCCCTCATGCCTTGACATTCAGGGTAGAGATAATTATAGATGGGCATGAGAATTCTCTCTATTAGAAGGACGACCTCTGTAGTAAGGAGAAACAAAACCAAGGCAGTAACACCATTCGGCATTAAGTCTGGTCTTTGGATAGGGCAACAGCATCATGAAAATTCAAGAGTACTGTGTTAGATAGGAAGCTAAAACATAGAAGCATGTGTATATATATGTACAAGTATATAACTATATGCATATTTATAGCTACAACAAATCAGTTCATCTAGAACTTTGCAATGTGCATGATCTTTTCAGTTTACACACTCCAACAAAGTGCCAAGGCTGAATTTTGTTTGCTATCATGCTGTCAATCACCAGTCTTGGCAGTTAGCCACCCATTTCTGTTTTTTTTTTTCTCTCTCTTTGTAGACAGATTCTGATCTGTGACTGTGCTCTAGTTCCCCATGACTATTTAATTTCCTTTAGAATCTTTTTCAAGAGATTTGATGTTTCTCTTTTCTGTGTTCAAATGAAGTGTGATTTTTAACAACTTTTATTGGTCTACCCTAGACTTCTGGCAAAATAATGTCACAAAGCAGTCTCTTGGAGTAGCTTCTCTTTTAGAAGTCATTCTGATTTGTCTCCATCTCAGTAAGATTTAAGAGCCTTGTCCAGCCCTGTTTTTAATGTATTTTAAGACTGGATATCAAAATGTTTAAAGGACCTTTACTTAGTAATTAAGAAAAACCTATATATAGTATCTGATTTTGTATTTTTATTGTATTCTAAGAAAGAAAGGCATAGACATTTTACCTTCTTTGTGGAAACATCCTACAGAACATTTCATGATGATATTGATATAAATTTATTGTTCAACACCCAAGGACTAGATAAAGCTCCCAGCATTTATAGTGAGTAGGAACTTTCTCTGCACTCATCCTGTTCAGGATATGTCAATACTAAAATGCAACTTGGTATAAGTAATGATCATAGAATCAGGGCAAGAATAGTAAATTTTGTTGATCCAGCAACTTATTTCATATTTGTCAGAGGAAGACAAAGACCTCACACCTTGTCAGTTCCCAGCTGTCCAACAGACCTTTCCAGTCCTTGAAAAAGTGATTTTAAGACTTGCCTTTGTGCTTCATAAAATATTGTGTTCTGCTTTCCATTTGGTGACCTGGTGAAGGGCTGAATTTCTACAAAAAGTCCCATCTGTCCCTGTCCACTGAGATGTAGAAAAATGTATCTCAAACTGAAAGACATGTCGTCTTCAGAAACATATGAAGACACCTCCATCCTTTTAGTGATTCTTAGATTGTCACTAATTTAGAGTGACAACTTAATTAAAAATTAAGAAATGGATTGCTGAAGCTAACAAAAGCATTATGTCATGTCTGGAACTAGCTTAATCACTAAAAAAGTTATTTCAAACTTTCAAAAGAATTCTTAATCTGACAAAAACTACATACAACAGTTCAAAATGCATTCTTTGTACTTTTACAGTTCAGCCATGCCTGCAGACCTTTTTGTTTACTTCTCCACAAAAAAAAAGCTGCAGGTAGTTCTGTGGGTTCTCAATTCCTTGGAGACAAGCTGCTCCTTTTAAGAATACCTTTTTTCTTGATTACAGACATGTAGTAATTTCTTCAAGCATCAAAATGACATACAGGCAAAATTTAAGTTATTAATTTTAACAGAATAATTTTGGAAAATAATCCATGCCCTGTGTTGCCAGTGTATTCAGGAATCTACAAGGGGGTATAAAAACCTTTGACCTTCCTGTACCAGATTAATTCTGAATAAATGCTATGTAATGAGAGAGTAACTCTTTTCTAAGCTCAGGTGTCAAGAAATTGAATAATGGAAAGACTCAGCCACTAATGAGCAACTGCCAGGATAAATGCAAAAGCTGCAGTCTGTCTTTGTATTGTGTACAAGCAGGAAAGACAGGCACCATGCCGGTGATGCACTGATCACAGATATCCCACTCTGATCTAGCACATCAGTGAGATATGCTTAGCTCACTACTATTCTTGCACACTGCTAGTCTAGCGTGCTCGTGTAAGACTTAATTTGAGGATCTCCCTCACATCAGGAGGGCAGGGCTATTTCCTCTAGACAAGGGCTTGAATTCAGGCCTTGAGGGCACACATCTATATCTCCTTGGCTAAGATTACATCAGCCATGTAAAATACACCTAATCAAGACTGATATTTCCAGTATTCAGATGGAACATCTGCATCTACAAATTTACAGCACTGATTTAACTGTGGTTTGAAGTGTTCCTTATGATTAAGAAGTTGGTTTTGCTCTATCTGAATTCATATAGAACCAGTCTTGTATAGATGACACGAAAGTATTAAAATTGTCACTTGTGTTTAGAAATATCAATGTAGGTACATACTTTTTTCCCCAGAAGTATTGCAACAGAGTTGTTATAAACCTCAGTGCAATTCTAAAATAAAACTAATAATAATAAAACACAACAAAACAAAACAAACAAACAAAAAACAATAACAAAAAAAGAACATTTCTCCTCTTTCTTTCCAAGGACTCCCCCTGATCTCCCATGGGCAATGTACAAACAACAGAACAGTTCTTACACCACCCTACCACCTTTTCTGCTTGGTGTATGAATCATGACTGGAAAAATAGAAGGGCAAGGAATGACCATGTCCCTTTACAATCTAACATATTATATGGCACTGAAGTCTGCCAAAGTACTGCCAAAGCCTATTTAGTCTGTCTCAATATCCAGGTATCCATTTGGCTTAAAAGTTCTAGTGGGAAATAATCATCAAAATGCTTTTATCATTAGTTCTAAGGGTAAACTCGAAATTGGTTGATAGACTTCATTTGAATGACCACCAGAACACCCATCACAAAGGCACAGGCATAGCGTATTATAAATGGAGTATTTATGTCCCTCTGCCTGACCCAGAAAGTCTGTTAGAGCTCTCAACCAGGAAGGCTGGTTCCTCAGTTCAAGAAGACATTAAAGTTTCTTTAATCTCTGACATTGTCCAAGACTTCACTTGGAAACTGCAGGCAGGAAGAATTACTTCTGCATGTAAATTTCATTTTACTGCTCAGGCAACACAAACTGGGCAGATTTGAACTCTAAGGAACACTTTGGAGATAGATATTTGGAAATGATGGGACATCTCTACAGCATGTCTTTTTGAAAAAATCTGCATCAGCAGGCAAGGCCAGAGTTTACGATCCTTCAGCCTGTTCCTGACAGTGAAACATCTCTTTGGGTTAGTGGGGAGAAGGAAGAAGGATGACAGAATTTGGCTGGGCTCCCTTCCACTGACAGCTTGCCAGACAAACACTAGGACATCCAGACACCGAAGCCATCTGTGTGTTGTAAATCTATATATGTCTAGCGTCCACTTATAACTCTTGTGTTGAGGACATGTGGCATCTCTCTTTTATCTAGTGTACTTTGATAGAATATGGAATAGCAAAGACCTGTAGTCACAAACACCTTGTCACAGAGAAATCATTAGAAAACAACATGTCTGTCCTTGTGGCTCACATGCATTCTGGGTATCCTTCTACAATATCCTTTAAAATAAGAACACCCAAACTGGACACAGTATTTTCAGTGATAAGTATACTATGCCAAGTAGAAACATACATCACATGCAAAAATAACTGTGTGTAGTCTATCCTATATGTAAACATAGTCACACAGAAACACAGAACAGTTGGAAGAAAAATCTAGATGTCATCAGGTCACACTGACAGTATTCCCCTGAGCTGTCCCTTCCCCAGGCTGAACAGTCCCAGCTCCCTCAGCTTCTCCTCACAGGACAGATGCTCCAAGACCCCAGACATCTTAGTAGCCCATCAAAGTAACTCCAGTATGTCTGTGTCTCTCTTGCACTAGGGAGCACAGCACTGGACCCAGCACTGCAGGTGTGGCCTCACCAGGGCTGAGCAGAAGGGAAAGATCATCCTTCTCTTGGCTCACGGTCAACTTGGTATTCACCCAGACCCACAGGTCATTCTCTACAAAGCTCCTTTTGAGCCAGTCAGTACCCGCCTGTCCTGGTGCATAGGGTTATTCCTCCACAGAGGCAGGAGTTAGTATTTCCCTTTATTGAGCTACATGAGGCTTCTGTCAGCCCATTTCTCCATCCTGTCCAAGTCTGTCTGAAAGGCAGCACACCGATCTGGTGTATCATTCACTCCTCCCAGCTTTGTAGTCCGTGAAGTTTGTCTATGAAGATGTTATGCAAGTGTCAAAAGCTTTGCTAAAGTCAAGATATACAGCATCCATTGCTGTCTCTTCAACCTCCATGCCAGTTGTCTCATCACAGAAGCCTGTCAGGATAGTCAGGCAATATTTTCCTTTTTTAAATCCATGATGACTACTCTGAAAAAAAAATTCTAGTCCTTATGTTTGGAAGCAGCTTCCAGGAGGATTTGTTCCATCACCCTCCCAGGATCTGAGGTAAGGCTGACTGGCCTTCTTGCCATTCTTGAAGACAGCCTCACCTGAAATACTGTGTGAAGTTTTGCATGCCACAATAAAAGAAGGACATGAAACTACTAAAGAGTATTGAAAGGAGATCTATGAATATGGTGAAAGGTCTAGAGAGGAAGATGTATGAGGAGCAGCTGAGGTCCCTCTGTTTGTTCAGCCCAGAGCAGAGCAGGCTGAGGGGAGGCCTCATGGCAGCCTGCATCTCCCTCACGAGGGGAGCAGAGGGGCAAGCGCTGATCTCTGCTCTCTGGGGACAGCGACAGGACCCAAGAAGTAAATAAGATCATAGGGAAGAGAATCCATTTGATGGAAATTTTACATTAACAACAGATGAGACCCAAGTATGGGTAAAAGGACTAGAAAGCAAAAAAAAGCATATGACCGATGCTAATCTCAGAAAACCTAGACACTGATCAGTCCTGCTGTACATGTATATAGAAAAAAATATCAATACAACAGAGCAGGGAAAACTCCTCCAAATTCACCAGCCTGTCCCTGGTTCCCTTTCTTCTTCACCATCAAACAGCCACCTCTTCTGACCCCAGAGTTCAGGAGCGTAACAGGTATGTCCACAGAAGTGGCAGCAGTTATGGCACCCCAAGAGCCATATGAATATAAGGGACATTCCTCTCAAGAACTTCTGATGGTTCCCAGCTTAGTAGCAGCCTACCAGCCAGATGAAATGTGCAAAACTTCCTTTTTACCTAGCAAATACTGCCCTGTAGGGATTGACCGTCTTATTAATTTTTCCTCACTACAAGCAGCTGCAGATTTTTTTTTTCTGTTTACTTTATGCTTGGGCAGCTTGTTAATATTCAGCCTTCTTGCCTCTGATTTAATATAGCTTTTGAGCTTATTTTCAAACTTCTTTAAGTCTCAGGTTTGCATTGGCTTATAACATTGAAAATATACTCTCTACTGTCCTGAAGAATATTATTCTGACTAGAAAGCTGCACAGACTACTGCTGGTGAGCAGTACTACCTTGGAAAAGAACAAAAGAGGAATGACTGTTTTCTCACCTATATCTACATTTATCTTAGCTTGCAGTCATGGTTGTCATGTGTGACTGATCATTTTAAATACAATACACATTTAACTGTCTCACCAGAAATGTTTTAAAGAGATCTGATAGTCCCAGAATGTTTGTTAATTCACCTGCTGAAAATTAGTCACCTCTAAGTTACCCAAAGTAGGACACCAAGAAAGGGCTGCTCTGAAACACCATCTACCTTTGAATATGCCTACAGTAGCATTGCATTTTGTACCAGGATTGCACTCTGAAAGCAAATACCCTCTTGTTCCCAATTAACGTGTTTTGGTTTGCCTTGTGGAATGGCCTCAGAGCAAAGAGCTCCTCCTGATGAAGCTGAACCAGAAGAGGAACTCACCTCGGTGCTCCATCCACCAGAGGGCCATGAACCCATAGAGCAGGATCACAGCTCGTTAGACCAAGCAAAACTTCCTGCACATAGTGCAGACTTTGGGTTCTCAAATCTGTTTGCTTCTCTGAATGGTTCCCAGTAAGCTACACTACTTCCTAGCCTAAACTTAGCTCTTGACAACTTCCAAAATCTTTATAAGCTTTAAGGAATGCTCTTTTCAGTGGGGAGGGGAAGAAAACTTTTAAACCCAGGGACAAACTTGCTCCCAAAAATTCATCCTAGTTTTGCCTTTTAGGTGCCTTAAGGCATGGTTCAACAGTGGCTAACTAACCTAAGAGTTGACCTGGAGCATTTCCCAGCTCCAGCTATGGTTGTGTGCTTTGATGACGTTCTGCTTTCATGTCACTGTGATACCTAGATATGCCCTATCAGGCAGAGATACTGGTGGGGCACTTGTATGTCACCCGTGTTGCATGAGTGGTAGCACCACCACTGCAGGGTACTCACAGTTCAGACACAGCCTTTGAGGACATGTATACATTTCCCAGTGACACCAGCATATTAATATTTCACCACGGCTAACTTGATGGGGTACCCAAGTGTGAATGTGCTGTCAGTAGCGATTAACTATGTTTCACATGTAGGTACTTGGCATGCTGTTAAATGCCAGCAGCAGCTCCACATCAGTCTGCTGCAGGGATTCAAATACTGCTAATATTACTGGTGCTGCTCAGATGTCAGTGAGAATAGGAAACAACCCTCTGAATAAATAATACCTCTAAGTAGTCTCTGAGGCTTTTCATAGCATGGTTGCCCAGTGAGATGTTCGACTCCTCCACAGACAGGACTGGCCTTCTGCAGATGTAGCCCGGGGAATTATCCTTTCCTCTGCAGAGGTTTGTGCTCTGCTCTGGACACTAGTTTCAGCCTTTGAGGGCAGCAAAAAACAATGGTTTTTATACTGTCAACTGTAGGGTCAACGTTCAGAAGTGGTGTAAATTATACCACTGTAAATTAGTCCAAGTGAGTGTTAGAAGATGTGTTTTAATAGAAATTGCATGTTAGAGAAGTAAAATGGCAGGGCTGAAGAAAAGGAAACAAATAAGATAAGGGGACTGTTATCCCAGAGAAGGACACAGTATTGACCCTTTAAAAAAGACCCAGATATGTAGCCAGAGAATTTTATGTCTCCTCTGCAACTCGATTATTAATAAAGAAATAGGTGGTCATTAGGAATTTGTACCTTTTCCCCGTCCAACTTTTTTTGATATTCTCCCTTAAGGGAAAATATCTAACTACCTATTAAACTCCTTATTAATAATTTCCTTCTGTACCTCCATTGCTGGCTCCTCTGTATTCAACAGCAAATTTTCTTATATTAGAAAATACGTACTGCCTTATACATGCATTCTGATATAGCATTTTCCTACATAAAAGAGAATAATTAAATTAAGTTTTCTACAAAGTGTATCAAAACAGGAGTAGCTAATACAGGTAGGTTTTCACTGAAGAGTTTGTACTAGAGCTGGTTTCTCACCCTACTTCCTCAGTAGCATTAAACTAACCGAGATGTGAGAGCTATTTGCACATATCTTTCTCACTGTGTAGATAAACCAAAATATGCAGGTAAGAAAAGCAGAGGGAGCTCTGAATGTCACATTAGACTAAACAGTCAGATCCAAGCATGCATCGCAGCTTTGCCTTTGTTCCCTAAATCTTCCAAGTGAGAGTGTTCTCTGGACCAGAGTAATTAAAATTTCAGAGCCACATGTGCGCATATGTTTGGATATGTCACTTAGAAACCCAGCTGTTAGCATATGGCACCCAGGATTTTCAGTGATCTTTGCTTGTGCTTTCAAAGGAAGAAAAAGTCCTATCTTTAGCACCTCATAACACATTTTTAGTTTAGTTCAGTACCCAGAACTGGCAGCATTATATACATATATATATATTTTTTTTTCCAATGCACTTCTGTCAAATTCTGGTTAGCAGACAGAGTGAAATCCTGGGGAAAACCACCAAAAATCTGAATGAATATTTTACAGAATTTATAAAAGATTTTCTGCAGTGGGAGTTCTTTATGAAGTTACTTTATGTACAGGGCAGAGCTTTGTCTATTGGTATAATTTCCCATGCTTGATCATGAAGACTTTATTTCTCCCTTGAATGTAAACAGGAGAGCTTGACACTACACAGGTTTACACTCTTTAATCAAGTAAAAATGGAAGGTATAAATCTTGTTTGAATGTTATTACGTTTCTTACATAAATTCTATTATGCATACTTAATTATTGTTAATTGAAAATTTTAACTAAAATGGATGTGCATGATCATGTTTATTTGTCTTTTTTTCAAGAAAGAAAGTTGTTAATGTTTTATAAGTGTCTTTCGTAAGGATTTTCTGGCTTCAGAAATAATTTTAATAATAATAAATGCAGCAGTGTGCAGGGAATTTCAATAGGAAGAGTTCCTTGCTCATCTCATTTATATTGACAAGCATAAGTGTACCTCATGCCTTTTACGTATACAGTATTTATATTGCATTGTTCTCTGACCTTATCAAGCATCATGACAAGAATCATTTTCTGCTATTGTACAAATTCATGTCTGAGAAGGTGGTTTCAATAATATGCCTAAAGGCAGGTTAATATAATAGTCATGTAGTAGCTATACTTCCAAATTTTTCCTCTGAACAACAACAAAAAAAGACATAGCTAGTTTTATATCCAGGTTGCATAGCCAATTTTGAAATCCCAGGCTTCCCTAAAAGCTCTTTGAAGTCCAAGTGATTCTTCCAGTTTACCTCTAAATGTTTCAGAAAAAGATTTGATTGTCTCATTTGACTTCATGTCTTCACTGAAATGCTATTAAATAGGCTTACTTTAATTTGAACAGAAAGTGATGAACTTTTTGCTATGTTTAAAATCTGACTTTTAGGAAGTAGGTGACCAAACCCACAAAATTCTGTCTAAAAGCAACTTCCACTACAGACACAACTGGGGACACAACAGAGGGGTTTGGCAGACCTTCAGTCCTGGCACCACTTCATCAGAGAATATCAGAGAACTGGAGATTAGGGAAGTTTCAGGATTATGTCTGGGGTACCTCCATGCATGAGCTCATTCCCTAAAGAAGTCAGTTCAGGACTCCTGTGTTTTATCTTCTGATTATGACTAGCTAATTCAAATGGCCACTAATACTGTTTTCCTGCCAGCAGGTGCTGAATGTTATACTGGAATAAACCAGAGTGGGGAGAAATTGCTCTAAAATTTGCTTCAAAGTTGCTAAGGAAACCATCTGCCTCCTATCATATAGGTTCAGCGTAGCTTTGTAACTCGATTTATCTGCCAGATGTCTATAAGAAGGGCTTTTCAGTGTCAAGGGAAGAACTGAAGAGAAGGGAAAAAACATTTACTTACTACCAGATTACTAATTTTATTTTTTTTCTGGGTGAGTTCAAAGTCTAATTGGTTGTGTGAGTCACGGAGCTGTATCCTTGGATCAGACACCTATCATTTGACCCATGCTTTTAGCTCCAGTTCACCACAAAATTATTGTGAACAGGAAGACTGGAAGATTTTTTTTTTCTTCTTTCCTGACCAGCAAAGAGATTGCTGTTTCAAAACACAGTGAGCTTTCATTGCTTTTGTGTTCTACTTCTCGGAAATTCTACCTAAATTTTGGCAACTGCAGATAGTTATGGTGTCAGATATTTGCTTTGCACACTACCCAAGGGGCCTCCTGAAATGCTGTGAGTTCTTCTCCTGTGGGTAAGCTTCTACAGCCCCTTCAGCTTCATTCCAAGAGAAGTGCGGAGAGAAGGAAAGGAGATTTAAAAAGTCATCTCAACCTCTTTTAATAAGCTGGAAGCTTATTCTGGCTGAAGAACTGGATCATTTTTAAAGTACCTACATGGAGCAAAACCAAAGTAACCTCTTAGGAATTCATCAAAAAAAAATTGTGGAGTGGAGAAGTCAGATTTGTTTTCAGATGGGACTAGCAAAACACACAAAATCAAGAGCTGGTGGGCTATCCGTATTTAAAAAAAAAAAAACACAACAAACAAACAAACAAAAAACTTTCTTCTGGAACTTTGTTCTTGACACCAATGAATGGGTAAATATTATCATGATCCACAAATGACAGGAGGAAATCTCACCTTTTACCTGAAATGAAGCAGGCAGTTAATAATAATGCGCTCTCACAAAAATATAGGTCCTGCAATGCCAGCTTCCTAAGTATCACAGACAGATCCTTCAGCCTTGGTCATAGTAAGGAAATAATGATTTATTTCTTACCACAGAGCTGCCTGGCACACTCATGAAAGTGTGATCCAAGAGGGGAGAATGAACCATATGATGAATTTGTTCTATGAAAAACACAACTCTATCTCTCAACCAGTGTTCAACAGCAGTGAAAAAGCACCAGTCTTTGTTGCTTACATACTGATCTAACAGGTGTTCACAGCCTCTGTGCCTTTTATTCCCCCACTTGAATCTCTGCACCACCACATGGTAACTAGTCAGGGCATAAAGTGTTCTGTTCAGTGGCTGGCCAAAACTAAATGCTGCTATTCAAGATTCCTAACTGCTGTTAAAGACACTATGTGACTATTTCTATTTTCAGTGGCATTCAAGAATGCTGAACAAGCACTACTGTACTAGGCAAACAAGAGCTACTATAGTACACACCAGAGGAAAGAGCCCCACCGACAGTCCTGTCATCTAGAGTGTAGACACTGCTCGGCCCATGGCAATGTCAGACAGATGAATAAATAGATAAGCGTTGGTTGGAAGGTGGGAAGATGATGTAATCAGAGATGGGTAAATTTGCGTAAATCAGTTGTAACACAGGATGCAGATGTCATGTTCTGCATTAGCTCATTCACTCTAGGAAATCATGCTTCACATTGCTGAAGCCCATGTTTCACTGATACAGATTTTGTATGCTGACTTGAGGAAATGCTAGATGCAATTTCTGTACTATTTCACAGTGGTTTTAATTCTGTCAGTTATGTGTCTTCATTATAAACATGCTTACTCTCATTCCTCCTTCTACCCTACTCTCAAAGACAAAATGATCCTCATTTCTGCAAATTAAAAGTATGAAGTTGACTCCATCTAAACAAAGATGCATTTTCCTAAGGTCTTTTTTGCTGCTAAACTGACACAAGCAACAAAGAAATGCAAATGAGCAAGTATCTGCCAAGACTTCCCATCTTTCCTAAAATCAAAGCAGAGAAGCTTTGCTGAAGGTGAAGGCTATTCCTGAAATCCACACCAAATGTCCTGGCCTGAATTACTAGTGTCCAGCTACATGAAAAAATCAGTGATTCAGGCACACTTACACTATACACAGGTTACACTGAAGTATGGAGTTGCTGTTTAGCTGCACTGGGGACAGAAGCTTTGCTCAGGCACACAGAGGACCTCTGAGAAACAATAGAAGAGAAACTTTTAGTCTGCTCTACCCATTAACATGGGCACAAGCAATAATTTTGCTGGAGTTTGTCTGCAACAACCATGCTCAGTCTGTCCACTGGATATCCCCCCCTTCCTCCATCACATCATTAAATAGCTGCCAGGCAAATAAGGGGTAAAATATTTCTCACATGGTCCAAACTCTGCATGCCACAGAGGTACCTAGGATTTGTAGGCAGTTGGACCTTGAGCTGTCTTTACACATCATGGTAAGGAAGGAATTGGTGGTTCAGGTACCAAGAAGGTTTCGTGGATCTGTATTTGGGAGCACACTAAGATTTGGGCTAAGCTCTGTCTGGACCGTTTTCCCAATGGCAGTGCAGCAGTAGTCCTGAAGCTGAGTTTATTCCTAATTCAGATTAGTTTATTTATACTTATATACTTGTCCCGGAACTGTGATGGTTAAACACAGCATTAAAGCTATAATTAAGCATTCATAACCAAATGCAGTTATGAAGGCTGAGGGAGGCCTCCTTTTCTGTTTCCTGCAGTTTATCTCAGAGCCTGTGGCACCATGATACCGATTTTTTCAAATGATTTTGAGTATAGCTCATCTTCTAAACAAAAGGCTTTGAGTGACATGAATCATCACCAGCTAGGAGCTCCTTTCATAACACTATATTAAATTAAACAAAGGAGAACAAAGACATGGATGAGACTTTAGAGACCACTGAATCTAATCTCCTATTTTGCAGGTGAGAGTTTAGATGAGCTGTACTGTCTTAATACACACGAGTGAAGACATCAACTACAAGTTCCCAGAAAAAGAAAACCCTCAGAAATTCTGCTCTCCCTTCTTACCTTCCTTGCAATCTGGGACCCTTGTCTTTCGGCAGGGAGGGATGCACATGCTTGCTTTCCATTTGGAAATTAATGCAAAGGCTTGTTGCAAAATTCTGAACTCAAGATGCTCATACATCAGATCTCATTCAGGTTTTGCTCCAAGTATTTCTGCTGCAATATTTGTTGTGATACATGTTATGCACCAAATCCCATTATGGCCAAAAAGGAAACAGTGCTTATATAGAATCATATCATAGAATGGTTTGTGTTAGAAAAGACCTTAAAAATCATCTAATTACAACCCCCTGCCATCGGCAGGAAGAACTTACCCTAAATCAGAATGCTCAAAGCCCCATCCAACCTGGACTTAAACACTGTTCCAGTACCTCCAGTTACCACCCTTTGAGTAAAGAATGTCTTCCAAATATCTAATCTAAATCTACCCTCTTTTAGTTTAAAACTATTACTCCTTGTCCTGTCACTACACCCCCTGACAAAGAGTCCCTCCCCAGCTTTCCTGTGGGCCCTCTTCAGGTACTGTAAGGCTGCTGTAAGGTCTCCCCAGAGCCTTCTCTTCTCCAAGACTGAACAACCCCAACTCCCTCAGCTTGTCTTCCTAGGAGAAGTGCTCCTTTTGATGATCCCCACGGCCCTCCTCTGGACTGTCTCTAAGAGGTCCATGTCCTTCTTGTGCTGGGGGCCCCAGAGCTGAACGCAGGCTCCAGGTGGGGTCTCACAAGAGCAGAGCAGAGGGGGACAATCCCCTTCCCCACCCTGCTGGCCTCGCTGCTTTTGATGCAGCCCAGGATATGGCTGGTTTTCTGGGCTGCAAGCGCACATTGCTGGCTCATGTCAAACTTCTCAACAACCAGCACCTCCAGGGCCTTCTCCTCATGGTTGCTCTCAATCCATTCTCCACCCAGCCAGTATTTGTGCTTGGGATTGCCCAGATGCAGAACCTTGCACTTGGTCTTGTTGAACCCCATGAGGTTCACACAGACCCACCTCTCAAGCCTGTCCAGGTCCCTCTGGATGGCATCCCTTCCCTCCAGCATGTTGACTGCAGCACACAGCTTGGTGTCGACAAACTTGCTGAGGGTGCACTTGATCCCACTGTCCATGTCACTGACAAAGATGTTAAACAGTGCTGGTCCCAGTACTGACCCCTGAGGAACAACACTCACTTCTGATCTCCACTTGGACACTGAGCCATTGACTGCAACTCTTTGGGTGCGATCATCCACCTAATTCCTTACCCACTGAGTGGTCCATCTGTCAAATCCATGTCTCTCCAATTTAGAGACAAGGATATCATGGGGGTCAAAGGCAAATATAACATGGAGGATGGTGTCAAAAAATATGTATGTAATATGTAAAAAAAAAGAGAAAAAAAGTATATAATATGTAAAGTCAAGTATTTATTATCAGTGTAATTGACATCAATACTGTTTAATGAAAAAACAAACCAAAACACATTATTAGTCCATACCTAAATATTATATAAAAGAGAGAAAAATATAGTGAGAAGAATATTATTATACGAAAAAATTGTCAGTAATAGTAATAAGACAATTAAATTTTTATACACATTTCCTTGTTTTATTTCAGCACTCCTTTTCCTGGTACTATGTTCAGGTTACCACTGCACGTCTGACTACTAAGTTGACGGCTTCATTCTTGTGAGGGCAGAGGGGGTTCAGCAAGTTGTCAGCATCCAGAGTCCTTCACCAGGAGAAGTGGTGATGGTTTCTGTTTATTCACTTTAGGATCGACTTGGGGTCATTTTTATATGAATGTTAAGTCACCCATACACTTGTTTCTTCTTCATCATTCTGCAATGCCTTGTAACATGTGACTTTACTGTATATGGTGCATTTTATATAGGTTAGGTGGTTGTTCTTTGTTACCCTAAAACCAGTTTTGTCCAGTGTTGGATCTGCATTTCTTTAGTAGATATTGGAGAGTTGTATATAGCCATGGTATCTACAGACCGTATCCCATCTTTTAACATCTCATGCCTGCAATCCTCGCAAGTGTATCTTGCAACTTCGCTTTTCAGAACCTCTGCTATCTTACAGATTAGAATTTCACCACACTACATGATTGACACAATGATAAATATTTCATTCTACACAGAATGACAAACTGCTACTACTACCTATATAAATATTATAGCTGTACTATATATAAGTAAGCAACAGTAAAGTTGGACTTGACCAACTGATCATTAAAAAAACTGATGTTGCAATCAAATGGAAACAAAGCTCTAGGCAGGTCAAGAAAAGTTCAGACAGACACAGACACAGACACAGACACAGATTTCTAGGTTGGAAGAGACCTCAAGATCATCGAGTCCAACCTCCGACCTAACACTAAGTACTCCACTAAACCATATCGCTAAGCTCTACATCTAAACGTCCTTTAAAGACCTCCAGGGATGGTGACTCCACCACCTCCCTGGGCAGCCCATTCCAATGCTTAATAACCCTTTCGGTAAAGAAGTACTTCCTAATATCCAACCTAAAACTCCCCTGTCGCAACTTTCGCCCATTCCCCCTCGTCCTGTCACCAGGCACGTGGGAGAACAGACCAACCCCCACCTCTCTACAGCCTCCTTTAAGGTAACTGTAGAGAGCGATAAGGTCGCCCCTGAGCCTCCTCTTCTCCAGGCTGAACAAGCCCAGCTCCCTCAGCCGCTCCTCATAAGACTTGTTCTCCAGACCCCTCACCAGCTTGGTCACCCTTCTCCGGACTTGCTCGAGCACGTCCATATCCTTCTTGTAGTGAGGGGCCCAAAACTGAACACAGTACTCAAGGTGGGGCCTCACCAGAGCCGAGTACAGGGGGACAATCACTTCCCTAGACCTGCTGGCCACACTGCTTCTTATACAGGCCAGGATGCTGTTGGCCTTCTTGGCCACCTGAGCACACTGCTGGCTCATATTCAGCCGACTATCAACCAATACTCCCAGGTCCTTCTCGGCCAGGCAGCTTTCCAGCCACTCATCTCCCAGCCTGTAGCTCTGCTTGGGGTTGTTGCGCCCCAGGTGCAGGACCCGGCACTTGGCCTTGTTGAACTTCATACAGTTGACCTCAGCCCATCGCTCCAGCCTATCCAGATCCTCCTGCAGAGCCTTCCTGCCCTCGAGCAGATCGACACACACACTTAGCTTGGTGTCATCTGCAAACTTACTGAGGGTGCACTGGACGCCCTCATCCAGATCATCGATAAAGATATTAAAGAGGACCGGCCCCAGTACCGAGCCCTGGGGGACTCCACTGGTGACCAGCCTCCAACCAGATTTGACTCCATTCACCACAACTCTCTGGGCCCGACAAAGAAACCTGGAAGAAACAAAGGCCGACAAAACCCTGTCAATTCTCTGTAAACCCGGCGGCCCATTACTAGCAATGACAGTATTGCTACAGTGCTACAAATGAAACAACCATAACGTTATTTCATGATGGGCCTCTGAGCTTCATTTGTCATTTCATATAGCTGCACCAATCTCTACTTCAGCTGTTAATGCTTCAACTGTTTTTTTTTTTTATGTATTTTTTTCTGGTATTTTAGATATGTATAGATATAAAATAAATATCTGAGTAGCAGGACAGTTTCTAAACAGGAATCAAATGAATCCATTTTCAATAAAAGAGTTATACTGGGAAATAACTTTGCAGCAAGAGGTTTTAATTTTAGAAGAATTTCTTTCCTGTTAAATCCCATGAGAAATAATATTAAAATGAAAATGAAGTAATGGATCTTGTAGAAAGATCTAAGTGGAAAATAAAATTGAATTAAGGACAAATTAGTTGGTCCAGTTTCAATGAACACATGGACTTAATGTGACGAGCAAAGATCAGAAGCTTCAGTGTTCTCATCTGAGAACCAGAGAAAGGCTTCAAGCTATATTACATGCAAGTCAATCCAATCTGCTTATGAAAGAACAAAAATAATGTTATCCCATTCTGTATGTTTCCCTGAAGCAATGGATATTGAGAATTTTTGATGTGTATGTAAGTCTTAAACACAAGACTTAAGCAGAGAATGGAAAACACAGATAAGCAATTTCTTTGGGTTTAGGTGGCTAGATGTATTTATTCACATACGGAGGAAGAGGGGAGATGATGAATAAAGGAGAGTCTTTTTCTCTGCTTTAACCTGTAAGGGTGACACCCCACTCCTTGTGGACATGTTAGGGGGAGATAGGAAGAGAAGCAGCAGATCTGCTGGGTTTAGATTAAGGTAATTTGTTCCTCATCTGTTGTTCCTAGCTGTGCATGATATTCACCTCAGGTTTCAGGTTTCTATTAACTGTAAGAAAAAATGCTGGTATTCAAGCTATATCAGAATGTTTAAAATTCAGCACGCAAAATGCATCAGTTGCTATTAAAAAAAAAAAAAAGAAAAAAAAAGAGGTAACACAAGTCTTTGGCACACTGCCTCAGGTCATTGTTACATGAAGACATAGATTACATAAGGAAATATGGATCTGCTCCAAAAAGTATCTCCTAATAAACTACAAGTTGTTCAGCAGCCTCATCCTTATCTGAGTTGACATTTGCCCAAATAAACCTTTAAAACCTCAAGTTTTTACTGCTGGCAGAGTAGACTGTGATCTTGTGTTTTCATAGAAATCCAGTGATCATAGAATCATTTTATTGTGGAAAGCAATCAGATTGGTTAGGCATGATTTATCCTTGGCAAATCAATGCTAACTCTTCCCAGCTATCCTCTTGTCATCCATGTGCTCAGCTAATATTTTCCTGTTGACTAAACTAACGCAGACCATCCCATAGCTCTTGAGATTGATTTGTGTATTGGGTTTAAGTAGCAAGGGTTTTGTGGCAGGGAGGGCTGCAGGGGTGGCATCTGTGAGCAGAGCCCAGCAGCTGCCCCAGGTCAGATCAGAGCTCAAGACGGCTCCAAAAGGGACCCACTGCTGGCCAGAGCTGAGCCATGAGCAACGCTGGGTGGGCCTCTGGGAGAGCAGATTGAAGGAAGGGAAAATCTGCTGTGCTACAGCAGCTGGGAGAGAGGGGTGAGAGCTGAGAGAGAAGCAGCCCTGCAGCCCCCAAGGTGAGTGCAGCAGGAGGGCAGGAGGTGCTCCAGGCACGCAGCACAAGTTCCCCTGCGGCCCGTGGAGAGGCCCCTGGTGGAGCAGGCTGTCCCCCTGCAGCCCACGGGTCCCACACGGAGCAGATCTCCACGCGGCAGCCCGTGGAGGAGCCCCCGGTGGAGCAGGTGGATGTGGCCTGGAGGAGGCTGCGGCCCATGGAGAGCCCCCGCAGGAGCAGGCCCCGGGCCGGAGCTGCAGCCCGTGGAGAGGAGCCCACGCAGGAGCAGGGGGTCTGGGGGGAGCTGTCAGCCGTGGGGGACCCGTGCTGGAACAGTTTGCTCCTGGGTGATGGACCCCGTGGTACAGAGCCATGTGGGAGCAGTTCTTGAAGAGCTGCAGCCTGTGAGCAGTCCCCGCAGGCTCAGTTCAGGAAGGACGGCATCCCGTGGGAGGGACCCCACGTGGAGCGGGGGCAGAGAGTGACCGTGAAGGAGCGGCGGAGATGAAGCATCAGGGACTGACCACAGCCCCCATTCCCTGTTCCTCTGCACTGCTTAGGGGGAGGAGGTGGAATTAGATGGATGGGGGGAAGGTGTTTTTAGTTTACTTTTAGTTCTCACTGCTCTACTTTTTCAGTAATAAGCAATACATTATGTTAATCTCCCTACACTGAATCTAGTTTGCCCATGACAGTAATTATCATTCTCTCTCTATTCATTTCTCAACCCTTGAGATTTTTTTTTCCCATTGTGTTTTCTCCCCCTTTTCCTTTCATGAGGGGGAGTAAGAGAGCTGTGTGGTGGAGTTTAGCTAGCCATCTGCATGAAACCACCACAATTTGCTAGCCTTTTCTGAATGTGAGTGCAACATCTGCCTTCCTCTGGTCATTGGGGAGCTTCCTCCCATCTCCAGGATCTTTCAGAGATGACGGAGAGCAGCCTTGCAAGAACTGTGTCAGCAATTTCATAACCCTTGGATGCAGCCTGTCAAGTCTAATGAATACACATTGGTAAAGTTCTTGCAAACATTCCCTGACTTAGTCTTCGTCTGCTGCTGGTCATCCTCCTCCTACCTGAAGCCCTTCAGGGGAGCTTTGAAGAAGCTGAGGCAAAGAAGGCGTCAAGTAATTCAACTTTTAAAAGTTGTTTAAACATCTACTGCAAGGTGGTTGCGTGCTCCCCTACACATTCCTGTTGGTTGTGAAAACACTTAGGAAATCAGCAGTAAACATTGTATTTTCAAGATAATCAACTTTGCATTATCTTAGTTCTTGCATATAAATTTGTAGAGATTTTTCACTGCCCGAGCACTATGTCTGGCAGGAGAATGGATAATGACTTTGAAAGAAGCATTACGATGTGCAGATACATCAGTCAATATCTATTTTCTTTGACGATACATTTTGTAGCAAAATAAATCAGAACCACAGAACAGTTGAAGTTGTACTGTCATTGTCTGCTTGAGAAAAAAGTTGCTCTCCATCTTTTTCATAAGCCCCCTTTAAGTACTGAAAGGTTGCAATGTGGTCTCCCTGGAGCCTTCTCTTCTCCAGGCTGAACAGCCCCAGCTCTCTCAGCCTTTCTTCACAGGAGAAGTGCTCCAGCCCTCTGATCATTTTCGTGGCCGTCCTATGGACCTACTCTAACAGACCCACATCTTTCTATGCTGGGGGCTCCCGACGTGGACTCAGTACTTTGTGGGGGGCTCTTGAGGGCAGAAAAGAGGGGGACAATGACCTCCCTCCACCTGCTGGCCGCTCATCTGTTGATGTAGCCCAGGACACAGTTGGCCTTCTGGGATGCGTGTGCACTGCTGGCTCATGTTAAGAAAAAGAAAAGAAGAAATAAGAAAGACCCAAACAAAAAAAATATCCTTCTTAACTCTCTGGGTTGAAAAGCACATTTGCCAGTAGCTACAGTTTAAAATATGCAGACATTTTTCTTTGCTACGCTTTGATTTCAGTCTCCTCTCATGGAAACCATTTTTAAGGGATCCCTGGAGCTATGTGAACACAATCTCTTATTCCACTGAGGTCCCACTCCACTTGTAACCTCTAAACCTATTGGTTAAATTTAAATACAGTCAGATTGGGGGATGCATCACATGACAACCAAGCACAAACAAGTTTTGTGAAAATCAACAGATGGTTGATAATGAGGGAGAGGAGAGCAGAATTCATTGTTTATCCATTTTGAGGTAATAGACAACTGACCAACATGCCATGAGTACCAGATGGCCGGTCAGTGTACTCATCATTCCAACCTAGCTACAGGACATGGTTGTTTCTTGCCTTGAAAACAGAAAACACACATGGAACACAGCAGTAAAGTATATAGGTAAGGGGAGTAAAAGAGATATCGGGCATGTGACAAACTAAATGGAATCATGGGAATTTGGGGAATACACAGAAAACCTGAGGATACTGCCAAGGGAGCAGGTGGGAATGGATGTAAGACACAATCCATGAGAAGTGAGTTTCAGTAGCTCCACTGCTTAGAGCAACATGCTGTCCCACACAGTACATCATGCAGTCAGCAACTGAAGTGCAATTGGCCAGGCTTCAGCCTGACAGCAAATGCCCTAATAGTCAGTTTCTGCTCTGTTATAGTGCTATAAAAGCAGAATAACTCCCCCATTTGTTATTTTATTCCTAGTTATCACAAGGTGACCCATCTGTTTATATTTTCTCACGCAATATATGGTTATTGCAAATTGAAATTCCTATCAAGTCACAATATATTTCATATACTTAGTAGCATCTAAGAAACCATGAGTTTCACAATGTCATATTCCTACTTGTCAAATAGAAGACTACCATCTGATTAACATTTTAAGTGTCAGAGTTGCTTGGATGACACATTTAGCAAGATGCAGAATAACTTCAGCCATATGTTTTAAAATACTCTAAGAGAGAAGGGAGAATTAAGCATAAGTAGAAGCCTAATCCATGGCCAAGACTTTCAAAAGATGTGTGCCTACATTCAGGTTCTGAAATCTGGAACTGATTATTTTCTCAAATGAACCAGTTTTCAAAAGAGCTGGTGAATCCAGGCTACTTCAGACCTTCACATCTGCAAATTTATAGTAATGAGAGCAATCTGACTTTGGATCACAATATTTTCTTAAGTTAATTTGGTGGGTGCTGGCACATGGAGACCTGGTGCAATCCCTTTGCTTTTCATTGGACATGAAAGAAGAGTGTTACAACTTTTCCTACCCTGTGAGCTACTACATGGGAACACATCCAGTAAGAAACACATAAAACAAATTCCATTTATTAAAGGTCAAAAACTGTCTATTCCATGTGTATCACAGAATCAGTTGTCAGTAAGGATGTTATAGGAAAAAGTCAGAAGCCTTGCTAGAGTCAAGACAAACAGCATCCACTGCCTTCCCCTCATCCACCAAGCTAGTCATTTAGTCATAGGACTTTATCATATTGGTAAGGACTGATTTCTTCTGTGCCTCCGTGCTGACTACTCTCAATAACATTCTTGTCTTTCATATCTTTGGAAATGTCTTCCAGGATTCTTCCAGGACTGAGTTGAGGTTTACCAGCCTGTAGTTCCCTGGATCATTCTTCTCATCCTTCTTGAAGATACAAGTGGCATTTGCTTTCTGCCAGTCCCCAAGAACCTCCCCTGTTCACTATGATCTTTCAAAATAATTCAGAATGTCTTTGCAGTGACATCAGCTAGCTCCTTCAACACTTATGGCTGCACCCCATTGGGTCACAGGGACTTGTGTATGTACAGTTTTGTTTAAATGCACCCAGACCTAATCTTCTTCTGCCATGGTAAGTCTCTTTTGCTCCCATTGTTTTCAAGTGTCTGGGATTCCTGAAGGCAGCGTACTCCAGGGGTCAGTACTGGGTCCAGTCCTGTTTAACATTTTAAATAATGATTTGAACAATGGGGCAGAGCATACCTTCATCAAGTTGGCAGGTGACACACAACGGAGGAGCGGCTCATATGCCAGATGGTCTTGTTGCCTACGGGGGGACCTCAACAGTCTGGAAAAAGGGGCTGACAGGATCCTCATGAAGTTCAACGAGAAAAGTACAAAGTCCTATAACTGGGGAGAAACAATCCCAGGCACCAGGATATGCTGTCTGGATGGTATCCTGGGCAAGTGGTGCTAGATGGCCTTGAGTGAGCAAGAGGGTTGGACCAGATGACTTCCAGAGGTCCCTTCCAACCTCTCCTTGTACCTGCACTGTTGGAGAGTCTCTGTATCCCTTCTGTCTCACCTCTTCCTGCTTCAGCCTCTTGTACGTTTTCTTTTTCTTTTTAGAGTTTGTCATGAGATCCCTACTTATCTCTGCAGACCTCCCAATGATTTCGCTTATCATTGTACACATTGGGATGGACCCTAACCAAGCCTGGAGAAAATGAGGTATATGGCCTCCCTATAGCTTGATGTCTAAAATATTAACTCGCAGATAACACCTTCTTGCAGAATGAAACAAGCTCCCTTTAGCCTCGTACATGTAAAGCAAGCAGACTATAGCTGCTCTCCAGAGTAGTAAATACTTTAGCTAACAAAAGCTTCCAAAGAGATCTTATAAAGCATGGTCTATTGGTTATTTATCTCATTTCCCTGTGAAAAGAACTAAGAATTTTTCCCATCATTTACTGAAAGAGATGATTGTGACATAATCAGGAAAGGCTACATCAGAAGTATTTTGTGAGAAAGAATTTAGCTGCTTTACTGTGTTCAGCTTTGGGCCCCTCAGTACAAGAAGGACATTGAGGCCCTGGAACGTGTCCAGAGAAGGGCTACGGAGCTGGTGAAGGGTCTGGAACACAAGTCCTGTGAGGAGTGGCTGAGGGAACTGGGGTTGCTTAGTCTGAGGAAGAGGAGGCTCAGGGGAGACCTTATTGCTCTCTACAACTACCTGAAAGGAAGCTGTGGGGAGCTGGGGGTCAGCCTCTTCTCGCAGATAATTAGTGATAGGACTAGAGGGAATGGCCTCAAATTGCACCAGGGGAGGTTTAGGTTGGAAATGAGGACACATTTCTTCTCAGGAAGAGCAGTCAGGCATTGGAACGGGTTTCCCAGGGAGGTGGTGGAGTCACCGTCCCTGGGGGTGTTCAAGGAAAGGTTGGATGTGGTGCTTAGGGACATGGTTTAGTGGGTGATATTGGTGGTAGGGGGATGGTTGGACCAGATGATCTTGAAGGTCTCTTCCAACCTTAATGGTTCTATGATTCTATGATTAAAGCTGAAAACATCACCAAGATAACTAAGGGAGTGTAATGAGGTTCTACAGGGCATAAATTGGCCATAAGGATATAGTGAGGCCTGAATCTTCTCTCAGGTGTGTGTGTAAATATTAAGTTCATCACACACTGAAGACTACTGCCAGACCAAGACCACAATAAATTTTCTACCTTCTGTTTTCTTCACTGCCAACTCTGCTTGCAGCTGTCAAATCTAAAAACAGCTCTGCACACTATTGATAAAAGCTGCAGTGACTTCACTGGGAAAATGCAAATGAAGAAGGTTCCTTGCATGAGCAAAGGTTCAGAAAAACAGATTTTCCCTTTAAAAAGGGAGCATATCTCTGTTTTCAGAAATATGTTCTGAAATATGTAAATTTATGATGTTTTACAAATTTTGCTACCTGGAATACGCTTTTCTCATTGTTTCTTTTATTTTCTAATATTCATTTCATTTGGATCTTCCACTTACTTTCATCTTGGAGACACTGCAGCTAGGCTGGCTAAAGAGGAGCTAGACCTTCCTAGCATGATGGCCAGTGAAATAGCAGCCTCTATTCCTCCTGCTAGAAAAAGCTACAGGGCTGCAGCTATTATTCCCAATACTCACATGCAATTGTGCGAAAACCTGAACTCAGAGAGTCATAATTTCCTAGGGACTTAGCAATTCAGTCATGTCTGGCCAGGTTTACTGAGCTCTTTGTAAAACCAATACATAAATCTGATCGAGTATTTAAATAATACCTAGCAAAATGTTCCAGAATTTCAGGAATCAGCATAACTCCAGTAGTTTATCTGACACTGTCATTTCTGTAGTTGTGTAATACAGACACAGACACAGACACAGATTACTAGGTTGGAAGAGACCTCAAGATCATCGAGTCCAACCTCCGACCTAACACTAAGTACTCCACTAAACCATATCACTAAGCTCTACATCTAAACGTCCTTTAAAGACCTCCAGGGATGGTGACTCCACCACCTCCCTGGGCAGCCCGTTCCGATGCTTAATAACCCTTTCGGTAAAGAAGTACTTCCTAACATCCAACCTAAAACTCCCCTGTCGCAACTTTCGCCCATTCCCCCTCGTCCTGTCACCAGGCACGTGGGAGAACAGACCAACCCCCACCTCACTACAGCTTCCTTTAAGGTAACTGTAGAGAGCGATAAGGTCGCCCCTGAGCCTCCTCTTCTCCAGGCTGAACAAGCCCAGCTCCCTCAGCCGCTCCTCATAAGACTTGTTCTCCAGACCCCTCACCAGCTTGGTCACCCTTCTCCGGACTCGCTCGAGCACATCCATATCCTTCTTGTAGTGAGGGGCCCAAAACTGAACACAGTACTCAAGGTGGGGCCTCACCAGAGCCGAGTACAGGGGGACAATCACTTCCCTAGACCTGCTGGCCACACTGCTTCTTATACAGGCCAGGATGCTGTTGGCCTTCTTGGCCACCTGAGCACACTGCTGGCTCATATTCAGCCGACTATCAACCAATACTCCCAGGTCCTTCTCGGCCAGGCAGCTTTCCAGCCACTCATCTCCCAGCCTGTAGCTCTGCTTGGGGTTGTTGCGCCCCAGGTGCAGGACCCGGCACTTGGCCTTGTTGAACTTCATACAGTTGACCTCAGCCCATCGCTCCAGCCTATCTAGATCCTCCTGCAGAGCCTTCCTGCCCTCGAGCAGATCGACACACGCACTTAGCTTGGTGTCATCTGCAAACTTACTGAGGGTGCACTGGACGCCCTCATCCAGATCATCGATAAAGATATTAAAGAGGACCGGCCCCAGTACCGAGCCCTGGGGGACACCACTTGTGACCAGCCTCCAACCAGATTTGACTCCATTCACCACAACTCTCTGGGCCCGGCTATCCAGCCAGTTTCTAACCCAGCGAAGCGTACGCCAGTCCAAGCCCCGAGCAGCCAGTTTCTTGAGGAGAATGTTGTGGGGAACGGTGTCAAAAGCCTTACTGAGGTCAAGGTAAACCACATCCACAGCCCTTCCCTCATCCACCAAGCGCGTCACTTTGTCATAGAAGGAGATCAGGTTCGTCAAGCAGGACCTGCCTTTCATAAACCCATGCTGACTGGGCCTGATCGCCTGCTTGCCCTGCAAGTGCCGCGTGATGACCCTCAAGATAATCTGCTCCATGAGCTTTCCTGGCACTGAGGTCAAACTGACAGGCCTATAGTTCCCCGGGTCTGCCCTCCGGCCCTTCTTATAGATGGGCGTCACATTGGCTAGCCGCCAGTCAACTGGGACCTCCCCCGATAGCCAGGACTGCCGATAAATGATGGAAAGCGGCTCGGCCAGCTCCTCCGCCAGTTCTTTCAGTACCCTGCAATGTACAATGCAGGGTACTGAAAACTGCATTGTACCAAAAAGTACAATGCGCTTTTTCAGGCATTTGAGCAACAATATATATTACAGTGTTCTTCAGGTTTTTACAAGGTTGCACTTATTCTCTTTCTTTCTGTTGTCACATATTTAAGTATCCTTAACTGTAACAGACATGTTGCATCATATTACCAACATTTCTCATTATTATTTAATAAACAACCAAAAAAGAAATGTCAGCAGGATGATTATACTTTCACATTTCACTGTACCAATGAGGAGCAATTACACTGCAATCCAATAAAAAAGAACTACTACAATAGGTAGTTGAAAACACAAGGTGACAGCCTAGAAAAAAAAAAAAAAGGCATTGCTTTTCTACAGCAAGTGCATACATTGTTTTTAAAATCACAGTGGGAATATTTAGCCTTCTAAAAAAAAAAAAAAAGTAATAATAATTAAATGCATCACAGATCTGAGAGGGTAACTCAAATCTGTGAGCAAAGCTCACCAACAGGAAATAGCTGTTGACATTCAAATTGGTACAATTGTGCTTCTGGGAGAAACAAAGTGATCTGAGCCTGTGAGTAGCCCTATGGGTAGATGGCCAAAAAAAAAAAAAAAAAAAAAAAAACAAAAACAAAAACAAAAACAAACAAAAGTACCTCTTGCCATCTTAAAAATCATAAGACTGTTCAAATAAATGTACATGCAAAGATTCAATAAAGGTTAGCAAGTAGGAAAGGAACATTCAAGATTTGTTCTTTTTTTTTTTTTTTAATGCATCTTCAGGTTTGCATTATTTATATGTAGATCTACGTACAGTGCACTCTTATTTGTAATGTCTACAAATGCTGCTGAGCACAACACCTCCTGGTCTTGGCCTGGGACTCTCCAATGTTACTGAAGAAACCTTTTTCCATATGCTCTGAAAAAAATAGTGTATGCTGCAGAGAAAAGTGTTCCTTTTTTCAAATATTATATGTCAAAATGTTTATTTGATGTAAATAAAAATCAAACATATCACTGGTTACCATATTGAGGGGTTGGAATGCAAATTAGCTGAAGATTTAGACACCTAAATTTAGGTATCTGCATGCAAGCCAGAAATTTAAGCTTTGATGATGGCCAATAGAGGTCTGGCCAGTACAGACAGAGGTTCTGGAGAGCAGTTTATCTCCTTTAGAAGCAAATGCTTACTTTTGGTCAGGTAAATAGCTCTCTAGACTCCACTGGCTGACTTGATTAGATCTCCCTTGTTTATAATGGGAGTTTAGATGTCTGGCTCAGAGGTTAAAGGTGTTAATAGCAGTCTTTGCACTATAATTAGAGAGAGAGCAGCCATAGTACATCACAGAACTAGAGTACCCCAAGTTGCTTTAATGACTTTTCTAAAATGGCCTCCAGCTGGACCAGCACTGTGTCACATAACTGTAGGTGCCCGAACCTTGATCTGAATACTGCCCTTAAATCCACAAGTGAATGAGTATCTTCAACAATTCCTCATATAGTAATAATAATAATAACAACAATAATAATTCTATTACCTAAGAATTTCAATTTCAAAACCAAAAACCACATGTCCAGTTCATTATGGTTGTGATTGACAGTAAGGACCTGTAGTGAATGAGAAGGGGACTGAGAAAACTGACTGGATCCCCTGGAACATTGTCCTTAGGGACAAAGGAGCTAAACAGAGTTGGCAGCTCCTTAACGGTGTTTTTCGTAGAGCTCTCCATCCCTCTGTGTAAGAAAGCAGGCAGGGAGGGCAGAAAACTGGGATGGCTGAGCAAAGACCTGCTGGTCAGACAGGCGCAAGAAGGAAATGCACAGGCAGTGGAAGCAGGAACATGTGGCCCTGGCAGAGCACAGGGATGGTGTTCGGATGTGCAGGGACAGGATCAGGAAAGCCAAGGCACAGATGGAACTGAGATTGGCAAGGGATGCAAAGAATAATGGGAAGGTTGTTTTCATCTGGTGAAAAACTTGACAGAAGACAACAGTGTGTGCTTGCAGCCCAGAAGGCCAACTGCATCCAACTGCATAAGCACAGGATTGGCCAGGAGGTGGAGGGAGGTGATTGTGCCCCTCTGCTCTGCCTTCATAAAGCCTCATTTGGGAGTCCCGTATCCTGGTCTGGGGCACCCAGCACAAGAAGGATGTGGGGCTGTTAGAGCAGGACCAGAGGAGGGCTACAAAGATGACCAGAGGGCTGGAGCACCACTCCTGTGAAGAAAGGCTGAGAGAGATGGGGTTGTTCAGCCTGGAGAAGAGAAGGCACTGGGATGATCTCACTGCAGCTTTTAAAGGGGACTTACAGGAGAGCAACTTTTTACTTGGGCAGACTATGACAGGATAAGGGGGAATGGTTTTAAACTAAAGGAGGGGAGATTTAGATTAGATGTTAGGAGGAAATTCTTCACTCAGAAGGTGGTGAGGCCCTGGCACAGGTTGCCCAGAGAAGCTGTGGATGCCCCATCCCTGGAAGTGTTCATGGCCAGGCTGGATGGGGTTTTGGGCAACCTGGTTTAGTGGGTGGCATCCCTGCCCATGGCAGCGGAGTGGGGATTAGGTGGTCTTTAAGGTCTCTTTAAGAACCCAAGCTGTTTTCTGATTCTATGATATGATTCTATGACTGTGAAAACAACAATAACAAAAAACTTTCTAGATCCAAGGCTACTATCACACTTGCTAAGGCAAAATCATCTTTCAGTGTGTTTGTTGGTGTTTTTTATTTTCAAATTCTCTAGTTTTATTCACTTTCAGATGTGTCTTCTAACCAGGACATGATACAAAGCTGTCAATTACACAAGGCACTAGCATGTGGCATAATCTTGCTGATTAGCCACAGGTCTGATGGACAGCATACATGTAAACCAGACAGAAAAAAATGCACACAGTGCCAGTCCAGCTGCAGAACACTTCTTAAAAGCTACTGAGGCAATTCAGAGCAGTCCAGTTTTGCTAAGTGTCTCCTTTCATTGTAATGCAAAGACTGCTGTGAATTTCTTTCAAGTTACTCTGAGTCAAATGGAAAACTTCTGAAGTATCTCTACTTTAAAGCAACCTCCAATAATTTGCTGTAATTATTTTGCTGGCTGAAACAATTAGTAAATAATTAAAAATTCCTTTTTGACTCTTTTCATCATTTCAATTACAAATTCACAAACGCATTGTTAGTTCTGGCAGCTCATGATTATTTTTTTCCTTCTTACTTCCTAAAAGGGTTGATGCTCCCAGAAGCCAGCAGGCACTGCATGTTAATCAGTTGTGAGCAACTGAGAATATTAATTTGTCAAAATGTACCATATATGAATGTGTTGGGGTCTAAGTGTTTATGACTGATGTGAAATCACAAGTCTTTAAATAACAGTCTTTCCCCTGACCTGTCACTAGCTGGGTGCTATTTGAGTCAAGCCCAGCTTCACCAGACTTTTGTCACTGAAATACTTTACCAGGTGTCTGAACGAAGATCAGGTGATAGGATGGCAGACAGTAATGAACATGGTACACCACTGCTCTGGTATAACTGGAAAAATGTCAGATTGAATACTAAAAGAGTTACCATGTTACCATAAGACCTCGGTTCTAAAGGCATTTTACTGTGTCATAATTTGGATGTCTTTCCTCCCAACAGTGGAAGAACTCATGTAATTTAGGAAACTATTTTCACACAATTGCCTGTCAAGCTAGAACAAGAAAATCGTAGGACTCAAAGGAAAAACATTCTCACAGTTCAGCAGATCCACAGATTTCAAACCACTGGGATAAGAACACAGAAGACATCGACATCCAAATCCAAATTCATAAGGTGCATAAGAGTCTCTTCAGTGAACTATTGGTATGGTTTCTTTATCTCATCTTCAGAAAGACAAGCCTTTTAGTGCCGTCATTTCAATTTTTTTTATTGAGTCCTTAGTGTTCTTATCATTAAAATTCCATGCAGACAAAAAAGTTAACTCTTGTTACTATATGCAGTTTACTATTTATTTGGCCACAGCTTTTCAAGTCTAGGCAAGGCCATGTCATCACCCAAATTAAGAATCATAAAATGGCTTGAGTTGGAAGGGACCTTAAAGATCATCAAACTCCAACCCTTCTGCCATAGGCAGGGATGCCACCCACCAGATCAGGTTGGCCAAGGCCCCATCCAGCCTGGCCTTGAACACCTCCAGGGATAGGGCATCCACAGCTTCTCTGGGCAACCTGTGCCAGGGCCTCACCACCCTCACAGTGAAGAATTTCCTCCTAATGTCTAGTCTAAATCTATCTTCTTTTAGTTTAAGACCATTCTCTCTTGCCCTATCATTATCTACCTGAGTAAAGTGGCCTTCTCCATCTTTTTTATAAGACTCTTTTAAGTATTGAAAGGCAACAATGATGTCTCCTTGGAGCCTTCTCTTCTCCAGGCTGAAAAGCCCCAGCTCTCTCAGCCTTTCTTCACAGGAGAGGTGCTCCAGCCCTTTGACCATCTTTGTAGCCCCCCTCTGGAACCACTCTAACAACCCCACGTCCTTCTTCTGCTGGGGGCCCCAGACCTGGACACAGCACTCCAAGTGGGACTTCACAAGGGCAGAGCAGAGGGGGACAATCCCCTCCCTCCACCTGCTGCCCACCCCTCTTTTGATGCAGCCCAGGATGCAGTTGGCCTTCTGGGCTGCAGGCACACACTCCTGGCTCATGTTGAGCTTTTTGCCCACCAGAACCCCCAAGTCATTCTCTGCAGGGCTGCTCTCAATGAGTTCTTCTCCCAGTCTGTACTCATGTCTGGGATTGCCCCAACCCAGATACAGTTAATGTAAAGTAACCCTTCAGAGCAAAAAAAATAATAATCAAATCAATAATGCTAAATTATTAGAGAAAAACTTGATTCTCAGCTAACGTAATTTGCATCAGCTGGACCTCTGACTTACAATGTCCATTCTACAGCTTGAAGTTTGCCATTTTCAAAACAATCCACATACTTTAATCTGGAGTAGCCTCGGGGTCTGGTCAGCTGGCATTTCCTTCCCAGTGAATCCTCAGCCTGGAAACCTCCCAAGTGTGCAACTCATGTCTCCTGTGTGTGAGGTATGTAGGAGGTAGCTCTGTCCCTGGTAGCCAACTCAAAAGATTCCTAAAGCATGACTCATTAGGTCTTCTTTCCAAGTTTTAGGGAATCGGGTTGTTTTTCCATATGCAGGAAACAGTATCTTCTCAACCATGCTGGAAGCATTTTCAAAGGTTGCTTGTTTGGTAGAGAGTCTTAAGAGGAACTCAGAAGAAGCTCAGGAACAGAGTTACAACAAAATGAGCTGCAACTTTCTTATTTCCATTGAAACAGGTTTTCACTGATTTCCCTGCTGTTTACAGGGTATTAGGAAATAATTAGGTAAAAGGAAATTATTAGTTAAGGGAAAAAACAGACATAGTAGGGTGCCAGAGAGAAACTAGCTCAGAATGCATCATCAAAAGGCAGCAGAAGGAAGTGTCCACTACTGCTCCCAGTAACTTTTGTCAGCCTCTACCTCTGACACATGGAAAAGTCTTGACTGATCACAGAAGTAACATCTTGCAGAGGTTTATGATGCTAATTGACGCAGCTTGCTGTAAGGGCTGTCTTCAGGTGTGAAGGCTATCCTTGTCAGCTCCACTTTGACTGGTGCCTGTTCCTCCTTGAAACTTGTATTATGTGTCTGAGAATGGGCACCATGCCACCCAACAGATGGTCATAAGTGTAGGCATGCTGGAAACCTAGTAGGTACAGATCTACAGCCAGATTTCTCCTCCAAATAGGAAAATTGTGCAGAGATTCTACATTATTCTTTAGCTAAAGTCATCTCTGCTTTAAATATCCCCAAATACCTTCCAGTCAGAGTGACTTTTGAGCTCTAGTATAGAAGGATAAATTATTCTGAGGTATGGAGAGATGTCTCTAAGTAGCAAAATATATCTCTATAAAATATGTGATGTTAGGTGAAAAATAATTGAACTTTGCTATAAAGTTCCTCCAGAGGATAAGTATACATAGTGTATACATAGTGTATACATAGTGTATACGTAGTGTACCAAGTGACCAGTCCTGCACCTGGGGCGCAACAACCCCAAGCAGAGCTACAGGCTGGGAGATGAGTGGCTGGAAAGCTGCCTGGCAGAGAAGGACCTGGGAGTACTGGTTGATAGCCGGCTGAATATGAGCCAGCAGTGTGCTCAGGTGGCCAAGAAGGCCAACAGCATCCTGGCCTGTATAAGAAGCAGTGTGGCCAGCAGGTCTAGGGAAATGATTGTCCCCCTGTACTCGGCTCTGGTGAGGCCCCACCTTGAGTACTGTGTTCAGTTTTGGGCCCCTCGCTACAAGAAGGACATGGAGGTGCTCGAGAGAGTCCAGAGAAGGGCAATGAAGCTGGTGAGGGGTCTGGAGAACAAGTCTTACAAGGAGCAGCTGAGGGAGCTGGGCTTGTTCAGCCTGGAGAAGAGGAGGCTCAGGGGTGACCTTATCGCTCTCTACAGGTACCTTAAAGGAGGCTGTAGTGAGGTGGGGGTTGGTCTATCCTCCCATGTGCCTGGTGACAGGACGAGGGGTAACGGGCTAAAGTTGTGCCAGGGGAGGTTTAGGTTGGATATTAGGAAGAACTTCTTTACTGAAAGGGTTGTTAGGCATTGGAATGGGCTGCCCAGGGAAGTGGTTGAGTCACCATCCCTGGAGGTCTTTAAGAGACGTTTAGATGTTGAACTTAGTGATATGGTTTAGTGGAGGACTTGTTAGTGTTAGGTCAGAGGTTGGACTAGGTGATCTTGGAGGTCTCTTCCAACCTAGACAATTCTGTGATTCTGTGTGATTCTGTGATAGTGTGGAAGAAAAGGCAAATTCAGTCTTATATGGAAACCTTGTCAGTTATCTCAAGATTTTATCCCTGTTGCAATCATACATTCTTCTAGTCTACTGCTTGCTATTCAGCATAGCAGAAGATATGTTCCTCCCAGATCATCTATGATATTAAAAAGATTTTTACTTTTCATGGCTCAGAAGCTGAATCTAATTCATGCAATGCATGCAAAAGAAAAAAAAATATTTTCCAGTGACAACACAGTAAAATCTACAGACCATTTTTTTTCAGCATGAACAGCCATTGCAGGATAGTTCATATACCTTCTCCACAGTTAATATTTTTTTTAGAAAGAAATATTTTATAGGAAATTAATCTGAACCCTTTCCTTCTTTCCCTGGTCTTGCTTTCAGTTTTTCCTCGTCAGCTTATAGAACAGAAAATGATTTTCCTGTTCACTGCTTACTGCCATCAGCCTTGTCTGTTTTATTGCTTTTCTATCTCCTTATTTCAGTACCAGTGTAAGCTGGTGTATAGCTGCTTCATATGTATATGTATATGTACACATGTATAGTGTATAGCTGCTTCATCAGCAGTCACAGGTTCTATGTGCCTTACAGGTTGTGTTTTCAGACTGAGTGCCCTTTCTGTTCTGCTAGCTGTCTACACTTCACACCACACATAGCCTCTTTCTCAGATGCATCTCTGTGATTTGATTTTCTCTGCTTTACCACTCTTCTGTGTAGCCAGTCTAATCTAATGTCAGGTTCTCTTGGCAGAAAATTGATCCTTCCAGGCTGCTTGGTGTATTTCAAGGGGTTCTGAACAAATGAGTATGAGTAAAAAGGGCAATGGAGGAAGTCAGGACTTCTAAATATTTAGATCCTGCGTTGCTGTTTCATACCATTGTAAGGCAGAAGAAATTGAGCTTCTGCTCTTTCTAGGTAGGTCAAATCTCTGTGCTCAGATTTTAGTATCTGGTATTGAAGATACACTTGTCAACTCTGTCAGCTAGTCTACAAAAAGAGGGGAAAGAGCAGGCACTTTCACTTCTCTACTTCATTTTCACTTCTTCAGTTAGTTTTCCTCATTCCCTGACATGTTCAACATCTGGAGCTTCTGAACAGCATGCCCAAGGTAAAATAAATAAATAAAGGTACATCTAGAAGGTGTTAAAAATCTTAAACTGAGTATCAGCAGGTCAGTCTAGTAGCAGCCAATTTCATCAGGAATTCATCCACCTGAGAAGCAAAAGAAAAGTCTGCCCATCATTTTTCATTAAGAGACTCATATCCAGGAGCCTTAAAAGTTATGCTTCTTTCAGACCTTTTTGTGGACGTTCAGGGCCATCCAGTCCGTCTGCTTATGCCACTGTTGTGGGTTGGCAGCTTCAGGGACAGGCACAACTTTGAAATAAAAATGATTGCACAGCTGTGTATGGCACCAGTCATATCAAAAGATAAAGCCCTCCAACCTCCTGCAGGATATTCATGGCTAGAAACTTTTTATAATGTCTCTGCACAAAGGCCTGTGATAGGTAACACCAGGGTGCTCACATGCAGAGGACAATATATGGAGGATTATCCCCTTTGTGGAAGAGGCTATGCATGGTGGTTTTGCATTTGAATAAAATCATTGTACTGAGTGAACTGGAGACCATGCACGCTGTGAAAATTATTCTCTTATTGGAAAGTATATGTTTGGTAGACGTCAAGCTTGTTGAGGTTACAGAGGGGGGGTCAGTGGTGGGTTTGACCTTAGCCAGCCGCCAGGTCCCACCCAGGGGCTCTCTCACTCCCCTCCTCAACAGGGCACGGGGAGAAGAGGAGATGAAAAAATAAAGAAAGGGAGATCACTTACTAGTTGCTGTCACGGGCAAAACAGACCCAGCTTGGGGAAGACTAATTTGATTTACTGTCACATTGAAATAGAGTAACAAAGTGAAAAACAGAGACATAATGAAAACCAAATACCCCTCATCCCTCCTTATTCCCAGGCTCAGTTTCACTCCTTCATCCCTGATTCCTCACCTTCCTCCCCCTAAGCAGTGCAGGGGAACAGGGAATGGGGGCTGCGGTCAGTCCCTGATGCTTTGTCTCTGCTGCTCCTTCACGGTCACTCTCTGCCCCTGCTCCCTGTGGGTTCCTCCCACGGGATGCCATCCTTCCCGAACTGAGCCTGGGGGGCTACCCACAGGCTGCAGCTCTTCCAGAACTGCTCCCACACGGCTCCGTACCACGGGGTCCATCCCCCAGGAGCAAACTGTTCCAGCACGGGTCCCCCACGGGCTGACAGCTCCCCCCAGACCCCCTGCTCCTGCGTGGGCTCCTCTCCACAGGCTGCAGCTCCGGCCCGGGGCCTGCTCCTGCGGGGGCTCTCCATGGGCCGCAGCCTCCTCCAGGCCACATCCACCTGCTCCACTGGGGGCTCCTCCACGGGCTGCAGCGTGGAGATCTGCTCCATGTGGGACCCGTGGGCTGCAGGGGGACAGCCTGCTCCACCAGGGGCCTCTCCACGGGCCGCAGGGGAACTTGTGCTGCGTGCCTGGAGCACCTCCTGCCCTCCTGCTGCACTCACTTTGGGGGCTGCAGGGCTGCTTCTCTCTCAGCTCTCACCCCTCTCTCCCAGCTGCTGTAGCACAGCAGATTTTCCCTTCCTTCAATCTGCTCTCCCAGAGGCCCACCCAGCGTTGCTCATGGCTCGGCTCTGGCCAGCAGTGGGTCCCTTTTGGAGCTGTCTGGAGCTGGCTCTGATCTGACCTGGGGCATCTGCTGGGCTCTGCTCACAGAGGCCACACCTGCAGCTGCACACCCCCCCCCCCGCCCCCCCCCCCCCCCCCAAAAAAAAAGACCTTGCCATGTAAGCCCAATAGAGGTCTTAAGAACTATAGAGGTTTTAAGGAGCTGTAGAAAGGTGGTTTTGGATGGCTTGTGTCATTCAACCTCATTCCTAGAAATGCCAGACAGGCCTGTCAAGCACCTAGAAATGTTCTTAAATTGCTAAAGCTGTGACTTCTCGCTGATTTACAATATGATCTTTATAATAAAATGAATCTATGTCCTGTATTTGAATTCATTCTTTTGAATTAGTACACTTTATCATTTTATTTGCCCAAGAGTTCCACTGAAATCTCATGGGCAATCTCATGCTTCTTGAAGGAGCAGTATATGTAAATACATTTTCCCTAATAAATACTGGTAAAAATATCCAATTGTTATGGACAAGTGAGGGAAACTGTGGGAAGACAGTGAAGGTCAATGGCACCTGAGAGGTGTAAACCTTTGTCCTTACTGCAAGTTCTCCTAGTAGCAGCAAGTAAGTGTCATCTATATAGTTTGCCAGTACACATCTTTCAAGCAGCCAGTTGAAATCAAAGCACCGCAGTCCTCTAAAGGTCTTTGTGTGTGTGAGACACAGCATCATAGAATCGTTCAGGTTGGAAAAGACCTCTAAGATCATTTAGTCCAACCTTTAACCTAGTACTAAAGTCTACCACTGTACCATGCTACAAAGTTCTAAAGCTACACATTTCTTGAAGACCTCCATGGGTAGTGATTCAACCACTTCCCTGGCCAGCCCATTCCAATGCCGCACAACTCTTTAAGTAAAAAAAATTCTCCTAATATCTAACCTAAACCACCCCGGTGCAAATTGAGGCCATTTCCCCTCATCTTGTCACTTGGTGTTTGGGAGAAAAGCCTGATCCCCACCTCTCTATAGCCTCCTTTAAGGTAATTGTACAGCGATAAAGTCTCCCCAGAGTGTCCTTTTCTCTAGGCTAAACAACTCCAATTCCCTCAGCCGCTCCTCATAAGACTTGCTTTCTAGACCCCTCACCAGCTTTGTTGCCCTTCTTTGGACATGGTCCAGCACCTCCATGTCCTTCTTGTAGTGAGGGTCCCAAAACTGAACACAGTATTTTGAGGTGCAGCCTCACCAGAGCTGAGTACAGACCATTTCTCTAGTCCTGCTGGCCACTCTATTTCTGATACAAGCCAGGATGCTCTTGTCCTTGTTGGCCACCTGAGCACACTGCTGGCTCATATTCAGCCAGCTATCAACCAATACCCCAGGTTCCTTTCTGCCAGGCAGCTTTCCAGCCACTCTTCTCCCAGCCTGTAGCATTGCATGAGGTTGTTGTGCCCCAACACTTGCTGGACCTGGCACTTAGCCTGGTTGAACTTCATGCAGTTGGCCTCAGCTCATGGGTCCAGCCTATCCACATCCCTCTGCAGAGCCTTCCTACCCTCGAGCAGATCAACACTCGTGCTTGGTGTCACCTGCAAACTTACTGAGGGTGCGCTCGATCCCTTCATCCAGATCATTGATAAAGACAGTGAAGAGAAATGGCCCCAATACTGAGCCCTAGGGGACACCACTTGTGACTGGCCTCCAACTGCATTTAACTCCATTCACCACGACTCTTTGCCATACATTTCTGGTGTATTTTGATCTATGTGCATGGGAGAAGGTAGAAAAATAAGTTTCTTAGTAAATCCTCTCCCATATTATCAAGTGTATGAAGCAGGAACCCTCCACAACTTGCAGGTGAGTTCTTGTTTCTTTTTCTAGTGAAATACAGATAGCACTTAAAATAAATATTAATAATAATAATAAAAATCTCACTTTTAAAGCTGTGCTTTGGCATTATTAGTGTTCCAGTGTGATAGCAATTAGCAATGCCTTTAAACAGGGCTGCTCTTTATCTTAGTGTTTTTCAGAGTTTTTATTTGCAATAGAAGCAAAATTCCAAATTTAGAAAATCTTTACAAACTTCAAATTTGGTCTTTCTGGGAAGAAGGTATGGAGAACAGATGCTTTTATAGACAATGCTTGAATTAATGTCTAGTACATAGTAATTTGAAAATGCAGGGGACTTAGCTGGAAATACATTTAGTTCCCTTTCTTTGTTCCATTCTCTCTCTGCAAGTTGTATTATTTGTGTGTGAATCTGTGGAAAATAGGAACTAGAGGAAATTGGTAGGTCTACTCACTTTAGGAGGAAGATAACATTCCCAGCACAAGAAAACCAAAATTAAAGTCTCGCTATGCATGAGAAAAAACGCATTATCACAGAACAAGAATGACACAAAAGAATGAGGAAAATTCTACCTACAGAATCTGTCCATGAAATTCAAAAGCTGATAAAGTTATTTAGGCTATTCAGAACACGAAAATAGGGGAAAGAACTTTAAAATATACTGACGTGAAATGTAAAGTTGATAAGTACAAAAAAACCCACACAAGTACTTTTGCTTCAACAGATGAATTAGAAGTCTGTCGGGTTTATCACCTGGGGAAAAGGAGCTGCTTATCATTACAGATAGATCACTGGAACCTCTATTTAATGCATTACAGTGATGAAAAAAAAAAACAAATGAGATGTCAGACTGCATAAAAAAATGGGCTAGGGAATAATACAATGAAAATAATGCAATTATTTTGCTAGTTTTACAATACCAGTCACCATTTTTTGAGAAAAAAAAAATGCATAGAATTATAGAGGGCTCAAGAGAAGGGCATAATTATTAGGAACACAGAAAAACATTTAAAGGGAGATTGAAACGAGTGGAATTGTTTCCTTTAGAAAGGAAATTAATAAGAGGAGATGAGAAATAACCATACCAAATAAAGGAATTTGATAGAAAATGCAGATGGAGAATTTCTGTTTCCTCCCTTGTAGTGAAAGAACAAGGGGATATGGAAAAAAAAAAAAAAAGAGAGAGAGAGAGAGACCCTAAAGTCGTCAAAATGGAAACTGGTAAAATCCATTCTCTACAGTATGTAATTGGACTGTGGAACAAATACATTGATGGAAGTGTAACTGAGGTCAAGGATTTTGCAAGGCTGAATGAAGTTTGAAGAGTTACATGCATTAATGCCAGGAAGAATGTCAGAGAAAACAAAACCTCTGTTTTCAGGTCTAAACCAAGTCTCTGACTGCTGGGAACAGGTAGAAGGCTCTCAGTATCAGGCTTTACTTTTCATATAAACTGCATTTTTTGCTGCTATTGGTAAGATTCCCACAGTATGGTCAATGGAATTTCTCACATAAGTCTATTTTGCAGTGTTGTTCTGACTGCATTTTGGATCTGTTCACAGTAACATGACAGCATTGCAGATGGTGTAAATGCCTATCTCCAAAAAACAAACCAGTCATCACTTCCATTTTCAAAATTCAGAGATGAGTCATTTCCCTCCCACAGGTAAATGCATTTGTATGAACATCAAGCTCTATAACATTCTATGTACATCCTCTCGGTGAAGTGATAATAGTAATAACAATAATAGCAGCAGAGTCCTTCTCTGTATTGATAAAACTCAGGTTCCACTCCAACCTTAACCACTCTCCTATTCTGCAAGTGCTCTGCAAGTGTTATAATTCTGAGTACCCAAATGCGCACAACAGTGCAAGGCAAGTTTATTGCAAAGCATATACGAAAAGAAGGTTGGTAAGTGAAGTAGTGAGAAAAGGGTTCGTTGGAGACAGACTGCAGCCATGCAGAGGTTAACCTTGTTCTCATAGGGCCACAGGATAACTCAGGCAGGAGGGCACCTCAGAAGCTCTCTAGTCCAAACTCTTCCTCAAAAAGAGAGCAACACTGAATTCAGACCAGGCTGCTCAGGCCTTCATCCAGTCAGGTCTTGAAAACCCACAAGAATGGAGACTGCACAACCTTTGTGGGCAGCTTTTGCCACTGCCTGACTGTCCTCATGGGGGAAAAGTGCTTCCTTACATGCAGGCTGAGCCTCTTCTATATCAGTTTATGCTGCTGTCCTTGTCCTCCCACCCAGCCCTACTTTGGAGAGCCTGTCTCCGTCTCCTCAATGACCTCCCCATGGGCACTGGAGGTTGCTGTTAGGTCCCCCTGAAGCCATCTCTGCTCCATGCTGACCAAGAATAACCCCCCAGCCCCTCCTTACAGGTCCTGTGCTCAAGCCTCCACCATCTCAGTGGCCTTCCCTGAGCTCAGTTCAGTTTAACAGACACTCTTGTGTTGGGGGACCCAACAGTGTATTCATTAATCCAGATGTGATCCAACAAGTACTGAGTTGAGGGGGATGACCATCCCACTCAATCCGTGGCTTTGCCCCTGTTCATACAGCCCAGGTTGCCATTGGCCATCGTTGCTGCCAGGACTCGCTGCTGGCTCACATCTCGCTCGCTCCTCACCAGGACACCCAGGGCATTTTCTGTAGAGCTGCTCCCCAGGCAGTCACTTGGCAGCCTGTAAAGTACAGGGAGCTCTTTCCTCCCTGAAGCAGTGGCTGGTGTTTGTTCTTGATGAATCCCATGAGAGATTCCCATTGTCCTATTCCTCCAGCTTATCTGTGTCCCTCTGGATAGAAGGCCTGCCCTTGTACATATTGAATGGGATTGCCTTATGCAATCCCTGTAGTCTTCCAGGCTATTGATACAGATTAATTAAATTGGACAGGTCCCAGGACAAACACTGTGGCACTCCCCTCGTTAGCAGTCTCCAAGCAGAGGCATCTCATCAACCATTGTCTTCATCTAAGCCATCCAGCCAATTCTTTACCCATCTCCTTGTCCATCCATTCATACCATAACATCCTAACAGGGATAGAAGATGCTGTGAAAAACTATCTTGCTAGAGTCAAGATAAATAAATGCTATCCACTGCTTTTCTTTTGTCCAAAAATCCAGTTATATTATCATGGAAAACATGTTGGTTAGGCTTGATTTACCCTCGACAGCCATGCTTACTGCTCCCAGCCACCTTCTTGTCTTCTGTTTTCCCAGAAATGTACTCCAGTGGGAGTTGCTCAATGGTTTTCCCAGGGACTGAAGTGAGGCAGACCAGCCCATAGTCCTCTGAACTGCCTTTTTGGAAGACAGGAGATGTTCTGACTTGCTCCAGCTATCAGGGGCTCTCCCCAGCTCCACACTTTCATGGCTTCTACAGCCAAGACTGGCAACGAAACATGAAAGACCCTGAATTAACACTGAGGACTTAAATCCCCACTTGTAGAGAAATTCAGAGGCTAAAGGCAGTCTAACAATGGAGAAGCTGTGTACTGGGTAAACGTATCAGAGACCTAATTCATATCACTTCTGTCTAATTTTATGCAGGAATTTGGATTTGTCTTTTAGTTGCAAATCCTAGGATGCACTGGGCTAGGTCTTTACTGAACATGTCCAAACTTTAGGTTGTAAGAGTGGCCGTCAAGCATGAGACAGAAGAGAGCAGTCTCCTGAGCCAAAAAAGTACCTCTCTGTGGCCTGGTTAGCCATTAATGTAGCTAAACCCCATACTTTCCTTTTGCATTTCCTTCTAATTCTGGTGCAGTCCTGCTCTGCTAGCCCCAGAAAAACATACAGTAGAAAAAGGTATATCCTGTTCTCTTCCTTCAGCTGCCAGAAACCTGTGGTGCCACTGAGTCCTTTCCTCACCCTTTCAGCTCTGGCTCTGCCGGTTAATCTGGTCAGTGACTGCCCATAATTATATCCTTTGTGGGTGTCTTTTCCAATCCTGTGTTCCTGTGCACATTTTGCTCACAAGGACAAACAGACTTTATTCCCACTTCAAAATGTACCAGCAAACTGTGTCTTCTACCATCCGTTGCAGGTTGCACAGGGTGAAAGGGCTCTATCTGCTACTTCTATGTGGAATTTATTTTTAATATATATATTGTATGGAGTTTCAGGGCATGGCATGAGGACATGGGCAAGGCAAGCTGCATCATAGTGTTTTGAGGGAATATGGTGGAGGTGGCATGTATTACACAAACAGCAAGAAGGAACGGGTGAAGTGCACCACAAGGTGTTCCTGGCATCCCTCCACGCACCTCACTGCTATTGCAACTGGGATACATGCAGGCTCTCGCTGGGTAGTGCATGAAGCACCAGAGGATGTGACCTCAAGTGTCACACCAGGAGTGCAGTACCAAGACAGCTGGGCAGGGCAGGCCTGGCAGGGAGCAATTACCAGAAAGCCTGTGTGTATGCAAAAGAAGGGTGAACCACCTTCGAAATGTGGGTCCCAGATGTTTCTAGGAATGCAGATGTTCTCCCGTCACCTGAAAAACCATCATAACTCACTCACACATAGCAAAACTGGTGCCCACTACTGAAAGCTCTTAGTTGAAGATGATGCCAGGACACACTGATCAGCCACAGTATTTGAGCTCATCAGATTAAGTTAGGAAGAGGATTTAGGGAGCTGGGTAAAGTGGTGTATGCTCTTTGGATAACAATAACATTTCATTTTTACACAATATTACAGAAACCAGCTATTTGGTTGGTCTCTAGCGAAAAGGCCTTTGACACAACTGAAATTCCAAGCCACAAGAAGCTGTGGGAAAAACAGCAGAAGGTTGAGAGCAAACTCCTAACTTTTGAGAAAAAAAATAAAATAAAAAAACTTTGAATGCTTCTGCAAACCCTTTCCTGAAGACATTAAAATACACTGAAATTCCTCATAGATTCTCCACCAAAACTGCAGATACACTGGACTAACACAAAGATGAGTCTTCACTTTGCTTCCTCAGAAGAGGAAATGGCAACACAGCTATGGGACTTTTTTCCCAGAAAAGTCTGCAAAGCTTTTTTTTTTGTCTATTAAGACTGTCTCTACATTAAAATCATGCAAACTTATAGGAAAATTGTCACAGTTAGTTCTGTGCTAGTTCTCTCTTTTTTTTTTCTTTTTTTTTTCCCCCCATTCTATTTCCAAATTTAGGCCTCTAATATTGTGTATTTTTAAAATCAATATACCTCTTCCTTTAGCATTGTTCCATCTGGTGATATTCTAAGACATTAGCACAGAATGTCAATGTTTATTGCTACTGAAACAGAAATAATCTAAAACAATTCATATTTGTAGCACAACTGCTAATATCGACTGTAGTATTTTCACACAAACTCATTTTATCTATTATGTATGAACACTGCATCTGCCAATTTGTCCTTTTCAGGCTCAACTGTGTGACTACTGTTAGTCATCACTTGAGAAATAACCTAAGAATTGACTACCAAGGATAACAATAAAACACAAATTTCTGAGAGCTGTATCCTAGCTGGGAAGGATTTTCATAGGTTTTACGTCACTGCTGTTCTTTCAAAGAGAAAACAATGCTTTTTAAAGGATATTGGGTTCTTTGTAGATTGAAAAATATACTGCATCAGTAGGAATCCTTAGGAACAAGATTAGATACATTCTCAGAGGTCTTCCAAATGCTAAGCCAGGTTTTTGTCTGCACTTACAGGATTTCTTGGTGCAGGTGAAATCAGACTACACCATCAAACCCTCTTAGAAGAACCAGATCAGATAAAAGATGAGAAGTTTTTCATCCTTTCTGGTGATATCAATATTAGCTATGGAAGTCACACACGTTAGTGTTTGGACTCATGGAGATGAATTCCACATGTCAGTACTATTTCCAGTGCTGACTTTAATTGCCCATAGCTCACACCATTTTTTTCCACCTGCACTTTGGATCTCCAGATATACTACATATTCTCTTAGCAGGAAAAAAAAAAAAAAAAGATTCTATTCTGGTCCCAGAGCCAGCAGATATTGTGACAGAGATAGTTATCCAAGCTAGTTGTGATTCATATTGTTGTCATCTCTACCTTTTCTACCCATGCCTGCCTATCTGGTGAAACCACTGGCCCTATTGCCAGTCTCACTGGCAATGATTGCCAGTTGAATGGTTATGATTTGAATTGAATGGTTATGATTGCCTGTCTCACTGGACTGCCCCAAAGCATAGCGAAAACTTCTGCCCTTCACCCTTCTCCCCCAGAACACCACCCTAGGTTCTACAGTAGGACCAACCAGTTGGAAGTGATTTTATGATCAGACCTCTAGCCTATCTTCAGCTAGAGAGGTAGTGAACTTTCAAGTGCCCTTTGGGAATGGTGCCTGGAAAGAAGGGTAGGAGATAACATAGAGCAAGGAGAGGACCTGTGGATATATAATCAGTAAGGTAGACTAGAGATATAATGGGGGAATGATTCCTTGCAGCAGCCTCTGAAATTCCTTCTCTCCAATCCAGTTTATATAGGCTTTCAGTCCTGCTTGGTAATCTGCTCACTGAGCCTGACAACATTACCTTCCTCCATCTTACAGCTGAAAGATGGCTCTACAGGCCATGAAAGGGTGAGGGAATAGAAATTAGTTATGAGATCTCGTTATTCACCAGACAACCTCCATAGCCCTGCCTCCCACTCCAGCTGCTGGGTGTCTCTTGTGGTCAGTTCATCTCCCTCATCAGGAGTTTTCAGGAACCATTTGCTAGGAAGTTTCTTATTAAACAGTGACAGTCATCCTAGCCTCTCTGGCAGCTATCCCACCATTTCTTTTATCCCATCCCAGCTGACAACAGCCAAGTATTTAGCTTCATCTGGGATGGTAACTTCTCTGTGAAGATTTTGTGGCTGTTACAGCTTAGAGACTTAAACCTCATCATAACTGAATATATATATATATATATATATATATATATATTTTAGGACACTCCCAGCATGCATAGCTTGAACCAAATCTGCAAACTGAATGACCCCAAGCAACTAAGTGATTCACATTTTATTCCATCATCAACAGGAGGGTTTGTTTATTTGTTTTTAATGGCATGACCATACCATTTTGTCAAGCAAAGGCTTTTCATAGACTTTACAATACAAGTAAAACCTCGTAACATAAACCATTGAAAAGCTCACTGGCTGTGTATTTTCCAAGCACTGCCTCTTTCCAGGGTAAAATTTATTGAAGCCTACTTCTTGTTGTGATAGACACTTCAAGATTTCTGTGTGAAGAGGGAGAACACATTTCAACTCAAGTAAACTGTAAACTGGGTCTATGCTTTTTAACAGCAAGGCAAAAACTAAGATGTTTCTTATAACAGGGTATTTGTCATTACTATATGAATATTATGAAGCTTAATGTGGAAGAAATTATCGAAATAATAATTAGACTTACTAGGGAACAGTTTCTCTGCTGTAAAACTAGAGAATCACTTAACAACCTGTGAGGAAAGAAAGCATCCACTGTTATTTACTAAGGCTTTTGAAATGAATTATTTTAAGATGATTATTGCATCTCTGAAAGACACTAGTTATTTTTAGTGCTCCACCGTAAAGACCTTATTAGTTTTCTACATGTGAAAATAAGACTTCTGCCATAGTGATGCACACACACTCACAGACAGAACATTTGTTATATAAACTAATTTATTGAGACCTTTACACAGCATAATACTCACAAGGGAAATTGAATCTCTCACACAGGGTAGTCAGCTGCTGTCTTGTTGGCATTGGGGGCCTGCAAGGGGCACTGCAACAGCTGGATCAGGTGAGACACCCCAAACTGTTGTCGTGGGGATTTTTTCTATCCAGATGGGTTATGATCCTACATGATCACTCCCACACCAGCAAGATCAGTTGCTACTAAACTATGCAAAAACCTTTTCTGTCTTAAATATGTACCAAAGCCTCTCCTATGTGACCATTTCTTCTTCTGCAGGAACAGTTTTGACTGACCACATAGGTACCCTGTTTACGTACAGTTTGGTCAGTTCTGCCTCAGGAATGGCCTCAGGGAGTCTCTGGGAAGCCTTGAGTCTCCACCTGGGATGTCACTCAGCAGACCCAGGCAGGCCAGTGGTGCCTATTGGTTGGTCTATGCAGCAGCAGCTGCTCAAGGGTACTCTGGAGGGCTGCTCAAAATCTCCCTCTGAAGACCAGCTGTCAAATTTGGTCAATTGCTTCACAGTAAAGCCAGCAGCAGTTTGGCCAAGCACTTTGTTGCACATCAGTCCATTGAACCAAATCAGTCCCGTGTCTCATCTACACAGAGAGAGGCTGGGGAGTTCCTGGACATGCCAGGGAATGAGTGACTAAGGGCACTGGCAATGTACGCAGGTGGGTCCCTGCTATCCCAATTATAACAACACAGCAAACTTCAATTTCATTTTCCTATCAGACTTATAAGCTAAATTCTGTAACTCTTGTGCCAGTAGGTATATTTGGTTAACAGACCTTCAAAGGAGGGACAGAGATCAATAGGTCTTTTGTCAGACTCAATCTACTAAATTACTGTAGCACAAATTTCATATTTCAGTATTATAATGACATTCAGTCTCCCTCAGGATGCTTTGATTTCTGAGATTGTCCTCAGGTTTATTTTTGAATTTTCTTGTCATTATGAAATGCAGAAAAGATGCAACCCCAACACAAGCCCATTGCTGGTGAACAGATCTGAAGAGAATATGCATTTGCTTATGCCAGTGCAAAGGAAAATCAAATAAATATCTCACAGCTCTTCTTGCAATTTAAAGTGCTATTTATTTCCCTGCATAGTAAGCCACTACTTCTTCCCACTATGTTTTTATTTGCCTTGTTTCCCTTGTTCTATAGCTCATGCATAATTTCACACCTGCATAATTTCTGAAGAACTAGGATTTGGTTTATCAATTTAAACAATAAAGACAGACCACTGAAAGAAACACACAGACAGCCATTTCACAGGCTGAACTGAATGGTCCTGGGCTGTTTATGTCAACAGAGATTTCCTTTTTGCAGCTGTCTGAGAACTGTTGTACTCTTAATAATGTTAAAAGACTCACAAAGCAAAAATCAAGTGTAAAAAGTCCCACAAGAGATAAGAGGAAGAGTTCAAAGAATTTAATGCAGTAGAGAAGCACAAACTGAGAATGTGTCCTGTGATGAATACTAGGTAGTTTGAAGAAAAGGACTTTTCTAAGAAGTCCTTCAAGGGCAAGCATGATGTCTGTTTTCCACAGACAAGTCCATATACACCAGGTTGGTGTCTGGTGAAGCATAGCACAAATTATGTGCAAACCTTCCTAGTCTAATCTCACCTTGTAGCAGCACTTCAGGAAGGTAGTCAACATACTGGCACGGAAGATGAGATTTCACAGAATCGCAGCATCAGCCTCTTCTCACAGATAACTAGTGATAGGACTAGAGGGAATGGCCTCAAATTGCACCAGGGGAGGTTCAGGTTGGAAGTGAGGAGACATTTCTTCTCAGAAAGAGCAGTCAGGCATTGGGACGGGTTGCCCGGGGAGGTGGTGGAGTCGCCGTCCCTGGGGGTGTTTAAGGAGAGGTTGGACGTGGTGCTTAGGGATGTGGTTTAGTGGATGATATTGGTGGTAGGGGGATGTTGGACCAGATGATCTTGGAAGTCTTTTCCAACCTTAACAATTCTATGATTTGAGTTGGAGGGTACCTCTGGAGGTCATCTGGCCCAACCTGTTTTTCCCCATATTTCATACCACTATCAGGTAAGGCCTGGTGTACACCCAGTGACGCTGCTGTGAAATGGATGATGGTCAGGCTAGAGATCGAACAGAGGAGATGGATCAGCCCCTCACTGATAAAGAGCAAGGCAAGAGCACTGCCATCAACCAGAGATTTAATATATAAAGAGTCAGATGTGCCCTTTATCAGAAACAAGCATTAAGCTGCAAGAAATAGGCTTAACCCCAGATTTAATATAGGGGTGCATCTCCATCTCAGCTCTGGAAAATGATATTGCTGGTGTGACTAGGGGAGGATGGGTCTGAGCAAGAATGTAATACCAGGCAGCAGGATGAAAGGAATCCCCTAAAAGCCGCTGTGTTCCCAGAGAGCTTCTAGAAAAAGGAAATTAAACATGCAGAGCTCCATGCTAGAGCTTTAAATCAAGCCTGGATTTCTTTCTGTAAGTCATTTTCTTCTGAGAAGGGAAATATGGTCTTGATGCAAAAATTACTAGAGGGGGATTTGCATCGAGAGTTGTGATGATCAGACTAAGTGATAATAATGGATTTTCCTGTTGTAAAAATCAGTGAGGATGTCAAAGCATGTGATATCTTTGGGTTTTGCTGACATCTCGCACTGCTGCATCTACCCAGCAGCCCAGTGTTGTTTGTCTGCCTTCTGGAAATGAGCAGACAGTACAGAAACAAGGCAAGGAACTGAAAAGGTCCCATATATGGTCCCCTAGGCAGATAACTTCCCTGCTGGTCTGCTGGCAAAGCCAGAGGGAAAAATGGGTCTGCTCCCAAGGCACCAAAACTTCCAACACCTTTTACTGTACATTAAAAGGTGAATTTGTGCTCTGGAACTTTTCTTAAGTTATTTTGTCTTCATGCAAGTCAGCTCTTTTGGCAAGGTTTCATGAAATGTTGCATCAAACTCTAGAATCTCATGCAACACGTTTAAACCAATTGCCTCTTTGGCACCTCCTAACTTGTAGCATTGTGAAAGCCACCAGTCATGATGGGAGTTCTCTTGTTCCTGTTTACTTTTCACAAACTAAAAAAAACAAAGATGTGCTCTGCTCCTCATTGCTTTCTTATTCCCTGGGCTCCCCTGGGCTATATTACCCTATTTTTCACTGGCTAAAGCTACATCTCTTTGGACCTCATTCTTGAGTTCTTTTTTTCTCTTCATCCCAGGACTTCCTCTGTATACCTTTTTTCATTCTCTGAGTATGCCAAGAGAAGAAGCTTTCCGTTTTTCCCCATTGTGAAAAATGAACTGTCTCCGGCAGACTTATTTTGTACCAGAAAAGGTCACCAAATGAGTCAAACTGTGTTCCTGTGCTACCAGTTGAAAAACTGTGCAGTCATGAGCATTTCAAAAAACATCAGGGACTGTCTTGGTCTGAATGTTTTGTGAACAGTCAAGAAGTCACCTTTTAAATAATAATAAAAGTAATGTATATATTTGGTGGAAGTTGCTACAGAAAAATTTAAGTAGTCTCAGCTCAGTCAGGACCATGAACAGCAGAAAAAAAACTATGCAGTGACATTGAAAATTGCATCACACAGATTAAAGAAGGACTGCACTCTCATGACATTAATAATTTGCATAAGGGGAGAAAATGAGTGGGAGTACTGCTACAATTAATGCAGAGAAGTTCCCACTGGACAGTGAGACAGGCAATGAATTTACCTGCTTGCATTTCATTAACAACAAAGGTTGTAAGGAGTATGTTGCACTATTCATGTGTGGGCAGTAGTGAATCCACCATTATATTTTGTGGTGATCTCTGAATAGTAGCTGCTTGAATCCTCTTTAATCAAACAAATGTCGTGGCTCTAACAATTTTTTGGAGAGGAGAGACAGTGGAGTGAGAAGTGTCTTTCAGAAAAAAAAAAAAAAAGTTGTCTTTAGCTCGGTGTTTATTCTAAATGACAGCTTTTGTACCCAGGAGCAGCATGGCTGAGCTCTGCCTGGGTGCATCATGGTGCTACTGCTCCTCTTGCTTTTCTCATCTGTCTTGTTGATGTCTGATGAAACATCTCTGGGGTCCTCCTGGGCACACACCTATGAACAGCTTTGCTGGGTAAGCATGAGGGTTCATGCAGACTGGTACCCTGTCTGGGGACATGCTGTATGTGCAGCAGAATAGGGTTTGAGTGAGAAAAATCAGTGATTTCTCCAGGTACATGCTTGTCCTGTCTTATTTCCAAGATACATGACCTTCCCTTCAAGGCCCAGGAACAGGTATAAAAATGGTGGTGGAGTGCTGATACTCTGTGGAAAGGCAAAATGAACCACTAACCAGTGTCAGCACACTTCATCTAGATTTTAAAAATGCATCAGAAATAATAACAGCTGTGACAATTAAAGCTCCCTTAACAGAAGTATCAAACTGAGTTTTAAAGTGAATTGGGCATTATTGTTCTCCTGGTTTAAGAATCACAAGTTCTGTCCTTTGGGTCTTCTCCACAAATCCAAAAACAAACAAATAAACAAACAAACAAATAAATAAATAAATAAAAGCCCTAAAGCTGATAAATTTATATTTAAAAAATAAAAATAAATAAATCAGGCCCTAGTTCCCCCGATGAAGACAGAAACACTAGCTTCAACCCGCTGCTGCTGCAAGGGTAAGAGAGCAGGAGTGGAACCACTCCAGCCCAGCCCTTGTGGCCTCTGCCTGCCTTCTTCTGGGGCAGTTATAGCCACACTGTTGGCTTTAACAGACATTAGGGGTTTATCTTCCTTGACACCCATCACGTTTTCACCCTTTCATACTACTCATCACTTCCCAGTTCCCCATGCTTCACTGGGCATCCTGTCCTTGTATGTGAAGGCACAGCAACCTGCAGTGAGGCCTTCCACAAGCACATGAACTCCCTGTGGTGTTCCTGTCAGCAATTAGTTGGCCATTTTTAAGATTCAACAAGCATTTGCTCTTACAGACTTTGTTCTGCAAGGAAATTATGATGTCCCCAGGGATGGAGATATTGATCAAATAATGTTGCCAGGTGCTACAAAGCCAGAAGAGACTTGGCATGGCATGTTTTAGAAAAGGCAACATGACACTATTCATGTTGCTAATACCCCCACAGACTTGGCATAAGGCAGTCACTGGAACTGCTTTGCAACTGTCTGCCTTGACACCAACACCTGGGATGAGCAGCATTGCTGAAACCTTCCTGTGATCACACTGCATCTGTTGCATTGCTTCAGGCACGTTTGTTTTGAGATGGGCTCACTCACCTTCTGTTAATGGTGCTGCCTCAGCACCCACTGGCTCAGGGTACTGTGGATACTATAGAAGCACAATCTGCCCCACAGTCGACACCTTACTAGTGGTCACCAAAATACTTCATGTGGTGTAAAAATTTGCTTTCTTGGCCTCAAAATCATGCTGTGAAACCATATCACTGGTTGTGGCTGTGGGATCATAGAAAATAGAATCACAGAACAGTTTGGATTGGAAAGGACCTGAAAGACTACCTCGTTCCAACCCCCCTGCCATGGGCAGGGACACTTCCCACCAGACCAGGTTGCTCAAAGCCCCATCCAGCCTGGCCTTGAACACCTCCAGGGATGGGGCATCCACAGCTTATCTGGGTAGCATGTGCCAGGGCCTCAACACCCTCACAGTAAAGAATTTCCTCCTTATGTCTAATCTAAACCTACCCCCTTTTAGTTTAAAGCCGTTACTCCTTGCCCTGTCATTCCACTCCCTGACAAAGAGTCCCTCCCCAGCTTTCCTGTAGGCCCCCTTTAGGTACTGGAAGGCCACTTTGAGGTCTCCCCGGAGCCTTCGCACAAATCCAGGTAGATGATGTCAATTGCTTTTCCCCTGTCCACCAATGCTGTAACCCCATTGTAGAAGGCCACCAGATTTGTCAGGTATGATCTGCCCTTAGTGAAGCCATGTTTGCTGTCACCAGTCACCTCCTTATTTTCCATGTGCATTAGCAGAGTTTCCAGGAGGATCTGCTGTATAATCTTGCTGGGCACAGAGGTGAGACTGACTGGCCTGTAGTTCCCCAAGTCTTCCTTTTTTCCCTTTTTAAAAAGCGGAGTTATGTTTCTCCTCTTCTAGTCAGTGGGAACTTCAGCAGACTGCCATGACTTCTCAGATATGACGGACAGTGGCTTAGCAATTTCCTCTGCCAGTTCCCTCAGGACCCATGGATGTATCTCATCAGGTCCAATGGACTTCTGCACCTTCAGATTCCTTAGCTGGACTCAGATCTGATCTGCTCCTACACTGGGTGGTTCTTCATTCTTCCAGTCCCTGCATTTACCTTCTGAGACAGAGGCCATGTGGCTGAAGCTCTTGCTGGTGAAGACTGAGGCAAAAAAGTCATTGAGTACCTCAGCCTTCTCCATATCCTAGGTGACTAGGTCTTCTGTTTCCTTCCAGAGAGGGCCTGCAATTTTTCTAGTCTTCCTTTTGTCACCAATGTACCTATAAAAGCCTTTCTTGTTGCCTTTGATGTCCCTGGCCAAATTTAATTCTAACAGGGCTTTGGCTTTCCTGGCTGCTCAGACAATGTCTCTGTATCCCTCCCAGGCTGTCTGTCCTTGCTTCCACTCTCTGCAGGCCTCCATTTTCTGTTTGAGTTTTCCCAGGAGCTCCCTATTCATCCATGCAGGCCTCCTGGTGTTTTTGCCCAACTTCCTCTTTGTTGGGATGCATCAATGTAGTGACCTACTATATACAATTACAATTGATGAGGTCCATTTTGATTTTCTAAAGTATCTGAGAAATTCATAGATTTTTCTGAGTTAGAGAAGAATTTTTCTTGATTCCAATGTAAAATGAATCACCCTAAACTGAAGAATAATCCTTTCTTTTTCTACTAATAATATCCTCTTTGGTGGCAGAAAAAAATTAATTCTTTGAATGCCAGGAAGGGACACCAAGAAATAATTTTCTCCTTATAAACTACAGTCTCCAACGCTCAAGCTAATTTTAAAACCCCACTTATCCTAGAATTCAAGATTATTACTACTGCTATCAGTGGTTGTTCAGCAGAGTATTTATATAATGGGCTACAATATTATGCTTTTGTGATTTAAACAGAAGCTCATTATCTCGTGACAATAGATTTCTGAATGGTTTTCTGCAGGTAATAGCAGCATCTGTCTTCTTCTTATCCCCTTAGGAAGTCCTACCTAGCCTAGCATCTCCTTCCATTTTCCTTTTTTTTTTCTAGAACACTATTTTAGATGGATTTGTGCTCATTTCAGTTTGAGATCTGTTCCAGATTCTAGCTTAAGACTGTTTTCGTGCACCATTCTTGAAATACACCATTACTATATGAAGAATTGTAAAGCAAAGCTTAGAAGTAATACAAGTACACACAAAAATAAATATTTAAATTTGACAGACTACAAAAATAAAACATATATTTGTTTCACATTGCATAGCCAGGATTTCCTTTGTAGCCTTCTCAAAGAATTCAGTTATCCCAGTGCTTTCTAGAGTCCTCAGAAACAGAGGTATTCAGTATTAGTTTTGCCTATGCTTCCCTCTACTAAAGGTTTTATAAATGAGGACCTAAAAATCTGCCATGCAGAACTTACTGCGTATGTACAACCTGCAAAATTTGCCTTATTTAGAAATAATGCTATTGAAAAAATGCAGAATAAGAACAACATACAGCTTAGTTTCATAACATGCTTACAAAAACAAGGCTTAGCATAACTTGCAAAAACACAAGTGCCCACATCGTTCAAAACATGTTATTCCCACTTCTGAAAACATAGTCAAAGATCTTAATGGGAAAACCCTTGTCCATCATAATAGCCAGATGCAACACATGAAATTTTTGTGAAATGTCCTTTTACAAAAAATCTCAGCTAATTACAGATTTGTAATGAATGAGGCAACTCAGAAAGAACGAATGGTGTGGAAGAGGATCAGCTCGCAATTTATACAGATATTCGCATGAGAGGAATCATTTCTGACTACAGATTGGGCTGTCTCACCTCAGATGGTGAAGTCTATACTGTTGGGGAAGGAGCATAGTGAAATTTCAGAGCATTTTGCCACTGCACTGAGCATTTTTGTATGCCTCTGTGTTCATGAAAGAGCTGGAGAAGCTTTGAGCCCATTTTGAGGAAGAAACTATTAGAGTCTGTGATATCTAGCACAAGATGTCTTAGTCTTTTACAGGGATGCTTTTTGGTATTCTGATAATGTAATACTTAGTAATGTAAATGGGAAAGCAAATCTTTCACTTCTCTCACATACTCATGTCTTCAGACCTGAAAGAACCTATGGGTCAAAAACCATAAATCTGTCCTGCACACAAGAAGGGGAGGTGAGAAATGAAGCTAAACACTTTGTCATAACCCATTATCCAGCTAAGCTATTCCAAGGAAAATATTGGAAAGAAAAAAAAAAAAAAGTAATTTATAGTCCTAAAAATGAGAAGAAATATGAATAGGTGTACTGGAACAGGTAAATAATCCCATTAACAGCATGCAGAACCTGCCCTATAATGACTCAAGTGTGTGACAACAGGTCTATTTCTCATCTGACTCATGGCCAGGCTGCCGGCACAGTTGAGGGACCATCTAAGGTTCACAGGACTCAGACCTGAGCAGTCACATGCTGTCAGTCATAGGATTTTGTGACACAGAATTGAAGATTGCAATAACACAACGAAAAGAAGAAAGCAGCCAGTCTTTTTCTGGCTGAAGAGCATTGCATTCAGCTTACCAGACTGCTCCAAGGGTTTCTGATCACCACCGATTTTATGTGCAGCATAATAAACTCTGACAGCTCCAGACAAACAACTGAAATAAAAGCACTATTTGTTCTTTCACTGTCACCATAGGACAAGCAGTCTATCTGGATCTGTGCACTGTAGGATTATATTGATTTTCTGAAAGTAATTACAATACAGCATGATATATGAGAAAAAAAAGCAAGTGGCTACTGTTACCAGAAGTAACAGAGATAGGAGGAAAAAAATGCAAATAATATAATATTCTGTCTATTTCCATGGACTTGAAGAGACATTTTCAGGTTCAAATGAAATAAATCTGATCACAGTTCTTCTCACTTGCTAATATAAATACTCAAATCATTGTATTACAAAGTTAGATATATTAGCAGCTTGTTATTCAAGTTTCTTTTAGTATTTTTCTGGACCATATGTAAAGTTTTATCATTTGTGAATGCACTCTGGTACAAGTCATCTTGTACACTGACAAAACACAAGCCCTCCGATCTTAGTATGATTAGTTAGTTTCCCCTTCAAACAGTGTGATTTTTTTTTTTCTGGGAAGTCAATGCTAACCTCAGCATGAAATAACTAATTCAGCTGCCCAAATACAGTATCCTTTTATAGTATCTAAGAGATTGATGTGGCATTGGTAAATGTGGCCCAGGATCTACAGGAGACCTTTCCCTACTTAGAATCTAGAGGCCAAGCAAGATGAACCAGGGCATCTCAAAAGCAGAAAAGGTCTGTGTTTAGGAAGCCAAAGCAGTATCCCATGCACAATTATTGATAATTAACTTTCTTTCTCACATTTTTAAGAAAAGTCAGTATACAAGTGATGGCTGAAGGTCCCTTACTTGTTAGTTCTAGCACCACATAAAACAAGGAAAGGTACAGAGAATTACAACCCTGATCTACTGGGAGATACACTAGATGGCAACTCAGTCATTTCTAATTTTTTGGCTATATTCTTAAGATGCATTACCTTCTGCCTCCTTAGTCTAGCAAAGCAGCAAGCAATGCAAGCCCTTAAAACATTTTGATGGTACTGTATTCTATGCTCAAAGACATACCATTTCAACAGATACACTTAAAATGTTTTATATACGTTCTTTAAAAGATGCATGGTCCACTGGAACAGAAACAGGTCAATGAATGAATTATATTTCCCTTAGGCTTTACCTTGCCATGAGTCACAGGAATATACTACTTTCCTGAATGCAAATAATCAGAATTATACACAGCATTCCAGATATGATCCCACAAGTACCTCATGCAATGGCACTGATATTTCCTTATATCTATCAAAAACATCTCTCTTGTGGTTGCATTTGATTTTCTCATATGACATTAGTGGCTATAATCATACACTTCTCAGTCAGTACCCTTCTATCTCTTTCTTCTTCTGTCATTTCTAAATTATGAGTTTCCAGTTATTACAGGAATACCTGCAATTAATCCTGGCACACATTACTTATCCTTTCATCCTACTTCTATTTTATGTCTGAAGGCTGTTCCATTCTTCCCTTATTTCATTTGGCTATTACTGTGTTGATAAGAACTCCCATTTTTGTGCCATCAACAGATATAATCACTCCTCCTCTGCACTAAGATCTTTAATGAAGATATTGAATAAAACTGGTCCTCAATTTCAGTTTCCATTCCACTTAGCCTGTGCATCTCACACATGCCTATAAATTAGGAGGCTAGTAAAACAAAATTAAAGTATGTGATATGCTGGTATATACAGAGTGAAGAAAAGTATTTGCTTGTGTAGACCTACAGGAGTAGGTCTTTTACTCAGAACTATTTTTTAATTTTCCTTGCCTGTGTACTGAAATAATGGAGGATGTAAGAAAACTTAAATAATCATTTTTGCTTAGAGCTGTTATTAAACACATCTCAGACTTAATCCTGTGAGGCTTGTGCTCCAGGAACTCCGGTAGAACCAACACACCAAAAAGTGTTTCCCACAAGAAAATGTTGAAACAGCCCCAAGTCCTTCTTGTAACACCAGTCTTGCCCTATTGTCTTTATCTTCTTAGTCCGTGTATTTTTTTCTTTCCCAGGAACAGGGAAAAGTCTGTCAAAGATTGCATGAAACTTGTTTGCATTGAGAAGTTTCAGCAGAAATCTGCTGTTTTGATTTGTCTTCGTATGAACTCATCAGGCAGTCTTTCCTTCTCCAGCCAATATTCTGTGCATGCTCCCAGAAGACAGCCCACTTCTTTTTCCCCCTGACCAATGCTGATGTCCAGTCTGTGTATTGTTCTTAACAATAAGTTTCCAGTACATTATGGCATTGCATCCTGGTGCTGGTATGACTTTCAAATTCTCTTCCTACTATTCTTCCCCCAGCCAACAGCTCATCCTGGCCTCTCTTCTCCCAGTGTACCCCATATAAGAGTATATACTCTTATATACAGTATGAAAACAGCCCTTTCAGATCTCTTGAAAGGTTCACCTGCCCAGCAACCTGTCTGCAACAACATCCAGTGGTGAATGCTACTCTAGGGATAGCATAACAAGAATCACGAGACCTCTGGCTGGTACACTCTCTGAGACTCCTGCACTCAAGCATTAGTGGCTTACTGAGCTGGCAATAGCATTCAGTTCAACGTGTTTAAAATCAGCTGATGAATCTACCCTCCATCAACTTTTCTAATTGCTTCTATTTTAGTCTCTGAAATATTCTGTTGGCACTGAAAGTCACAATTTGATTACACAGTCTGTGAAAAAAGTACTTTCTCTTACATTACTTGTTTTTAATCTGCTACCTGTAACCTCATTAAATGCCCTCTAATTGTGGCATTGTAAGAAACACAATAATCATCTTCTATCCATTTTCACCATAGTGCTCAGAGACCTTTATCTTAGCCATGTCTTTTCTAACCTGAGCAATTCCTGTCTATTTAATTTCTGGAAGATATGCAACAGCTTTCATAGCTGTTGTTGTCTTTGTCTGCACCTTTTTTTATTCCTATCATATCCTTCTCTGCTGGAATTGTCTGGACTGCAGCTTTAAGCTGAAGGCAAACTTTACATTCATACAGTGTCATAAATGTATTTCATTCCATAAAGTGAGATCTCAAAAGGCAACATTATGAGACTAGAAGAGTAACTTCCCTAGCCAGGAAGAATCTGAGAATTGTCTTTCTCATAATTTCTTGGTTGGGACGCAGTATTCCCTAAGCTATGGTGATCCAGAACTGACTGCCACATATCATTCTCAACTAAATATTCTAACATATTTTGGAATAATTTTAAGGAATAACTTTAAAGACAAGAATAGGAAATCATCAGTTTCTTTCTTGGAAAGTGTTCCCCAGCCTTAAAGCTAGCTGTGGCAAAGTGCAAAGAACTCTGAAATACGAGGATGGGTTAGACCTTTCTCAGGTTTAGCTTAGCTACTTAAAGCCAAACATTCAGTACTGAAATATCAAAATCAAACTCCCCTGCCAACATTTTGAATTATCTGAAATTCCATCTTCTCCCAGGAACACATTCCACAGAAAAACATTGCAACTAATTCTAGTTAATGGTCTTCAGTAATAAAAAAATAAATAAATAAAAATAACAGAGCTGAATGAGTCATATTCTCAGTTGGGGGTATAGAAAAGCTGAAGAAGGAATGAAAAAATGGGCAACACGAGTAGCATTTGTAAGGCTGATGACGTTACAGTATGCCAGCTTCCTTTGCTCTTGCGTGGGTACCAATGAGCTAATGTCGATATTTCATTGTAATGTCACCTGATTTCAAACTCTGTTCTTCAGGACTTAAATCTGGTTCTTTTCCATTTTTCTACCGAACCGAGAACTGAACAGTCATGGGAAGAAATCAGCTGTTATAGTATCACCCAAACCAGACACTTCCTTTCCAGCAATCTGTTAGATTTCTTAAGCAGCTACGTCTCAAACTCTAAAAATTCAGTCAACAAAGGCGTTGGTAAGGTTTTTATGTGGCAATGATCATGAAAACGGAAGCTTTCATATCAAGAGATATATACGATGTGTATTTAAGTATTTTGTTATATTTTCCTTTTTTTTTTGTTGTTGTTTAACAATACATTTGGATTTGTGGTCAAAAGTGAGGTTTTAGAGATAGGGGTGAAAACAGGTTCTTTTTCTGCAAATATCTTCATTGACTTCTGGGACTCTTTCCACTGAATTGGGTTTTACTATATTTTAATTCTGCTTTTCATGGGTAAGCTGTCAACAGACAAAGCGAAAATTTCAATGATTCATCACGACTTTTAATAGACTTTTGCATGATTTATTGATGTAAATATGCTGCAAATAACTGGTTGGACATTAAAGAGCAAATGAAATGTTTTTTCTTTAACAGACAGTTTGGAATTGAACAGTATAAATAGAACATAATAATCACCACTTTATTTTATGTCATTCCAATCTACAGTCAAATTCTTTTCATATACAAATTCACCTTTTTTGTAATCTTGAATACCTAGAAATCTTGCGTAATGAAACATGTTATTTACACTGTGCGTGACACACAAATAATTACAAATAAAATGTATACAAAATGATTAAAATACATTGTTGCATGAAAAGCAAGGAAGATACAGTAGATGTTCAGATTACCTATAAATGCTTACATATTTGTACATATATTTCTAATCCAAAATTGCTAGATGATATATCTGATGATTTTGATCAGGAATACTGGTTCTTATGCCTGCACTACTGGAATGGAAGCAATATTTCCAGACATAATGAGCCACTTATGAAACATTTATGAAACTGCATAGGATGAAATGTAGTAATTTTAGAAAACAAAAATAAAATATTTGATGTTGTAAAACATAAGCAATTTAATCATGCCATACAGGTACATTGTATATTAAACCAATACTGTAAGATGGCATTGTAAATAAACCATAACAAAGCTTTAACATTTTAAAAATAAGCAATTCACATGGCATTTGTATCATAAAATAGCAGATGTACAATATTATTTACATTGCAAACCAAAGAAATAGTAACCCCATGAAACCGCAGCAAACAAATTGGTCAAAACATTGATCACAGACCTGATTCATAAAATGTGTATGAATGTGTGTAGAACGTATGGAAAAATAAGTCCTTAGATATCTGAAATGCTGCATTAGGTACTGGGTGTGCAACTCCCATCCACAACCATCCGATGAGGTATGGCCACAGTCCCACCACCCTTGTTCACAACATTTGCAGAAGGCCTGGCCAAAACACACTTTGTGGCCTTCAGCATCCTTTATGTTACCTGTTTGCTTTAGCACATGCAGGACCGCAGCCTAAGTGGCCCATGTGACTAAGCTTTAAATCCAGGTGCAGTTCAGGGGAAGGAGCTGTCTTGCTCCTACACGGAGTGCTTAACACATCAATGTGCCGGACTATTGTTCTGTTTGCAGACTAAGCATTACCCAGCAAATATAACATCTGCAGAATCAGACCACTGATGTTTTGCACAGCAAGGAGTGTGGGATGTGGTTTCAAAGCTTTTGGCAGACTTTTAGCCCAAAGACTCCTATTGACTATAATATGAGCCACATGGTTTTTCTTTGCAAGCACGGAGGTGGAAGTCTGCAATTGTTCAGAACACCAGGTTTCAGGCATGGCAGTACTGAGGATGGTTTTGACTGTGCTGTAATAATCTAATTTATTAGCAGAGGATTGGGACCACTGCAAATCACTCTTGACGCACAATAACATTCAGAATACCTACCACAAAATGTTGCTGGAGAATGTTGCTTGATGAATCCCAACAGGGTATTTGGGTATTGATCATTTCAACAATGAATCTTCGAACAACGTTTATTAAAAAGGACAGTCATCTCCTGCCCCATGGCAGTATTATAGCTACTCAGTAAATATTTACCTCACAGATACAACTTCTATGAGATGGATGATCAGAGTTGACCACTGCATCTTAATGGTGTTAGTTCCACATGTGGAGATAGCAAACGAGATTTAAGAGAACATAAATTTTGACAAATGAGCTCTACCTCACAATCACCCTCAACTTCTTTTTTTTTCTACTTATCTTATTGTTCCAGGCAGTTTTCACAAAACAGCAGAAAGTACATGGTAGAAATCATGTACTCCTGCCAACATTTGAAATTCTAAATGATGCAACTTCTTTTTTTCTTTTCACGCCCAGGATTTGTCAACTGAAATGCATGGCCATGTGTCTGCACTAGGTGAGCAATATGTCAGCATGTGTTGTGCTCACTGTGTGTGCACTGTGTGCTCAGTGTTGTGCACTGTGTGAGATGAGTTGAGTGCATTTGCAAAGTTGGTCTGCTACTAGCAGGAAACCCAGCGTACCCATACAAAACTCTTCTCACCTGGGATACAGAATTTTTCTGCACATTTATAGTGTGGCATTTATCCAGGATTTCCAGATATTTGGCAGCCCAGTCAGAGGTATTGATATGGTTGAAGAAATGTCAAAAAAATCCGGACAAACAGACAAAAAAAAGGTATCACAAAAGTAATAAAGCAGCCACTCATTCATTTGGTAGCATGGGAAGGCAAGTTTGCAACAAACTACCAGACACTCTCCACCTGTAATGCAAAGACATAGACTTACAGTAACTATTTGCTTTTTAAATGATGGGAGAATAATAATAAATACAGTCTGGATAGTATCTTGAGCACCTGGCAGTGTAACTGAAGTGTTACTTTTCAGATCATGTTATTGCAGTGCTTAGAAAACTAAGCACTGTCAATGACTTCCATAGAATAAGCTACATTTTAAAAGTCAGTTTGGATGGACCTGGCAGCTGAATTGCATTTACTAAATGATTGGATAAAGCAACCAGGTAAGTTTGGGATTTCTGTGTGTGTGGGGAGGGGGGGTTGTTTCTTGAGGCTCTATTGGCTTCAAATGTGAGAATGTGAGAGAAGAAACAAATGTTTTATGGGGGACTGCTATATGATTCAGCACAGTTTAACAAAAAAAGAAAAGAAGAACTTAATAACTTCCCTATTGTATTTGTGTGCGTTTAAAATTTCTGGATTTATTTATTGTTTTATTTGATCATCACTTCAATGACTTATCTCTGATATATAAAATAGAGTTATCCTGGTCACAACCAGGAACAAAATGTTCTTTAGTGTAGTTTCTCTGGAAAAACATATTTTTTTTAACTGAATACTATATTACTGATATGGCAAAAAGTAATTAGTGTGAGCTATATACCAGAAGACTCAGTCAAATAAAGCAAAAACTGTCCTGAAGGAAACTCATGTGATTTATTTATTTTTAAATCCAGATAATTTCTCCATTACATTAGACTTCCAGATAAAGCGGGAAGCAGAAATGTGAATAATTTTTGATGAAGGCTGGTGCCAGTATCCATGGCAAAAGCTTCAGAAAATTTGTCTGCTATAATGACTCAGGAAATTTTGAGAAACTAAGTAATGCAAGGATCTTCAGAACTTAATCAGCTGAACTTCAAGGGGACTTTTGTTGTTTTGCTGGTCACTATTAACTCATAAATGAGATTTTAGATCTATTTATGAATCAGGTACTGTGCAAAGGTCATGCACTAAAATAGCTCATTACTTTTCCCCTTCAAATGCATTTATGGGGATTCAGAGTAGGATGGAGCCCACCACAAGTTAACTAGAAGCATGAGAAAAGAGTAGTTGTTGAATAGAAATGTTGTTAGTGTTTAGACAACTGTTAGTATTAAGACAAGGCAAAACTTCTTTGCTTGGTCCTGTGAAGAACAATAAAACCTGTATTTTGTTTATAAACATTTATATGAATACTAGCCTAAAACTAGAGTCATTGAAATAGAAGATGTATATAGTATATTATATATTGCTTTTCTTATAGAGTGTACCTTATGTTTCTAATATGGTGACAAACAGTAAATTTTTTTAGGACAACCTAAAAGGACCTTATTGTAACAAACAACATTATAGCAGGTCACATTATGAAAGCAAGATGTGAAGTCACAACACAGTGCAGGCATGTCATTAAAAGATAATTTGGAGTGCTCTTAGAAGGGTATTTTAGCCTTCTACTCTCTGTTAACAACATGTCTGCATGAGTTTTGTAAAGTTTCTTCTTCTTGTTTGAGGCCTTTAGTGGCTCTGGATAAAGGAAGAGTAAAGAAGGCAAACTGCCCTCAGTTACTTACAATTGGCAAGGTTCGTATTACCTAAGTGAGAGGAAGCAGAAAGAGAAAATTAAGTATCAACAGAAGCTGAATAGAAGAAGGCCATTTAACCAATGATTTGTTTCTTCTAAAGAAGGCCGAGGCTTTTGGCACTGTTTGCATTTGCTAGAAAAAAGAAGCAACTCATCAGGAAGAGATTCAGGACACATTCGCTGATCTCTCCAGCCTGCAAGATTTACAGATAGCATCTGCTTTTCTGTTTCCCAGCAACACATGGAGAAAGACCCCTTGCTCTCTGGAGGCCTGTGTAAACAATAACTCACAAAATGGCAGTTTTAAAACAAGAAGAATAAACTTTAGATTACATATTTTTCAGAAGCCTGAAGGGTCACAGCTACCAAGATATACATTCCGTTATAGGAAGAGCAGTACAAATGTTAAAGCTTTTAAGACCGTATGTAATTCACAGCACACACAATTTTCCCATGGCCTACACATATGGCACATCAATTTATTACATAGACTTATGTTCCCGCAGAGGGATTAATACTGAATTCTGCTGTGTTACACTGGTGCTGCAGCCTTGAATAGTTCTTGCTCAATGACACAACACAGGTTTGGTTAGTACATACCTTATGCACTTCAACTGTTCCCAGTCAAAGACATAAATGACAAAACCAAACTTTACTGTTTTGTTTTCAAGTAGATAAGTCTTTGGTTAGTAATAAAGTCAGTTGTTTTGGGGAAGCAATCATAACTGAAACACTAATTTTCAACCAGAGGTACTTACTGTAACTTCCAGACCACTAAGACTGCCAAATGAATCGCAATAAGGAAACTGAAATGCAGCATGAGATGGTTTGTGTGGATTCTGCTTCTTTTGGCAGGTGGATTCATTTGCTGAAAACTAGGAAAAGTAACCAGACAGGATTTTGCTGTTACTTTGATGGCTTCAGCATGGGAAGATCTTGGATTTGCTGAGCTTTTCTGTCCATGTGAGCTCACAGTAGAAGTATAACCTGCCACATCCTTTCCCAGTAGATTGCAGGGTGAAGTTTTAAAATAATATCCGGATTCATGTAGTACTAAAATTGATCTCTTAACCGTTACATTGGCAGAAACATCCAGATCCACAACCCTACTTCCTCTGCATATTACTGAAATGGAAATACTGCTGTTAATTAGGTTATCCTCATCTCTATAAGAAATTCCATACAAACTGCTTCAGTTCACAGACATCACAGTGCTCCAAACCCTGACAGAGTGCTAGTATTATTTAGTGATATCCATTATTATTTTTATGGTAAGCATCCTTTGTTGGCAGTGCAAGGTTGTAATCTCATTATTTAGTGCAGAATTCTTGTAGAATTGCAGTACAAGTTTCTGTAGAGAAACTTTATAGGACACACAAAAATTACAGAATTACACAAAAAACATTTGCACCCAGGGAAGATTGGCCCATTCCACAGGAGAGCAGACTTTGATCTGGTCAAGTCTTCACATTTTAGCAGAACAAATATTTTTATCCAGCTTGCAAAACAGAGAAGTTAGAAACAAGACAAGAAGTAATTCTCAGCATTCAGAAAGCTGAGGGTAAAACTGAACTGCTCTTTTCCTTTGCTCAACTGTTTCTTCCCTTTGCTAAACAACAGACAACCAGTATGGGGCTGATAAATCCTAATCTTAAAAAATCCTACTAAAACTGAGCATCATGGACTCAGGTGAACGTCCCCCTTCCTACAAGAATCCAGGTTTCTTACTCATCACTACACCTTACCTCCACATGTCTGGTCCTTTTATTGGAGATGTTTGTGAGCATCTCAGACAATTACCCTCAGGTTTTACCTTGGTAACTCTGAAATCAAAGGGAAAAGCCATATGATACAGCTCTAAGGCATCGAAGATTAATCATTCTAGAATTACCTGCAGGGGAAACTAAGACGAGCCTGAATGGATTGCCATTTAAATCTCCAATTTCAGAATAGCATCAGGCTCCTGGAGGAAAGTGAAAGATTTAAACAAGTAGCAGAAGCATGAGGTTTTCCATTCATGGATTCATAAAATTCATGGCTTTCCATTAGATGGGGGAGCCAGGATCACAGGGGCAGACAACTGTCAAATTGTTATCAGTTCTTCTGGGTGAGATACTGCATGCAGAGCTCAATTTGTTCTCAGAGGCTTTGGGAGAAGTCTGACCTATGACTTGATGGGCTCAGGCTGTGAAGTTCGTGCCTATAACACTGGTTTGTTTTGCAAAAGTCTCACAATCATGAATTTATCCCATGGAAAGAAATATAAACCACAAGAAGATTATCAGTAGCATCCAGTTACTTCTCTAAAGTTGCCTGTAGGGGGTGAGCAAAGTGGCAAAGAGAATAAGGAGATCATTTGTGGCTGTGAAACACTGGCTGCACTCCACACATTGGGTGTCCTCTGCTCCAGGACTCCAGTGGTGTAAGACAGTTTAACTTCTGTGTGTTGCACCAGTGGATCACGCAACCAGATGTACACAGTCTCTTAAACACTCTGTGGAACCCTGCAAAGAGGAACTGCAGAATCATAGTAACCTGAGAAAGGTTAAAATCAAATCAAGAAGAGATGAATGTCAACCTTAGAAGTAGAACCCACTGTACTCAGAAAGAAAATAATAAAATAAAATAAAATAAAATAAAATAAAATAAAATAAAATAAAATAGCATCAGTTCTCTTAGCTGGCTGAAAACATCCTGTCTGTGTTATTAATCTCTGACTACACCTGAATTTTATCAGCTTTAGGGCTAGTGATGACCATATCTCCCACTGAAGCAAGGATGGATGCCAAGGGTGCATGACAGTTCAGAGCAATCCCAAAAGTAGGAGATAAAACCATCTAGTATCTCAAGATAGCTATCAGACACTGCAGTGTCCACATATTGTGTATCTTTTTTATTACTAGCTATTTCTCTGTCTATTTTGTCATATTCTGTTCTATAATATAAAAAATGCCATGAAATGTGTGCAAAATGTGTAGGACGTGCAATGTAGGTAACTGCTGGTGCTGCTTGTCCTGACATTTCTATTTCACAATCGATCCTTCACACTGCAGTAATTCTGGTACACAGTGAATTTCAGGCAAATGGCATTGACGCTAACTAAATCCTAAAATCAGAATTAATCTTGGCCCCTTTTAGAATGATGACCAAAGACTGCTGCAAGCACAGAATTTACAAAAGAACTGTGTTTGCTTATATCTAAAAGACACTGAGCATAAATACTTTACTAGTATTTTTCACAGTGATTTCATTCACTGACATTAGTTATTTATACCCTATAATGAGATCTGAAATGCAGAGATTTTATAGAATGTGTGCAGAAAACACATATACTACAGAAAAAAAAAAAAGTTCTAAAGAAAGTGGTGAAAATTATTCCTGAACTATAAGTAGATCTGCTTCTGAATATAAAAGTAAAAAGAATTGCTTAAGTCATAGTACAGACTGCATGCAGCCACTGCCAGCTCTGTCTTCAGCTGAGACCCAGCCTATACCTTGCAAAACTTTTCACCTTGGCTATACGGGCTGAGGCTCCCTTTCGGCAGTGGATGCAGCTTTCAGAGTCACACGCAGTACAGTGGAATTGCTCTCCTGCAGAAATTAAATAACTGAAGAATTAAGAATAAAGAATTCCTCCCTCCCTCCCTCCGTCCCTCCCTCCCTTCCTCCCTCCCTTCCTCCCTCCCTCCCTTCCTCCCTTCCTTCCTTCCTTCCTTCCTTCCTCCCTCCCCCTTCCGTTTTTTTAATCCAAGCAGGTAGTAATACTAATTTGCAAAATCATGGCATAAAAGAGACTTATTTAAAATGCAAATGTTTGATGTAATGAAAAATAATTATCCACTTTTTAATAAAGATAGGCTGAGCTTTGGAAAGTTGCTTTCATTGTAGCTCTCTTATTAGATTTGGGATTTGGGAGTTTAATTTTTATTTTTCAGTGGAATAAGTTTAGTGATAAACTAACCCCTTATCCCCCCCTCTCCCCTTCTCTCCTCAGAAGATAAAAATGTTACATCAAAGAATCTTCTTTCTCAGTATTCAAAAAATGCCTTTAACATAATGACTTTTGTGGCCTAACGTGAGGTACCTGACTTTGAAAACGCTGTGTCCACACTGATTGAGCTGATAAAGCAGCCACTACGAGCTGGATCAGGAAGGTGAATAAAACAGAAACAGTACTAAGCCCTGTCGATTCTTCCCATTGGCAACTCAGATTATTTTGAGATTATTATGGCTAACTTGCTTTGTGTTGAGCATTTTGTTGTTGCTTTTTCTCCACATTATGACATTTTGATTTTAACCTCACCTCTGTTACTGAATTCATGCCTCTCTGGCAAGCATATAGTGTCTATTTTTAGCTCCGTGAGCTACTAATCCAGTTTCTCTGACAACTGCAATTTGTTGGAAGAAATGACTAGTGTTACGTTGTCTCAGAGCTATGAGCCCATTTGAGAAATTAGCTTCTTAGCTGACCTTTAAAGTAAGTGAGAATAATGTGCCTGCAGTTCTGTGGGGTTTGGATTTCATTATCGCAGCAGCATGTACGAGATGGGATGCCCCTGCTGCACAGCTTTGCCTCTCTGTTTTGTTTTCCTGGTAATTATAGAAACTGTTTACTGTACATGAAAAATCTGCAAGTTTTCTCAGCTCTTGAGGACAATACTATTTGTAATTCCTTTTCTCTGGAGAGAGTGACAGTTCACAGTGCAGAGGACTGCTTCTTCCCAAGAAGAACTTTCCCACGGCCTCCCAAACCAAGACTGCAATGGAAATCGCCACAGATGTCTAAGGATCAGCACAGTGATAGCAAACAGAAAAGAGAAGTATGGGACTTGTACGGCAGCACAGCAGCTCTGATCTTTCCCACTCACCTCTGATTCAGCGCTCAGCCCAAGACCCTTTGTACCTCTGGCTGCAGCCTGGCCCTTGTCCCTGGCGTGTTTCTCTCTGTGTGTATATCTGCTTTTCTATCCTATTACATCCTCCCATTCTTATCAGCAGGGGATTGCATCTCACCTGCAGTGTGACAACTGGTCTGAAGTAGTCCCCCACCAGTCCTCCTAGTCTGAACTAATCCTCCACCTCCACACTGCAATCACTGGTGAGAGAGAGGCAAGCACACGAAAGGCAGCAGCTTATCTCACTGCAAACATCTTATCTGGAAACTATCACCTCCGAGCCACCAGGATGTCTGCACTGACTGTAGAGGGAGCCAGCTGGACTAGCTCAGACCGGACATAAGTTTTAAATACCTAAATTTAGGTTAGAAGAACCTCACTCAATCTCACAGCAGTTCCCAAATTCTTGGTGCTCTAAAGCCTATTGGGTCCCAGTGTAAAGTGGGCAGAGTGAGGTACAAGGATAATAAGCAATATTCCAGCATCAAAGGTGTTAATGGCTGCAACTTAGTGAACTGCTAATTGTTGCATGAGGCTATATAAATGCCATGTCTTGGGATGGGAATTGTGACTGGACTGGGCTTTGTTTAGGCTTCAGTAAAAGGCACAATGCTGACAGGTTAGGAGTGTGTTTAAAGGCTGGCATTGGGATGGCATCTCTCCTTTATACACCCTAAAAAAACTGAGTTAAATCTTCAACCTTGGCCTTACCTAACATGATTTTTACAGAAGGTACTTGGCATTTTTACAGAAGGTACTTGGTGAAGTACTTCTCTCTTTGAAATTAGCTATAAATGACTTTTGGCTGCAAGTGCTTTTGAAAACTCCATATACAGGACTGTTTCTGAAGAAAGAGTGTGAACTCTAGATTATGTCATAGGCTTTACATATTTTTGTTTTGATACAACACTTCTAAACTTGCAGTTTAGACATTTCTAAACAATATTTACTAGCAGAGCATAAAAGCTTCATTTTTTTTAAGTTTTAACATTTAAGTACCATACCCTTACACACATTTTAAAGGCATTCCTACTATCATCTCCAAATTTATACCACTTGGCAAAGTACCTCACTTGCAATATTTTACACCTACTGACAGGTTTTGCGTTCACCGTCTAAACTTAGAGAGGAATTCGGAGTCCTACCTTTAGAAAAGTCAAATGATATAAAAAAGAGGGGCATTCATCATTAATTTTTGCATTTAGTATTTTTAGACTCCTTTTTCCCCACAACCTCTCTCTGCAGCTAGTGACTGAACTCTAATTTAAATATAAAGCAACTTTCTTTCTTCCTAAAATAACACATTTCTCATGCAACTTCACTAAAACTCTAAGAATAATCAACTCTAAAACTCATCCTAATGCCATGAGAGTTCATGACATTATGTATAACACGTTCTTGCATTTTGCCACATACCCAGAATATGCTCTGGGTCATCCAACTTCCAAATGCACAAAAGCTGAGAATCAGCAGCACACCGCAGCTCTCTCCTACACACATACTTCCCTTCACTTTCCTCAGATGCTTTCTCCCTGCTGGCTTCTTACCCCCACACTCTCAGGACCTGTGAGAAGATTCTGGAGAGGAATGCTTACACGCTTAAACACTAGCAAGCACTTGGCACTTTTTTTTTGAGATGTAATGGGAAAGTAAATCTCAGACTCAGCTTACTCCAGACTGCCTCAGTAGATGAGCTAAGCTGGATGGAGCTGGCAGGGCAGAGCTCTCTCCCTTAGGGTTCATCAGAATATTATAAAGGTGGGTAAAAAGCCTCATCTCCACCAAAGACCAGAGCATTTATATGCTCACAGCAACACATCTTGGAGCATCATCTTGCAGAAAGGTGTAAAATACTGCATAGATTAGCAAGAACTCCAGATTTCATCATCCAGCAGAGGTTAGCACTAGGAAAATGCATTTTTGTAGATGGTTGGATATTTAGAATTTGCTTCCATACATCATTATGAATAGTATTTCAAAGGAACATAAATGATACAGATTTATAATCCACAATTCCTACACTTATTTAGGCATTCAGAACCTGGGGATACTGAGCGAAGTTAGGTTCAGAAAGAGGTTGTGTTTAAACAAAGAAAATGGGATTGAGGAGTAAGTCCCTCGAGCTTTTGTAAATCTTACCTTCGTATTACAAATGCAAAAAACCTAAACCAGGCAGCTGTGCTTTAATTATACAGTTTCAGAATGATTTTAATCAATCAGAAATGCCACATAAACCTTTACAACAAATATACATCTGTACTCTTCTCTCTTTCCCATATGATCTCACTTTAAAAAAAAAATCTCTCCTTAATAGTTATTCATTTCTAAGCATGTGCCTCTGCAATAAGCTCAGAAACTCTGATATTCATGCAATAGTGTGTTCCAGCCTCATTAGGGAAGGAAAAAAAAAACACCTTAGAGGTATGCTGATAATAAACAAATGCTAAAATGGATTAAGCAGCATTCTTCTTCTCTAGATATTATTCAGTCTTAACATCGATTTACTGCTGTGTAAAGCAGAACTTATCCATTACTTATACCTATTTTATTGCTGATATTTATCATTCTTGGGCTTATCTTACATATGGTACTGTTTTTTTTTTTGTTTGTTTGTTTGTTTTGTTTGTTTTTTGTAGGATGGGAGACCTGTCTTACTCAATACGCAGTCTTTAAGGTACTCTGTTTACAACTGAAAGTGTTTTCTAAGTCCGGTCCTTAGTTCTGATTTTGCCCTTGCTTAAGTAGCAACAAATATTTTTAGAAAACTAGCAAAGAGACGATACCTCACAAAATCAAATTATTGCACTACATACTCTTCTCCCTTGGGGATGAGGATGAAAAGACAAACAATACATGACAGGTTGTTAGTGTGTCATTCCATGTTCTGCTAAAAGGTGCTTTGTTAAAGCCATAGGTGTTGTACAGGAACCTACACAGAACAGATTAGCGTGGCTTAACTTATTGCTTCAAGAGTAGTCATGAGAAAGTATTGCTGGGGAATAAGACTATTGTCTAGAAAACAGGTAGCTCAATGCATGACCTTCTGCTAATAGAAAGTTAACTTTGGGCCTACAAATTCGCAAAAGCAAGAAAAATGTACATTAATGATAACCTGGCAGCTATCCCTCTGTCCCTTAGAATTTATATACAGTATTGTCATCTTTACAACAGGATAACTAACAAGGCTTATATAGGCATTCTGGCATATATTTCACGTAAAGATGGCACAGATGTTTTGCATAATTTGGCTACGAGCTCAAAGCTCAAGAGCTTTTCTAAATAACATTCACAGTGGCATCCAGAAGTTGCAACTGGCAGCACTCGTATCATATGTAAATGGTTCAGGCATCGGAAGGAAGAGATTTCCAGCACCGCAGTAGCCCCTGTTCTTGATAGTCACCATGACTACCGTATCAAACCTCTATTTGTCCTGGAATACACTTATCTATCCCTCTGCCACTTACTATGTTTCAGTTTATTTTGGCCAATGCAGAACTCTGAAAAGCAGCACAGACCAAAAGGTTTGAGACACAGCATTTGGGCTCAAGAGAGATTAATCCAGTGGGATCAATCTCACTTCTCTTGGATATCTTAAAAAATAGATCTCTAGTCTAAATCAGCTATCTGTGGTCAGTGGAAAGCAAGCACACTCGGGGATTTAGGCAGCCTCATGCTGTGACTAGAAGAGAGGGGGCAAGTACCTGAAGCACTTACCTGTCCCCCAGTCTTCAGAGGAAACTTGATTTTTGGAATGCTAAAGCAGAAGAGTGTCAAGGAGCTGAAGGCAGAAGCAAGCCTTGCTGCATCCCAGTGCTCCACTCCGCTCCGTCCCTTCTAACCATAAAGCAGGTATGACACTTTTTTCTCTGACACCCAGTGTCTTCTCTCTTTGTCCCCAGATGAAACACATTCAGCCTCACTTTGTCTTTGGAAACTAAAACCCCAGGAGCAGATGGACAGTTTAACATCTGCCTGCACTGATCTTTTTGCTAAGGTTGCCAACAAAGCTGCCACTTTGCACCATTTACTGTATCAGCCTCTCTAATGCGAACCTCAGCCCCCAGGGAAGCACTCGTGCTGGGATACTAACCTGGACCACAGAGAGCTGGAGGTTAATCTTCCTAAACCACAGGAACACGTAAGCATGTGCCAAGGTGAATAATTTGTGGCCTATGACTGAATTGCTACATTCCCCAGCTTCACTGTTTTGCTTGCTTTCATGCATGATTAATAGCCAAGTCACAAAAGATCAAACATATATACGAGGTTAAACAGTTTATAGATTTTTGTTGTAAGGTTGCTCATGCACTGCGAATTAATAACATTGTTGAGGAATAACTTCTAGCTGCATGGATAAACTTAGTGTTTATGAAAGTTAAAGACAGACATGCAGCAGACTGTTACTGCACTGACTTCACCTGAATCCCCCAGTGAAAACTTGCACTGTGGTCCTCCCACTCTCTACAGACATGTGTGCCTGCTCTGTCACTGTAGCACACACAGACACACACACACACAGATTTCTAGGTTGGAAGAGACCTCAAGATCATCGAGTCCAACCTCCGACCTAACACTAAGTACTCCACTAAACCATATCGCTAAGCTCTGCATCTAAACGTCTTTTAAAGACCTCCAGGGATGGTGACTCCACCACCTCCCTGGGCAGCCCGTTCCGATGCTTAATAACCCTTTCGGTGAAGAAGTACTTCCTAACATCCAACCTAAAACTCCCCTGTCGCAACTTTCGCCCATTCCCCCTCGTCCTGTCACCAGGCACGTGGGAGAACAGACCAACCCCCACCTCACTACAGCTTCCTTTAAGGTAACTGTAGAGAGCGATAAGGTTGCCCCTGAGCCTCCTCTTCTCCAGGCTGAACAAGCCCAGCTCCCTCAGCCGCTCCTCGTAAGACTTGTTCTCCAGACCCCTCACCAGCTTGGTCGCCCTTCTCTGGACTCGCTCGAGCACGTCCATGTCCTTCCTGTAGCGAGGGGCCCAAAACTGAACACAGTACTCGAGGTGGGGCCTCACCAGAGCCGAGTACAGGGGGACAATCACCTCCCTAGACCTGCTGGCCACACTGCTTCTTATACAGGCCAGGATGCTGTTGGCCTTCTTGGCCACCTGAGCACACTGCTGGCTCATATTCAGCCGACTATCAACCAATACTCCCAGGTCCTTCTCGGCCAGGCAGCTTTCCAGCCACTCATCTCCCAGCCTGTAGCTCTGCTTGGGGTTGTTGTGCCCCAGGTGCAGGACCCGGCACTTGGCCTTGTTGAACTTCATACAGTTGACCTCAGCCCATCGCTCCAGCCTATCCAGATCTTCCTGCAGAGCCTTCCTGCCCTCGAGCAGATCGACACACGCACTTAGCTTGGTGTCATCTGCAAACTTACTGAGGGTGCACTGGACGCCCTCATCCAGATCATCGATAAAGATATTAAAGAGGACCGGCCCCAGTACCGAGCCCTGGGGGACTCCACTAGTGACCAGCCTCCAACCAGATTTGACTCCATTCACCACAACTCTCTGGGCCCGGCTATCCAGCCAGTTTCTAACCCAGCGAAGCGTACGCCAGTCCAAGCCCCGAGCAGCCAGTTTCTTGAGGAGAATGTTGTGGGGAACGGTGTCAAAAGCCTTACTGAGGTCAAGGTAAACCACATCCACAGCCCTTCCCTCATCCACCAAGCGCATCACTTTGTCATAGAAGGAGATCAGGTTCGTCAAGCAGGACCTGCCTTTCATAAACCCATGCTGACTGGGCCTGATCGCCTGCTTGCCCTGCAGGTGCCGCGTGATGACCCTCAAGATAATCTGCTCCATGAGCTTTCCTGGCACTGAGGTCAAACTGACAGGCCTATAGTTCCCCGGGTCTGCCCTCCGGCCCTTCTTATAGATGGGCGTCACATTGGCTAGCCGCCAGTCAACTGGGACCTCCCCCGATAGCCAGGACTGCCGATAAATGATGGAAAGCGGCTCGGCCAGCTCCTCCGCCAGTTCTTTCAGTACCCTCGGGTGCATCCCATCTGGCCCCATCGACTTGCGCACATCCAAGCTCCGTAGCAGGTCGCCAATCATTACCTCATGAATAGCGAAGGCCACATCCTGCTCCCCATCCCCTTCCGCCAGCTCAGGGCACTGGGTATCCAGAGAACAACCGGTATTGCCGCTAAAGACTGAGGCAAAGGCGGCGTTAAGCACCTCAGCCTTTTCCTCATCCTTAGTAACTAGGTTTCCCCTCGCATCCAGTAAAGGATGGAGATTCTCCTTAGTCCTCCGTTTTGCGTTGATATATTTGTAGCAGTTCTGTCTTTGCTGCAAAGACGACTAAGATCAGCCCTTTAATCCCACTTATTCTTTAGATATAAGCAGCCATGTCAACAGATGCTAATAAGAACAATAATAAGAATTACTCACTATCTATGCCACATACAGGCTGCAAACCAAAGGAGAGTGGAGGTCTTTTGAAGAACAGAGCAGAAAAGAGCATGCAAGGTGATGGAAGTATGAACAAGAGCAGCAGCAGATCAGCTCCTGCCTCTCGAGTCTCCTGCACAGTCAGCATCAGTTCCTGCAAGCCTGTCACTGGCATCCTTAAACCCAGTTCTTGAAGGAAGGGAACCAACTGTTTCTGGGTTTGACAAGCTTTCTTATGTTTCTGTTTTTGTTGCTAATTTAAGCATGTTGCTGTTTCCAATATTACAAATGTATAATTTTGCAAAAGACCACCAGAATCCAAAAACAGTCAGAAGCCCTGAGACTTAGGACAGGAAATTAACTCTCCTCAGTGAGCTCTCAGCACTCAGCAGAGGTGAGGTAGTAGCCTCCGACTGGAAGAGAACCCAGAAAATGCCAGAAATTTGTGATGCTGCTGTTGGATTAGACATGTTGGTAGGACAAACTGCATGAGGTAAGCACGTTTGACAGTTTGTGGAAGGTGAAGAACCTGAAACCTCTTACACTTGCCCCAACGACTGACACAGGTTTCATACTCATTTGCAATTCAACATAGTAGTTTTGTGGTGTTTTTTTTTTTCTTTTTTTTTTTTCTTTTCCCTTCATTTTAAAGTCTGCAGGGAGAAGAGTCTGTTCAGAGCAAGAAGTAGATAACGTGAAATCAGTTAGCACGATATAAGTCTCAGGGCAGTGCTGTGATACATTTAAATGTATGCAATGCGTCATGGTTCTGCACTGTTTGCTTTATACAGAAAAAAAAAAAAAGAGGAATGTTAGTGGAAAACAGAGAAAAGGTGGCTATACACCTGATGCCTGCGCTGAGCACGGTAGGGACCACCATGAGCACAGGAGGAGACAGCAATGTGAAGAGGCACATGCACACATAGGAACTGCAGCAGGGCCTGTTGGAACTCAACTGCAAGGATTTCTTCTTCTGAAGAGGCAATTCCCACAGAATATTTCTAAAGTTTCAAAAGTTTTGGTTTTCTGTTTGCAGAGGCTTGTTTCCAGGCTCCAGAACAGCCTTCCGAACAAACTCGCATCTGAAACTGGATGTGGGAATGAGCAATAAAGCCAAACCCACAAACACAGTCAATGACTATGGGCTGTTTGGAATTAAAACAGCAAAATCCTGTGGGATTCTGCAAGACAACCACACTTTTAGAATCCTAGCTTACCAGCAATTCTCCCATGCAGTGGCTTTTGTCTCTGTACGGCTGATATTACCAGAGTAATACTGAACAAAATTTAATCCACCCCTCTACCATTTCCATCACTGCTTCCCTCTTACTCTGACTTCCTGACCTCTATGCAGTGCATCACAGAAAAGGCTGTGTGAAGGGGAGCTTCAAGAAGATTGAGAAATCTGACAGAAAATCTCTAAAAAATGCTCTGAGGGAGTAACCGCTGCCTCTGTTTACTTCGGCCTCACAACTTTTGCACTAGAAATTGGCCACCACGTCTGCCTCTGTGGTCAGTCCCTGGTCTGCAGCCTGAGCCTGGAGCAGAGGGAAGGTGCACAGAACAAGTCTGTGGCACAGGGACCAATGACCCCAGCTAGGGTCCTTGTCAACCTCCTCCCCATACAGGCACTTTGCAGTAGATCTCTTCCCTCAATCTTCAGAGAGGGTGGTTTTGGTTCTTACAAAACCTCGAGCCAGCAGGTGTTGCTACTTGCAGCTAAGTGAAAAAACATAGGTGTGTAACTTCTTAATCAGAGGAAAAAAAATCTATTTTATAGGAAAGAAAATATCATAAGGAAATTCCAACTACAGTATGTGATTTCTACATCCACTTCAGCACCTCTGTCCTCTCCACCTCATCATCCCAAGGTAAAAACCCTGAAAGCCCTTTTATTTATAAAGGCAATGCCAGGCAAACAAGACAGTTTTCTCTATGACTAAAAAGAAGTAGTGTTGGAGAAATGTTTAATTTGACTATGATCTGACTGACTTCACAGCATCAATCTTGCTAATGAACTTCATTTTACTTCATAAAGGTGTCCAACAAAACAAATTTGTAACCTAATATTACAGGCAGCAGATACAACCACTGTTAAACAATGCTGAGAATCTTTCACACTTTTCTCACACTGAGATAGAAAAATGCCTCTAGAGAGCCTACACTTTTCCATTAACTTCACTTGTCATAACACAGAAGCAAATAACACAATACATGGCATCAGTGCTGAAGTTTTGGATGTGTTACCTTTACACAAGCTTATAAAAGGCAGAGACTATATACTTTCATACAATAAATCTACTCTAATCTGGGGAGCCAGTTGATTTATTGGCAAACATTGTCTTTGTCTCCATGATGATGCTGATACCAATTTTTATTTTTTTCAGTGATCTCTGTGATTATATATTCCCTTACAGAATAAACAGTCACTTGAGAGGATGAGGATGGTGCTACAGACTTTTGGATTGCTTCTCCAATTTACTAGTTGAATTACCTTTTAACCTCCATTTTTCATTAAAATGTTTCCATGGATCTACCAAGATCACTCACAGGATTAACCTAGGCATTTCCTGTTGGCAACTGTGAGAGAAGGGATATTGAGCAATAAATATGCTTTTGGTATGACTCTCTGTGTTTGTTCTCTTCACAGAGGACTGTAGGTGGTGAGAAGAGAAACAAGAGTTTGGCCAGAGAGATTAGTAATCTGACATCAACACCTACTGAACAATGAGGATGTGCCAGTAAAGTAAGAATGAAATCTCATTGTATTGATAGCTGTTAGAAAAAATAAAATAAAAAATCACTCTAGGGAATTAGTTAATGACATCAAAACCACAGCTTTATTAGCTAGGAAGTAGTGTTCCAGTTCCCATGGTCAAACTGCAACTTTGCTCCATTTATAATTCTTCAGGTCTCACTGGTGTTCACTGAAAAAAATGCATGTACATCCTGTGTATACAAAAACTAACGGTTATAGGCTAAAAACTTGTCATCCGATGTAGAAACTTCTTGAATCTGTAGTTTGGATGGAAATTCTGCAACCTCAAGCTTGAACAGTTTTCATCAAGTCATTTTTCCAGATAGCAAAGCTGCAGATGCTGTTTATCAAGGTAGATAGAAGAAAAACTCCTCCAATCACAAAGATGCTGTAATAACTATGGAAGAAATCTTTCACATCAGTTCCTCTAGAAAGCAAGGGAATTTCCATTTAAGTAATATTCACAGAATGGTTTGGGTTGGAAGAGACCTTAAAGACCATCTAGTTCCAGCCCCCCTGCCATGCCCATGCAGCTACCCTCTTCATCAAGAAAAAATACTGCATAATAAGTTCAGGTTTCCTCTACATGCTGAAGTCTGCATAGGTTCAAGATAGTCCTTTCTCATCCAGACAGTCCTCATGGAAAGGAAGCCTGAAATTTGTTCAGCAACAGGCTAGTGGTGCCATACTGATCTGTTCCCATCCCAAGCTGGGTTAAAGGGGAGAAATATAGCACTGTCATTGCCTCCACAGAAAGATCTAAAAGGATAATTTGGAACCATGGAGAATGGTATTTACTCATTTTCAAAAGGTGCTTTAAGTTTTGATTACTAAATCCATAAGTAAGATCCTAATTTCTGGTCTGGATTACAGAAATGCTGAGTTTCTCATGCCTTCTGGTGCTGTTGAGAGTCTTGACTTTGATTTCTTTGAGCTTTGAGCAGGCCCATGTAAAGCTAAGCCACTTTCAAATCACTGCTCTGTTTGTCTACTACGGTAGAACAGAAAAATATTGGCTCATTTCAGTAGGACCCAAAGGGAAGTACACCTGCAGAAGAAAACTTATTACCATTATTTTTGAAAAGGAAAGCCAAAGAAATAAACACTGCCTGAAAATGTGTCTACTGGGGAACAGATCTACATTCTGTTTCTTGTTTCTGTTTGTTTCACTGAAGAAAATAAAGCTATATTAATTTTCACCAGGAAAGAATTGGGCTGTAGTTTGATTTTAATTTTTTAACTGATATTGATGCATCTAAATCTTGAACTGCCATTTGCATTAAACCTAGGGAATTATTTCCTCACCATTTTCAGTGATTTTTGGTCTACAGTAGATAAACCAGGGGACCTTTCATCCTCACCAACAGAGGCAATTTCCAAAATAGCATTTTAATAACAGATAGAATTTTTATAATCTAAGTGGAATAGGAGCACAAGTCCTATTAAAAAATGGAAAACCAGTACCCAGAGAGCTTCCAGTGTTTGCTGAACGCTCTCAGAGTAAGGTTTTACCAGATCAATTTTTTAATAAAGGTCCAGGACTTCTACCAAATATCAGTTTGGCTGCTAATTCTGTGGGAAACAAGCTCCACTGTGTATAACAGAACTTTTCTGTTTGTTAACGAATTGATCTTTTACATTTTGTTTGCTTTGTCCTGGAAAGACTGGACACACAGGACTGTAGACAAATACCAAACATTACTTTGTATAAGCAAGACAATGCTCATCTAAAGCTTTAGCATAAACATCAGGTAAATAGGTTTACCAAAGTGTTTTTTTTTCTTCTTTAAAATATTGATATTTTGCTGCCAAAAAGTCAAAAAATGACTTCTTCTTATTCGTATAACAATAAGATCTGATAGGTAGAATATATGAAATATACAGTAGCTTCTTCTGAAAAGCTATCTAAGCTCACTCAGCTTACAGTATGTGGAATGTAATTATCCAGAAAGTGAAATATGTATAAAAATAGGTAAAATCCCTACAACATTTATACTGAATTATAATTCCTCCTGCCAGGAAGGTTACAACAGCTCTACAGTATATGTATGAAATGTTTGTTCATAAAGTTAAAAAACATCATTACTTTACTGAAGAACACATTAAATGTAGGAATGCATAATCAGAACTGACTCCCAATTCTGCTTAGCTGGTGCAAATCTACAGAGAACCATCACCCTTTCTGCACAAAACAAAACCAACCTCTAATGTGAGTTGGGGGTTTTGTTTTGTTTGATTTTGTTTGTCATAAAGGGGCCAGACTCAAGTTTATGAATGAAATTCCTCTGGATGTGGAAGTATGTTTTTTAAATGTGTTTTTTTTTTTTCCTTTTTTTTTTTTCCCTGTCTCCACTCTGTTTACTGACAGCAGTCACCCACCTTTTAAAATGATTATTGCCTGACATTACATGAAGCTTTTACTGCTTGTTCAGGACAAGGCAGTGAAATAGAAGAACCTCCAACTCCCCTGTCGTGACCCAGTTCTGGGCTTGTGCTTTTTTGATGAGTCTTTGATCTGCAGCAGGCCTCATAGGCTAGTCTCCCGGAGGAACATGGTGCCAATGTTGTAAGAAACTTTTCTCACTCTGGCAGATGTGATGGAGGGTTTTGGCTGCTTCTGACCACTTCTGACCTCGAGGAAGTAACAGATCCCAGGAATTTCCTTTGGAAAGTTTTCTGGAAGCTCTTCACGGGAACGAGGGATAAAAACAAAATTTTCTTCCTTTTTCAAAAGCCTAGAAAAAAAAAAGGAAACAGAGGGATATAAAAAAAAATGTAAAACACAGTACAGACACACCTCTTTGAAAGAAATTGGTCCTATGTGATCCCAAATAAAAAACTGAGTTAAAAGTATTATGTAACATCTAAATAACCCTATGCCAGGATCCCCAGACAATACATATTAACTTAACATCATCAACTTCGAGGACCTCTGTTGACTGAGATCAGCTGAAGAGATGGCCCAAATAAACCCAATCTCCAAAAATCAGTGTCAGCATTCAGCAAGCCATGTGCCAGAAGTGGAAGCAAATTCATAACAGCCGTTATCCATAACATATCAACTGCCTCACTTAAAACACTCTGGTCTGGCCAGTTGTGCAGAAATGAACATACTGATGACTACCACCAGGTCTCCTTGTGGAACGGAGGAACGAAGGTGACAGTGTCTGGGAGCTCTCACATGCAGGGTGATCAGTTTGACCCCTTCTCATACTTAATAGTATTGTATTCATAAAATAGATCCAAAACCAGAAAATCCAGCTTCAATGAGATACATTTGAAATCTTCTACTATCCACCAAAAGTACCTGTGGGTTTAATATTACTCATTTTCCTCGTCGCAGCAAAAATGAGTAATACGAGTAATATTAACCTGGGACATCTGGTTGGGGTCAGAAAGGGATCCAGGCGCATAGGAGGCATGAAGCCATCCCCACTCTCTTCCAGCCATGCTACGCAAGTGGTACAACGTCACAGCCTGACTATACTGCCTACTGCCATTTATAGCCTTTCTCCACAGTGAAAAATCTCTGTCTGGCTAGATCTGATAGTTTGGGGCCTCTTCACCAATTATCTTCCCTGAAACCATCTGGAGCTGTTAAATAAAGAAAATAAGTCTACACAATTTTCTTTTTGTTTCCAGTAAATGAAGTTAGGGGTTTTCATTCTCTTGCAGAACTGAAAAGAGAAGTTTTGAGGTAATAATAAATTCTGAGCACAGCTGGATATATGAAAGTAGTCTTAGTCTTTTCCCCTCCCAGGATATTTATTCTTTCTCTCAATCAGTACTATTTTAAACTCAAAAACATCAGGGGGAAGAACCTTATTACCTTCAGCAGATTTTATAACAGGTTGTTTATTTAGTATCTCTAAAACTGATTTCTGAGAAGTAAATGAATGAATGAATCCCGTTGCTAGATTCTCAGCATGTTTAATGGAACTTCCTTTGCTGATTTTTTTTCTTGGCTTTTTTTTTTTTTTTTGGCTGAGGGAATCCATGTGAACTCCATACAACTCACTGAAATGTAAAAGCATTTTCTTCCCAGCTTTTAAATAATCAGATGTTTTTTAAGTCCAACAATGTTTTTGCCTTTGAACTTTCACGGTGGTCTTTGTTTACCATGTGGTTTGAGTGTCATAACCTATTTTCCAGGCTGTCAATTTTATGAGGAAATACTATAATCTTTTCTAAATTGGGTGAGAGTTTCCAGAGGCCTCTGCAGAGAAGCTTCTCTTCTTTCATCTCTTCAATGCTTGCAGTAAATATCCTGTATTTTAAAACTACTGGTTTAACACACTGAAGCAACTGTTCTCTGCTTCCAAAAGTAGATTTTTGCAAGCAACAGTTGAAGTCTTTGAGGTTTCAGAGCTAAATCCATAAGCTTTCACTGCAGTCTTTCTTCCCCCAAACTGACTATTCACTACAGAGCATCTAACCTTCCTAAAAATCAATGGTTCCCTCCCAGAGCCCAACTTTATCTAATTGTAATGACAGTTACACAAGTCTGAAACTGTAATAGATAGATAGATAGATAGAAAGATTAATAGATTTAGTTCAGGGCTGGCACTGAGTTTAATTGATATTTTCACACTATTTTCCTCATTGGACCAAAGTGCAATAAATTAATTAAAGGCCTTATTTTCACCTGTTTTGTGAATTGTAACTTGGTCACAATGAAATGCTCTGACAGTACCAAAGGTGCCAGGAGTGATGGGTAACTAACCCACTAGTCCTTGTACAGCTATTTGGAAATTTGTCCACTGCTATGGCTCATGATAGAGTCCACATCATTATATTAGGTGCACTATTTGTATTAGCCTCTCACCCTCAGAAATTGTCTAACTGACCTTTACTGTGATAAGATTTCAGCCCCCAAGCAAGCACAGCAGGAAATCTTCCTCTTTAACAAATACTAACGGAAGATACTTGCAATCATATTCTATGCTCCTTACTTTACTTTTTACACTCAAGAAATATATATACATATATATATTTGCTGGCTTTTATTAGAAAGACTTTAAACAGGACAAACATTGTCTCTTTTCAGTCCTCTCCTAAAGAACAGGTTCTTTGGATTCCCTAAACATACTGGTCCTGGCGCTTGGTTTCTCAGACTGTTAATGAAATCAGGTTTCAGAAATTGCCTCAGATTTCTTATAGCTTTCTGTATACACTAAAGAAGGAGTTATCTACTTGTCCTCAGTGCTTAGCAGTGAGGACATCTGTCTCCAGTAATCTTTCCTCCTATATTTAGGGTACTGATGATGTTGAAAAGAAAAGAGTACCAGTTGATGGCCACAGCCCAGATCTACAGCCCTTGCTAAATTTCTTATCTTCCTCTTCAAGGGTACAAGGAGCCCCAGAAGATGCTTCTGCCAAGAGCTGAATGAATAGTGTAGATCCCCATCGAGGGCAAGACTGAGTCAATTTTTGCATTTCCCCTCTGACTCTGGGGAAGAACCAGCGTAAAACCTCCTCATCTGGACGGCAAACTGGGTGGTGACACCTGGGTCTGGTTGTTAGTCTTACCTTGCAGATCATTCTCAGAGCATTTTGTTGTGACCAAGTCAGACTGCCTGCTCTGAAAGTCTGAGAGCACAGCCTATCCTGATCCTGAGAGCAGAATGTATCCTTCAGCTTCAGGAAATTATATGATGGCTTAAACTCTACATAAGGCATTTCAAATCCCCACAGCATCCCACAGCTAGATTTGAAGTAGCACAGCCCCAGCAGTTCAGGAATATGCATATAACAACTAGTCTGAAACTATTCCAAAGCATTTGTCTCAGCTGTCTTTCCTGCATCACTTCTGTGTGTTTCCCTTGAGAGCACTATTGCAAGGGACGTTCCTATAGTAAGTTATTCACATGGTCAGAACTCTGGTTTCCACTCAAGTAGTTGGATAAACAATTTACAATTCAGTGCTTATATTGTGAGGGTCAGGCTACTCAAGCATGCCTATAAATTGCCTGGAACCAGGTCTGCTCTCAGCTTGTCTTTTTTGTTGATGTTTCAGAGGAGGAAGAATTTCTTAAACACTGATTTGTAGTTGATTAATATGACAGCTTCCCCTCCTAACCAGAAATCTTCCAGAACAGTATAACTTCTTGTTCTATCCCTTCCCTGATGGGAAAGGAAAGGGGAAAAATGAAAAAGGTGTCAGTATTGGAAACATTTTTTTCTAGTAGAAACAGGAAGCATTTGAAGGAGGTCTGTGTGAATTAAAATTGGGATCACAGTTAATGGGAATTTTGTTGAAACTGAAATGTAGCTCTTCTTTTTTTTTTTTTCATAGATGATATGATAGGGGAATTATATTTCAGACTATTATGGGAGGAAATAGTTACATCTTCATCAGCAAGAGCCTATACTCAGAAAATGAGCTATGTATGGATTTATCTGTTGCAAGGCCCTCTACATTGAGGGCAAGCTTTCCACCATGATTCTTTCTCTCTCTGTGCACATTGGGAAGCAGTTTCACCTCTTTATGTCTCCATCTGTGAGAGATGCCAGACCTTATCACTGGATGCCATGAAGATTAACTAATAAGCTGAAAAAGTACCTATGCTTGCTCTCAGGCTCAGCAGAAAGGAGAGCCCAAGGACAACCATCTTGCAAATATTTTATGATTTATTTATTTATTTATTGTGAAAAACTAAGCTGCGCCATTCCCTCCCAAACAAGACACTTCCACAAGCTGAAGCCTCTGCCCAAAGGGAGGAATAAGATGGTAAGAGGAGCAGCTGCTTAGCAGACTGGAATAGCAATTCCTCTGGAAATATGAAAGAGCAAGTCCTTTGGAAATATAAATGATTATCTTCCTTGAGAACTTTATTTCCAAAGCAAACAAAAGAAATGATGACCATATCTGCTAATTCAACTCTAGGTGCTTTGAGAAGCAACAGTGCTGAGGAAGCGTGTGACTAGGCTTCAGCATGCTCAAATGCTTTTCACTGTGAGGACACACTGCCCATATGGTGCCTGAAAACCTATAAAATGTTGAGTAGTGCTTGCTGGACATGGTTGGCACAGATTGCCACATAGCAGCAAACAGAAAATGAGACTGAGAAAAAACTGACTATGTCTGGTTCTAATTCATTTCACGCTGTATTTTACTGTTTTTGAATTTATGGAAGTTCATGTATCAGTGTTTTTCCTTCACGCAGACCAATTTTAATAAGATTATGAAAAGACTCATCCTGTTTTTTTTAATGCAATATGTTGTATATCACATGCAGCTCTGCGTGGCAAGTGCCTATCACTGACCTTTAATACTTTACATTAGAGAGTTAGGCTCAGTGAATAGGATCGTGGCATCACAAGTGAAAGGCCACAGCCTTTGCCTTGACCTAATAGCGCTGGCCTCAGGATTTGCCTGTATTTGCCTAGCCTTGAACTTATTTTAGTTTTACCAGTTGTCTATCAGTCATATTGCAAAAATAACTTGTTAGCTGTGTGGAATTACATGGTGTAACATCTACTGTTACCTACCTGACAGTGATCTAACAAGTCCTTCTGTGTAGTGCGAACTACCTATAATCCTCAGATGAAAATGTAGCCCAATGCAGCACAGGCACAGGCGGGGAACAGAGGCCCAGGACCTTAATCATAAATCAGAGTGACTACGGGAGTGCAGCTTCGTGGAGGCAGATGACACAGGTTTTAGGAATAAAAGGAAACAGAAAAACAGGAATAAACTGATGTGTATGGATGTGACTTTTAATGTTTTAATTAGACTGATTTTTTTGTGTGTCCACATACAAGCTGTGTTCCCTTTTTGTCCACACAACTAAATTGTCTGTCCAATAATATGTCTCATGGAAGCACACATGGTGAACTGAGCAATGTAAAAAGAAATAGCTTTTTAAAGGATTGTCAGAAATAAAATTTAAAATAATCTGAAAAAGCTCTTGGAGAACAAATCCATGTGTTTGTCCATGTGATGTAGAAAAATACAGACATATAGCTAGTAGGAAAAATAACTTGAAATTAAAAGTTTAAAGAAATGTATACAGATTTAATTAAAAATAAAAATATTATTAATAAAAAACAGATAAAGTGAGATGTATGTACTTCTTAATTACCTAAAAGTACAACTTGTTCCATACAATGACATAAATATTCAAATTATGCACTTTTTAATCAATTCTAAAGGCCGAGGGGCAATTCAGGCAGGTGAACCAGGAGGGACTTCACCCAGCTCCATGCAGAAGCATCCCTGCTTTCTCTCTGTCTTAATCAAATAAGGAGGCGGGGTACAGGCTGTTCATCTTTGCCTAAGCTCAGGTCCCAAATGTATTGCTTCACATGCGATAAAGGAAATTATCTATACCCCATAACTGATGCCTGAAGTACCTTCTCTATAAGTTAAATATGTACTAGAAAAGACCAGCGGTGGAAAGAAGAGGCAAAAAATATTTTTTAAATATAGTTACTTGACAAATAGCAACAACTATATATACATGCTTTTGAAAACTGCTTAGAGATCCCAGGGCATTGTATTTCAATACTATTAGGAAAACAGGATGAATGTAGGTATATTATATTAATATCAGATAGACATCATTATTCGAGGCTGAAACAAATAATTTAAAAATATTTAATCTTTCTTCTGTGCTGAAGAAGAAGCTCAAAAATCTGACTGTGTTTCCGTCCTGAGTACAGAAAACAGTAATTTTATTCAATTCAGGATAATATAGATGAATTAAATAAACCTATAGCTGGATATGCCAGTTTACTAAAGGAATGTGTAATTCTTCTCCTATTCCTTCCTGGCCACATGTTTAACAGGGACCAGTATGGAATCCTCTCCTCCCTCTGCAGTTTCCATGTGTTTTGCTGAAAGTTTTACCAGTGCTTTTCAGCACTTTCATCTTACAATACTCCATGATTCAAAGCAACCAGGGCTCTGTAGTCCTTCTGTCAATAGACCTGTCTGAGTCAGGAGAAAAAGGTATTCTGAACAGAAGTGAGCTTTTATCCCCAGTACATTCAAAGTACACTTTCGTAAAAGGCACTGTTTTACACTGCACAGCTCTTCCCTGGCAGGTGTAACTGGGAGCAAGGCTGCCCCAGGTTCAGGGCTGCTGCTAAGCAACACCACATGTTATATTTATATTTATATTTTAGACTCTGCTTCTTACACAGGCATATTATGGGCTCATGGGGAAGTGTCTGAAACCAATAATAGGCATTCTGAAGTGTGATTATCACTTTGAACACTGATGACATTTTGTAACGCATAGTTTGTACTGTAAAATGAAAGCTGATAAGTATTAGACACGTTTCCAGTGTCTACATACTTTGTATGCACAAAACATGTTATCAGAATTTTCATCATGGAGCATGGTAGACACAAACACATAATGATAAATGCCAGGAGTTTCAAGTAATCAAAATTCTATTATTTTCATACTGATTGCAGAATTATCTACTTTGGAAAACATTGCTTCTTGGATCAGAAAAATATTAAGTGAGTACACAGCAGCATGGCATGATCAAATAGAAATGGCAGATAAGGTCAGCCATAAAGACATTTCAGTTTGCAATGAATCACTTCATTTGTACACAGCAAATTATATATTAATGCAAATTCTGTGTAAGAAAAGTTGTATACAGGTGCATCAGATTATTACTTGTTTACTTGGATAGTACTGCTATATTATGTTCAAACCCTCTAGATCGCTTTCAGGAGCCATGAATAATTCTGCTTTATTGAATATTTCGCAATTGCAGTCTCTTCTGGCCACTGTCAGCCGTGCCATTTCCTGACTTCTCCCTTACAAGTTCTCATGCTTTCAACCATGCCAGAAAGTATGGTTTGGAACAGCCTTTCTAAGTAGCCCCCTGCACATTCATTTTATTTTCTCAAATGCTTTCTGTAAAAAGCATGTCGAAGAAACTAGTTCAATCGTTACTTTCAGCCATTCATCTTGAATAACTGTCCACATTTGAACATTTTCTTATTATTTCTACTTCCTTTACTTGTAATCATGCATTTAGCCTGTTACTTGCACTTAAAGCTTTTTGAGTTGAGCCCTGAACTTGTTGTTGAATTTGCTCAGCACTTAGCAGATTTTCTACATAGTACAATAATGCAGATAACACATAGCAAAAATTTTGTGTTTTATTGTGTTTTGTATTGCAGTCTCATGTAATAATATTACTGCATCATCAGTAACTTTTCTACTACCTTTCCTTTTCTGAAAGCATCTGTCAAAATCTGTAGCTTTGTAGAAAATAAGCAGTTTTGCTATGCTGAAAAAAAAGGACCCTTCATCAATGACCCAGTGGATTCAAGACATTCCCACATATACCAAAATGTCACCTGATGCATGGCTCCTCCCTGACTGCTCTATAAATTTTTGTTTGCCTGTAAGTGGCCATGGGAGTCCTTCACACTCAAGGAGTCCACCAATAACACAAGCCTGAACTGTGAAATCAGTATATGTTTTCTAGGGATGAACCAGAAAATTAAAACCCAAGACTATTCAAAAGCAAACTTTGTATGAAGAACTAAAGCATGGTCTTGTCTTTTTGCTTTTTACTTTTCCGACTATGACTGTTGCAAAAAAGAATGGTTCTACTCAATTAAAATCACTATTATTTACCCAGCTTCAAAAACTGTCAGAAGTATACCCAATATATGAAACTACTCTAGATTCACAGGTTGATGCTGCAGCAACAAGCAGGACATTTTTTCCTTTTCAGTAGAATGTGTAGGTCAATGTCACAAATTATTAATTTCTTCATTTAGGTCTAGAATTTCAATTAATTGGCATTCAGGATGAATGTATAAATGGACACATTAGAGACTTATAAAATAATTCACACTGGAGAGCACCTAAGGAGCTCTCTAGTCCAAACTGTTGCTCAAAAAAAAGAACAACACTGAATTCAGACCAGGCTGCTCAGGCCTTCATCCAGTCAGGTCTTGAAAACCTCCAAGGATGGAGACTGCAAAACCTCTGTGGGCAGCCTGTGCCGCTGCCTGATTGTCCTCATGGGGAAAAAGTGCTTCCTGACAGGAAGCCTCTTCTGTTTCAGTTTATGCTGCTGTCCTTGTCCTCCCACCCAGCCTTACTATGGAGAGCCTGGCTCCATCTACTTGATGACCTCCCCATGGGCAGTGGAGAATGCTTTAGGTCAATATAATTAATATATATATCCTATATATTTATAGAAAATATTTTTATTTAAATGAACAGATTTTCTATGCCTGATGGTAGCTTGGGTCTGTGTTTCTCTTGCACGTTACCAGAAAACTATATGAACCTGCTTCTGTACACACTGCAAAGTCTGTTCAGTTTTTCTGCCTCTTGTTCAATTAACTCCACTTTGCACTATTCTGTAAATTTGACTTCAAGTGAATGAGCTCTTCAGATGAATGTAATTTTATACACTAGTTTTAATTACTTTTTAACTTTCATTTCTGACTGCTTTGTATTTTAGCATATCAGAAGCTTCGATTCTTGGATGAAGAAATTCCATTTGAAACTTTAATTTACAGTTATGGGAAAAAGTAAATATGGAGATTCACAGTTCTGTATTAAAAAAAAAGGAAGAAAGAAAAAAAAAGGAAAAAGAAAAAGAATATTGTTTGAATGATTGCTTACAGATTTATTGTAGAGGAACAGAGTCCAAAAAGCTGAGCAAAACTGTACTTCAGAAAATTACTTGAGATACAGAATGTAGAAAAAAAGAGTAAGATCTAGATCTCCTGCCAAAAAAGCGAATACATCAGTCACAATCCAAACAGAAGAAACTCTTATTATCAAGCTGTCAAATTTGAACAATAAGGAACACCTTTTTTTACTTTAGATGTTCCTCATGACCCAATTTAATCAAGCCCTCTCTCTATTTGCATAATTTCTTCAAAGAGGTGGTGATAATGCTTTGCCGTTTTCAATCTTTTTTCTTATATTAAGAAAAAACTTCTATTAAGTGTCTCTTCACAGTGCTAAATAAGAAATTTTGTTTCCAAGAAAGCACAAAAAGTCTTTGAAAGCTTGGCTGCACTCACAAAATTAACTCTTTCCTGAGCTAATGGAACCATGCTTCTCTTCATGAACTGCATAAAATGATGGCGCTGTGGGAGACAGAATCACAGAATCATAGAAACAGAGAACATCCCAAGTTGGACCCGCAAGGATCACTAAGCCCAACTCCTGGCTCTACACAGGACCACCCAAAAATCAGACCATGTGTCTCAGAGCACTGTCCAAACGTTTCTTGAACGCCTGCAGGCTTGGTGCCATGACCACTGCCCTGGGGAGCCTGTCCCAGTGCCCGACCACTCCCTCAGTGAAGAACCTTTCTCTCACACCCAGCCTGACCCTCCCCTGTCCCAGCTCCATGCCGTTTCCTCGGGTCCTGTCGCTGTCCCCAGAGAGCAGAGCTCAGCACCTGCCCCTCTCCTCCCATGAGGAAGCTGCAGGCCACCATGAGGCCTCCCCTCAGCCTGCTCTGCTCTGGGCTGAACAAACCAAGGAACATCAGCCGTTCCTCATACATCTTCCCTCTGGACCCTTCATCATCTTCGTAGCCCTCCTTTGGACACTCTCTATTAGTTTTATGTCCTTCTTTTATTGTGGCACCCAAAACTGCACACAATACTTGAGGTGAGGCCACAGCAGCACAAAGCAGAGCAGGACAATCCCATCCCTTGACCAGCTAGCCTTGACCTGATGCACCCAGGGTATGGTTGGCCCTTTTGACTGCCAGAGCACACTGCTGGCTCATGTTCAACTTGCTGTTAACCAGAACTCCCAGATCCCTTTCTGTGGGGCTGCTCTGCAGCTTCTTGACCGCAGTCTTTACATGCAGACAGGGTTGCTCCTTCCCAAGTGCAGAATCCTGCGTTTCCTCTTGTTAAACTTCATGCAGTTGGTGGTAGCCCAGCCCTCTAATTTCTCAAGATCTCTCTGCAAGACCTCTGTACCCTTAAGGGAGTCAACAGCTCCTCCTAATTTAGTGTCATCTGCCCACTTCCATTACACATTTTTTTATAGGCAGCCATGGCTGCCCATCCTGTTGTGTTCCCTTGCCTCCACTGCCTGACTTCCTTTAACATTTTGTTGCAAGCCTGCAAACAAAAGCCTGAGAACCCCATGCAGTCCCTCTTTCCAGTTATCCTGGCACCCTGCTGACTTTCTGCTGTAGCTCATGTGCTGAGTGAAGGCAGTGCCTGCTATAAGATCGTGCTGAAAACGAACTGAAATAAAAAACAGTATGAAAAGGCTAGCAACACTTACTGGTACGTGGTTGGACTGACATTGATGCGGCGTGGGTGACTTCCTGACTCGAACTTGCTTGCAAGGGTGACATTGTTTCCAAAGAGACAATAACGTGGCATTCTTACACCAACAACGCCGGCCAGCACTGATCCTGAGTGAATGCCTATCCTCATCTGGAAAAACATGAGATCCATGTCAGTTGTCTCTCTTGTGCTGCCTGTGTTAATGTCATTAGCACTTACGTACAAGCCAGTCACAGCTCCCCTTTCAAAGAAATAATAAACCAAAGAAGGAAGGGTGGAAAAAAAAAAACAAGCTCTGCCATTCCTTTAGCTTAAATCAGATGCAGTTATAAAAAGGAAGAAGAAAAACATGGTATCTTTTCACTAAAACCATTTTTGTCTGCTGCTTCTGTGCATGTTTGCTGGAGACTACCACAGTCAAAACAGGAATCGCAAACAGAACAGCGCAGGATGACCAGGTGTTACTGCAATATCAGTTACCTAATTTCACACAGACACAATACAGAGTGTTAATTTTGCCGCTACTTCTAATACAGGCTTTAAACCAAGACCCACATTTTCTTAAACTGTCATGAAGAGCAGTAAAGTAGAGTGAATGAATATGGTACTTTTTTCTTATTATTTATTCTTCTCCTCAAAGTTTATGGCTGCTTTTCTCTCTTTGCCAGTCTGAGAGATATTGCAATGGTGAAGATGCTGACGATCAAGGCATCAGTGCTTCTAAAAATTGTTTTACAACCTCCCCCCCCTCCCCCAATAAGAAGGAATAAATCCCCAGCAAATGTTTAAAAAAAAAAAAAAAAAAGTCTATTCCTCTGAAACTGTCTGAGGTGTGGAGATTACATTGATCTGGAAAGCTTGGGGTCACCCTCCCAGTTTCCTTCAGAGTGAACAAACAAACATAGAGGATTTATTCATAAATTTTAGCAACCAATTATGTTTGCCAAGAAGATCATTTTATAAATAGGAAACTCTTTTTTTCTTGTTAACTTTATTACATTTCAAAAAAAGAAGATATTTATACTTATAGCCTGTGAGGATACTTTTACTCACAGCAACTGTACTGAGATAACATGCAGAAAAATAAATACCTACTCAAGCAGACCTATTAATACAACTCTCAGGTCCTTTGACTTACTCAATTAACAGTCTATCTATCCCTATTTTTCTTAATAATAGTAAATGTTTGCCCAAATACAAAGTTAAAAATAAAATTACTATCTAATTTGCTTACATACCAGAATATGCTGTTAAAAAATCATTGTTAGCATTATAACCTTGATGTTCTTAAAGTTCTATGAACATGTAGGTCCCACATTATTTCATGGACTATAGCTCTTCCTGTATGTCCAAGACTTTTACCATGCAGCTAAATATACTTTTAATTCCATTCCTCTCTTACAAATAACTGACAATGGGTATGGCTTTATATCTACCATACACTAAAGCCATGCCTAACCTAGTAACACATTGTTCTGCATTGTGTGATACAACTTTCAGCATTCCCACAGGCACTTCACAATAATGCTGTTAATTAATGACTAGCATGTAAAAAAAAAAAAAAAAAAAAAAAAAGTGAACAAATAGCACTTGAATTTCACTGAGCTTTCAAACCTTTACTATAGTTTGGAAGGCAACTACTGAAATCCTTCAACTATTCTGTGTTATTGAGCTGGGAAGCGCCAACAGACTTGCTTTGGCTGTGAACAACATCTGTGCAAACCCATCTACATTATTTTGGTTATAGTTTTGTTTGTTTGTTTGTTTTTCTTGTTGCTGGAAAGTTGAGATGAGATTATACGTTAGACCGGAAGGAAACCTTGTTAGTAGAAAATGTACTAATACAATAAAATTAGCTTTTGCAATATATGCAGTGAAAGATAAAGTTGTTGGTGGTTAGTTTTCCACTTTCACTCTTCAAGTGCTTCCTTTTATATGTCCACATATTTTTTTTTTTAATCATTCAGTGCTTAAGTAACAACCGACTTTAGTTGAGATTTCAAAATTCTCAGTTGCAAAAGTGTCCTGAAGAACCAAAACTCCATTCACACAGTAAGTTATCTGAAGATCTTTACTTCCTTTCTTATGATTGTTTCACTGAAAAAGACACTGGGGAAATGACTTTTCTGCATGTGCCAAGGAAACGAGTTGCAGACCTTAGTGTAAGGCTTGGTGAATTTAATGTGGTATACAACTCTTAATATCAAATATTTTCCTTTGCAATATTAGGTGAATGAATTTAAAGCCATGCCAGCTGCCACTGGGAAAAAAAAAAAAAAGCTAAATGTTCTGTGAAGTGCTTGACTTTCAGAAGGAATGGGACAGGAGAAGAAAGGAAAGGGCTTTGTATTTAATATAGTAAGTACCTAAAGAGATTATGCATAAATTATTATTATTATTATTATTATTATTATTATTATTAACAATAACAATAACAATAACAATAACAATAACAACAACTTAGCTTGTCTGTTTGGCTGAATAAATAACATTCTGTATTCAATCTTTTTAGAGGCCTGTACAGGAATTTGTCTGCCTAACTTCTGGTGACCATTTAAAATGCTGTTAGCTGTAAGGAATGGGGTACTTAGTCTCAATGAAGAAAAATACCATCCTGTAGTATCTTCGTTTTTTTAAATAAAAACATGTTCCTACAGTAAAAAATATAGATGTTTTCACAAACACAGGTTAAACTACACAGAGCTACCACAGCTACCAAATCTGAAGTTTTTATCAGGTGCAAGGAAGTTAATGTATATTTTCTCATTAAACCATACCAATAAATGTCTGATACAAGACAAAAGGATCTCTTGAAATAAAACTCCTTTTATGCTTCATTATTTGGATTTTTACAAGAAAAAGCCTGCAACACTGATGCTATTGCCATGAGGCAACCCTTAGTGTATCAAGACTAGCACTTCTATTGGTCATATTTTATTTTTAGTGAACAACGTTTTTTGTAGCAATGCCTTTTCAGGATTTTATTTCATCTGTGAATAAGTTATTCTGGCTTTTCCCTCACTGAGCTGAAAACTGTTGTGTTAACAATTTAAGGATTTTTTTCTACAAAGGAAGAAAATGTGTGATCAAATTATTAGCAACAAGGCACCTATTGAGGCACATCAGCCTCTCACATTAACTTTGCAGCAAAATAACATCTGCAAAATAACTTGACTTAGAACAATAATTGTGGTTATATGTATATACAGTTATAGTTCCCAGGCTACATCATATATCCAGCCCTTATCAGTACTTTTCCATAACAGTTACCATTAAGGTTATTAACAACATATGAAATGGAAATTAGGTGGCAACATTAGGATGCTTTATTTGTTCATCATAGCTATATTTATTCATTTATGTACATTATGTTTGTGTGATATACATTATACGTTGATTAGCTATATTATACCTAAGTTGAATGGTTTTAATAAAATATATGCTCTTCATCTGTGCTGACTGCTCCATTATGTGTCCTTGATTATTTGGCTAATGATAAACTGGCAGCATATAACTGAGGCTGAAAGTTTAAAGGCATTCCACATAGAAATGGAAAGAAAGCTCTTTGGAAACTATCACAAAGAGATGACAGCCATGAGAAAAAAAAAAAAGATAAAAAAAAAAAAGATAAAAAAAAAAAACAGACCCCAAACCCCATAGTTAAGGAGCAGTGAAGAGATGGACAAAGGCAAAAGACATTTCTACAGCAGAACACTTGGAAGCACAATGAAAAATGAAACATGAACAGGTGTGAAAAAGAGCAAGAGACTCGTGAGAGGCCTTTTAGATAAAAAGAATCAACTTGAACTGGCTGCAATGTAAAGATTTAGAGTGGAGAATGACAAGGAGAAGAAAGATTAATTAATTCCATCTTTGCAGCAGCTGTGGTAATAGTGAAGTGGGGATAAGCTGATGATGAGTGTCAGAGGTGTAGAAGAAAAGCAGCCTGTGCTGATTGATGCAGGACAAGAATAAAATCATAGCTATGTGGAAAAGAAAACAAGCTTCCAAAATTTTTAAAGAAAATGTAGCACTATTTGGATATTGCCTACAAGATACGACAGAGGGACCAGAAGAGGATAATACCTGAGTGGCAGGAAGTATAGTGGTTTTGTATAATAGTGACTAATATATAAAGGTTCATATGGAAAGACAAGGAGCGCTAGAGCCATGGTCATTCTCTGACAGTTTGATGGGGAAACATGCCAGAAGTGGTATCAATGAGACCTGACGGACCAGACTGGATTGAGAGAAAAGTCAAGAACAAACAGGAACAGGGATGACCAACATCTCTTTTTGTTTGTTTATTTTCTGAATTGAGAAAGTAGACATTTCTGTTAATGTGTTTTTCTGACATACTACATCTAAGAAGCTGTGTTACACCTTTACAACTCATTCTCAGAACATGATTTTTCTTTCTTAAAGATAAAAGTGCTAATTTTTATTTTATTTTTTTAACTGCTGTGCAGTTTCCATCACTTCCAAAAGTCCCAGTGCCTTCTTAAGTACCATAGCAAAACCTGCACTTTTCCATCATAATACAGCATCTTGCAGCTTAGATCGAAATAAATGCAACCTTGAAAACTCACAACCCGTATGTGGTCATTTTATGGTAAAGAGGCACAAGTATTTACAAAGAGTAAAGAAATGCAGTGGCATGCCTGAACTGAATTTTACCATTGCTAATTAATTCCTAAATAGCTTTCTCTGGTAATCAGTTTGTTCACAATAAGCAAATCCAACCATTTGATTAATGTTCGAAGCTCTTGAGTTTTTTTCTCTTCAAATTGTTGAAAAACACATTCTCCTTTCCATTTCCTCATTTCCCCACATAAATAACGGGGGAAAAAATGTTGATATTTAAAAGCAAGTTCAAGAAATACTACTTTTCTCCTCCAGAACATTTTATAAAACCTCCTCAAATCTAAGATTTTGTCTAACATGTCTGCACACTGACAAGTAAGAGAACACATTAAAATCTTTTCCCTTCGGTCAAAACTGAGACATTTCATTACAAGACTTAAAAATTCTTCCTTTATTATTTAGAGGACAAAACAATGTCTCAAACTGTAAGGATTTCTGAAAGGAAAATTAACTATTTTTTAAATTATTTGTTAAGCCTCTTAAGTACATGATGCTGTGCAAAAGTATTTGCAGACCTTGGTTAAGGGCTCACTAATCTATTTCAAGAAGACCTACACTTAATTCAGAAGAAGAGAAAGGAGACATCAGAGAACACCAGATATCTTCCCTGGTAGGTGACAGCATGAAGAATTGCTTGAGGACACGAAAGGGAAGAACAAATATTGAGCTGAAAATAAAGGCTCCTTTTGGAGTGTATTGAAAGGCAGAGCAGGAAAAAGACAAGTCTGTGGGTATCTTCCTTTTTGCCTACCAGTAAAGAATACTTGATGTTGTAACATGCAAGCAGACTTTCTCATTCAAACTTTTTCATTCATGGTACATGTAATCTGTCTCCTGATAAGCACAGGGCAAAAATATATGATGATTTTAAAAATAAAATAATAAAACATAATAATAACAATAATAATAATAATAATAATAATACTATCTCTGTAACCAGTAATCTTTATTTACTGAGCCAAAAGATATTTTTTTTTTCAAAAGAAAGGTGTTTGTTTTTCACAGTTCATCCTCAAATAGGAACCATGATAATATTTACTGGGAGTGGTAGTTGTTACAATAAACAGTACATGTACACATACTTCCCACCACACACAGACAGAAAAGGACCTTAATGCACATTTCTCACACTCTGAAAATATACTCCTGGGCTAGAAAGAATAGTGTCAGGTTCCCTGTCAGGTTAACTGCATCCAGGACGACTGAAAATACATTTTCAAAGAACCGCTTGCCTTACACAGATCCTGATGAAGAGCGGGCAGGCTGGGAAGTAGGTAACACAGTTTCAGAAGCAGCCATGGGTAGGAGCAATCCCCCACTCAGCCAGCCCAGAGGACTTCAGGCCCCAACAATGTGACCGACTGGCAGCTACTCAAGACTTTGTGCTGAGCTGGAAGCAGAGCTCAGGGCCAATAAGAGGCATGACCTGCATGAAAATATGTCTAGGCATATGGATGTCCCAGGCCAGCAAACTTTTAAACACAATTGTAAGTGTTCTGCTGGATCACAATTTTCAACGTCAATTTCAGTATCTTTATGCTACCATTTCTCAGACAAATAAAGCACTCCTCACTTTCTGCCCTAACACACTGAGTGATACTCAGTGTTTAAGCAGGAACTTTCTCCCTTCTGTCCTTGTAGTCCCCTTCAGAAAGGAGAAAGTCACCTTTCACAGTGTTTTAGGTATTAGTCCGTGACCCACTGCCAGATCCTTTCAAACAGAAAATGGCAAATTCTGTAAGCCCTTATCTTCTCTAATATTTGTAGCAACTTCTAACAACACTTCTAACTCTGAACCTCAACAAATGCCTTACACAGGGACATTTATTTGTAAAATGTATTAATGCAAAATAGACTCTACAAAGCTCAGAGCTCTAAAATCAGGGCCATGCACTGGTGAGTCGATGTGTCTTTCCGCTCCTTCAAAGAACTGCAAGTTGACAAGGACTGACAGCTATGCCGTGACATATGCTTTAGTGTGTGGGTTATCCGTATTCTTAGATAGAATTATAAATATCACAGTGTCTTTCTGGAAAGGGACATATGACAGCACAGCTCACCACAGAATTGTTGCCAAGGAACAGACCTGCTCAGAGGAAAATTTAGATCCTTTTTAATTTCACAAGGTGTTCTATTGAACTAAACTACAGGATATATATCCCCTGTATTTGAATAGCATTAGGAGAAATGAACACAGCTTTTTTCTAACGAGAATTTCCTAGATTTCTTATTCATAGACTTATAATTATTCAGCCTGTCTGAAGTAAAAGACACAGAAAATTATACATGGGAAATGAAAATATAATAATTAACAAATATTGAATTCCTTGGGATCAATAAACCTATTTTAAATAGTTATGGGTAAACCAAGTGTGATTTGTGTGAAGGACACAATTTCTTTATAACTAGCATGCTACACACCATATATGTACATCCCTGGCCTATGATCTTTACTTACAGCCATCTCTACTGAATGTGGAACAAGGAGCTGTGAAGCATGGCTTTGTAAGGATGCCTCCGATCTGAAGGATGAAATTTCTTTTCTCATTCCCTTATGTTCTTCTGCTACAATCTACGTGAGCCTTGCTTTGAGTAGTGGTTGGATTAGGTGACCTCTAGAGGTTCCCAACAACAACTTCTTTTTTTTATATTTCACACCCTATAATGAAAATTTATATCATTATGAGTGCTCATCATCAGCATGGTGTATAATTACATGAAGCAAAATTCAAAACCAAAGGCTTAGACTTTCAGGGGCTCATTAATTCTAGCACCAAGATTATGTTGGGGAAAATGTTCTGGAGCCAAATCCTGTCCTGAGGGACTACCTGAATTCACTATGGGATTTCTCAGGTTCTCCGTTAGAAGAGAAGTTGGGTCATTGTTAAGAAGACATCTGACCTGAAATGATTTACTACAAGGTGGTCACGGTGGCACAGGGAAGATAAAGTGTGTAGATGAGAATTTCTCGCATTCTGAACAGAGGAGTACGACCTATATCCATCCCCTAAGATAACAAAGAAGAGACATTAGTGTTAATGTGCTTCATAAGCTACTTCTCCCTCACCAATAAAATGTTGCGTTTCATTGTTGACACAGGATTTAATCAAAACCATTTTTGATTGTTTTGTTTTTAATAGTATTTTTCACAGCAGGAATTTAATTACTATGTGAATCTGTGTATTCAGGCGCTTAAAAAGAGCTAATCATTCAAGTAAACCCACATAGCAGTGGAGGATTTTTTCCCAGCCTCCTCTCCACTGACATCCAAAAAAGGAAAAAAAATCATCAGAAAGTTCTGTTTGATTCCTAGTGTAGGAGGACATCTTTGTCCCACAGTGCCATCATATGACATACACTGAATGGATTGGGTGATATTTTAATGAAGATAAATGACACATGCTCAAAATATTTAAGGGAACAAAAAAAAAATCTATACTAAAAGAAAAGTTGGACATAAGGTCTTGAACCTTAAGAAACAGTCTTCCTTACTTTTGCTAATTTTGTCACTTAAGGTAGATTTCATCCAATTTCAACAACCTTGAAGTTATGAAGCTCATTTAAATTAGATTTCTAGACTCCTTCTAAACGAATATGGTAAATGATCTCTAGGATGCAGATCTTTACATTCCAAAACTGGCACCTAGGAAGGTCTGGATCAATCACTCCTGGAGGTGCCTAACTCTTTTGGTGGAATAGAGAGGGGCACTCAACAGGGAGTTTAGCCTTAACACCTGACACATAGCTAAAGATAAGTGGGGTGAATCCAGCTCTCAGACTGATGAAGTTGACACATCTTGCTTGCTTAAAATGAGTGACACTTCTTTTCATAAATGATCAAAGAAACAGATTTTGATGGATAGGACACTGTCAGAAGATCACTCCGTATATAGCACAGCAGAAATTTCTTCAAATGTTTAATCACAATGGTCTTTGAATCTAGCCTGCAATCTTTCTTTTTTGTTATTTTTTCAATGGAAAAGACCTACTCTGTGTTTTGATTGTAGCATGTGCTTTTCTGCATGGATGACATTCATGTCGATCTGCTTTGAACCTATCAGCAAGGAGCTTGGAACCTATCAGCAAGGATCTCCTGCACAATAGGTTTTAAATCTACATAAACCATTGACATGTAAGAATCTTGTAGTTTTATTATGACAAGAAACCTTATCAGCCTATGTACAATAATGATGAGTCTGCATTAAGTTTCTTCCCAAAGATAAATTAAAAGAAAGATAAATTAGCTTTTGAAGTACAGGAAGTTTCCATATGACAACTGGGGCCTACAGTTACTTTATGCTGGGCACGTTCCAGTGTTAGAACATCTCACAATATTAGACTACCCTTATACACATCACCCATCTCTAAAACAATAACAATTCTGTGTTCCTTTGTTTGTTTTGAACTTCAATGTCTATAAACTTAACACAAGACAATATAAGAGCTAGATGACAATGAGGATTTTAGTAGAATTTACTCTCGTCTTAAGCTTGGAGCAACTCTCCACAGCTGGCAGCTAACGATTAGCCTAGAAGGCAACTGCTATTGCATACAAAGAGAAAAGAGGCTCTCTGATCGTATGTATTCTACAAACAAGAGTTCAAGCCTTCACCTTGACTGTATTTGGGAAGGAGTTTATTAGAAGTCTTTATTGGCCTTTGTGCTTCACCTCCACAGAGCTTCAGCTTTATGTACGGGAAGTGAATTTCGTCCTCAGTGAAATCGAAACACATATTCTTATATGATGATTTTTTTTTTTGAAGTCTTTCAGACAGGCAAAGCCACTGAGTTGAGACAAACTACTTCAACAGAGCGAAGGGAAGGAGTATGAAGCCAAATGGTGCTCTTTTACACTGAACAGAGGACTTTAGTCCAGCATTCACAAACTCTTGATTCATGTATAGCCAGTACTTCTGCAAGTCAAACTTTCTTGACACTACAAAACAAATATAATAACAACTAGCATCAGAACTCACATAGTATTCTGTACAGCTATATTACCTTCATTGAAAACCTAGGTTAGAGAAGAAATTTGTAATTAAAATGGTTAGTGAAATCAATGAAATATCACTGTGCAAGTAATATAAAGTGTAACAGGTTCTACTCCTACGTTTAAGTTGCAAATCTACAAGCAATGTGTGATGATGATTGTATCTCAGATGTGCCATGAATGGAAATGAACTAGCAGTTTACTGTTTATTTCAACTGCTTCAGATAAAATACTCAACTGCACTGCAATTTTAGATGAATATTTAGTATAATTTTGAATGTTTCAGTCTTTTCATGGCTAGAAAAGATTTCAATCTTATTTTCAACCTATTTTTTCAAAGCAATTAGCAAAGAAGACCTGATGATGTAAAGAATATGACAAAATCTAAACATATGGAAAAAAATTGCTCTGAGATGAAGGTGAATCACTTAAGGGAAGGAAAGACTTCAACATGCAATCTAACCACTTTCCTTCCCTTCATTCAGTGCCCTTCCCCTCTCTGTCTCACACTCATCCCTCCTTGGAGAAATGAAACATTTTCTCCCTTGGAGAAAATTTCTCCCTTGGAGAAAAGAACAAAGCATGGGAACATAATTCTGGTTTTAGCATGTGTGTTCTATGAAAAAAAAAAAAAAGCAATTATAATACATATATAAGAACTATAAATTTCTGTTTAGATGTTATGAATTTTGTAAGTACAAAAACTCAAATGTTAATATGCTTAGTCAAGATGACCTCTGACCATCTGCACAAGCTTTTATCAACAAATTAATTTTTCTATAATACACAAGCATTCACACACACACAAATAAAAGCATATTTGTATGTGTGCAAAAGACCAAAACAGAAAGACGAAGAGAGTTTAAGCCTCAATTATCCTTGCATGTTCTTTTGAAAAATGCTAGACAAATTAAACACTGATTTAGTTTTGAATGCAGAAGCAGATGATAGTGTGGCATATCTATAACCTCATTGTTGTCACTGCTGCCCAGCCAACCTTTAATGCTGCTAATTGGGTGAATTTGGCAGCAGAAGGACACAGATGCCTAGCCCTGGATTTTGCTTTACCAGCAGTATCATAACTTGATTCTTTCCTGCTGTTGCATGTCTGATTGTGCTTTATTTGGAACTTTTTCAGTCAACTTTTTCCACCAAAGCCATCTCTCTTGGGTCAACCTTTGTTAACTCCTTTTATCTTTTCATCCTATTCTTCACTCCTTTCCTCCCAGATGCACATATGTTCTCTCAGAAAGAATCCATTTATTCTATGGTGCACTGAATTTGTCATACCGCACATACACATCATGTACGTAATTAGTATAATTGAAAAAGAGGAGTAAAATATACAAATTCTTCTCCCACAAGGAAAAAGAGCAACAAACTCAACAATCCTTCTCCCTTCAATTGCTAAAAAACAACAACAACATAATATATTTGTCTTTAAAAATGAATTCAGCCTTTATCAGATGATATATAATCAAATGAATCTGAGAAAAGAAGCAGAAACAAAGCGACCATTCGATCACCTGAAATAAAGTGTTATCCCCACAGTAGAAAAACAGAGGAAAAAAGAATGAGTGGCAAGTAATCTTTACGTTAATAGGTTTGTTAAACCAAATGGAAATTTCTGAGATTAATATGGACATTTTTGTATGATAATGTTTATTAAGTAGTTCATCTGAAGAGAACGTGAGGCCTAAACAAATAAATAAATTAGCTACCAATCTTACTAATAAAGTAATAGTACTTTTAAAATTAATAAACAACAGAAATGACACTGGAAAGCTAAATATAGTTATGATTTTCTAGAAAGGAAAAACAAGAAAATTAGACTTGATGTTATTGCTTCTTTTAGCCTTAATAAATTAAGGGAAAACAGTTGGAGAGAAAGAAATCATTAGACTTTTCAGAGACTGTAGCTGTGGTTTTATGAAGATTAAACCATGCCAATTTAATCATTTTTATTTGTATTTAACTTGAGTTGAAATTAAGTGGATAAATAAAGTACATGAAATATGCCTGAAGTTTATCTTGCTTGTACTTGTACCTAGTAAATAAAAATAAATCATGCAGATTTTTTATTTAATGTGTTCATTAATGACCTGCAATAAATAATATACATTTTAAGGTTACTGATCACGCAAACTGAATGCATCTAAGAATATATTCCAAACTAAAAATACACAATTCAAGAGAGAAAATTGAAAAAACCTCTGAAAGGTCTCTTGAGTGAAGACCAAAATGAACTTGAGTTAACATCCAATTTGGTCACATAAAAAAAATAAATGCAGCTATAAGCATCATATTACACACTGAATAGTTCCTTCCTTCAGAATTCCAGTTCAACTATGCCGAGTATATTAAGTTAAAACCTAGGTACTGTCAACAGGAGTGGTTTCAGAAAAGATCAACAATCTGTTCAAATCCTTGAAAGGATTTGTTTAAGGAGGAAAACTAAAAACCAAACCAAAACAAAACCCACTAAATATTCACAGTCTGACTAACTATTATTCAGTAGGGAGATCAAGATAATCATCTACAAATACCTACAAGGTGTTATTGTCAAAGAGAGAGATATGGCAAATGAGGACATAACTAGAATAATAAAATGGAAATGAAGACACAGATAAATATCCAGAGAAGCTTTCTTAGCTCTACAGAGACTGTATGAATGTCAGCAGACTCCCGAGGCAAGTGTGTCAAGCTATATCATACAGGTCTTTTCTTTAAGACACTAGTAAAACATAGTAAAACATACGAACAGGCAACAACAACAAAAAACATCATAACAATGTTGACAGTAAGATGGACAGGATGCATTAATAGATGTCTTTCCTAACTATGATGTCCAGCATCATACTGCATTTAAGAACAACCAATTAAAAAGTGGTGATACTTTTGAGGGTTTCAAATGATTGCCGAAAAGTCTGTGTTTCTGTCATCCTTAATAACAGATGGGCTAGGTGATTTTTTAAATACCTTGAAACCGCTTAAAGAGACAGCAGAATTTTGAACATCAGTTTGAAATTAAGTGTAACTCTGTTCACATTCTCCTTTGAATTTCATATTAATTTAGTCTAAACACTTGGGCTGAACTAGGGTTTAGCATTTTGAAAATACTTCCAAAAGAACTTTGAGAATCTGCTTTATCTCTTTGAACAAATCTATGTAAAATGAAGTTAGTGCTCTGAACTTAGTACAAAGAACACTCAGAAGTAATGGAAAACAGTCACTGAGATACCGAGTTGTGCCCAATATTGGAACATCTATTTCTATGGTAATAGGAAGGTGTGAAAATATTAAGAGGAACACATTTATTTTTATTTTTCTGAGAAAATAAATTTATGACTTTTAGCAGATGCCAGGTTGGGAAATATTAAAAAAATAAATAAGCATTTTGGAAAACAGATGGATCCCAAACTCAGAACCTTCAGCAGAACCAGTTCTCACAAGATTTGTACCTTCTCGGGTCCTCAGTGGCAAAGGGGTGTCTTCAGAGACACTGGGGAGCATCTAAGCTGGGTCTTAGAGCATGGGAGCACAGCAGGGAGACTTGAAGCCTAAAACTTTTTGATATGAACTGGGTGTTTGTAGACAACTGTTCTGGTAGGTGAAATGGGAATGATAGGAGGCTTTCAATCCCTGGAAAGCTATAGTCTACACTGGTCATCAAGAAAGCTGTCAGTATGTTCACTGAAACTCATACTGAAAGACATCTTTGGTGTCATTGAATCAAAAACTTGTTTTGGCAAAAAACTTCTGATCAGATTAGGCTATAAGATTAACTTAGTGACTAGAGATGAAAATGGAGAATATAGTGATTACATTGATCAGATTTTATTTAGAAAATTTACTCTGATTTTTAACATTTCTTTAAAATAATAATATGATGATCAATGTTTAACAACATATTTTTCAGTATTGAGTACACCATGTATAATAAATGAGTGCAATCTTGTCAGGCAGGAAAATTAATAACATTTTTGGACAGTCATCCTTTAGGAATTAGACAGTCATTTCTGCTAAAAGACTGCAATTTTACATTGAACTAGTCATGTTATTTTGGTGTTGTTCTGTTCCTCATCACAGACAGTCACAGTTTAACTGTACTTTAATGGTTAATATTCTGCTTCATGTGGAAAAGCATTAAAATAAACCTTTTCAGGGGAAATATTTAGGGAGTTGTACGTTTATCCTCCATGAGGATGAGAGAAAGGATCACCTCAATGAAGGGTAGCAACTTCCAAAGTAAAATTCAACTACATCCTACAGGCGGCTTCATTCAACAAAACAGTGCAATTTTGAAGGAAGTGTCCCCATTGTCCCTTCTTACTCTACATTGCTTCAGTTTAACAAGCAGTTTATGTGCTTGTGAACCAGATCCTTGTCAGATGAAATTAAAGTAGGAGCTGTGCTCAAGGTGTACACCAAAGGCAAGAAAACCTTTTATGGGCATATCAGGGTCCAAATCCGCATTTGGACTTTCAGATCACGTACAGTGGAGGCATTCAGTCAAAGAAAAAAAATTAGTCTAAGTGAAACCCCCAAAATATACACTGAGTGTAAATGTAAGGGCTTCATACACTAATCCTTTTCTGTTGCACTGAGCTACTTGATGAGCAGGCAAACCTATTGGATCATCAATGACAGGGGCAAGAGACCAAAACTAACTACCTAATATTAGTCAGCCAAGCCTGTGATCATGCATTTAAAAATGTACTTTCTAAAATTCAAATCAGCGACTGACATTTTATAACAATTACTTCATTACTAAGTAAAAATGTTATGGCTGTATTAGAAATGTTCAGGACTGAAATGTAAAATGAAAACAATGACATCTTTAATTAGAGTTGTAAGGCCCATAAAATTAATAGATTCACTTATACAAAATGCTGTAGATGAACCTTCAATGAAATTAGTCAAAACACATTTAAGATTTCTCTCTGCAAAATTGTTTAATCCCAGAAGCTTCCCACATTAAGGGTTTGGCTTCATACATTTCAAAGCTGTTGCATGTTAAATTCTAATTACTTTATAAAAGGTAGGCAGTGTGAGTACAAAAGATACTTGCAACAATAGACTGCATTATGGTGTGTCTCAAAGCTCATTATAACGCAGCTACTACAGTGGACTGTGTCTGATAACTCACCAGTTTTTCTTCATTTAGTCTTACTTAGAAATTGATCTTGGTCTGTAAGCAAATTCAGAAAATCCTAATGCACTTCTAATAATCCCCATGGGAAAGATGAATAATGTTCAGACTACGTGTTCCACAGACACCATTCCCTATAGTAGAAATGTGGGAAGAGTAATCAAAACTTCTTTTCTCTTCTCTGAAGTCAATTAATTATTTTCTATAAAAGTAAACAGGGGCTTTATTCACACCAGCAACTGTGGTGTGAATAAAGTAAAAAAAAATAATAATAAAAAAATAATAATAATGTAGCTGAACTTAATAAGTGAATGTAAGCAAAAAGAAGTAAATCTCCTTTAAAGTGTACATTTAATTAATGTCCCTTTAAATTATAGAACATAGCACTTCAAAAAGCATGCAGATTTTTTTAAAATTACAACAGTGTGAAGAACCTGTTGACCAAAAGAAATATATTCAAGCAAACTTGAGAACTTTGTAACTCTTTTTTATTTTTTCCAAACCAAGAAAAGCTATTCTTCTATTAGGAATATCTTTAAAGCTAAGCCCGCACTCTAAGTTTTCAGTGAGTCATAGAGACTGCAAACGTTCTTAAGATGTGCTTGCCTCAATATAACCATAAAAGCATGGCATTGCAACTGGGTCAGCCCAAATGGCCTTAAAGACTACCGTCCTGGCTTAAACCATGGCAGTCATCAACACCTATGAAAAAATACCAGAAAAAGGCAAGCACAAAGGGATGCCTCTCAGGTTTCTTTGCTTTTAACCTGTTGTGACATGGGGTCTTCTGAGGTGAAAGACAAATCAACTCTGCTGAGTGCATATCCTGTGGTGCTTTCACTAGACTCTTATGGACACTTGAGCTAACTGGTGTAAACCTGGAACACACAACTTTTGATATCTGTCTCTCCCTTAATTGCCAGTGTATTTCTGGTCTTCTGTCTTTGCTAGTTTTTTTCAAAGCTATGCAGAGGGTGGGTTCCTCAATAGTTCATTGGATTCAATTTGTTGTAGACCACAGGCACTAATTAATGGCAGCATATCACAGAATCACAGAATCATCTAGGTTGGAAGAGACCTCCAAGATCACCTAGTCCAACCTCTGACCTAACACTAACAAGTCCTCCACTAAACCATATCACTAAGTTCAACATCTAAACGTCTTTTAAAGACCTCCAGGGATGGTGACTCAACCACTTCCCTGGGCAGCCCATTCCAATGCTTAACAACCCTTTCAGTAAAGAAGTTCTTCCTAATATCCAACCTAAACCTCCCCTGGCGCAACTTTAGCCCATTCCCCCTCGTCCTGTCACCAGGCACATGGGAGAATAGACCAACCCCCACCTCTCTACAGCCTCCTTTAAGGTACCTATAGAGAGCAATAAGGTCGCCCCTGAGTCTCCTCTTCTCCAGGCTGAACAATCCCAGCTCCCTCAGCCGCTCCTCCTAAGACTTGTTCTCCAGACCCCTCACTAGCTTTGTTGCCCTTCTCTGGACTCGCTCGAGCACCTCCATGTCCTTCTTGTAGCGAGGGGCCCAAAACTGAACACAGTACTCGAGGTGGGGCCTCACCAGAGCCGAGTACAGGGGGACAATCACTTCCCTAGTCCTGCTGGCCACACTGTTTCTTATACAGGCCAGGATCCTGTTGGCCTTCTTGGCCACCTGAGCACACTGCTGGCTCATATTCAGCCGACTATCAACCAATACTCCCAGGTCCTTCTCTGCCAGGCAGCTTTCCAACCACTCATCTCCCAGCCTACTTCACTGCAGCTCCATTTTCCTTAGTCTGCCATCCTACCTGTAAGGACAAGGTGATAATAAAACTGTCCTTAAAATGTGACTCAGCAGCAAGAGTTCCTCCTCCCCTCTACATGTCCTTGAAATTATTTAAACAAACTGATTCACTAGAAAGATGGCATACAATGGATTTTTAGATACTTTTTATAGGAACAGAACCTTTTCTGCTTAACCTGGAGACTCCTGGAAAGCCTCCCCAAAATTCTTTCTAAAAGAAGCAGTTTTGATAACACACTGTTTCTGTGGAGGTCACAAATGTTACTTCTGACATCACCTCAGTCCAGTTCAACAAAGTTTAAAATGGAAGGTACCATCACATCGCATGAATTGGCTGACTGCATTTCCACCCAGTTAGCCCCATGCTGACACCAATAGCTGACAGCACACTGCAGCAGGTCTCCTGAATTGCATAAAAACAGTGTCTGAACCATTTTAATTAGCTTTCACTGACACAAAGTTTGTCTGAGAAATTATTTGGGTCAATGAAAAGGTAGGATAGCAGAGAGGAATGCAAGCTGGTGAGTGGGCAGTATGCTGGGGGCTGGTTACGATGCCTGAGTTTATGGAGAACAGCTATAGGGAAGGGAGGAGAGGTTGTAGCAGTTAAGGGCACAAGACAGAAAATAAAACACAGGCCTCTTTCACAGCATTCATAGAAAGGATGACAAAGCCTGTTAATCCATATTAATCTATGGAGATTTTAAATGCTGGAATTTCCAAGACCTAAATACTACAACCTATGTGCCTGGGCTTAATCACATGATGTAAACAAGAATTTTGCTTACAGAAAACACCTCAAAAATAAAATTCCAATACATAACAAAATAAAAGTTTGGGAGAGGAGGAGTGTAGAGAGAGAGGACCAATGTTAAGTTAAATTTTAACAGTCTAAGTCCATAGTGCAACTTGTGAGCAACTACAAAGATGCACAACTCGTTTACACACCAGACCTCCAGATGTGTCACAGCAAATGCAGGAAAAGTATAGTGGCTATAATGACATCGGGCTATAAAGGCTACATCTTCTGCTAGCCCAAAGTAATGGGAGAACCTATCAGTCACTTCCTCAATTTGGAACCTTGTCCCACTAAATTGGAAGTATATTCAGAAAGTAGTTGCATCAGGATGTGAGGGCATTATTCATAATATTGCCATTACTGTGCAAGACACATGAAGAGATGGACTTTTAGAAATGTCTGCAAACAAAATGAATTAAAATGAGTGCTTTATCTCCATGGCAAAATAAACTATACTCACATCTGCATCACCCCCACTTCCTGCCGAGGAAAACACTAGTTAAAGATTTGATCTTGTGTTCTTGGAAAGGAAGCAGCAGCAAAACTGGTAGCACAAACCCCTTTCCATGAATTTCAGTGCTTTCTACTGATGTTGCATGATTCTTATGCACACGGATTGAAATCACTTCCAGAGGTATACAACCACTAACCAAATTTTTCCTATTGGCTTCTTTCTGTTTTTGCTTTTTTGGAGAGGAGTGGGGGGAGGGTACAGAGAATAATTTTTAGGAAGTTGTCAGGGTTCCATGTTACTTTTCTGTCTTCAGAAGACCAAATTAAAAGCAGTCTGTTGCTATCTGGTCCTAGTTCCAAACAAAGGCATTTGCAGAGAGCTTTTTGGGTTTAAGATGTCCCCTACACATAGAGAACGTTCTCAAATATACACTTATTTCTAACTAGATCTCCAGGAAGGGAGACTCCACAACACCTCTGGGCAAACTGTGCCAGTGCTCGGTCACTCTCAAAGTAAAAAAACAAAACAATAAAATTAAAAAAAAAAAAGTATTTTCTGATGTTCGGAGGGAAGCTCTTGTCTTTCCATTTGTGCCCTTGGCCTCTTGTCCTGGCAGTGGGCACCACTGAAAAGAGACCAGATCCATCCTCTTTGCAGCCTCCCTTCAGGTATTTATAGACATTGCTATGATCCTCCCTGAGCTTTTTCTTCTCCAGGGTGAACAGTCCCAGCTCTTTCAGCCTCTCCTTATAGGAGAGGTGCTCCAGGCCCTCCATCATCTTGGTGGCTCTTTGCTGGATTCAGCTTCAGCTGGCTCTACTTACAGAAAAGTCAAAAAAACAGAAAAAGGATGAGGTGCCTGACTCATGCTTCTACATCAAGGTATGTTGAGCTCTGTAGGATGACTATGCAGAATACCACGGTAAGCCTCACTGAAAACTAGATTGGAAACTCTTAAGTATATTACAGTTTGTAGATTATAGAGTGTGGCTTTATAAATTTGTGTAGCCATAACTAGAGAGACAGTTCTACTATGAGAATATCCTTTCTTCACTCTGCAAAAAAATACATTTTTACAAACAATCATTTTGATTTTGAATGACAGTTCATTTCTTTCTAGTGATGAACACTCACAACTAAACACTTTACTGGTGAACAGATATTTACAAAATTAATCTCATCTCCTGTAAACAATAGTGTTTGTGTGTGAACAAGAATAGTCTTTATTTAGCTTTTTTATCATTCATTCTCATGCACTAGAAGGTTTTGCTCTGTCCAGGGAGAAAAGATGTCACATAATTTAGGTAACCAATACTCACAATGTTCACACAATGCAACAAATGGAAAAAATCAAGGAAGATCTCATGAAAAACAAAAAGGGTAAAAATTCTTTGGCATATGCTCAGAAATAATGAAAGCTCTGTGAACTGAAGAAGGATGTCATAGTCTCCTCAATATATTTATAATTAGCAATTTCACAAGCTTTCTACTAAGCCATCAGGGAGGAAATGGCAGTGCATAAGCAACCATAAAATGTTGTAGGGTAACCAGACTGAAACAGATGCCATGACCTCAGTCACAGCACACACATTTTTTTTTATTTATTTTTTATTTTATTTTATTTTTATTATCTAAGATATCCTAGCTATAAAGTGTGTCATTTCTTCAGAAAAACAAGTTGACATTTAGCTGCAGAGGTCTGTGACTAGGAGTAGGCAATACATTAGATAAGAATATAAAAACAACTGTACTGTATCAAACCAAAAGACCATCTTGTCCAATACTGTGGCCATGAAAGTAGATGCAACACTTGAAGAATGAGCCCAGTATGCAGGGACAGTACCCTGGAGACAAATGGGGTTAAATGAAAGTCTCACTGGAGCCTGTGAAAATTTTCTTTTAATTTTGGCAGAGAAAATGTTTTATACAGTGCCAAACATAATATAATCATGCTTTGTTCTCCCCCAAAATTTAAGAAAAGCGAGACTGTAAATTTGAATATCAAATACTTTCCTAAGAGATGTGAGGTTTTGTGGTAAACACATAGAGAAATATAAAAAACAAATAAGCAAGCAAACAAAATGCAACAACAACAAAAATCCCTGAGTTTAAACTCCACAACATATTTAATTTTCACCTTTGAGAAAGTTCTTATGCACAGGTAGCCCACTGAAATGGAAGCTGGTGTTTTGGAGTTAAAAATAATGGAACTGCCTTCATCCCACAACAATATTTCAGTGTGTAAGATATCTTGTCCATATTAAAATTAGTATGTGTCGAAAGTTTATATAGGAAAAGACTCAGTTATTAATTTTGGAGACATTTTCATGTTGCCTCAGTGCACAGAAGCTAACAAAGTAGTGACATCTACAGAAAATATCCATCACTGTATTTTTTGAAGCTGTATGGGTTTCTCAGGCTTCCATAGGCTTTACAGTTGACATTGCGATTATCCCAAAAGCTACATCAAAATTGAAAACACTGTCTGAACTGTCTGGACTCCCATTCTCTTGAACACAAGTTATTGGCTTCTCTTTTATAAAATGTAGCTCCTCTAATGTATTTTGAAGTTAACACTTTTATTTATTTTTTTTTAAAATATAATTATCCTACTGCTATGTGTCTGAGCAGTAAAGCTACTCAGAGATTTCCCAGCATGATATGTTAAGGGCAAGTTCCGTACAGTAGGTGTCTTGAAGCAAACTCATCCAATAAACTTTGATTATAGTCCTTGTCAGTTCATACAGATTCAAGGGATTACTGAAACACATTTTCCCTACTAGATTTTAATGTTATGGGATTTGTACTTCCCTTTGATATAAGCATACTCTTTTAACCATAAAACACATGAGCTATTGAAAAGTGGCAAAATTAGACATTCAACGATCATTCTTACTATTAACCATAACACTAGTCTGTAAGGCTATAAACTGCTCATGTGGGTGCAGATCAGTCACACATAGGATTTCTGAATCTGGCCTTTCATTAAATACCTATATGTTATATAGATATGGAATACTTACATATATTTAAGGAACGACTTCAGTTTGTTATGATGATTCAGAGTTTTTGTTGTTATTACCTAAACCTAAATATAATTATGTGTGGGACATGGACTTGGCTATTAACTAATTTTCTTAGGTGAATATCTCCTAGTATTCACTTCAGTAAGTCCAGAAAGATAGATGTTTTCAAGAGAATCAAAAATAGACCAGTTTAGAGCAGACAAGTATCAGCAAAATGCATACAAGTTTGAAAGTCTGCAGTGATTTGGTAGATGCAAGTCCATCATTTTTTAATTCAGCATGACTATGGTAGTTCTTACAAAATACAAATTCCTTAAATGTATTCATAGTTGAATAAAAATCCGCAACTGAAATAAAATTTATTTTTAAAACATACTCAACACTTCAGATAGTCAAGTATCCTATAAGCAAAAGCTCTCACAGATTGGATTAAACCTTCAGAGTCATCTATTTACTCCCATAAAAGTAAAAGAGAGAAAAAAGAGAAATGCAGAGACTTGCAGAGCAATTATGGCACATGCCAATTTTAATGCCTAAGAGACATTCCACACGTTTTTGGTTTTAAAAGATGATACAGTTCTAACACTGTGTAAATTCTTGAACACATACATACTTGTTATACAGATACAAAAATTTTAAGTCTTTCTATATATATGTCTTCCAGTATCTGCAAACTGATATTCAGAAACAGCTTCACCTCAAAAAATCAAAGGCTAAACAAAGGTAGATAAGTGTAAAAGATTTTCTACTCAAGTCAAAGGACTTGAGCTCAGGTCCCAAACCACTAAGATGCACAAATGTATAGGTAGCTAACCAAGTTTAAAATGTTTCCAATACTTATAACCCGTGGACTATTTTTGATAAAATCAGTAGGAATTGTGATCAAACCCAGAACTGATCAGCAATGCTATTTTCTAAGTTTAGGCAAGCAGTGTTTTGTGAGATGATGACTTTTAAATAATATTGAGAAGAAAGTACAATAACTAGTTACTGAAGTTGGTGTATAAAAAGCTCTGTAAACTGGAAAAGATAAAAAGTCAACCACAAGCTAAAAAAAAAAATCACAAATAACAGACTACAATCCTATAACCACGCATCATAAAAACACCTTTTACAATTGACTATACACAGTTTGGAGTGGGTAGGGATTTTAATTGTCCTACTTCAGATGCCCTGCAGAGGCCTGATTTTCAGACCACAAAAACAGAAAAGACTTCTTGAAGGTAAGGTTCAATCTGTGTCTTTTAAGTAAATCAGACTGACGCTCACAACAGATACAAACCTAATTCTGTAAGGAGTTGTTTGTGGTCACAGTGTGATTTCTAAAAGACCAGCCTGTAGAAATAACAGTAGTAAAGTAGTAACAACAGCAGTTAGCTCCTCACCAAAAGAATTCTAGAAACTGCACAGTCAAAAATATACCTATTTTTTAGACTTTTTTTTTTCTGGTAAAGGTAGCTATTATTTGTTTTCACCCATTTTCTAAATGCATCACCTACTACCAAGTAAGCTGTCATGGAAAGAAAAACAATATTTCATAAAAGACACTATTTTAATAAGGCATTTAGGGATTTAATTACTCACTTTCCATTCCAATTGATGTAAGAGATGTCTCTACTTCCACAGAAGACTGGAAGTATACTCATTTATAAAGAGTATCTTATGTTTCCCAGAACACCAAATTTCAAGAAAAGAAATATATCATCACTTTAGATAAGCTTTGTTTTAATCAGTTTCTTTCTCTTTAAATTTTAAGATAATGGTGGAAACTTTAAGTAGTGTTATAATCTTTATCTGAATGTCAAGATTATCTTGTTCACTCTAGGAAAACTACATCTCAGTAAGAATAGGAATGAAATTATCCAGTGCCTTGTGTTTGCTGGTATGGATATTTACTTTCCCTGAATGAAAAATGAGATCTCAGAAATCTACCACTTCTCATCTTCCGCCTCAGGGCTAATTCTTTTTCCTGTAAGAAAGCTTCAAACCCACATAAGAATCATGTCTTCCTGCTGGATAATAATCTCTTGGATGCTTCCAAGTTCTGCCAGCTGGGAGAAATTCCAGTACAACCTAACCCATCATCTTTCTTTTTATTCCCTTAATCAAATAGCTCACATGCTAGGAAGAAGCTAAAAAGCCCCTATATTAACTGAGCATCCTTAAAGTATTTTGTCTTGTTTCTTCTTCTTTTCCATTAAAAACTAATGTCTCTCCTCTCCTCTCCTCTCCTCTCCTCTCCTCTCCTCTCCTCTCCTCTCCTCTCCTCTCCTCTCCTCTCCTCTCCTCTCCTCTCCTCTCCTCTCCTCTCCTCTCCTCTCCTCTCCTCTCTCCTCTCCCAAATATAAATGCAAAACCCAAAGTTAGACATGAGATATACCAGAACATACAGGTCATTTTGTCTACCGAAAAGTTCAGGTTATTCAATATGAAGTCTCTGAAGCACTTTATTTACATTGAATGACTTTTACTCTAGTTTAAATTTAAGGACGACATTTGAACAGAAGAAGCTGTCGCAAGTTCCTCTGAAGTACTGACATTTTTTCCAAAATGCTCTATGTCTCATATGAAAGGAAGCTGAAATACCATTAAACGTTTAGTTTGTGGATTTATTTATGACAGGAAATACATTCTTCCTCAGGGAACGAAACTATTCTAAAACAGTTGAACAATGTTTCTGAACTTGTCAGCTTCAAACAGAAGGCCAAGTATTATCCTTTGGCATCCACCCCCCATCTGAACTGTTCGCTCAAATATAGCACAGCATCATGACTCACTGTTTAGCACAGCATAATGACAACAGTTATGTGATAGAGGTTTCTACATGGTGCTTAAAACAGCAGACTTTGACTTTTACTCTCAGAAGTATGTGTGTTGGAGGGAATGGAGGAAGAAAAGTAGTGAATTCTCATTAAAAAATACAACTGCTTTGCCTGGGTCTTGCAAAGGGATGCTAGCAGCTGCCTCTAAAAATCCCCTAACTGTGGACAACAAAGTATGGAGCCAGAGTTGTATAAAGGTTAACATATCTACAGGATTACCCAGTGGGGCTGAGAAAGACACAACCCAAAGGCAGCTCTTCTGGGAATCTCTGCAAGGCTCTGCTGTCAATTCAGGGCCAGAAAAGACAGGGGTTACCGAGGTGCTCTTCCTTGCAAGACGGAAAATCTTTCTGTTGGGGGGGCTGGTGGGGGCCCTTTTCTGCAGCGAGCATAGTCCTCCCAGCAAAATTATATTAACAGATGGAGAAACCTGACAAAGGGACAAGGTAACTAGTCAGTCATGGAGAATAGACAAGAGCTACACCTTTTAAATGCATAACAGAACATATGCAGTATAAAAAAAGTAGGCATGGAGCAGCTCAGCTCCGTTTTTTGTTGTTTTCTATTTACTTCTAGTGAACCTCATTCAAAAGTATCCATGCAGTAGGAAACAAAGGAGAGGGGAGAAGAAAATGGAAAAAAAAGGACATTTCTTGGGTCTTTTTCTCCTATCTGCATGAGGGTGAAAGAGGAGGGAGATATGCTAGCACTGTCACCTAGCACAATGAATGCCCAAGTTGCATTATCCAGGAGGATGTGTTATTTCTCCACACCGGAGGGCTCCTGGGTACATACCATCTTTTGCTTACAGAGTAGGGTCAGATAAAAGAAGGAGGCTGATTTGCCTGCTAAAACACACAATTTAATGGCACTGTATGACCCCAGTTAAAAACAATTGGATTAGGCAACTCCACTGTTTGGACCATTGGAAGAAAGAAAGAAAATGAAGGAACATTGGTGAAGTACTGGTGGTTCTGAAAATAAAATACTACACAGCCTGGAAAAGACAACGTACCTGATAGAGGACAGTAAAGGAGGTTCCTCATTCCTATCACTAGCATGGGCCAGAAGAGGCTTCCTTAAGAGAAGCAGACCAAAAATCAGGTGCAGACAGCTTGGACACTGAAGCACAAGGAGAGGCAGATGCTGTAGCAATACAGCACAGGGCAGCAGCTGCTTGGCAGTATCTCAGCAGCTGGAAACACAGACATCCAGGTAGAGACCACCTCTACAGCTGTAAAGGGCAAAGTCTTTTCCCCTCTAATTCCCACTCAGAGGTCTTTGTCAGAGCACCTGTGCCTTTTAATTCAGTGAGGAAGCAATTCAAAACTAGCAGCATTTTCTGTTCATGAGTATGTGGCTGGACTCCACAAAAGCCAATACAGCACTATTTGTATGCAAAAATCTGTGCTTGCTTCTCAGTGTACTACTAGTTACTTTCTGTGACCTTTCATACGCTTGTGCATTTTGTCTTATCAATACTTTGATTTATTTTTTGTGTAGTGTTTTCCATCTCTTCTCCATCTCAGGAGACAGGAAAAATACTCTCGTAGCTGATAGCGGAAACCTGACTTTTAGGTCTTATATGACAGAAAGACACACTTGAGGGAAGAAGAGATCAGATATTCAGGGACGTAGACTCCTGACTTAGCAGAAATAAAAGCTCAGCGTTCAGCCATCCTGGGTTCCCTAGCCCAATTCTTTAAATTTTCATGGATAACTTTAAATTATATAATGTTTTGACCTTTTTTTTTTTTTTTTTTTTACAAATCCATAATATCAGTATACACGTGGTGATTCTCACTTTGTAAACATTTATTGTTGTTTTTTTTGAAGACAGAACAATGTCAACATCCTAAAGTTCCAGTGTACATCTCAGATTTGATTATTTATTAACCTAGTGGGTTGTATTGATTCCTGCTTTTTCGTTTGTTTGCTTGGTTTCTTTTGCCTGAATAAAAAGTTTAAGAGTTGATGACAATAGTAAGAGTTGAAAATTTCAGCTTCAGCATGGAAGTACACCACTGAGTGGAGCAAGTCTAAACCAAAATGTGCAATTTCATAGCTGTGCAAACTGCCCCAACACAAAATGTTTTTCGTGGGGTATCTTCCATCCTCGATAGCCAAGAAAACATTTTTATTTTTTTTTTCAAAGGACACTACTTCAATCCTTTACTCTGTCTTAATTCCTTTTTTTTTTTTTCTTTTTCAGTTGATTGTTCTAGTCACTAATCTATTTGCTGTTCTGTAGCAAAAGAAAAAAATCTCATAAAAATTCTATATTCTTGACTTATGACAATGTGGCCAGGCATTTCTATGGAGGTTTTTGGTTTTGATAATTTAGTGTTTGCAGCCAAAAACTGCTTTCCATGGAAAATTCCCAACCAGCTCTACTACTAGCCAGACATATGGTACATTACTTGGAGGCGTTTGTGTCTGGAACAACCGCTGAACCGTGAGAATCAGACCAGTGACCTTAAACCTAACCCCACAATCCAGCTGCACATCCTGTGGCCACAAATCCCATGCAGGAACTAAATCTTTAAACCATCTCTGGTCTTCTTTCTGCATTTAGTTATGTCAAGTGGAGGAGGTAATGAATGCTCACTGTGAGGTACATGGACAAACTTGTGAACTAGGTACATCAATCACAGCAAGGTTTTGCCTGCCTTAGTGAACAGGACATATGACCGAATTACAGATGCATTTCTGTAGTCAGTTAAACCCAAATCCTGTGAATCACAAACTGCTGTGAATGTGGAGTAGTCACTGTGAACTAATAATAGAAAAGTCCACAAGGTGCCCTGGGTAAGTACCCTGTTTTTTACAAGTATGTTTCATTTTTGCCATGGAGACAAGAGTAGACAGAATGGGGCTTTGTGTCACCATCACTGGGGGTTTAAGGAAAAGTTGGATGTGGTAGTTAGGGCCATGGTTTAGTGAATAATATTAGTGGTAGGGGGGCACTTGGACCAGATAATCTTGGAGGTCTTTTCCAACCTTAATGATTCTGTGATTCCTGCTCTTAGGAGAGCAATGTCAAAGAAAGCAATGCATGAGAGGAGAATGCCCAGGTCCAAAGGCAAATTCTCTTCCCAGTGATCCACATGTTATTAATTAGCTCTCTGCTCATCTTTCAGGTCTCTTCCTCCCAGCAGTCAGGAAAAGAATATCTTCATAGCCTTGTAATTAATTCATTCAACTTGGGCTTACATTGTGTTGCCAATCCTGATATCATGTTCTGTGCCCCGCAATTTCAACCACAGCAGGCTGACACTCGTGCTGTGGAGGATCAAGCCCTGGTAGCTTTAAAAGTCTACCTTTATCATCTACCACAGATTTTACTCTGCTACCTGATTAAAGCAAGAAATGCATGCCATCTGAAAGAACAACCAACCCTTTGGGCAACATCCTTCTTCAGCAGAATAAATATCCGTCTGATTTTTCAGACCAACCTCTTCCACAAAGCTGCTGTTGTGCAACTAGTAGTTATATTAAACCCCACTTACCCTTGTCATTGCAATACATATTCAGTAACATTGTCATACAGTGGGTGTAATATATAACTGGGTATGATAAAGTCCCTTCCAAAGAATGGAAGTTGAAAATAATGGGTGTGGTTTTTGAAATAATAAAGATTATTATTAAAATCAGGCAAAAGGAAACACTTGAGTGAAAATGATTGGAGGACTGAGGAAGGTTTAATTTTTCCCCTAGGATAGCCTAATAAAACCTGCAATTTCTGCAATTTCCCAGAAGTCTAGAGAGCCATGGAGACCAGCTTCTCTCACTTTGCATTTCCAAAGGCAGGTATGGAGCAGGAACTGAAACTCTACTCAAGTCCAGGGAACTGTCTCCAGAGCTGGCTTAGGGTCACCATTTCCAATGCACACTCTTGGGAAAAAGCACTGAGCTTTGCCCTGAAACATGCAGCTCTGAAGGCTCCCCAAAGGAGTAATGCTGCCCAAATGTTGGTAAGCCTGTAAAACTAAACACCATTGCACTGGCTTCTTCATCCATTTTTAGTCAAAATATTTCTTAATGAAAGTCTTTCTTTTGTGGAACTGTTTCTGATTTTTTTTCTTTTAACACTATGAAATTAGTTATTTGAGGCTATCCAGCCTGAAGTAGGATATTATAGAGGCTGATTTAGACATTAGGTACAAGGCGAAGTTGCTAGGAGACCACAGATGGAGCAAGGAGCATTGCAGTAACGCCGCAGCTCTTCACACATGGCTGATGAGAATGCCTGCATCAGCAGTCATCCTTTCAACAACTTAAAACAAAGCAGACAACCTGTTACTGCTTACGTAAAGATGCACATTTGGTGAGGACCACTAACTAGCACGCCACAATCTAAATTTAAAAAAGGCAAGACGCACTGAAAAGGATTACACAGATAACGCTCACTGAAGTACACTCCTTCATTGTACGTTTGGGAATGGCTGCTTCATTTAGAAACTCATAAAAAGCATATATTCAAGCAAATGTCAGTGCTTTCACTCTACTTGTGTTCTGGGCCCAACTGCCATATTACCATAATGCAAAAGGGAACACTTAATGGGCAGGCAGAAGATGCTACACACATTAAAACTCATTGCCCATTGCCATGTGTCCTTCTCACTGTGGCCATGAACCATTCCAGCACAGAGAGCCCTTTTGTCTCTTCACACCTTTACTCGGGAGCCAGAGTTCATGCTCATTAATAGTTACCACTTCAGAAGCAGAGATCAGAGGTTTATCAAAATCAGGCTTTCATTGTTCCAGTCATCACAAACACAGGCATATAAACAGACACCACAAACCCAAACTAATGCGGTGGCATGGCTGTAAAGTCAGACAACTTAGGCGTGCTGCAGAAATGGTTTTACTTGCAAAGCATTAGTTCTCACCTACAGTGTATGTTTAGGAAGTTGAACTATGAAATGCCTGGAAAACATCTAAAATTCAAATGGGAAGGCTGTGACTGAACAAAGATTTGAACCTGTGTTTCAGTCCAGCTCCCTCCATTGGGATCATCCATATATCTGAGAGCTCATTAGCCTGCTCACCATAGAGGTAGGACTTACCTGATAAATATTAATTTATATTATTTATTATATATATTATATATATATATTTATTTATTATATAAATATATATTTATTATATAAATATTTATTCAAATATTTCATTATGAAGTAGACACTGAAAGCATGTCAGATGAATACTAAAATACCTATATTCTCTCCTTTTACAGAGGGAGCTATTTTGATGCATTTTCCTACACTGTCAGTGTTTGAAATTAGATGAGGTTAATCCCACCCTCAATATGAAAATCTCCCTCTGCCATGCTGTTTTTCTTTTGCTTTGTCTTGCTAAAGACAAAGACAGGCTCTTGTGTTGATAGTGTTAGTACCAGACTAATTGTCTGAGTGTAGTTTATAAATCCAATAGGAAAACAGGTTTGGCAAAGCACATCTGAAAGTTAAAAGCTGCAAATGCAGCGTATCTTGATAACAAGGAAACAATTGAGCCAAGGACTAGACCACGTGCCTTGCAATCCCAGTGAATACAAGGTCCCATCTACTTCACCTGAGAATTAATTAATCCAACTGAAGCCAGCATCAGCTAGAAAACCTCCTCCACTTTAGATTATTTCATGAACTAGTTTTTAGCAGGTAAGCAGAGAGAAAACTGAGGGTATATGTTTGCTTCAGTTTCTGATTAAAGCATTTACAGGCCTAATTCTCATGTTATTATTAACACGAGAATCTGAAATATACATGACAATTTTCTGCTGTCGTAGAACATCTTTTAAAACATGTTTTGAGTTACTGTGGTATGGTCCAAACTGTATGTTTTAGTTAGGATCACCTGTATACAACAAATCTACATAATTGCAGTTAATTTCTCCAGCTTCATGTTAAATCATTCACTTTTCCTCAGTGTGTTCCCTGTTCTGTATCTCTTCATTGCCCTACTAGGACCACCTTCACACAGTGGAAAAAAAAAAGGAAAAAAAAAAAAGGAAAAAAAAAGGAAAAAAAAAAAAAAGCTGGCAATCTGACAGAATAACCTCTCAGGAAAATCTCATTAGTCAAAACTAGGTATGTTCTGCCAGACCAGTCCTTTTAACAACAAACTGCAGAGGAGGCCTTTCCGTGTCTTTGGGGTACACACTGCTTATTAAATAATTGGGCAGGATTTGAAGCATGATAAAAAGTGATGCCATTGATAATATCTGATGGGTTTAAACACATTAAATGAGATACGCTTTGTGACCTTTATCTCTAAAGGTCTATGCTCTGGAGAATTCTTCTTACAGCATTATCTCTAGCTATTAAAATTAACATGCTTCCACTTTATCTGAAGAAATCCAGTAAAATATGAAGAATATCCTAAATTCAAGTAATGCTCATTTAAATGTAGAAGGGAATTTTAAATCAATATTTTCAAACTACAGTCATAGGGCACTACATATAATTAGTGGTGCAGACACTAAATCAGATGAGAGCTGCGAGACTAAAATGGATTTTGCCGAAAGGATAAAAACATACATCCAATTCTACAATCATTTTCTGAGCCAGAAGTCCTTCTTTTGTACTAAGGCCTTAGCTCATGTTATAGTAATGGGATTTTGCCTCAAATAGAACTGAGTAAAAAATATTGTATCCTCCATCACGCACAGGAGAACTGTCAGCCCATTTTCTGTTACAAATATTTCTTTCAAAAAGAGCAGACTGTGTTACAACACTGATGATAGGACTTGTGGAGGCTGCTATAATATAGCCCACTCTCTCTCTGCAAAAATTTTTTCATTACTGTGCAAATCACAGGCTATTCACGCTGGTATAAGGAGTGCAGGCTTGGGGTCTTCATTCTTGCCTGTGCATTTCCACTGCCCTTGGCTATGCTGGAAGTGATAAATGCTGGAGTATATGTCAGCTGCACACCACGGTGCCCTCATCAGCATGCTAGGAGCTCTGACTCACAGGGTGAGACCAGGGGCTGGATATAAACCAGACCTGCTTCATACACCTTGGCACCATCCTGAGGCCCATCAGCATTTGCTAGTCACACAGGTATTGCTCTAAGGGGCAGATTTTTCATAAAGTGTATAATGAATACTTTCAGATGGTAACTGTGTACCCAGATAACAAATCTAATTTGATTGTCTCCTAATGCACGTTCCAGGTGAAAATCTTATCCTAAATTCCCACTTATGTGCTATAGTATTTTTCATTCATTCATTTACTTTTTCTCCCTAACTTCCCGAGTCCCTCTCTGGGGCTCTGTAAGTGTAATTCAGTAAGATGTCAATAAGCTGTTATCACAGGGGATGATCATTTCAAGCAGTACAAAAAGTAAATATTTACATTATGGCAAATTCAGTCCTGAGATGACAACAAAATATATTCATCAAAGTAATTTAGAAAATATATATATTCTGTAAACCATAATCATAAAGTCAGATGTATCTAATTGAGTAATCATCAAATAAAAAGCACTACATTTCATAATTGCAGTGTTAGGCTTCCCTAGAGCTGAAATCTCTGCAAGCAGGACAACCCAAAGAGATTCATAACTTGAGTCTGCCTAAAAAAAAAAAACATTGCATATGTAATAAATTAGCCATCTTAAATGTGCATGGTGATCAGTCACACCCCACTAAGCTGAGGGATAACTTCTGAACTCATTTTCCATTGCTGATCTCAGAGAACTTAAACAAGAGGTATGCCTCTGGAAAAGAAATCCAGTGCAAACACCAACAAGACTATAGCATGTTTACTTATTAGAAGATGCAGTCAGAACAGAATAACTGTTCTATAATAATCTGACTATTAACAGAAATCAAACTTCAAGTTACTGTGGTGTCACATATTATATAAAATGGCTGAGAATAACTTCCTCCTATTCAGTTAAGGTTTATCAGCCAGTTTTTGGGGGGAGAACTTGAGAACACTGTTGCTTACTCCTGAGATCAGAAGGTCCCTTATTTTTAGGAATTATGTTTTGAAAATTTGTCTCAGAGTTGGTGAAGTAATTGTTTTATTTTTTTCAAAATAGCTAGTAAACCATCACGAAGAATGAAGGTCACAGTTGTTCACGAAAACTGTCAAAAATATCAAAAAGAAAGTTCAGCATGAGGAAAAGTGCCATCTGATTTCAAGTTTTCAAATATCCAAACACTGATACAGGTTTTTCAATACAAGAAAACAAAACCTGAATCAGTATTCTATATTTGAAACTCTTGGCAAGGACTCAGGGGATGTGAATTGATCTCAGTAACATGAATCACAGATATGAATTAAGGTCAAAATATAGTCAAAATACTGCACTTGTTTTGACATCCATATCAACAGGACCAGTTCAAAGTAGCCACATTACAATACATTGTAGTTCACTGTTTAGAAGTGAGGCCATTTCACAGTTCATAGAGTATACTTCACATTTACAGTTAATGTTATATATAATAGTTAAAATTTCAACTCTTAATGGTGAGGCCTAATTGCAAGGTGTGTGAAGCAATAAGTTTCCTATTAATGGTCCTGAGCTGAGACCATTGTAACTTTTACACTTAGGGGTTCCTTAAACTTCAGGTGGATTATCCACACGGTGTATTCATTAAGAGGAGTCTGTGGCACAATGGACACCTTCACAGTTTTGTGAAAAACTAATGAATACAGGGACCACTCTATGCAACTCAGCATTGGCTGGAAGTTAGTCATGCCAATTCAATTTAGAAGTAGTACATACGCTTTTAACTGTGACGATCATTGACATAATCAGCAAGAAAACTATGCATTCTTTGCCATTTGTAGGAGGATTCATCTGACAGAGTGTAGAAGCTTACAGTGTAGACAGCCACATTTAGGCTAGGTCTACAGACTTCCCTTACAGACAACTGAGAAAATACACATTTTTAGGGTGTGATTCATCTCATACAAGAGTAGATACCTAAACTAGGACAAATTAGAGTAGACTTCTCCAAAAGTCCTTATTTCTATAGTTTTACAGAGTAGAAATCCAGGTGAGAGGAATCCTAACCCTGATATATTTAAAATCTAATCAAGATGCCTTTCTAAATGATACATTTTTTTAAACATGAATTAACAGGCTCACTAGAAAGGCAACAATAACTTCCTAAGCTTTTGTCACCCTGGAGTTGGTATCACCAGCCCTCCAGCTTTGAAATCACTCACACTTAAAACTGAAAACAGGATAACTAATGTCCACTGAGGACCTTCTCAGTACCTCTACTTTCAGCATAAGTTATGATGAACTGATAGTTCTGAATTCAAAAGGAAGTTCATTAGGACTTTTTGAACATATGCAGTTATTCTTAGCATTTTCTTCTTTATGCAAGCATATTTGCTATGCATTGCCTTCATAGTCTTTCTTTTATAGGTTTTCTTATGCAGTCACTGAAACCATAAAGAATTTTCCGAAAGAAAAGTTACAGTAGTAATGAAAACAGCCACAAACTGTGACTCTAAGAGTAAAACATACACCTTCAAAATTTCCCTATGATTGCAGGAATCATTCATAAGAAAGTAAGAAGTTGGAGAGGATCTGGAAGGCAGTGTATGATAGTTTAGATAGAATGTATTAATCAGCTATACTCATTGGAAAAATAGAGAAATCATTAAACAATCTAGAAAATCTATTTTGATTGGGGTAAATGAATACCAGTTTCATGAATTGGTAAATGATTAGCTACATCAAAACTTAAAATGCTATTTCTTCTTCAGTCTTTAGAAAACATTTGTCTTTTAATGCTTATTCTGTGTTTGATAAATGCCCATGTAAGCTTTTCCAGAAATTTTCTTCCACATCCATAGTCCAAGGAATTTTTACAAAAAGTTATGCTTTTGGATATGTGGACATTTTGCAGTAATCAAATAAATATTTTCTTCTGGAATTAAAAAAAAAAAAATCAACCAAACCATCATTACTAAAAAATGGAAATATTTAATCCAGAACTTAATATATTTTCATTTTAATGTTGTGTTGCCATATTTCATAGAATTTCTAGCTTGGATGAGTTGTGTCCACACTCTCCTTTCTCCTTTCAGGGCATAACAATTCATTTGGATTAAAGCTCTCTTGATTCACCACATACAAAGAGTTCAAGTAGTATAGTTCAAGACTTGATTTAATAGAGAATTAATAGAGAAAGGTTGGAACTTAGTAATATATAATCTCATTGCTCAAGAAGCATCTCAGCAGCACTGAATATTTTTTTGAGTTTTATCTATTTTCTGTCAAGTTTTAAAACCTTAAAATGTCTTTGAATTCTTGGAAAAAAAAATCCATGTTTGCAACCCTCATTTTTAATAGATAAGAGAAATTGCAGTTTGCAAAGTGCAACTCAACAATGATATAAATTATCCCATGGGAACTCTGTCCTGCCTTCTTATCCAGCTACATATGGCTTTTGTTATAGGCTTTAGACAGTGTTGAATTATTGTTCTAAATAATCCCTCCATTTCCTCTGAAAACAAAAAGTGTGCGTTAAGGGAAGAACAATTTAACCAGAAACAGGAGTGAGTACACATAATGAAGACAATATGTAATCCAAACCTTGTAAAAGAAATGCATGGATTTTTTTTCCCCACTGAGTTTCCATCTTTTACTTCAATATTACTCATTCCAAATGCTAGCAGCTACAAGGTCAGTGCAAGATCAAAAGCAGCAGAAGAGCAGAGTGGAACTTTAAAATGGTACAAAATGGACATGTTTTTCCACCTCCTGCTGCCTCCCATATCAATCTAGTAGAAAGAACTGGAGTTGTGTGGGAAGCAAGTACATTACCACCAAGAAAGAGCAGGCAGTCCACACACTCTTTTATTCAGATCAACTATTTTTAAAAGAGACATGTGCCCCTCAGAGATGCAGAACTGAGTGCCTTCACAATAGTGCTGAAGTTCAGATCAGGAGCCTACTTCTGAAATGTTTTTCCAAATGCCATCACACATTTTGGCTTGTAGCATGGGACAGTCCGGAAGTATGTGAACTGTCTTCTCACACTAAATTGAACTAGAAGAAAGGCTCCAGGAGTGCACCGAATTGTGCATAATGCTACAGATAAGCATTCAATGCATATGACAAAGTGACAGCTAGTCCAAAGTAGATCGCTACATTCACCAAAATGTGCATAATGTGCATTTTAGGTCTCTACTGATTTTGTGTCATCTGCTGTGTTTGCTAAAGTAGCTGTGATTGTCGACGGGCACCAGTGAAATATATGCTCACAAAAAAGATTGTGAAATCTTAATGCAAGTTCAAATTTTCCTAGCAGTAGATTTCTACCAACAGAAAACAATGGAATTAATCAGGCCAATGTACCACTGACTAGCTGAGAATAAAGAGCAAAGGGGTTACCTTAATAGGGCTCCCATCTGGAGTGAGGACCTCTTCTGAAAGCTCCATCATCTTCAGTGCCATCAGGGCAATGGCTTTAGCATGACTAAGGCTTTTCTTATGGAGCCCTGCCGCAACGCAGTATGCATCACCTATTGTTTCCACCTGCAGCAATCAGACAAATCAAATGTTAAAGTACGATAATGAGAAGAGATCGCTACCATTAGTTATCTGCAATCAAGTAGCATTGCTTAAAAACATGTGAGCAAAACATCCATAAAATAAGCAATTAGACAACGGAGCATAATTACCTGAGTTTGCAAACAGGTGCAGTCAAAACCTGACAAGCGGTTGCATAGTGGTTCATCAACATTATAAACAAAGGGGATCATTACGTCTAGAACAATGTATGCCATCAGCTGAAATATGACATTTTTCCATAGCAGTAATGCAGAAAACTCTATTTTCCTAAATGAGAAATTGCTTGCAGCTTTGGTTGGCACTATTCCGGTTGAGTTTGTTGTTTGGTAAGAATAGTACCACATGATTATAACTCATAATTATTATTTGCTCTGCTAGAAAAGTACATTAGGAAGAGAATTAGAAGAAGCAAAATGTCACCATAAAAAACAGTCGAGAGTCTATGACTTCTCATTAGGAGGGAGCTCTTTCTGGTATAGGGAACAATTTAAAAATAGATGTTATTGCTACAGACTTTTGACTGCATCTGTCTCTGTTATTTTCAAATAAGAAATGCTGCCTCTCTCTACTGTGAGGGCTACCTGACTCTGAATTCCCTACCTTCAGGCATCAAGTTCAGCAGACTGTTCCCTCTGGTCTCTTCAGACAGGCCTTACCTATCACTCATCCTAGATTTTCTTTAAAGAAAGCTGTCCCTCAGGAGGAAGCAGGAACAAAGGAAATTACAGAAGCCCTCTGGCTTTGGATGAAGGAAGCTTGAGAAACACTGATGCCCTTGAGTTCTGCAGCTTTATTGACAGCATTGTGTTCTGTAGTCTGCCTGCCCTCACATCTGCAGCATGCTCCACACAAAGTCTGTGAGCACATGCCCAGTCAGACTCAGCCCTCAAGGTTTAGTCTGGTTTTTGCTACATCACTAATTTGGCTTTCACCCTGCCCACAACACTATAGGAATGGCAGAAAAGGCTTCAGCGAAGATTAGGGTGAGAAAGAAGCATGCATTAAGCAAGGAGATACTCAACAAATACAGTTGATTCTTCTTTTTGCGGGGACTCTACTAATAGTAGTAGACCTGGACCTTTGCAGATTAATTTCCAGTGTTGAGAAGTAGAATTAAAGGTAATATCTTGAAAAGTAAGCATTTATATGTAAATGTATCCAGAGCAGGAATCTAGAACAGCAGTATGAGCAAGTCAGAAGCTGTTACAAGCCCGTTGCCAAGTTTGACTCCTTAGTCTTTCCTGGTGATCATACAGGAGGATATACAGCAGCAGCTCAGGATTTCTCATGAACTGAGAGCTGAGGCATCTGCTAGCCATCTTCACTTTTAGAAGCTCCTAATAGTACTTGCATGTAGAGAAACATGTGGGAGCAATCAATACCCCTGTCTGCCTGCCCATTTTACCCAGTCTATATGTCAGGATCTCTGTCCATGAGAAGCAGCGACTGACAAATCCCTGCAGTTTAGGTCATCTTTTCAAAGATGGATGGATGGGCAAGCACATTGCAATAGCTGGGTGGAAAATGTACAAACTGGAGAACAAAACACATGATCACAATGAGAAAAAAGTATCAAGATAAAAAAGAAACTCTAGATGGATAAAAAATGGATGGTCAAAATTTTTCAACTACAGAAGGAAGAATTAACAGAAATACAAATAGATGGACATTGTCAACCTTAAAATTGTGGATGAACATAACCAATTTGATCAGAAATTAATGCATTACTACTAATGCATTACACAGAACTGAATCTATGATGACAGATACAAAAAATGAAATACAAATTTTACTCTTTGTTGAATGACTTAATTTCAGAATGACTTTTCTACTAAAGTTTGTTGCATTACACCACTTTAAGTAAATATAGATTTGAGACCACATACTGTTCCTGCAATATTCAGGCAGACCTACTTATTTTGTTAGCATCTTCCCCTTCAGAAATTTCCATAACCATGTAAGCCAATTTAACAGCTAAATTGCACTCACAGAATGAGTAGCATCATCAGAATTGCATCATATATATCAGAGTACTACCAGGAAAAAGAGAATCCAGCTGCCTCATTTTAACTTTACTCTGAAAAAAATTATTAAAAATTATAGTAGTACCATTGAAGGATACCTTTTAAAGTGTATGTCCCTATGAAACTCCTCTGATGAAAATACTGGAGTACCAGGGGAATGATTAGGACTTCTGAGACTGACCTGCTAGTTAAGGCCAGATGTGATGATTACTGGTAAGATTGTCCAATGCTTTACCATTCTGTGACTGGTTTCAGTCTCTACTAAGATTTTCCCCGACTAAGTATTTAAACTGGAATTTCCATGCTGAATCTTAACCAAACTTTAACCTTGGTTCAGTCCTCCTCCAAAATCAGGTTTGGCAAATTTTCCGATTCTCAGCGGTTATTTTTTTCCCAATCCCTTCTCAAAAAGCATCATGACTTCTTATAATTCCCTGATCAGAGTAAATGTCAATAGCATTAGAAGAAAAGGAAGGTACTACTCAATGCAGCTAAAAATAGCAGCATTCAGCTCTGTTTGATGCTCTTCAAGACAACTGTAGAATCATAGAATCATAGAATGGTTTGATTTGGAAGGGACCTTAAAGATCATCTAATTCCATGTGCCAGGACACCTCCCACCAGACCAGGCTGCCCAAAACCCCATCCAACCTGGCCTTGAACACCTCCAGGGATGGGGCATCCACAGCTTCTCTGGGCAACCTGTGCGAGGGCCTCATCACCCTCTGAGTGAAGAATTTCCTCCTTATATCTAATCTAAGTCTACCCTCTTTTAGTTTAAAACCATCCCCCCTTGTCCTATCATTCCATCCCCTGACAAAGAGTCTCTCCCCAGCTTTCCCATAGGCCCCCTTTAGGTACTGGAAGGCCACTGTAAGGTCTCCCTTCTCTTCTCCAGGCTGAACAACCCCAGCTCTCTCAGCCTGTCTTCATAGGAGAGGTACTCCAGCCCTCTGGTCATCCTCGTGGCCCTCCTCTGAACTCGTTTGAATACTTCCATGTCCTCCTTGTGCTGGGGGCCCCAGAGCTAAATGCAGGGCTCCAGGGGGGGTCTCACAAGAGCAGAGCTCAGGGGGAGAATCCCCTCCCTCACCTGGCTGGCCTCGCTGCTTTTGATGCAGCCCAGGATATGGGTGGCTTTCTGGGCTGCAAGTGCACATTGCTGGCTCATGTCAAGCTTCTCATCAACCAGCACCCCCAGGTCCTTCTTCTCAGGGCTGCTCTCAGTCCAATATCATGCTAATCAAACTAAGCACAGTAATCAAACTTCAAAGGAAATCTCTACCTGATGCTAAACTAACTTCTGAGTTTTTGGCTTTGTAATATGAATATTATAATGCATTAATATATTTGATTGTCATATCCTTCTAGACAGGTACACAGGCAAGGGTATTTTGCTACTGCAACCATGCAATATGTTGTTTCTTTTAAAAAACAAAATGTCCTCGTTGAATATTTCAGCCATTTTTTGCATATGATTGACAGCTTTACCTTTATTAAGATTGAGTACATTTTAGTTCTATTTAAATATTTTTTCTTAATAGTCTTAATATTTCTAGCCATTCATTGACAGCCTGGCCTACTGTTAATCATTTTTCATCCCTTATGACTAATTTACACTCACTTCTGTCAGCTTCACTGGATTTTTCATAATTGGGGTATAATATATATTATACCACAGAAGAGAAGGGAGGTTGAACTTAGATGTCAAAATTAGACCAATCTATAAAAAATATGGGATATCATTTTTATATTTAATTAACTATGAAAGAAGCCAGTAATCATTGCAGCTACTTACACTGCTATACAAAGGTCTCCTCTCAAGCCTTCTGTAACTCCTTGCCAAATCGTTGACGATGGCCAAAGGATTTTCAGTCAGGCCCCACAACACATCAAAGATTAAGATTCATAAGTAATTGAAGTAATTGTGTGCACTCTACAGTTAAGAAACTGCTTCTTGATAGATATGCTCAGACTGCTGAACACTGTATAGTGAGAATGCGTAAGACTCACTGCAGATACAGTTTGCCTGTTACAGATATGAACAGTACATTTTATAGAGATTGAGCTCTACAGTAATTATCTTACAGTCACTTACTTATCCTTAATTCATATGGATTTTAGATGGAATATGATTTGCAGATGAACCTAGGAGCCCAGCAGGCAGAATATAACTTCTCCAATAATGTTAGCAGAGAACAGAGGTTAATAGACTGTCCCTGGGGCAACTCCAGTGGGTCTTTTCTAACTACCAGGAGCTAAACCTTCTGTTACGTTAACTGAAAAACTGGAAGTTGTAGCTAAATGATGTCCCCCTGGTATATAGTCAGGGTGTTGATTCAATGACAGCTCAGAAGGGAAAGTGTGGTACTTTTCCTCGTGAATAAATGAAGATGCACCAGGAATTACATATATGAACTTCTCAAAGCAGTGAAGGCTCTGAAGTGTCACACATTATTTCAGTCTTACACACACAGTGGAGGTGGGGCAAAAGATCATTTTGAAAGCAAAACCTGTAATGGCAAGTGTAAGATTTTCATCTAAAATACTCAGGAATCCCAACACTCAAAGTAATCTTACTAGCACATTTTTCAAAGCACAGCTTGAAAATAAGCATCAAAAATGCAATCTTGGTGGTCATTCTTGTGCCAATTCTGATTGCAAATTCCTACAGCAATCACAAAAATTAAATGCACTGAAAGAAGCAGGTGGAGGGAGAACTGGCTTTAGTTGTAGACCTGTCTCTCTCAGCAGGTTTACTGTAAAAGCTTAATAGATAATTTGGATTATAACTGTTACAGTGGAGTGTTCATCACCTTGATTTTATTTAAGAGCTGAAAGTAACGTGTGTGTTTGGGGCAGGTGTTCCTATGCATTACACGATTAAAAGATTAACTATGATTAGTAAAAATTACTACAGATTACTGAAAAATTAACTGTGCATAAAAGAATGGGAATGAAAGTTCAAAAATTGCTGTTTTATTTCATGAAGAACATCTACCTTTAGTAGCTTGCCCCTTGTAGATCCTTTATCTTCCTCTGAAGGGTACTTGTGTACTATTGTTTCTATCTCCTACATACACACAAGTGTGTGTACATATTTATTATATCACTCCACAGTGAATATCTAAAATAAAAATAATCACCCTAAAATAATCCATGCCAGTGTCTGTACAGACTGTTACACTCTCTTTTTCCAAATAAATAAATTAATTGGAAACAAATAGTCATCTTGCCTTCACTTTAGAGGTAAACACAGTTGAAGTACTGTCTTTACCTCAAAGTATCATCCAGAAATAAAAGCCCTCAATGCAAGTTGCACTACTGATTTTAGTTAAAGCTGGCTGTCCGTTTGAGACAAAACTGACTGCTAAAATTTACTGTGCAATTCAGGATGAAGAACTACAGAATACTCCTGGATATCTTCATGTTATACACAGGTGAACAAATGTGTACAAGATTACTTTGGATAGTGTATACGTAAATATTTCATAAGCATCTTTTGCTCAAGGATACTCTTTCTTGAGCAAAAGAAACCTTTACGTGTCACATGTATGAGGAAAAATATATTGCTGTTCAAAGTTTATTTGGCTTATTCTTATGTATATAATTTATGTAATAAACTATATATATGTAATAAATTATAAATTATTATAAATTAAAAGTAAATTAATATAAATTAAAAGTAAATAACTTATGTATATAATTTTTATTACTGTATCACACCTGTAGACTTTAATACTTTAGGCCTACTTACAGCAAATTGTTTAATTCTGGTGGGTAACACTGCCTATAACTCACCAGATGATGCAAAAAGACAATCTAAGTTTCATTTTTACATTCATTTAATTCTTTTACTTGTTTGAGCAGAGCTAATCCACTCAAGTCAAAGCACAGTAACTCATGAAAAAAACTCACAGAAAATGTCCACCAAGAGGAATGGAGGCAAGGGCAAGCCCATTTTCTTCCACCTACTTATTCTTACTTTTTTACTGGGAATGACAAAAAAGACTGGTGTAAGAGGTCCTCAAACAGCTTTTTTTTTTTTTTCTCTGTTCTTAGACCCCGTGCCACTTTTAACAAGGTCCTAATGGAGTAACTAGACATAGGTATTCTTCAGCCTTTTCCAGGTCTTTGATTTCTTATCCTCCTTCCTTAGAGTAACAGATACTTTTTCAAATTCAGTTATGTTTCTAAATGCATCAAATCCTGCTTATGGTCTCATGTGTTTCTGTTATTTTAATCACCAGAAATATTTATTTCTGCTTAAGTATGTATTTTATAATTTTAAGTTGGCAGTAAACTTGGAATATTAAACAGTTTCTCTACACTGCACACCCTGTTTACAGGCACAGCATTTAAACTGTATATGCTATATTTAGCTGAAGGGAAGCTTATTACTAAACTGTTTCTTATCACTTATGAGCAGTCTGCCAATAGCTAGAAAGTCTCCTATTGCTGGAAGATATTCTATAAAGTTTCATTTTATAAGATTGAAATAATAACGAACAGCAGTTGCAATATCAGTTTCCTCTTAAAGAGCTTGAGAAATGAAAATAAAGAAATAAGCAGCAGGGAAAGGCGTAATGACTTAGATAATTGTAATTTAATGTTCCTCCCTTTTCTCCCTTGACTCTTCTCACTGAGAAAACTAACTCTGCTTGGGTGTAATTTTTTTCCCCACACAAAAGTGTTATTCTTCATCTTAAAAGACTTGGCTCTCATTTCACCCATTGCCTGTTCATGTTTCCTCTCTGTCCCCATATACAGACACACTGATCTAGGTGCATCCATAAAGAACATAACCTTGCATTTCATGGCATAAATTTCAAAATGAAAGGCTAAAAAGTCTGCCATATTTCATAAGTAGCTATTATGGCTTCTTGTACTTCTTCAAGTTTCAACATTCACTACTGTCAAAGATGGACCATTATAGTGTTCCCCTGACAATTAGATAATTGAGGTTATAGTGTAGCCACTGATTTTTCCCTTTGTTACTAATTTCAGAAAGAAAAATCTGCTATATAAATTACTTTTCATGATGTAATGTTTAAATTGCCCAAAGAAACTTTAAAGTAACAGAAAATATTTTTATTTTTCCCTCACTGGGAATAATGAAATCTGTTTGTTGTTGTTGTTGTTTGGAGGTGGTGATGTTTTTGTTTGTTTGTTTGTTTGTTTGTTTCTGATTTGTAACTTCACATTACGAGGGAGGGAAAGGGAGGGGAGGGGAGGGGAGGGGAGGGGAGAGGAGAGGAGAGGAGAGGAGAGGAGAGGAGAGGAGAGGAGAGGAGAGGAGAGGAGAGGAGAGGAGAGGAGAGGAGAGGAGAGGAGAGGAGAGGAGAGGAGAGGAGAGGAGAGGAGAGGAGAGGAGAGGAGAGGAGAGGAGAGGAGGGGAGAGGAGGGGAGAGGAGGGGAGAGGAGGGGAGAGGAGGGGAGAGGAGGGGAGAGGAGAGGACTTTTGTCAGAAAAGAAAAAAAATCTGCATATTTTATTACAGATAACTTTACTGCTCAGCTGAGCCACAGAGTTGCATTGTTTGGAGCTGCAACACACTGGTTTCCCTAGTGATCAACCAGCATATTAGCATCTGCCAGAATGTCAGCCTTTATCTTTCTCTAATGACTGTCAGTGAAATTACCACCTCAGTTTCCTTGGTTGATGAAATACAATTTATATTTCTCTTCTTAGCTAAAAGTGAACAGAATCAGCATTAACATTAAGGACCCTTGAATACTCCATTGCCTCTTACAGTCAATCCCAGACATTACTGATTGTTCCTACAGGAGTATGCAGCACTTACCTCTTTGCACGAAGATCATCATTTCCATTTGTAAAAGTCATGGAAAGTCAAGCTTTGAACTAATCTGTCAAGTATTCTAAGGGACCCTACTGAGAGACAGAACAATGCTCAGTGGTGAAGGGAGTTACTCCAGTGTCAATATAACATAAAGCAATGAAATTTGGAAAAACATAAATTTGGGTTGATGATGATTGCATAAGAGAAATTAAAATGCAGTGAAACTACATTTTACTCAATCAAAATACACTCCTTGCATTAAAGAATATGACACTACATTAAGGAAGATAACATGATTAAAAAAACATAACAATAAATCACATGAAAAGTAGATGACACTAACAGGGAAGAAGCAACATTTCAAGCACATAGGCTGCAGATAAGTTGATAAGGTGAGCACTAAGTGGGTGAGATTTGGCTCACCTAACCAGAGAGATCTATAATGTAATGACAGTTATTCTCTCTCTGTTCAGCGTGCAACCCATGGACAGAAGTGGGGATTCTAACAGTCATCTGACCTGTGCTAAGCATCTCCTTTGGGAAAAGATGAATCTCACACTAAAAAGATGAATCTCACCCTAAAAAAGATTAATGCTTACCCTATAAAATCATACTTTCCTCTGCTGACTGTGAGGATAGTCTAGATGACTAGTTCTTTATTGTAAATAGCATAGTTTCACCTTCTCTGTCTCAGAACAGTGTAAGAGAAGGTTCTAACAAGACCATGGGAAGAAGAGGCAGAAGGGCAGGCTGAACATGGAAGGTCACAGAGTTTTAGAAGCAGGACAGGGCAAGTGCTGGGAAACCAAACAGTCCTTTAGTAAAGCTGATCCCTAGAAATACAGATAAACAAGTGAAAAAAGCTGATCTCTAGAAATATAGATGAACAAGTGCAAAACCTGCATATGCTCCATATGTCAGGCTCCTTTCCACTCAAAGATAAATCTAAGCTCAAAACAACACTTATTGGAGAATATGAAGTTTAAGTGATTCCTATGATTACACTAACAAAACAAACAAACAAACAAAATATCAGTAACTTCAAGCTTTTTAATTTGTTTTGAAGACCTGGAAATAATTTCTCAATGAGCACAGTCAAGGTATTTCCCCGGCTGTCTCTTCATCAGACTTAAGTTCCATGCATACTCCTCAATCTGGGCTTACTGGAGCACGTCTTTGCTTCCTGCACAACTAGTTTGCATTCCTGAGGGAATGTACAAATATCTAAGGAGGTTGCTTCTTATTTCCCATCCCATGGGACCAGGATTCAGGATGGGAATGCACCTGGAATGGGAATCTGGGAAGTGTTCTCAGCTACTGCAGTACAGACCTCTGCCTTCCCACATTTTTCATTATCCTCTTTACTCATATTTCATTCCAACTGCAAGACTAAACTACACAGTACCTTGAAACGACATATTTCTTTTATGAAAGCTGAAATGTATTCCATTTAAAGGAATACTGCAAAATTCATCCTTAAGATGAAATTCTTGCATTTGACTCTATAAGAAACTTTTGAAGTCATCAGTATCTCCCAGTGGGCTTTTCTTTCATCTGTTTTCTGCCCTAAGTTGTAGATCTGGAAACTTAGGGAAAGGCTATGGTATATGGCAATGTGGTGTTCCACACTTTTCATTCGGATTTCATTATTCCTGTCTGTGACTTCTAGTTCTGTTGCAAATGGAATACCTTTTTAACTGGTATGGGACAAAGACCGAAGAAAAGGGAGATCTTCACCATTCCAGTTTTATATTAAGGCAACAGTCTCAGCACTCACCACAGACAGCAATTTATTTAATATCCGTATTCTATGTCATTGACTTCTCCCCATATGTCCTTCTACCCATATCCTTCTCCCAAATACATCCCTGTAAATCAGCAATGAACTTACAATATTGTCATTCAGTGTGGGACTTGTACTACCTAGCTTTGGTCACACTAAAGTCAAGCCTCTAATTTTAACTATTCAATCATAATCTTTCTATTGTCAGTGATGAGAAAAATGAACTTCCATGGCATGATTCATTCCATCTTGAAGTCTAGAAACATCATTTTACCCATTTACTACAGCAGGACACAAAAATTCATGTCTTCACTTAATTGCTTCCATGCCCAGCCTGCAGTGTAATATAAAAAACTGCTCCCATGTTATCATTTTTTTTTTTTTTTTTTTTTTTTTCCTGAGCCAGGATGGCCAAAGACTTGGATGACTTAGTTTGTGAAACTCTCAGAAGACCCTGGGTGAGCTGTTATCTTCTCATGCACCATGTGCCTTCCAAAGTGCACTACAGAATGTTCCTGCCCCCAGAAAGTACTCTGTAACAGGAAAGAGATTGCACAAGTGTGTTGGCTGCTAGTGCTGAGATACTGTCTGTCAGCAGCAACAGCAAGATCCCAATTAGCTAAAATAAATAAATAAATAAATCCTGTATTTTGGCATGCATATTTTGGCATGCAGGTCAAGGATGTTATTAAATCAGTCACGCAAGGAGGAAAGAGGTGAAGTATTTTGGGCTGTCTATGGTAGAAAGATATGAACAAGTCAATCTAAAATACAAATCTCATGAATAAATGTTAAAGTGACGTTGGAGACTGGAGAGAAACTGGATAGGTTATTTCATGGAGAGGTAATGCATGTGTGCTCTTTCTTTGGAATGCAGTTCAGAAAGGCTGCTACTGAGAATGGTCTAAATATGCTTGGTCCTGGAGGATCCCACAGGATCCCATACCTGAAGTATTGTGTCCAGTTCTGGGTCCCCAGTACCAGAGAGACCTGGGCATACTGGAGAGAGCCCAACACAGGACAGCCAAGATGATGAAGGCACTGGAGCATCTCTGCTGTGAGGAGAGGCTGGGAGAGCTGGGACTGCTCAGCCTGGAGAAGAGGAGGCTCAGGGGGATCTCATCCGTGTCCATAAATCCCTGAAGGGAGGCTGCAGAGAGGCCGGAGCCAGGCTCTGCTCAGCGGTGCCCAGTGCCAGGACAGGAGGCAATGGGCACAGCTGGGCACCCAGGAGGCTCCCCCTGAGCACCAGGCAGCACTTCTGTGCTGGGCGGGTGACGGAGCCCTGGCACAGGCTGCCCAGAGAGGCTGTGGGGTCTCCTCCTTGGGGATCTCCAAACGCCTCCTGGACGTGGTCCTGGGCAGCCTGCTCTGGGTGTCCCTGCTTGGGCAGGAGTTGGACCAGACCTCCAGGGGTCCCTTCCAATCTCAGCCATTCTCTGATCCTGAGGTAGCTTCTAGGCCTACATTTCTATCTGTATATATAACAAAGATAGAATACTGACCTTTTCCAAATTAACCAAAATGCATGTGTTTTCTTGATGTGTGAATAGAAACCAAAGCTTAGGTCTGTTTGCATTTTCAAGTTTTCTATATGATTTTCCACTGCACAGAAAAGCTTTGAAATACAGTTAAATTGTATGACATTGTGAACCTTGAAAACATCTGTTAGATTAAAGTACTTTGGGCTGTTTTTTTGTTTGTATGTTTGTTTGTTTGTTTTTCCAGAAATGAATTCTACATGTTGGATACACTATCATTTATAGAGTTCCCAAAATCTTTGGGATACTTTAAGAAAAATCCCATTTTTTAAAGGCGGCAAAAGTTTTCAAAATAGCATTCAGGAATCTTCTTTAGTTTCTATCTTAGTGTTTGGCTCTCTTAGCTTCTGCCTTTCAACTTTTCAAAATTAACTCCTAAGCAATGAAAACTTATGCCTCAATTTCAAGGTAACTCTGAAATGCTTTTGTGATGTTGAATTCTGCTTTTTGCAACCCCCCCCGCCCATGTCAGGAGAAGTGGATTACAAGTGTCTGTCTATGAAGTTCAGTTCATCTGGTAAAGCTCATTTTTAACAGTATCTTACTACAAATCCCAGCTCCTTTCCCAAGAGTCTAATTATGAATCAATTGCTCTTACCAGGCCTGAGGGCATTTTATTTTTAGTGAGTTTAATGATGCCACATGCTGGCAAGTTCATGAGCATTTTACAAGAAGAGTTTTATTCAAACTTCTTTCTATAGCACCTACTTAGCAGTCTTAAGCATAAATCTTACAGTATCCAGCATATGGAGGAATTCTTTTATCTACACATTGATTTCACAGAGTGCTGTTTTCTTTATGAAAGGAAAATAGACAAATGGTTCTTGCTGTGTAGACAACATCTAGTATTCTAAAATTTGGGTGTGGGTTTTTGTTCTTTTTTTTTCACTAGTTAAAATACAGACATGCAAGAAGAATTACAGTTTACATAATGCCAACATCAGGTTTGCACACAACAGTCATGGAACACATAAGTCATAGTGCATAAATGATTTCTCTCTTTTGTAGGCAAGTATGAAACTGCAAAAATCATACTGAATGTTTACGACGAATAAAAAACGCTCTGGTTGGCATTCTGCCTTATGTGAGGTAGTTGCAATGTCAAAGTAAAGAACTGTCTAACGAAACAAGCAACCATTAAAATAATCATGTATAATTTAAGACACACATTTCAGTTTAATGTGATAGGAGTTTTCCAGCAGTAAGAAGGGTCTTAGATTGCTGTAGCTACCCCTAGTATTAAAACTACCACTGAACAGCAACCTCATCAAGATTATATGAGCTTTCATTTATCTGTCTTGAAATTTCTATATTCTCCTAACTTCCCTAAGTATCCTCCACGTTCATTTCAGAAATTAGAGTACAACTTATGAATACTATTTGAAAGAATGAAAACACTGCATCACGGAGGGCTGAAGTATATGAAAGGCCAGCCTTAAGTTGTCAGGATTGTGCTAAGTATCCTCTAGGCCTGGGACAATACTGGACTGTTGACACAGAAATAGCTTAGGCTGATGGAATGTGAAATTAATATTCTCCAGTCCTTCAGAAGAACTAAAATTTAGACAGCTGAAAAACCTGACACAAGGAAACAAAGGACTTAAGTATTAATGGTGGGTTTTAAAAAACATAGCATGATGAAGACCTGCATGCTGTAAAAGGGCACACTCCTGGCCATGGTTCTTTTCTAGCCACTGTAACTGGGCTTTCTTCTCAATATGGAGCAGGGAGCCCCAAAGGAGGATAAACTTCTGTGTGCTGCCCAAACAAAATGTCAGGATGTAGCCAGTGTTCACACAGAAACTGTGAACATGGGAAGCACTCCCACAACCAGCAAGCTGGACTTAAGCTCTAAGGCTCCCCGGCAGTCTGAGAGAAATGTAACGGGACACATAAACAAATGAGGGCTTCTCAGGTAAGAGAAAAGTGGAAGGACGGACTAAAGAGAGAGAGAAGGAAATATATACTAGCACGATATTCCTGAAGAAATCATACACGGAAGCAGAAGTCCTGGACTCTTAAGAGGATTCTTGGGTGATTAATTGCCTAGAGCAGGGGAACATGCACAGATGTTTTGGCGCTTTGTGCAGGTCTGTATGTTTATAAAGTAAAGAATGACTCTTCTGGAGCCTGCATATCTGTTTACCTCATTTGTACATCTCCCTAAAGACAAGAAGTGTAAATCCACCACAAGGCTGCAAAACAAATACAGGCTTAAAGTAATGGGAAGTCTTGAAATATACTGGAGCTCTCTGGTGATAATAACGCAGATGTGCAGGGTGATTTCAGACAGAAAGGAACCTTCTGTGTTTTGTTTTGTTTTTTAAATATAACCCCAAAACACTTCTGATTTCCCCAAAAAATATTGGCGCCCCAGCTTTGCCCTGTCTCCATAATGGAGTGAGACACTCTGTGTGACAGCAAAGTCCATGCACAGGCTGGAGAAAGTCAGTGCTATAGCCTGCTCAGAGCAAGAAAAGCAAGAAGATTCAGAAGCCCTCTGTGGTGGGACCTGAACAGAGCAGCCTGCTAAAGAGCAGCTCTACACAGCTGTGTGGCACCATGGAGAGAAGAGTTTCTGCGTGATGGGGATTTTATTCTATTATCCACTCTAACCTGACTTTAAATTAACAAGAAGAAGCAACACTTGTTCCATCGGTAATCCCCAAATTCGCATCAATTTATCTTTAAATAGGATACTATAATATTTTCTGTATATACTATTGCTCATAGGGGAGTGTTGGTATAGTTTACATATTTTAATTGCATTTCATACAATCTTCACTCTGTAGATGCCTCAGCTGAAGCTAAAAGAATTTGAATCCTTCCCAACATAGTCAAGTAGTTGCATTGAACACACAAGGTTAAAACCAAGGAAGTGATGGAAAGAAGACAAAAGTAGTGGCCATAAGTTTTACGTGAAAACTTGCAAATTATGCTTTTTAACTTATGGAACATTAAGCTTGCAAAACTTCAGAACAGTCTGAAGCTCATGAATCCTTGTCATTGCAGTATCCTTTAGTCATTGTAGCACCAACAATAAACTTAATGACTTATATGTGATTGTGTACAAATATCTTACACCAAGGAGGATAGTTAAGGAAGTAGGAAAGTACTTAAATTGCTTTTTTGTTTCTGTTTGTTTGCTTTAACTAAAAATGAATACTGATTTCTGCTGGTTGAAAATGCAGCAGAATCAGTTATATAGCAGAAGATGTACAGCAAAGAAATTTTGCCAGCTGACAATAATTCATTGCCCAAAACATTTAGTACTCTGTGCTCAGTTATGAAAAGTGGGACTCATCACTTAACAGAAAGTGAAGTTCAGGGTTAGGAGAAAATCCACCTTGAAGAAATGTCTTCAGCAATGAATATTGCACTGTCCAGAGAAAGGACAAAGAAACCCAGCCAACATACACAGCCACCCAGCCAATGAATGCGTGACCAAAAAAACAGCCACAGCACGTGCTGTCTTTACTGTATGCAGCAGTTAAAGGACAAAGAAGAGAAACGGGGTTGTTTCAGAAAGAAAAGAGTTAAGAAAACAGGCCTACCCAGGCAAAAAGACTCAACAACAAAAGTATTTAAAATGAGCCTATATCAAAGACATTATTTAGAGAGAGAAACAGAGGCTGCAGGAAGCTTGAACATAGAAGATTTCAGCCTGCAGGGATAAGTTTTAAATGCTAGCCACGGCTGTGGCATATCTAAATAGTTTTTTTAATAAATAGGTGGCTTAGCTGAAGCATCGTTTCCCAGCTCTTGGCTCACAAATGACAGGAATTCAGATACAGAGAAAAACAGGTCAAAACAAAGATACAGTCAAGTCAACCAGTATATACTTTACCCAAAGCAATTGTTTTCAAAATTTATTGAGATCTTATCTTTCTCAGTGCTTTTTCTCCTGGAGCCCATGTTTCTATCTGCATGTCCACAGACACTGACTTACCAAGCAGCTCAGGTCTTCAAATCTGCAACTACATTGCTATAATTTGCACTCCCTGCTTGACAGCATCCTTTTCTCCCACTCCTCAGTACCAAGCCAAACATGATTAGCTCAGATAGTCAGCAGCACCAGTTCCCAAAGGCATTGCCAGGTCTCAGTTCTCTCGCATCCTCTCTCCTTTGTGATTACCCCAAGACTGTCCCTATTCATCTTTTTATCAAAGCTATATGTAAGCAGATTCTTTCTAAAGTTTCACTCTCTAAAACACAAATTTCTAGAACTGTCACCCAGGCTCGTATCACGATGCATCTCAATTACTGTGATGTTCTCCTTCAGCCTGTAGGAATGTAATCTGTCATCCCTCATATCCATTTAAAATTCTGCTGTGAAGTTTATTTTCAGAGCCCATCATTTGCCTGTGTCATTCATACCTGCGCATCATTCCACTGGATACCCTTTCCCTGTCTCATCAGTTATAGCTACTTACTTTCATTTCCAAGGTATTTCAAAGTCTGATTCATCCCCCTTCAGCCCTCAACAAACATTTCTTATTCTTCAACCAACACATCATTATGCTTGCCCTCCATGTTCTATGTTAAATACAGGCATCTTTGTTAAATACAGGCATCTTTGTTCTTCTTTCCATGTCATACTTCTCTGTACATATTCCTGAATGAATAGTATGAGACAATTGAAAAGTATTATGTTCATTATGTTCATTGTCTGACTCCAAAATTAGAAGCACTGAGGTTCTGAATTTAAAATGCTGTAACAGTAAAGCTGGGTGAATAATTTACAGCATGGAATCTATTTAATGAATTTTGCTTAATATTCTGTTTACAAAATGATGAATTTGGTATTCAGAAGTACTCTCCAAATAATCTTTGCAAATAATTCTTTCCATGTTCCTTCAACAGAAGCAAATTTGAAAATTGTTGTGTTTTGATGTATATATAATATAGGTCACATGATGAATTTCTGTAGCCTAGTTACAGGACTATATCTTAGAGGCAGGCTGCAGGTACAAACACTGGTGATTACATATCTCAAATTCATTGCTTGACAATAACTTCTAAAATTATAGTTGTGGTGTTGATCATACTTATTAATAAAATTAGCTTCCAGAATATCATCTGAAACAAATGAAAAATATAAACACATGAGCTATTTTTATTTAAAAATGCAAATGCTTTTTCAAAAGGAATTGTCATTTTATTTTAAGCTTGTTTCTCTAAGGAAATGAAAGAGGGTTCAATGCCCGGGTTTTCCGTCTTTCTGTAATGCTTAACTGAGTCACTTTTACCTAGCCCCACAGTAACTTTTTTAGACTCCTAGTTAAAAGGAAAAAGGAAAAAAAGGAAGAAAAAAAAATAAAGATTTCAAAGACCAAGTTCCCACAGGCTGGGAGAAGATCCATGACTGGATGGATGTGGGAGGTTCAGAACAGTGTCCCCAGCGGTGGAACTGACTGTCATGTGAGCCTGGCAGCAACACGATCTCGTTGGCATCCCGGGCTCAGCGATCAGCAAGCAGGGCAGGTGCACACAGCTCCAAAATAACGACAGCACACACCACCCTGCTCACTGGGAGGGGGGCTGTGGAGCAAATTCAGTGGTGGCGGGGCTGTAGGGATGCTCAAGGGACATGGGGGAGTAGGGTGATGAATGAAAACCTAGGATGAAGTGATCTGAGGAAGAACTAGATGTATTAAGGCAGTAGCAGTGGAGAAAGGCTGTTAGATACCCTTCCATAGAAAAATAGGGTTTGTTTATTCCTATTCTCATAGAATTACATGGGGGTCTAATTTTTTTTGGAGTACTTGTACCTTTTTGGGATGCATAAATCTTACTTTGCCTATCTGAGCAGCCACCATATTATTTCACTGGTCAGGACAATATTGCTGTGCAGTAACATCTTTCATCCAAAGTGGCGCAAAGAAAGCTAGGTGAAGAGCAGTAATACATGGTCTAAATGGCATAATATTTGTGAGTTATGTAAAAATATTCTTTCATAGTGTTCTCACAGGACTCAGCCAACCTTACTTCCAAACAGGTCAGAGAGTATGAGATACTTTACTTCCTATTGCTACGCAACTGCAGTTTTTAACAAAAAATGTCCTGAATGCCTCAAAACAGTTAACTAAAATAAATCATCTGGGAAAACACTAACTACACCCATGTACCAGACACAGCATGTGAAACAGGGTCACTAGATATGGCTCTCAGCTGTGGGTCAGAAGTCTCTCAAGTCACATTCTCAGAGTTGACTTGAGAACCAGTGCTTTAACAGATTAATACAAACCAAGATCAAACTTCCAATCTTTTCCAGCTATAACACCACAAACATTTTCAAATGATGGTCACTACCTTCCGTTGTAGCCCTCTTCTAGCATGGCATTTGGCTTCTGAGCAGGGGTGAAGGTGTTTTTAGTTTTCTGTTTCTCACTGCTCTAGTCTGCCGGTCAAAGGCAATAAATTATATTAATCTCCCTATGTTGGGTGTGTTTGCCTGTGATGGTAACTGTTGAGTGATCTCCCTGTCCTTATCTCAGCTCTTGAGGCCTTTCCCTTATATATTCTCCTCGTCTTCCTTTTAGGACAGGGAATGAGAGAGTGTGGTGGTGTTCAACTGCCCTGCATGGTAAAACCAATAAAATGGACAACAGCTGTCTTCTTCCTTGTTTTCAGTGGAAGGTTAAATCCTTTATTACCCTCTTTTTAAGTGAATGCCTTGTTCTTTATGGAAATTTTTAATTTATGAAAAAATATTAAATTAATAATAAATTAATAAAAATAAACTAAAAAAATTAATTTATTGAAAATATAAGTGTCTAAACCTGAAAACATTCAGGATTCCGCTGAAACAGAAATTATTTGAGTGCCTTCCAGGAGATGTGTTTTAGCCTAGGATAATCATTATGGACTTCAGCACCCTTAGTACACTATGATCAATGTGTCACTTAAAGGAAACCAGACTATATAACCAGACTGTAACACAGGAGGTGTATGTCCCTGTAAGAAAACAGGAATATGGCATATATTCCCATGGGGGAAACACAATGACATCTCAGCATCAAAGCATTTGATCTTGGACATATTTCAAATTTAATTTTTTTCCTGTGAAACAAATAACTGCCTTTCCCATTTTTATAGGCAAAGTCTGTAATTTAAGAAGGTGGCTACTGGTAAGATTTCATATCTCAATTTCAATTAGATTTTGCTAACTTAGGGCTTGAGCTGTTACCTTGTAGATGTCCAGGAATCCACACTGATGGTCAAACCGTGTGTAGAGTTCGTTCAGCATGCTGATGACCTGCATGGGTGTGCACTGTGCGCAGATGGCAGTGAAGCCAACAATGTCCGAAAAGAGCATGGTGACATCATCAAATTTCCTGGCCTGAACCTGCTGCCCCTGCCACAACTGCTGAGCCACTTCTTCAGGGAAAATAGAAATAAGGAGATCTACTGTTTTCTTTTTCTCCTCTTCCAGGGCTTGGTGTGTGCATTCTAGCGTTGCCTTCAGCTTATCCATTCGTTTTTTCAAGCCATCCTGGGCCTTTGCTTGCTCCCCAACCAATATGACATCGCGAGTAGCATCATGGATAGGAATGTCCGAAAGGTGGAGGCCTCGGCCCATCAGTTCATCCAGCTTGTCCACACAGGGGGACCCCAGAAACAAAATTGAATTTGATTCTGGCACATGAATCATTTGTCCTTTAATTTCCATCACCTAAAAAATAAAAATAAGAATAGTTTAAAAAAGTAAAAATCAGTTTATAGGTGGATCTCCATTCTACCTTCCCCCTATTTACTCTTCAGATAGAATGATAGCCTTTTATACCACCTATTCAAGTAATGAGACTCAATAGTCTACCCACCAAGGTGAGTCATAAAATATCCTATACTCACACAAAAATATTCCCAAATCAGATGTTGGACTCCATTCCAGCCCGATTAAATACAAAAGCAATCACAATTACATGTATTTCTCAGAATCGGTATAAATACTGTTTCTAAGTTTTGCTCCTAGAATGTACCTGGTCTTAAATCCAAATTCCAAATTAGCTTCTTCTCTGTTAATTAGATACAAATTCTAAAACCATAAAATGAAAAGGAAGCTACAAATATCTGAAAGCAGACCAGTTAAATAGTGAAGTAGTTCTTTTTCAGCAAACAGCTACTAATTCAAATGTGGCCATGCCATTGAGTAGTCAAATAAGAACAGACATGAGAAAGAATTCTATAAAATAATGAACGGCACGGAAAAAGTGCATCAGTGCTCCTATTTCCATCTGCCTTCTCGTATATGCAGAGTACTTGAAGGGTGACATTCTGTTAGAGTTTGCAGATTTCTTGCTGATACAGATCTGTATAATTTGTATTTGCAGAACAGAAGGAAGAACAGTAGGAAAGGAGCATCAGAAAAGATCAAGGGCTCCATTGCACTGTTTTACCAATTTTACATTTGCCTGTTAAATGGCTAGGTGTTCCAACTTCTGAATGATGTCCAGTGGCTGATAATGAATGAGATCCTGGCTTATTAACTCTTGCACCAGGACGGCAGTTCAGCACAAAAATACCAGATTGAAATGCACATTGAAACTCAACTGTAGTGATATATTTCAAGTTTGGGGCTACATACATTCTGATTTTTATTAACTTACTCAGGTCACACAAGAAAAATTGTCAGTTAAAGCACTATTTTTCACCTGATTATAGTATAAAAAACAAACAAACAAACAAAAAACCTAAGATGAACATGTTTTGCTTAAGCAGAAAAGAATTAAATAGGATAAAGTAGCCATCTTTGTAAACACAGCCTCTCATAGACTCTGCCATGAACCACATTAACTGTTAATGTTTTCATTCCAGGAGTACACAAAGAGCAGGGCAATACTGCACTAGGTGACCTAAAAAAACCCACAGTCTTTAACCCAAGAGATCTCAGATCAAGGATCTCAGAGTCAAAACAGATGCAACAAACAAACCTTTTGCATCTAAGCAAAGAATTCTCATAAGTGTTAGGAACCATAATGTCTTAATTCTGTATTTTTATATTCCACAAAATTCCTCCTGAAACAAAAAGGTCTCCTCCAGTCACAATTTCATGCTTCATGCAGACATTTTCTCATCCTCACATGATTCAACATATCATTTAATCCTCCTTCCATCCATAATCCTCCCAAGCAAAATAGGAAAACCTCAGGCAGAGAACCCAGAGGTGTCTGTAATAGCAATGTGATTTAAGCATCCAGAGGTCTGGAAGCTCCTGCTGTGCTGACAGCTACTCCTGCATGGGACCTTCCATGTTTGGGGGAGATGTAGAGAAGTTCCTGTTTCTATTAGGAATTTTCTACATCAAGTAATGTGCTGTTATTGCAGATCCTACTGCCAATATGAGGACAAGCCTATCCTGTCCCCATGTCCCATCCACTGAAGCATACCCCATCCTGCCAGCAACACAGCACGTGCAGCTTCTGATGCCAGCCTGGGAACTCAGCAAATGCAAGAAAATAAAAGAAATTATGATTGTCAATTTTCCAAATTTATATTCCCACATACCTACTAATATCTACATTTCTAAACCTTGTTTCCTCAACTCTGATCTGGGAGAGCAATCTCTGGGAGAAAGCTGATCAGCTATCTAGCTGGGCAGATTTACTACTCCAAGACTAATTGTTCTTTTTAATTTTTAAAACATATGACTCCCTGCTTAACACATAAGGGAAATAGATGCTTTCTTCATGCATGCAGCCTCATGCTGTCAAAGGACACGTGAAATTGTTTTAACTCTGAAGTGCAAATTGCTAAATGTGAAATACATAATATAGCATTTCTATATTCTCTTCTTACTTTTTCACCCTTTCCAGAGAGTTTTTCTTTTTTCCTATGTCCAGAACATCACTGGTGTACAAAATAAATGTACCTCATATTATCACTTCTCTCTTCCATCTCCAGGAGAAAAGAGGCTGTCAGCTCGGGAGGTGAGAGTGTGACCACGGCCCCTGGCTTGCCTGGCCCGTCAGCAGGCAAGCCACCTGGCTTGGAGCCGTGCTTCTCCTGACAACCTGCTGTGAGACTAGAAGAAAATTAATGCACCCCTCTGTGCTCCTGCTTCTCTTTTGTCAATTTTAGGTGTTAAACTCTTTGATGTGATCTCTATCTGTGTGAATATATTGTGCCAACCATCCCCGAGTGGATTCTTCCCTGGGAACACTGATCGAGTGACTAACGCAGTAAGCAAGCACTCCGGAGTCCTCTGCTCTGCCTCTGGGTAACCCCAGGCAAATTATCAACTCTAAGTGCTTATTTGTGCTTTCATCACAGCAGGAACAATGATATCGACCTCCCTATAACACATTTCAAGACTTCTGTGTGAGAAGCAGTGAAAGACAAGGGCAATTCTGTAAAATGCCTAACTAATAATAGCCTGTTCCTCTGCCCAAGTGAGCTGAGCCCCTGCTTAAACAGGGTTGAGGGTTTCTACAGCATGTTGAGAAACATCTGCAAAGGAACTGCTCAGTTTCCTAAAAGTGTCTGTTGCAGTTTAACCCAGCAGAAAGCTAAGCACCACACAGCCGCAGTTGGATGGGGAACTGGAAAAGAAAAAGGTAAAACTCATGGGTTGAGATAAAGATAGTTTAATAGGACAGAAAAAGAAGGGATGGTGATGATAATAATAATAATGATGATAATAATAATGCTGATGATGATAGTAATAACAATAACAATAATAATAATAACAAATAATATACAAAGCAAGTAATGCATAACGCGATTGCTCACTATCTGCTGAGTGATCCCGAGCTAGTCCCAGAGCAGTGGTTGCCCCCCAGCCAGTCCCCCCAGTTTTATTGTTCCATTGCATGGGACATCCCTTTGGCCAGCTCCTGGCTGTGTCCCCTCCTGGCTGTGTCCCCTCCCAGCTCGTTGTGCACCCCCAGGTACCTCGCTGGCAGGGCAGCACCAGGAGCTGAACAGTCCTTGGCTCTGTGTGAGCGTTGCTCTGCAACAGCTAAACATCGGTGTGTTACCAATGTTATTTTTCTCCTAAATCCAGAACACAGCACCATACCAGCCTCCATGGAGAAAATTAACTCCATCTCAGCTGAAACAGGACAGTGTCAAATGTTCAATGCTATTTAGACTTTACCCTCTGAAGATTTTTAACATTTGCTTAACAGGAATTGTTGATACTTTCTATCATTCTTTGCATGTCATATTACTGATTTTAGTGATTCTTGATGTTGGTTGTTTCTTTTTTTTTTTTCCTTTTTTTTTTTTTTCCAAACTAACCTGCTAACCTCTTCAAGAGGACAAGCAGAAAAAAAGTTGTCCCTGCTTACCTGGGGAAACACGCTTACAAGACAGACAGCAACAGAGAATAGCAAAGACTACATCCTTCTGCTCAGCCTTTACAAAGTCCTCTCCCTTCCAAAGAAGTTTCAGAGATGATTCAGACCTATTCTAGTGAGCTTTGAACTGGAGCTATGATTCAGCAGAATCTCCTTTTCTTCCCTTTGGAGTGTCTCGCCTCTTCTCTGTATCCTGAAGTATACCTGTACAAGATGTAACATGGGGTTTTCTTGGAGCTAGCCATAGCAAGTTGCACTTCTGTGCAGCTCCCCAGAGCTGTCCAGCTCTACACCAAGACCATAAACCTACAGGCAATCAGGATTACATCATCTATCTTTCTTGTAAGCAGGGAAAGATTGAAACACTTCTGTCATCTGTTATATTTCATTACTGCTACATTTTATTGCATTTCTGTCTCTTTAATTATCTTCTCACAGAATAAAATGAGAATAATTCCACTGTTTTCAGAGGTCATTTTCTGATATACAGTGGTGTAATGGAATTGGGAACATTTTGAAACGAGCATTTGCATCTTATGTTTTACAGGATTATGTTGCCGTGAAATCCTAAGTAGCTCCAGGAAATTAAATAATAATAATAATAATAAAATAATAATAATAAAAAAGTTGCTGTTTTACTCTCACTGCAAACCCACTGCAAAGAAAAGGGAGCACACAGAAAAGTCCCTGATGCCCCAGGACTCTTCCTGCCTTCCTCTCCCAAAAGACCCACCCAGGGAACACTGACAGACTAAAGCTGCTGTTTGACAACATGAGACTGTCTCCTACTGTGCTGTATACCACCAGCTACTTCAACAGGTACACATCATCCCAGCTCTGCAAGCTCTTGGTTCACACCACACTAGGATTAAGTATGGATCTTCTGCAAAATACTAATGGGAGCATGAGGCAGTATTTTTGAGAAAGATTTGAGGGTTTAAGAGTTAATTTTCTTTCCTCTTAAGCCTGGCCCATGTATTCTGCAACCTCTGCAATCTTCCCACAAATTTCAGTGGAGCTTCTTCTCTGACTTTGATCAGTACATAATCCTTCCTGAATTGTTATAAAAGCTTTCTGTTTTTAGGGTTCTTTTTTATTAGGAGTGGGTTAGGAAACTCAGAGTGCTGTGTCACACTTTTGTAAACAGTTGCACTCACATGCTTGACTTCATTCAATGAATAAAATCAATGACAATAAACAGACCTTCTTGTTTAAAAGGCATATTATTAATTAGAGGATTGGGGGAACTGGGGGGAAAATCAGCTTATGACAAAGAAGCCTGGACACCATCACACATTTCAAGGTACAAAGAAAATAACATAAGCTCATAAAAAAAGAAAGCATTACTTCATATTGAGGATGAAAGTATAGGGTAACTTCTAGAAAGGTGAATTAGCTGCTAACCTAAAATCTAAACCAGCCGTGTTCACTTCTTTGAATGCCCTCTTGGATACATGACAGTGTCTTGTGAACATTTACAGCAAGATATTCCAAAGTATTTAAGCAGTTAGGGGCTATGAGGATTTTGTGAGCACTGGACAAGGCAAACAGTAACTTCTCAAAAGTAAAATAATGACTCTGGTTGGCATGTTTCCAGGTGACGCATCTAGAAGAATGGCTGCAACTACAATGAAGACAACTAAATTCAAAAAATCCCTTAAATTGGAGAAATGGGCTAAGAACAGAATTCCAAACAAGGGCAATGAATAAACTAAGACAGAAATAATCAAATACAAAAATAAATGCAGAATAACAGTTCCTAAGAAGATGGCTCAGAGTCTACAGAGTAGAAGAGAAGAATGTAAGCCAACAAGTCATGCTGTCATTAAGAATGAAAACATTTTACAAGGCTCTATAAACAATTATATAGCTTGCAAAACATAGGAAGTAATTCTCCGCTGACCATCAGTGTTCAGGTCCCAGATGGATGAATCTGTTCATATTTGGTACAACACATAAAGAAAGAAAGAAAGAGATGGATCAGTTGGAGATAGTCTGGTGAATTTGATGAAATGTCTAGAAAATATGACATACAAAAAAAATAGGATGGTTTACCCTAAAGAAAAAAAGTCTCGGCATTGGGATATGAAATTCTGCAAACATAGTAAGAGCTAATGCAAAGAAGACAGACTGTCCTACACATCCAATGGGAAAAACTTTACAGAGAAGTACTTGGTGTTCATGGTGGACTCCACGGTCAACATGATCTAGCAATGTACCCTTGTGGCAAGGAAGGCTAATTGTACCCTGGTCTGCATTAAGAGGAGCGCTGCCAAAAGGTTGAGAGAGATGATCCTTCCCCTCTACTCAGCACTGGTGAGGCCACACCTGGAGTACTGTGTTCAGTTCTGGGCTCCCTGGTACAAGAGAAACATGGACAAACCAGACAGTGTCCAGCAGAGGACCACGAAGATGATGAAGACATTGTGGCACCTCTCCTATGACCCTTCTTTGTGGGTCCCTTCCATCTCAGGATACTCTATGATTCTATGTTTGGCCAAGAGAACTGGGATGCTTCAGCCTGGAGAAGAGAAGCTTTGGGTAGGGCATGATCTTATCAATGTCTATAAATACCTGAAAAAAGTGTGCAAACAGGATGGAGCCAGGCTCTTTTCAGCAGTGCCCAGTCACAAAATAAGAAGCAAGGGGCACAAACTGGCAAACAGGAGGTTCCCTCTGAACATCAGGAGACACTTCTTTCCTTTGTGGGTGATGGAGCAGTGGAACAGGTTGTCCAGGGAGGTTGTGGAGTTTCCCTCCTTGGAAATATTCAAAAGCCATCTGAACAAGGAAAAGTCATTACAACCTCCCCAATACTCTAGCTCTGCTTGTAGAGCAGGGTAAGTCAAAGTAACAGACAGTAGAACTAACTGTGGAGAAAGACTCATGGGAATTTAAAAAAAAATCAGATTCAAATGAAAACCGGATCTTATCTGTAGGCACAAAGCATCTAAATTCAATAAATGAATCACAACAAAATACCAGCTTCCAATACACATATCTTTTGCTGAAAAAAGCAAAGCGAAATATATATCATCTCCACAGAAATGAAAAAAAAATGTTTTCAGTTGAGCCTTAATGCAACTGCATAAATGAGGCAGAGTTTGCTCAGCACAACCCAGGAGGTTCTCAGGTTCTTTTTGAAGCAGAACCCTGAGCATTTGCTTATGAGCTTGGATTTCCAGCTCAATGCATTGTCAAAAGAACATGATTCCACACAGCAGCAAAGTGACTGTTAAAAATTTTTGTTATTTATAGAAGTCCCTGGGGTGTTACATAATGTGCAACAGTCCTCAAACCAAAGGGAGTAAATTTAACATTTTATGTGTGTTAGATACTTCATAAATATAGAATGGCAGCATGAATGTTGTACTTTGTATGAAACTTTACTTAATTGTAAAGTATGAAACATGACTTAATCCCTTAAAACCGCTGTTAGGTCACACACACTTGGATTAGCATAGTAGGTTTTCAGGTATCAATAACACATCTCTCAGCTACTTCATTAAAAGCCAGGATATGCAATGCAGATGTAGTGCTATCCACCTTATTCCAACAAGATAGGGTTACAAACTTACAGCATCAGGGTTAAATAATAATAATAATAATAATAATAATCATCATCATCATCATCATCATCTCTTTGTATTGGTCAAGAGCAAGCAATGAAAACAATTTTCTGGGAAATGCCCATTTGTTTAGCATGAGATTCTTCTCCAAATCCTCTGATCAGATTTTTTTTGGCACTTAGCAACCCAGTGGAGCTCGCCTGGCTTTTACATGGATCATGGTTTTAGAAACTGTAAGGATTCTGCTCTTAGACCAGCACACTGCTCCTGAAGTTATGGACTTGAGAAGCCCCATGCAACTTCTCAGTGAGATTTATATTCTTGACATAAAGTTTATAGACAGGAGGATTAACTGCTGTGAGCAGCTGTAGATTCTGAGGAGGCTCCAATTTATGGGTTATTTCACAATTTTTTCATTTAACTCTAAGTCAGCCAAAAGCCTTTTAAGAAGACTCCAGAAAACCAGAAGCCCTACTTCTCAACAGGAACTCTCAGAACTGTGGTAGCTATAAACATGTTCCAAACAGGAGACCCTCAAAACCACACATTTGTATTAATTTTGCATTTCAACCAAAGCAAAATGCAGGTTTTTGTACTAATGACCCTAACACAGTTTGGTTACAACATGGCCAAACCAACAAAATTGTAAGGGAAAATTCTCATGTTTAATATTCTGTGTTTAAGTAACATAAATGGAATAGAATTAAACTGTTTCCAATGAATGTATGTTAAACTACTTGGTATAATAAGTCTTTCCTGAGGGAAAAATGGGTTATTTTTGTTGCATTTTTCTTTCCATTTTTAAAAAGGGATGGAGAATGAGAAAACAAGAACATAGCATTTGAGAAAGTCATTAAAGCTTTCTGGAAAGTTGGTTCTTCAGTTCAAACATCTCCGTTAGTCTGGTAAGGCAGTGAGGTGGAGGATAACATATAAATGCACGTTCAGTTTGCCAAATTCACAGAGGTAAAAATCATACTTGTTGCAATTAGTTTACCTGAAATAATTATGCCAATTTAATAGGTATGGTATCTAATACAATGCTTTTCTTGTCTTTTTTTCTTCTCCTACTTCTATTTGAAGAACATTAACAGAACTTTATGGATTATCATTTATAATAGTCATTCCCTGACTTCCAAAGATTTCTTCTGTGAGTAACTCCTAAACTGTACTTAGTCAAAAGAAAATCTGGTAAATCTTGTCGTAAAGTTATAAGCCTCATAGCAACATATTAATATATTTTGCTTGGCCAGGAACCATGGTTTCACTTTCTGACTCCTGGAGAGGATGTGAAAACTCCACAGCTCCTGCCCCAGGAGCAAATCCAAGAGCTGTACCACAGCCCGGCCAGCACCTGGGTGGGTGTCCATGGGGGTAAACTTTACACACATAATGGCAAGGCTGTGGCTCACCTCTGGCTTTGATTGTGTTCAGCAGCTCCTTAGCACATCTACCTTTAAACAGACAGCTCTGGATGTGCTGAATTAAGAGCAAAAAATTCCACTTCAGAATAGATATCATCATTAAGTACCATTGTCTTCTCAACTATTTCTTTAAAACCCCATCTCTCTTCTTTTTTTTTTTTTTTTTTGGAAATTATCACACAGAATAGTGTAGTGACCAGCACCCAGAGCAAAGTAAATACCCAGTACATTCCACTTGACGCAATTTTACAAAAGGTAAAAGCGCTCACAGAGAAATCTTTTTGATATATGTCGAATATAAATTAATAAGAATAATTTGATTGCATTTCAAAGGGGTTTTGAAACAAACGTCATTTTATTTTTATCTTTCGTTTGCATCACTCAAATCCAGCGTCAAAGACCTTTCAATTCATTTTGAACTATTTAACAAAAAGTTAAGAATATTTGAACTACGCAACAACAGTTGTAGCTGACTGAAAGACACTTAAGGAGGGGCTCAGTCCTTCCTACAGCTTAAAATTCATCCTGTTCCATACATCTAGGCCTTCATTTTTATTTTTTTTTTACTGGTACAGTTGCCATACAGCAGTGTACAGTCATGCCAGTGGAAAAAAATTAAGGAGATGAAAGTATGCTGGAGACCCCACTCTGAACTGCGCCTTTTCTTTCTAAATGTTGCGCAGACATGCCAAATCGCACCATTCCTTTTCCACTGAATTTACAGTATAAAATTCTCGACTTTACACTCAGGATGATAAAAGTAACACCACCAAGACTATCTACCTGGTTGAAACCAGAAAAGTTTCATGCATTCATGTGATCAAAACTTTAATTAATTTATGCCTGCAAAGGCCTTTATAACTGACAACTGTTAGTTGTAAGTTTGTTAAAGACAGATTTTTACTGATACCTATCAATGTCAACCAAGCACAATTACAGAGGAACGTGCCAGTGCACTCTGAAGGCAATAGAAAGGCTCCCATTTGCCAAAGAATTGTTACTTCTGGGATTAGTTCCCACAGTTTTCACCACAAGATTAGAGCAGTTTGTATATTTGGTTTACGTGGCAAGGTTTTGGTGGCAGGTGGTATGTGCGGGTGGCCTCTGTGAGCAGAGCCCAGCAGCTGCCCCAGGTCAGATCAGACCCAGCTCCAGACAGCTCCAAAAGGGATCCACTGCTGGCCAGAGCCGCGCCATAAGTGACGTTGGTTGGGCCTCTGGGAGGGCAGATTGAAGAAAGGGTAAATCTGTTGTGCTACAGCAGCTGGGAGAGAGGGGTGAGAGCTGAGAGAGAAGCAGCCCTGCAGCCCCCAAGGTGAGCGCAGTAGGAGGGCAGGAGGTGCTCCAGGCACGCAGCACGAGTTCCCCTGCGGCCCGTGGAGAGGCCCCTGGTGGAGCAGGCTGTCCCCCTGCAGCCCACGGGTCCCACATGGAGCAGATCTCCACGCTGCAGCCCCCCCGTGGAGGAGCCCCCGGTGGAGCAGGTGGATGTGGCCTGGAGGAGGCTGCGGCCCATGGAGAGCCCCTCAGGAGCAGGCCCCGGGCCGGAGCTGCAGCCCGTGGAGAGGATCACACAGGAGCAGGGGGTCTGGGGGGAGCTGTCAGCCGTGGGGGACCTGTGCTGGAGCAGTTTGCTCCTGGGGGATGGACCCCGTGGTACGGAGCCATGTGGGAGAAGTTCTTGAAGAGCTGCAGCCTGTGGGCAGCCCCCCAGGCTCAGTTCAGGAAGGACGGCATCCCGTGGGAGGGACCCCACGTGGAGCAGGGGCAGAGAGTGACCGTGAAGGAGCAGTGGAGATGAAGCATCAGGGACTGACCGCAGCCCCCATTCCCCGTTCTCCTGTGCAGCTCGGGGGGAGGAGTTGGAAGGGGGGGGGGGGGGAAGGTGTTTTTGGTTTGCTTTTAGTTCTCACTGCTCTAGTCTGTTATCATTTGACAATAAATTACATGAATCTCCCTATGCTGAGTCTGTTTTGGCCATGACAACAATTGTCGAGTGATCTCTTTGTCCTTATTTCAACCCTTAAGCTCTTTCCATTGTATTTTCTTCCCCTTTACCTTTGAGTAGCGGGATTGAGAGAGTGGTTGTGGTGGTGTTCAACTGCCCAGCAGGGTAAAACCACCACACGGGTGCACAAATCAGTCCTTCACCTAATCGTTCCATTAGTGGTCTGCAGCTCCTAGCAAAAGCTTCTCATTTGAACATGACCCATCCCAGCTATCTAAGCTGACCTGCTGTCAGAAAGTGCTCCTGCTCATTCTGTGGTATCCTTTGCTAAATATCTTCCCTTTCCAGGTTAATTTTTTTCTTTGTAGAAATTGTTTTCTATCAAAATGTAGGGAAATGGTTAAATGAGAATATCCGTGTGTTCATGAGAACAGCAGACAATGAGCGGTAGAAGTAGCTTTCCCCTTTGATCTGTGCAGAACAGGTATATATAGCAACTATTAGGAGATGTGAAGTTTCATCACCAGCCTAGGTATCTTTAAAATCCTGTGATTAAAAGATCTTTTAGACCATTCAATATCTAGCTTGCAGACATTTTTCTCCTTTAGGATTTGTATGTTCCAACTCCTTCCCTGTTCTATTTCATCTTAAATATATAAATCTGCTCCAAATTCCTGCCAGCACCACACCAAAGAAACTGATTAGAGGTGGAGTTATCTAATGTTATTTTTACTTTGTTTTTCTCTTTATTACTCCATATATCAAGTACTTTTGCAGCTTTGATAAAAGACTTTATCATTAAAATCTGATACTGAGATGAATCAATTCTGATCTTTTGTTGCAGTATGAATTTTCAGAACACCATGACAAGAAATTTCTGCTTTTCCCAGTCCAATCATTCTGATGTTAGATATAATTAGAAAGAGCCATTCCAGCTTTCATTGAGGTCACTGTAAACACATCTAGCTGATTTTAGTAGGAATTGTACCAGACCTTTAAAATTAAATTTTCTGTATTTTTCTTAAAATGATTAAATTTCTTTCAGCATGTTCAACACAATGCATTGTACCATGAGCCGACCTTTCATCCACAATTTTCTTTAGTTACTATATTTGACCTGAACCAGTAAAACATAATCTTCCTTTGGAGTCTCTTTTAGGCCATGTAAAAGATCTGAATTTGGGAAGAATGCATTAATAGTTCCAAAATTCCACAATGCACTTATTTTATAACCCATCAAGAAATAAAAAGCAAATGCCTTTAACTTAATTATAAATAGAATATGGAATGCAAGAAGGAACAACCAGGATGTAGTGAATATGCACATCTCTATGTGTTAAAATATTTGCTTAGCTTCCATTTTGTTCAATGCAATTAATTCATTTTTCCTTGAAATAGTAACAAAGGAAATTAAATTAATTATGTGAAAGGTGGTATTTTAAAATCAAGACACAGTCTCAGTTGCCTTACTATTCTAGTGCAAGATGAAGAAAGCAGTTAAAGCGAGTTTCTATGACCTCAGGGGTACCTCAGGGGAGGTTTGCACATTTGGTCAGTACTTGCTGTGAGTGGGCAGACCACAGCCAGCCCAGCCCCAGCGGCCACAGGACTGCCTTAGCACAGCGCTCTGCCCCAGCTGAAGAGCCCTGCTGAGAAGCAGAAAATATTTGCTCAAGCACAGCATGATGCTAATACAGCTACCTGGATTCTGGATCGGGGCCAGCTTACCATTCACAGGCTGAAAGACTAAGTGAAGCTATTTTGAAGCTGTCTGTACAAACTGACAGGACCAACTTCATGCAATGTATGCAAAACCTGACCTGCACCTAATTTGGAGCTAATTTTGAGCACTCCAATCAGCATTTTTACTTCTATGATTCTTTGAGTATTAAAGCCTTTAAGCATAAAATCCTGATGTCAAAAGTCAGTTTTAAGAACAGGATCAAGGTGCCTTTCAAAAACTCACTCACTGTATTTCTGTTCCCTTCAGAAGAGTCAGGAGCACTTCCCTTCTCATTCATAACTGCCAAGTCCCCCATACTATTGGTTAGAAAGTTTTTAAACAGGTCCCACTGTATCGTGTTGTAAATACATTTATATAGATGTATATAAATAATAAAATAAATAAAATAAAATAAATAAAATAAAATAAAATAAAATATAAATAAAAAACATTGTAAGGAGATCCTTCTGAAGTCTAAGTGCATGAAAAAAGGGAATTCCTCTAGGAGCTGAAGTCATTCTGCCACTGCTGAGAGCAGGGCGCTGATTTTATTACTGCTCCACATTCAGCAGGCTCATTACATACCTCATCTCAACAAAGACAATCAAACTCAACAAACAGTCCTCCATGCTGTCTGATGGAGATAGAAAGCTGTGTTTACAACATCACAAATAGTTACATGGCATGGGCTACTCAGGAAGAGTGACTGACAAAAGTTTTCCAGATATACCCAGGCTAGATGTAATGTTGTTGATGCAAATGGAGAGGGCTGATGATCCTCCTGATCATGCTGTTTAAAACCAGCACTATGTCCTGGGATGTTGTTGCAGAAAAGAGGTTTCTAACAACATCCTTAGCTGTAACCCAGCAGCGTGTGCTTTGCAGTGTCACCAGCAAGCTCCCCCAGGGCCTCTCCCCACTCCTTGCTGAGGTTATTAAAGACCCGGACTGAATCCTGGTCACAGGAGCAGGGGCTCTTTGCAGCTCCTCCTTTAATAGCTCTTGGAAGAAAAATCAAAGGATCTTGTCCCAGAATCTCTCATGAAAAAGACCCCATGAGAAGAGTCTGAAAGAAAACGGATACTGTTATTGGAAATTTATTTACCTTAGTTTTTACCTGCAAGTCTGCAGCCTTCTGTGGTGATGATTCACCATAAGACTGTTTTGTAACTCTCTATGGTACCTACTTCTGGCACATGTGTTTTCACTAGTTGCACTGCATTTTCATTCTTTATTTGTGTTTTGCTTTACACAGCCTGACACTGACTCACATAAAATTACATAGTGTAGGCTTATTTCATTTACACACACAGACACGTTCATAAACACTCAACTCCTTGAGCAGAAGTCATGATCTACTTGGATTCAACAAGCAACAAGGCCTAGTAATACACAGTTTTGTCTTCAATTAATTTGCACTGACACTGTAGTGGTGTACTAAACTGTAATATGTAGATTTTTCCTACATTTATGATGGAAATCCCAATCCATAGTCTCTTCTGAGCATTGACCATTTATATTTTATGGTACTCAAAATAACACAAACACAAAAAATAGAAATCTTTCCCTAGTTTTCAAATGTAACTTACAATATTTGGTTAGACATGATGTCCTTCAGAATGTTAAATTTTAGTCATTTTATTATTTTGCATGATCTCTTACTAAAGCATTAAGAGTATGTACATCACTTTAAGCAATATTAAATGTTATTGCATTCTGAAGGTGATGATTCTATTAAATAAAATAAAACTGGTTGATGCACTGAGAATACAAAAGATAGGACCTCAGCTTCTTGTGTGTGATCATATGGTTTATTTATAAAGTCATTTAAAAATAAGCTAATTCTCCCAAATAATCTATTCATGCACAGTATTCCATCGAAAGAATAATCACCAAAATAAGTGACAGCAAAATTTAGTAGTTCTTAATCACACTGCAGCAGTCTTTTGATTTAAATCAATGGGATTATTCAGAGATCATCTGACTTTTTTTAAAAAAGGAGAAACTGTTCCTGTATTAACATGTCTTGTAAATTAGACAGTTCACATTCACTGAGGAGAAGAGAGGAAATGAAGACAATTTCCCAGTTTCAGGTAAGAAGAAATGGAACAGAAAAGCAGGCCAACTACAGTCTATTTCTTTGTTAAGACACAAATGCTCCCACAAGATAGAATGTTACCTTTTGTTTAAAGAAGGTTTCCAACAGCTTTAAAAATGCCTGGCTCTCTGGGAGAGGTGCTCCTGATCCGTAGCAATGAAAAGACCTAATCTGAGTTGGATGAAGCTAATGGGGAGGCTGTTACTGATGGCAGCACATTCTAGGACAGGTAGTTGTAAATAAGTGGAAAATCCCTCCTTTCTCAAATGATCAAAATACATTCATGTATTTTGTATTTCATTCATTTTATTGGAGGAAACAAGATTCTGGGTTATATCGACCGATATATGCAATATGAATACATTGTGCAAGTTTATTATAATAAATTGAAATAGTCTGGCATAAACAACTCTCTGATAACATTTGTGATAGCTAAACAGTGTAACTAGCCATTTTCCCCCAATTCTTCCCACACAAAGGAAATAACACCATTTGCTCAATGAGAAAAAAAATAAGTTATTGTTTACCAAAACTCATTCTGATGGATTAGTGATTTGTGAAAAGACGAAAGAATAAAATCTCTTTTTCTCCCTTCTGCTTTGATTGATGGCCCCTCAATCAACCTGAAATACCCTTATTTTTCACACAAAACACATCTGAAATATTTTAAATGACCACAGGTCACCAAGGTACTTCAATTATAGCTAGGTTCTCACAGTAAAAAAATCCTGACCTATTGACATAAATTGCTAAACAGACAAATTTAATAGAGAAAAGTCTACCACAGGCTCTTCTCTGTGCTACAAGATTATATACTATTTGAACATTGATGACCATGCATAAAATACACCATCTCTGCTTATCACAAAGGTTTACAACGTCCTAATGCTTGTATTTCATACATGCAGCTAACAAGTGAAATCAACAGAAAAATTAGTCTGTTCTGTGAAAGCTTGCCAGAGAAGAGCTTTCATATTCCCAGAGCTGTATTGCTAACTTCAGATCACCAGAAAGCTAAATTCTGTTGCAGAGCAACACTGAATCTCAGTTTCACATGCGTAAATCACCACAGTCAGGAGAATTGTCTGGGCTTCACACAAGAAGAAAGGACAACATAGCTGGCTCACAGTGCCTAAACATTTACCCTGTTATTATCAAGACATACTTGTTAGACAAAGTAAAGTTCCTAATCTTGTACTAAAACCAGACCACAGAAGAAAGGATAAGTTTTAGAGCTACAAGATTGTTATAAATATTTTAGTTTGCAATAGACTAAATCTTCTAGAAATAACCCTAACATTGAAGTTCATTAGTAATCAACCTGCAAACTAATCCTTCTGGAGTGAGAATTGTAATCAGCAATATATCTGAGAAATATATTTTTAACTTCACTTTTTGTCACATTTGGTGATATTTTCATATTCAAAGCTGTTACAGCTACACAGATCCAACAATGCTGACTTTAACTAACTCTTCAGTCACCTTCAAATACAGTCCATCCCTGAGATAACGCTGGTAGGTGTATCCTTAATGCTCACAGTGACAGAAGGTGGTCATAAATATCCTGGCATTATATCTTTTTCTGTCAGGACATTCAAGGAAAGCAAAGTATTTCATGGGTATACATTAATTAAACCAAATGCTGAAATAAAATATGTATCCACACGGACTCAAATTCAAAGCTCTTTAATTCCATCATGAGTATAAATAAAGTGATAAAAATTAAAACAAATAGCTTTATCCTTATTGAAACAAACACTTTCAATCTTATTGAGAGGAAAACACTGTATGCAGTAATTTTTGTTTGTCTCAAAATTTTGAAAAAAAAAGTTGTAATATTAGCTTTTGAAGAAAAAAAATACAAAATGGCAGAACTCACTCTGGTTAAGGAACTTGAAGTTTGGATTATTTTTGATAAAGATGGGTCGTTAAAAAGTCACACTGTCCATGAGGCACTATACTCTGAGCTGTGATTAATAGAAATAGTTTCCTATTCAGTAGTTATAGTGAAAAAAAAAAAAAAAGTGGAAATGTTGTATTACCTGAATGCATATTTCCTAATAAATAAAGGCTAAGAAAATTGAAATAACCGATAGTTTGATATTATCAGGTTGAAATTAAGTTTGGGTTGTAAATGTTTTAATTAAATCTTGTTTTGTGGTATCTGGGCCAGGAAGAACAGAAATTTTTCTTTCCTGATAGAGCACAGCATGCTTACAAAAATTCATCTAAGTCTGGACACTCCTTTTCACTGGATATTCTTTAGCAAACCTTACTGCCATACTGCTAACAGGACCTGACTTGGTTTCTTCAGCTACACAATGCAACACCAAAGTGACCTCCCCCTCCTCCGCTCCATCTTGGCCGCTGTTCACCTCCACACCTACACCTATCAGACTATACTTTTCTTAGTCAAACCAGAAACATTATGTGACGCTTTCTCATGCTGCTGCCACCATGCTGTTATTCTGGTTAAACAGTCAGTGCCAGGAACAGCCTGTCTCTGGCAAGCTGTATTAGCTTTACACGCTTTTTGACAAGCCAGGCCAATATCCTAACACAAAAGTAATGATTTTCCTGTGCTTATTTATACATCATCTTTAGAATACTATGTATTCTTTTTAAAAAGAGACTGATAAGGTTCTTTTGTGCTGATACTGTGATAACACAGCAATTACTGTACGAAATTTGCCGTATTAGATTAGCCTGTGGTCCTCCTACTCCTGTGCCCTCTATCTGCTATTGACCAATCAATACCAGATAGTCCAGACTAAGTCCCTACGGCTGCTGATGTATTTTGTTGCTGAGGGAAAGTGCTTGTTTCTGTGAGTTTGTTGGATTTTTTTTGTTTGTTTGTTTTCTTCTGAGGGCTATCCTGAAGAAGTCTTAAAAGCTGCTGCTTGAGATTGGGAGGAAGAGATCAGGAATTCAAAGTGACATAGGTAGAAAACAAAATAATCAGCCATGGGATGCTAACAACAAAGTTACAGGGGGAGCTCTGGCACAGCAACACCCAGGTCTTTTCCCCATGCTAAACTTTGCAGTGAGAGGTTCTCAACTTTGCTTCAAAGCAGTAATTTTTTCTGATTTTCTGTAATCTGGTTCTGATTTAGCCACTAATTGCTTCCCCTTTATTATAAAAGCAGATGGTGAACTCTTCAGTGAGATTACTGTTGTTAGTCTTTGTTCAACAGTGGAAGTGAAGAGTTTTTACTCTGGCTCATAGCATTTCAGGGTTTCCTAATGCCTTCAGAAAACCTAGTTTCATGTCTTCGGTTACTGACTTCTCCATGTGATCCGAGGCCAATTTCCAAATATCTTTTCTCACATACTGGTAATCAACAACAATCTGCTCTCTGTATTGTTTGGCAAAAAAACTCTTTAATCTGGAAAGGGAACTTGCTTTTCTAACACTATTCAGTTTTCATACTTCTCTCCAGAGCCTGCCTTGATTCTTTTTTTCCTTTTTTTTTTTCATATCATTGACAATAACTGGCAGTGCTTAAACCAGGACTAAAGAAGACTAGTAATCCTAGTTTATTTATTGTAATCTCTTGACATTTGATTTAAATGTTTTTTTTTTCCTTTTTTTTTTTCCTTCATATTATTAAATTCTATCTTTCCTCTTAGGCTAGTGATTTCAGGAAAAGTCATGACCTCATTTTCAGCAGTATGAATTTAAAATACTGCCCACTGCAGAAATCCAACTTATTCCAAATGTACAGTGGTGTAATAAAGCAGCACTTGATTTATAGCCCCTTCCACAAATTGACTGTGAACTGCCATCAGACTTGAAGCTTTTTCCTTTCTTCAAGCAAAAGACAAAAGGAAAAACATTTCTTACCAAGTTTCAGCTTGATTTTCTTTAATCCTTAATTTTAAGTGCTCTGAGAAGTATGAATGTTCTTCAGAATTCTGACATTTTACAGAATTCTCCTACTTCTTTGTACTTCCAATTGCAGAGCATAGAAAGTCCTTTTAGTGGATCTGCAACTAAAAGGAACAAGATCTTCTCTATTGCTTCTCTAGCCAGAGACTGTTTCCAGTTACTCTAAGAACAAGTCTCATTTGACTCCAAGAGAACACATGCCTCTGAAAGGAAGATGGTCATAAGTACTGGAATGGAAAAAAAAAATAAAAAATCTCTAAAATCAGCAAATGACCAAAATTCTCAAAAGTGACTGTTTCTGGCCATCAATACCAGAGCTTTTAAATAGAAATAAAATTTCATGGGATGAAAATTAAGGCCTTTCAAATACTTCATGCTCAGCACTCGCCATCACACCTGCATAGCTTGGTCGTCATATCCACTGTTTTATTTAACCTTACAAAAAGTAACAAATACACAACTTTGCCCACAATGTTGTGTCTGATTAGAGGACTCAGGCTGCCTAAATGCCATATATATATTTTTAATGATGGATCACATTGTGATGTAATGTTACATTATTCTAGCAAATTATTCTGGATTTGTATTTCACCTTTATATTCTTTGCAGAATCTCATATCAAGAGTGACATGGTCATGATAAGGAATATGAAAGCAAAGAGTAGAAATGAAATTTACTTTATTTTCTTTATTTTCCTCTTTGGGCAGAAAGACTGCCTTATTCATTTAAGAAGAGACAAAGTTAACAAATTGGATTTCTATTTAGGAACAGTAAACATTTTTGTGTGTTTTAAATTATATAATCTGTAACATGCTTTGGAGTCAGTAACATATTTTTTTTTCATTTTCAGCAGGTATGAGTGTTTGTTTTATTCTGTTTTCCACAGAAGATCATGTTCCATACAGGGAAGTGCACATATTGTCTTTAAAAGAAAGTGGAATAAAGAAGGATTCAACACAATAGAAGCTTCAGCTTATGTGTCTAGGAGTCCTTTCCTTTCTATCTTGGATGATTCAAGAATATATTTAATTTGTTTTCCTAATCTTCCAGCATAATTCCTCCTTTTCTGGAACCTACGCAATATCAAGTGTAAACAGATATACTAATAAAATGTAGTTTCTCACGCACTTGTACAGCCATGTAACAAATCTAAACTTGTCTTGATCATCTTTTCTTCCCATATCTTTGCATATCTTCCCAAAGCAGCCTCAGTAATTACTGACATCATGTGGCACAATTATGGACTTTGAATCAAAACAAAAGGCAGCAGATTGCAATAATTTTAGATGGTAATGAATCTAACATTAGATTATCAAAACCCTAATGAGAACCAAGGTGGTTTGAAATGGTATGCTCAAATCAGAATTAAATTTTGTATTCCTTTTGTAAAGATGAATAGTTTAAACTTCCTGAAAGTGTTATAATATCTAAATAATAAGCAGTAATGGCTCTTCCCTCACAGATAACATCAGGAAGGACATACAAACTTAATTAATGTTGCACAAATTCTTGGAACACATGCATATATGTGAAAAAGAACAAAAGAGATAAAATATAAAGTATAGAGAAATCTGCCTAAACATGAAAGAGGAGTGAAGAAGAAAAATCAGTGTCACCCTTAGTTATTTAGCATATCAGAACTTACCGGAACAAAATTATCCTTGTCCCTTTTTTATTGTTGAAATATATTCTAGATTTCTAAGCATGGTCTAAGCATGATCCCTTCTTGTTTGGAGATACTGCAGTAAAAATAAATACGTCAAGGGTCATATGAAAAATCCATGCCAAGTAAGTTCTTGGCTCTAGAATGTAGTAAATAAGATTGCCTGTGAGCTCCCAGATTATCACAGCACCCACTCAAAACTGATTTTCCACAAAGTTAAACAATATAAAGGTTCTTTTGAAGATTTTATATTGACACTCTCCTCTGTCCAGAAAAGACCCTCTCCTATTCTGTTTTTTTTTTTTTGGACTATAGAACAGAACATTTGTTATCTAAACTATACCTTTTTTTTCAAGCAAAAATCCCACCTTCAATGTAACTATGAGCATGGAATTTTTTACTGATTTTGCTGTTCTTTGATCTGTTATCATCTTATTTTTCATTTTCCATTTTATTAGACAACTGTGAGTTGTCTAACATGCAAATGCTGTGTTTCTAGGCCTTCTATCTATAGCACCTTGTGGGCGCTATAAAAAATAGACAATACCTTGTGTATGCTTCTTATTTTAGCATTCAACCCTTCAAACAGTTACGATTCTGTCAGCGGTCACAACACCTAGGACAGTTAAGCAACAGAAAATGAGCAATGGATAGCAATATCCATTAGCACTTTGTTACTATTGTTTAATTTCAGGATGAAAGATGAAAAGCTCCAGCCAAAGCAAAACATTTTTTTCTGGGATACTGTACCTTTCATGTGTGTTAGAGAATATGATATATTCCATCTGTTTCCATACATAGACTAAAAAAGAAGTTAATACTGGGAAAGTCTTATTGATAGAGCCAATTATATAGTACATTGCCTCCCTAACAAGAAGCATTAATCGAACTAGGACAAATACTTCTCTCATTTATACAGATCTATAAAAAATATAAACCCACTCAGTCAATGCAGTTATGCCAGATTTACAGCACTGTGATTGAATGTGGAATTCGTCTTTGTTTTGGGTGAGTGAAAGAGGATTTGGCAGGAGAAAACAATCATAGAGCAAATTCCAACTCTAGCTCTTTTCTTATTGAAGATGTCTCTCTGACTTCAATGGAAATAGGATTAAACCAGCATTCAAGCTTGATCAAACTGTTCTTTTTTTAATCTAGCAATTATTGTCACATTGTCTGGAAAAAAACAGCCATTAAAAGATTATAAATCTTCAAAGAAAAATTATAAAATATAATCTCTGCAGCCATAGAAGAGGAACAATTAATTTTCTTTAAACTAAGTCTCTTCAAAACGTAACTAATGAAGAAAAAGAATTGCTAAAAGAATAAGTATACTTTCCCTCAGATGCTAATGTTGTCGATATTTTTCCTCTTGACTGAACTCTGAAGGTAAATTTGTACTTAGCAGCCATAATAAAGCAAAAATGAGAAATTATATCATTACTGTTAGCCAACCATGTCCAAGTTCATACTAGGTTTCATACAGCAGCAAGTGTGTGCCCCTTAAATTAAAGAAATGGAGTTAATTTGGCACAGCCTGTAGCATGTCTTTTGTCTCCTAGGACAGTGCTGAAGCCATCTATTCCATTAGCCAAGGGGTTTAAAAATCCAGAGACTGCTGGTTCTGTAGTTCAAATTGAATAGCCTAATTAGGGAGTTAAAATGCATGACAACATGGAGAATGTCATTCAGTAGCCTGCCATTTATAGTATGGGCTGCATGATGGGAACTGTATTACAAAGTACACACTGATTTTATTATAACATCCCTCGTTGTCCTGCTGTCACTGATTTAGAGAACTGAACCAAGTTGGTTTTTGTCAGCATACGTTTTCTCTCCATTCCACAAAGAGTGCAGCTTTTGAGAAGTGATCTACACAAAGTCATTATATCTGTGATTCTTTGATTATTATTCTGATTTGCCAGACAGAATCAAGATCCAGCTTCAAAGAAAGGATTTAGATACCTAAAAGTGGACTTCATCATCCCTTCAGCACAAGTCCTACTCTGCAAGCTAGGAGGTCGGGGGTCACACAGTAGGCAGGAGCCTATAAGCTCCCTGCACATCTCCCTGTTGGTCCTAAACACATTGCAGGTGCCTGTGTACACATCCCAGAGGTGCTCCGGCCGGGACCCATAGTGGCCAACCTAAGACACACTGGGAAGCAGAAAAGCAGTAAAGCCCAGCCTCCAACCCTACAGAGCCTCACAGGACAGGTGCCCTTCGAGTACACCTGCTGGCATGGACAGCACTGATTTCTCACTCTCAGACATCCCTATTTGAAATATATGGCAGGGGTGGTTGTTATGCAGTGTTTTACACAGCACTCTTGCTGTACGCTTGCCTGAACAGATGTGAGTTCTAGCTGTCATCGGTCCATAGGGATTAAATTCACATCTGTCTTTCCAAGGGAATTCTGGTTTCTAGGTCCCAAATTGTCTCTGTCTTTTCTCTTCTTGCCCTGATTTATGCCCTCCCTTCCAGAAAGATGAGACATTTCCAATGATGCCCTTGCAGTCTGCATTTCCTATTGCTTCTCAGCCTTGCAACAAAGGGCTCATTTTGGACTCCTCTCTGCCTCCTCTCCCTGGGAGCCCAGGCAGTTCTCCCAGGTCATCCCTCTGCCAACCTGTCAGAGCAGGTCAGGGCTGGCAGAACCCACTTTGCCATTCCCCTAGTGGAGCAGGCAGCCCACTCCCATGTGGGCACTTCAGGGTGTGAGGGAGTGACTCTGCGTGGTGGCTCTGCTCTCATGTGCACGTACAGCAGAGGAAACGTATAGCAAGCATGGGACGAGCAACAAAACAAAGTACATATTTTTGGCAATGATAAATTCTTCCTAAGCTCACTAATGAGCCAGTTACCATGATCTTGGGTATGAGGTAAATAAAATTAAATAAGCAAATGATACATCTTCCTAGCTGATAGATCTGCTAATTCCCCATATTAACCAATCTGTAATGACTCTGAGCACGTTACTAGCTTTGCTTGCAAGACTCACCTAATTTTAATATAAAGTTCTCCTGAGCTAATCAAGAAAATTCATCAAACCAGGCTGCTACAAAGGAAAAATAAAAACCTTGGTTAACAGTGCTTTTATGGTACATTTAACAAATGTATTGCAGTTTATCTCCTCTAAAACAAATCCGATATTCCCATAGATAACAATAAGGATTTATTATAGCCTCTGCTACTCATATCAATCCTAGATGATTTTGTAATGGTATTATTGCAAAAATATATTTTTTAAATGTCACCATTATTTGGATTTGCTGTGGAAGTGAAATATGTCGCAAATAAGTGTCTCACTCCATTTACTCTTCATAGAAAATGAAATATGCTAGCCTGACACTTTCCAAACATGCTGTTCTGTTTGATTCTGTCATTAATAACAAAGATTGAGTAGTGATTTGAGCCTATCACTTGCTAGTCATAACAAAAATTCTATTATCTTTTCTGTAGGAAATAATTTAAACATGTTCTGATCTGTCCAGTTGATGGAAGAGTCAACACACCGCCTTTCTGTAATGAATATATTTTTGGAGAGGAAATAATATTATCAGTGGTCAAATCCTTAAGTTTTGGTGTATTCAGGACAATTCATCCCTTCTCAGAGAAACATGTAAGCATATGCCAAGCTTCAAGGAGGTACTTAAATCTAATAGATCTACTGATGGGTAGCAGTACTTCACTAAAATCAATACTAGACTGAGGAAAAGCCAAACTGAAGCAAATGAATGGATGTTCTGCTCTTAGAAAACACATTTTAAAGATCAAACGTTCAAAAAATCTTTGTACAGACTTCTTATATCACTAAAGGATGTCCAAAGAGCATCACAGAAGTCTTCAGTCTTCATGATATTCATACTTTTATTTTAGATTGTTACAAACACTAAAAAGCTATTACTCAGTATCTCAGTAGTTGATTGATGAAGCAAATGTCCTAGCAAGGGAACAAATGTACTCTAATTTTAACAGAATACTAATAACATTATATTAAAAAAACATTTTTAATAGAATAAATACATTTCTTAAAACAGTAAACTGCTGCTAACCAGAAAAAAAATAAAAAAAAATAAAAAAGAGGTAGGCAAGACTCAGAATCCAACAGTAGAACTATGCTACTGTAAATAAGACTGTATGAATGTATAGGTTACTGAAGGGTTATCAAACTGAGGGAGAAGAAATTTCCTTTATTAAGAAAAAAAACAAACAAAAAAGTAATAATAACAGCTAATGGCTACCAACAGAGGATACACAAAAAAAAGGCATAAGTAAAAAAGACACTTTGGCAGTCGTGAATATGACAAATCCCTACTAACCACTCATTTGATTGCATGGACTTTCATCACCATAAGGTGTTATTTTATGTTGCAGTAGCACGCAGTCGTATTTCACAGTCATACACTACTGTTTTCAGCATTGCTAATTGTATGAGTTTCAGGGTGATGTATAAGCAAGGACTTACATATCTAATAGTCATGGTGCCACAAAGCATAAAATGTAGGCATTCAGAACCTGATGAGAAGGTTTAATTCACTGGATGACGCATTGGTATTAACAACATTTGAGGTGCTCTGTGGTATCACTCTTGGCTTCCTACTGCTGCTCCAAAAGAGCACAGGTCTCCCACACTTCCTGCCAGCCCTGTGAGGACTTCTGGTGTGCTTTAGAGTACCACAGTCATACCAGATGACACAGCATAGACAACTGAATCAAGCCCTGGGTGCCCATCTATCTGTATAGGAGCTGGCAAGATGCACGTCTGGAGAAGACAATTGAAAAGCCTGCATATTAAACATACAGCTAGACTGCTAGGAGCAGTGGTATATCTGAAATTTAAGACTTCTCCTGTTTGCAGACACTCTAGCAAGGTGTTTCGGGATTCAGGAATAAGCATTCACAGATTTTCTTGAAAGATCAGTGTTTGATTGAACTAACTTTCTGCAACTTTCACATTGAAATTGGAACCCCGCACAGAAAAGAATGAAAAGTTCATAGTTCAATAAGTAATAGCAAAATGAATGCATCATTTAATTGTTTAAGTAAAATGTTAGAATCAGATGAGACGGGTCTATAATAGTGTTTTAATTTCAATCAGGACTGCACTTCAGAAGCAAACCCTGAAAGAACAGCCTTGGAGAGCAGAGTGCTCTCCAGAAGGTACGCTGCTAAACTCCAGCCTCCAAGGGGCAACCAGTCCATGGGACTGGGCTAAAGCCTGTCCACAGTAAAACCCACAGAAATACAAATAATGTAGGTGTTGAGACCACAACACTAATCATTTCACTCTCTAGGCCTGTTTCTAGTGCTCAGCAGCAATTGCTAGTGTACATAGTCATCTCTCATGACTGGTTCTGTTACTGATCCAATGCTTATATCGTAGAATGTCATATAATGGCTCGGGTTAGAAGGGACCGTAAAGATCATCCAGTTCCAACACCCCTCCCATTGGCAGGGATGCCACCCACTAGAGCAGGTTGCTCAGGGCCTCATCCAACCTGGTCTTGAACACCTCCAGGAATGGGACATCCACAACCTCTCTGGGCAACCTGTTCCAGTGCCTCACCACTCTCTGAGTAAAGAATTTCCTCATAACCTCTAATCTAAATCTCCTCTCTTTTAGTTTAAAACCATCTCCCCTTGTTCTGTCATTATCTGATTGAGCAAAGAGTTGCTCTCCATCTTTTTTGTAAGCCCTCTTTAAGGACTGAAAGGCTGCAGTGAGGTCTCCCTGGAGCCTTCTCTTCTTTAGGCTGAGCAACCCCAGCTCTCTCAGCCTTTCTTCATATGAGAGGTGCTCCAGCCCCTTGATAGTCTTCGTGGCCCTCCTCTGGACCCTCTCTAACAACCCCACATCCTTTTTGTGCTGGGGGCCCCAGACCTGGACGCAGCACTCCAGGTGGGGCCTCAGGAGGGCAGAGCAGAGGGGGACAATCACCTCTCTCCACCTGCTGGCCACCCTCTGTTGATGCAGCCCAGGACACAGTTGGCCTTCTGGGCTGCAAGCACACACTGCTGGCTTATGTCGAGCCTTTCATTCACCAGAACCCCCAAGTCCTTCTCTGCAGGGCTGCTCTCAATAAGTTCTTCTCCTAGTCTGTCTTCATGTCTGGGATTGCCCTGGCCCAGGTGCAGCACCTTGCATTTGGACTTGTTGAACCTCGTTAGGTTCACGTGGGCCCACTTCTCAAGCTTGTTCAGGTCCCTTTGGATGCCATCCCTTTGTGTTGTATTAACTGCACCACTCAGCTAGGTATCATCTGCAAACTTGCTGAGGGTGCACTCGATCCCACCATCTATGTCACTGATAAAGATATTAAACAGCACTGGTCCCAGGACAGACCCTTGAGGGACATCACTTGTCACCGGCCTCCACTTGGACATAGAGCCATTGACCACCACTCTCTGGGTGTGACCTTCAAGCCAACTCCTTATCTACTGAATGGCCCACACATCAAATCCCTCTCTCTCCAATTTGGAGACCAGGTTGTCATGTGGGACTGTGTCAAAAGCCTTACAGAAGTCCAGATAGATGACACTGGTCGGTCTTCCTTTGTCAACTGATGCAGTCACTCCATCATAGAAAGCCACCAGAGTAAAAGCCACTTAGAGTAAAATTCATGAATAATCTTGGAAGGTAATTTCATGTATACCAAACTGTACATGCCCTTTTTGGCATGCTACTTACACCTCCTGAGTTATGCCAGCCTATATTTAGGCCAACTTGCTAGCATATGTACCTAAAGCTAAACTTGGAAACCAGCTATGTAATTGTCATGACCCCAATTCTTTCCTGGCTAAAAATTCAAAAAATCATCTCATTCAAATGCTAACTGAATGCAGCACACTCCTGACAGACTGAATGTCACTTTGCCCAGGTTTGAATGGCCATGAGTGATCTGCAGCACTGAGAATCAGGCCCTGCATCATTTCTGGCTGTCAAATAATCACATTGTCAGCTGCCATTAGCTAGTACTGCTTACCTATCACTAATACATAACTGCTTCAGAAAACCATCCGAGATCACTGCTTTCTATTAGTTTCACAACACAAACTACAGGTAGAATTTTCAAAAAAAATATTTAGGAGTAAAACTCCTATTATGCATCAGTTTGATCTCTGTTCTTAACTTAGCAGCTTCTGAAAATGCTGTTGCATTGCCACACAGCATATAGATTTTGGTCCTTACCTTCAAGTATCAATTTGTCACACCATGTTCTGTGGTTGCAAATAATAAAAGTAGTTGGTATTATCTCCTGAAAGCCAGAAAGCTCTGCAATTCCTGAACTATAATGAAGCCCATTATAAACCTGTGGCATTCAGTATTTAATATTTCAGCCCTTTGGCAAGGCATTAAGTTGAGACATGGCAGAATATTTTTTCCACATCACATACAGGTTTATTTTTCAGTAATAGTAATCTATATAAGTTTCAAAAAAATGATTTCTAGAACAGAAATTATAATTCATTATGTCTCATATGCTTTTATGCTTCCTTATGAAGACTCAGACTTAAAACCAGACAGTCTACTTCTCACAGTGCATTTCACTAAGGCGGAGTGGATATAAAATGCTTGTGGCATTTTGTGTGCACTTTGTAGTCCTTTTCATTAGTTTACTTTACAGGTCATTAAGGATCTGTCACTTAATTTTGCCCAGTTCCCTGCTGCTGGAGACAATCACATGATATAGTTCATTTTCCTAAATGCATGAAGTGCCATTTTTGAAGCAGTTAGATTTTTGAACACATGCTGCACGTCAGCTCCACCTGCTGCAGACCTACAGGAGACCCAGGCGAGCTCAGACATGTTAAGGTTTCTTGCCATCATAGCTCCCACAGCCAGGTATGCCCACACCAGATGGTAGGCAGCTTTCCAAATCACCCAGGTGAGTTTCTTCATTCTCTCACACTTCTATTTGTGGAAGGAGCAATGAATTTGTAGGTCTACCACACCAGCATGTGGTATAAAGCATATAAAACTCTTCACCAAAGACAGTAAGGACATTTTCAGGGAAGTAAGATGATGTCTTTGTAGTAATTTCTTTCACACAAAGGGTGCTAAGAACATCCTGATGAAAGAAGCACAGACTGAGAGAGAGATGTCAGAGGAGTTGGTACTGGAAAAAAATGGATGATTAAATAGCAACAGTCAGCAGGCTGGGAAGGTTCCCAGTCAGGGGTTCTGTAAGCTGTTAAGATACCAACTTTCAGCTGATTTCAAGAAGAAATTGATTTATTTTTTTTCCTTTTTGCAGCAGCTCAATCAGCTATAAAGCTTCGTGTTTGACTATAAGAATTGTAGGTGAGTGAAGCTTTTTTTCTGTCCTAGACCAGTTCATTCATAATGAAGTGAGTAAAATAGAACTACTGTACAACTTGAGAGGTATAACAAAGTAAATTGGACAATGTTTCCCAAAGAAAACATAACCTTTTTGAAATAAACATGCAGCAAAAGGAGAAAGCATATGTAATATTTAGAAAGCCCTTGGCAGTTTTTCATAAGAACATAATAAGGATGTGTAACTGCTGGATAGGGTACTATTCTGTCATAGTTCACAAGTAGTGTAAGGGAAGGAATTTGTTTCTTAATAATCTAAAAAACAAACAAACAACAACAACAAAAAACGCAATGATGTTGAGGTGTCAAAACTTATAGTTAACCACTATAAAGTAAAGCAGCCAGAAAAGCTGGAGGGGATCTGTAATATAGACATTAAAGGTATTGAGCTTGTAAGTTTAATGCTCCTATCTCATAATGAAGGAGGAAGGCAATATTCAGCATTAGAAGAAAGAGAATTAAAATCAGAAGAGGGATATTCTTTTTATTTAACAGTGAACAATAACCTCGTTCAACTCTCATAAAGAATCATCCAGGCAAAGGTTTTAGTAAGTGAGAAAACATTTAGTCCTTTATATGGATAATGAAAACATCCCCAGTTAATTCATACTAGATAGTCTTGACACTTTGCACTAGATGGAAAATCAAAAAAAAATTCCCCAGTGAATATGTTAATGTACATTCCACCTTTTAACTGTCTCCACTTATATGCTGTCTGTCATTGAGAGAGACAAGATCCTGGATGAAATTGACCATTTACATAGCAGAGTCAAATGATTCAGAAGTGTACTTGTTGCTGTTTTTCATAATGGTATTTTCCCCTGAAAAAAGAGTAATGCAAAATGAAAATACAAATGCCCGGTAATCTTTCCTAAGGATGCTCCAACAAGTCAGATACTTCCAGGTGTCCTCTTGGTATTCATAAGACAGATTTACAGTAATATTGGCATTACCCTCATTGGGAGGTGAGAAATCCTGGGAACCTTGGACTGAAAAGGACTGTCACGAATTCAGACCTCGCAACTGCAGAGACTTCTGTGACAGGCACACAATTCAGAGAGGCCCAGAGAACATGCATCCCACCTGACACTAGGCACCACATAATACTGCTTAGCATTAGACTTCATAGCCTCTGGTTTTTGGGTCTTTCCTACAAATAATGCCACAGGAAGAGAGCAATATGGATGGAGTCATCATCTTTGGCCTCAGGGAGATTTTCATCTGTTTTTCTCCTCAGTATCACCTTCTAAGCCAGGTTTCCCATCTCAGGCAGACATTTTAAGCTAATGTCAGAAGCAGTGACAAAGCCATCACAGGTTCAGGTATGGAGATCATTGAATATCTTCAGAGAATTAAGGCACTGCAGTGAATATATTACATATAGATGCACATGCTATCTTGCTGGTGACTTTTTTTTTTAAGTGAGGAATTCCAAGTATAAACGTTAACATGCAACTGAGCTATCAACACCTAATTATCTGTTTCCCTGCACCACGGGGAAAGTGTTTTTTCTCATAAATGTAACCTAAGCAGATGGCAAAGGCCATAATCTGCTTAATTATACCTGTAAAGAACTGTTTGCTGTCATGAGCCAATGTCATCTCATTTCAATTGCATTACCCTTCACATTTTGAGAAAGTTAAAAGTCAGTGTCTAGAAGCTGTTCTGTCTGCATCATAAGCAATATTACAAGCCTCTTTTACTACTAAATATTACAAACGTTTCCCATTTCCATGAAAACTTTGTCATATTTGAATAATTCAGGCTGAAATTTTCCTTTTCTAATGTCTCCCTCAGGCCATCACGGCATTAGAGAATTTGGACCAAAATGGTTTGGGGCAGTAAAAAAACAAACAAACAAACAAACAAAAAGTGACCAACGTTAAAGCAAACCAATCCTAATGAAGTAGAGAAAACAAACAAACAAACAAACAAAAATCTTACACTGGTAATTTCTAGTACTTCTGTGCATAAGAGCATAAGTATCTGTATTGGGCACGTGGTCTTGCCATTCTGTGTCAACTCATCCAAATTAACAAAAGCAAAGACCCTTTAAGAATGTGTTTATCAGACAGCTGGTAGCAACTTTTAGCAAATGTATGCTCTGTGGCTCCTGTAGTGAAGGGTTGAACAGATATTTACCTGCAATTCCAGCTCTGGGATGCTACAGGCATTGCTGGGAGATTGCTTACTTTGTGCTGTCACTACCTACCCTTCTGGACAAAAAAAAAAAAAAAAAAAAAAAAAAAAAAGAGGCAAAATAAAGACAATCTCTTTTATTAGTATACAGAGGAGATAAAATCTCTCTTTCCCAAGGCAGGTATTTGTAAGGCATATTTCTAACTCATTTAGGGACCCCAGTTATCTTGGGTATGCTCAGCAGCAAGCATCTGTTCTTAACATATGCAAATATTATTTATATATTTGGTAGTTAACCAGGCAGTGCTCTAGCTTTCAAATTTCTATCACTTTACAGGCAAAAGCATTCCAGACTGAAGTCATTTATTGAAAATCTTTACAGGCAAAAATATGCAAGATGTATTAGCAAGAATAGCAAAAATGAAGAACTTTTAAGAGTATTTGCAAAGGCACATTAAGGACCTACATTAATTCCAAGCTTTTAACTCTAATTTTCAAGGAAATTGGGTTAATAGAGTTAATTACAGCAATGATCCGTCTGAAAACACTAAATCATAACAATATTTGAGAAATTTGACAAAAACATTGTTCTTTTCAAGATTTTCCCTATGTTAGATAGACGCTATGCCCCTTTGTAGTAAATTCTCAGTCCTGAAATACAGAAATGAAAGAAATTATTAGCCTTACATTGATTGCAAAAGTACCAACTATGTTGTGAGACAGAAAGCCACTTTTTCCAACTGATTGACAAAAGCCACTACCAGTTCAAACTCCAGAAGCAGTCTTATATATAATATAAATGACTATACATGACTATATACATATGACTATATATAGTTACCTGCTATATTAAGAGTTTCAACAAATACCAAAAAAAAAAAAAAAAAGGAAATCCCTCTCAAAAAAGACAGAACTTTCACTGAAAAGTTAACTGTGCTGCACTTAAACTATTCCAAAGTTCTTATGCAAGCATCAGTAGGAATAATGATTTACATGTGCAATGCTATCAGCACCACAATACATCTTAAATAGAAATCACGTACGAAAGATGGCTAAATAAAGTTGAAAAACAGAATGAATGAGTGAATTCTTTGAAGAGAATGAATGAAAAGAAAATGTATAGATAAATAAAACTGTCATGCTATTATGCTGTTGGAGGAATATTCTCCCTTTTAAATGCATTAGAATTCTCTCTTATTAAGAATTCTCTCTTTTAAAATGCATTACAAACTAATGGAAGCATTACATTTGGAGCCAAGTCAGGTGTAAGAATGATTATCATAAAAATTTACCACGAAGAAAGCAAGCTGACATAACGTAACCTACACTGGAGGCCATGTTTTACCTTTCAGTGATTCTAAGGTATCATTCCCAGCGCAAGTTGTCCAAGTTACTTGACATTTCCCAAACAGTAGCAGTATTCAGGTGAACTGTCAAGTTAGCATAGTGTATGCCCTACAAATCAATACTAGCTGCCTTGTGGAAATATTTTCATGAAGCTGATTTATGGCATCATGCAACTGATTCTTGTACCTTTTTACTATGGCCCCTAAAGTAATATAAATGTGTATGAGTACAGTATTCACAAACATGAAGCATTTACTCAAATTGTAATAAAGCCTCGAAAACATTTTAGAGTTAAGAGCATGGCTTGTAGAGTGTGCCTCTTGTGCCAGAAGTGTCAGGCGCTGCAGGCAGAGAGCAGTAACCAAAGAGGTGAAGAAATATGGGCAGAGAAACAGAAACTGAACAGGAACTGAAAATTCATGCATACTGCCATTTAATTAAGACCTTTCTTACATAAAAAATGAAATGCACAAATAATGCTCCATAAAAAAATATATATACACCAAAAAAAAGTTAGTTTAGCCTTATTACGAAAGAATTGTGGATGGGATGTTGTGATACCACCTTATCTTCTGAAGGCAAAGATGACAGAGGGCAATGCAAGGCACGCAGAAAGATAATTAGCAGTATCACCATAGGAACCATTTTGCAGAAGCAAGTAGGAGCAAAAGAGCCTGAGTGATGGAAGCATTTAGTGGGGAAAATAAATAAATAAAATAAAAAGCCCTGAAATGTGAAATCAGCTACAATGTACTATGACTGGAAGACAGCACCACAGGGTGCCCAATACACAGGCAAATCAAGATTAGAATGAAAGCGTGGTTCAATTCAATGCAAAGACGTTGCAGATGCAGAGTGAAATATGCAGTCATCACAGAAGGAAATTTTAAAGCAATCCAGAGGAGTACACAATGAGAAAAATACAGATCTTCCACACATGGTGAAACCAACTGGCAGTGGAAGCAAGCTGTGTTTCCTTGGAAACATCAAAACAAAAGTTATGTGACTTTCAGTCAGCAATATTTTCTGACACAGTAGTAAGACCTACATTAAAGGCTTGATCTTTGTATTATGTACATTTTATGCAAAACAGAGTAATTACTCTGAAATGAGCAGTCATACTGTTATAAAATCAATACAAAATCAAAGATGTGTTCTTCAGACTGTAAATATGGAATTAGTTTTAATCACAAAGACTCATTTTAATTATTCTTTGTTTTCTAAAATGGGTCTATTCCAAGCCTTAAATTTTGTAGATAATTACACCTCAAATCCAAACCGAGATTTTCAGCCTGTATATAGAGCACGTCAAATCAAATTTCTTTGCTTTTGAGCTACCCTGAATATCACCAACTTAAACGTCAGGGTAAAAATTTTTAAGCTAATTCCTAGTAAAAAAAAAAAAAAAAAAAATCTATGTATGGAATGTGGCTTTTGAAAAACATTGCAGTAGCAGCCAAAGAAACAACACAATCAGTCACATGCTTAAAGCAAACCATCTAGAATGGCAAACTCACACAGTGATACTCAATTTCTGTGTATGTCATTCTCAAAGCTTTGAGCTTTCCAGAGGCTTAATGAGTTGTGATATAAAAACAGTAAAGAATAAGCTACAATTAAACATAAAACAAAAAAAAGAAAACATCCCCATTGGTCTCATTTATCATCTGACAATGTTTTACATTAATGAAATCTTCCTTTGCCTACAGCATGGCCATTCATATTTCATATCTCCTAAGAGAGTTCCCTAGCCATCAGGATCTAGATTACTGTGGGTTAGGAGTACCTTCAACTCTCTCTGCACAACAATAAATGCATGCAAGCTAACAACAAATACACGTAAACAGGAAATTAAAAAACATCTCCGACTGTCAGGGGCATAAAGTATTGGAAAAGTCTTGCAAATAGGAAAATGGCTGGTAAAATAAAATCTAACTGATTTAAAATGCCACTTGATCATTTTATGAAAAAGCTGTCTGCAGTCACAGGAAATTGGACCCTTTGAGCTCCTAAAAATATGCACTGTTACTGAAATTATAATGAAAAACAGTAAACATAAAATGAAAAAAAAATCATTTCATCAAAGTCAGAAGTACTGAAGAAACAGAATTTTTATAGAGGATCAAATAGAAAACTAAAACACCTGGAACATTGGAGAAGGAGTAAATTACAGATTGGTATAATAGGAAGACTAAATAAAGGTACTAAAATAGCTGAATATAGCCAAAGGATAAAGAAATGAGCTGAACATAATACTACAGTCTCTTAGATATGTTACTTACTCACCTCATAGCTCCGAGCAACTAATTTACTCTCTCCAAATTACGGCTTTGTTAAGTACAAGTGGGACTAATACCCATTTTACTAGACAGAGCTGATCTGAAAAGCAGCTAATGTCTCCAAGGTGTCCCATCAGTCTCCTATCTGCTACAGAGAAAATTTAAACCAAAACTCCAGATTTTAAAAGGAAGTATTATTACTTCTAATTATGAAAAAAAAAATCTCTTAAAAGGGGAAACGCAGTGACTTTACTAAAACCATAAATGCAATTTAAATCATAAAGATTTCCATGGAAAGGGTGGTGAGTGTTTTATCACCTGGAAAGAAGAAAGGGAAAACTCTTCTACATCATCTGACATTACGAAGAGCAATGTAGTATCCTAAAATTCAAAGCCAGGAAAAGTGAGACATTTTTTTTTTTAAAAAAAATGTGGCCAGGCCATATAGCTCCTGAAACGGGGGTATGACAGAGTCATAAATACTCTTTTGAAGACAGATTCAAATGCAGTCACAAATGTGATAAAATGAAATCCAAATGAGTAGGCATGTCAGCAGAGTACCACCATCCTGATGGGCATTCCCCATGAAAACGGTTTCACTTAGCACCCCAGAATGTCACTTGCTGACACCAGCAGTCAAGAACCAGCTTACACTGCTAGCATTGGTAAATTTTGGTATGAGGATGGAAATTCTGAACAAAATCTATGGATGATACCTTCCTTGATTCTAGTAAATATGTGGTTTAATTCATTAAGTTTCTTTTCTTTTTTTTTTTTTTTTTTTTTTTTTAACTCTTCAGTGTGCCTAAGAAACAGTGGTGCTTTAGACTGGTGTTTGTTGTGTTATATAAACACAGAGAAGAAAGATGATGCTGCCTCAAACAATAAAAAATCCATATTATGTTTTTTTCTCTGTTGAATATGAAGTTCATAATTTTATGCTAAATTTTATTTGTTCCTTTGCACTCTGTCTGAAATGGATCATGCTCCATGCAGTCATTAATTATGATTCAAAAATATTCTGTATTTCATTAAATCAATTCGACTTGAACAAAGAATTAAAGGAGTGCCTTCAGTTCCAGCACTTCAGACTTACCCTGGTAATATCTACAAGCAGAATTTTGTTTCATACTTCTAAGACTCAACCTCACTGTGAGAACAAAACAGACCCCCCTAAGAAGGAGCTGTTAGAGGCTGTCTCAGCAGGTCCCTGCCCATAAAGCCTGCAAACAGCTGGGATTAGCCCACGCCCTTCGCATTTCAGTGCAAATTGAAAGCTGAGCTACTTTAATCCATGAACAAAAAAAGTTATGTTTCCTCACTTTCTTCATCCCTTTCAAAATCAATGATATTGTGAGAAAAATGCAAGATGAGATAAGCATGGGTTAAGATACTAGTTTATCTACATAAATGATAAATCTAGACTGGATAAATCTAGACAGAGGATTAAGAACTAAATTGTTAAGGGGACAAAAAAAGGATGCACATATGTCTGTGCCACTCCACATCATTAGTTCCTCACACTAGACCAAATATTCATGCAAGAACACAGAATAGGATATTGCTATGCTGATCATGATTTCAGATGGTGTTTCAGCTTTTAAAGGCTTGCCCTTGCAGACAAACCTGCAAATGCAATATACAGAGACTATTTCTGCTTTGGATTTTGAAAACTTTAGATACAATTTTATTATGCATTTTTATTTAGTTTTCTATTGTCTTTTCTTTTGACAGATTAAATTCTAAAGAATGACTCTGAACAGCAGCCACTTTTATAAAATGCATTCAGCCACTGCCATGTCTGTCTTTGGCTGAAGTGCTTCTTTATGTGGTACTGCTTTACACTTGTGCTTCTTAGGTCTATCAGTGCCTTACAACATCTCTGGGTTGTTTGTTTGTTCGTTTGTTTGTTTGTTGTTGTTTTGGGGGGGCTTGGTTTGGTTGGTTTTTTTTTGTTGTTTTTTTTTTTTCCAATTGTTGTTTGTCCTTTGAGTCTTAAAGGTTATTTTTACATATATATATATATATATATATATATATAAACAGACCTTACCATGTTTAATGTGTTAATAGATATTGTTAAAGAGTTTTTATTGGGAGGGTTTTCTATTGTCCCAGCAAATTGATTCAGTTCAAGGTCTTTGTTGACTGGATCTGAGAACAAACTATAAATGGTTTGGACTGTGAAAATGATATCAGGACTGCTGGCTTGGCCTTATGTCAACACATAGCATGGCTTATCACGTGATGTTGTATTTAGCCAACAATGTCATACCAAAACAAAGCAAACATTTTGTTCTTATTGGATTTCTGAAATGGCCAAACACATCATCCCAGTAACATATTTATTACTATAGCTTATCTTCTTTGTGAAAGAGTCCTTTAATATACAAATAGCACTTGGACTGCCACATCCTAACTGACCAAACACATAAAATATTAAATGTTATAACTTCACTCCAGTCCTAAGTTATATGAGCAAAACTGCATCAATGAATTTTTACCTAAGGGGTCAGTGAAACTTCTAAGATACACAGCACAACAAGGCAACTTATGTCAGACCTGTAGTATGGACATAAGAAAGTAAAAAAAAAAAAAAAAATTTCTCTTTCACAAGGCTCAGCTTTCTAATTTGTGATGCACTAGCAGGTGCCTGCAGCCATGAGGACTGAAGTGTTGTTGAAGTCTCAACAAATCCTCACACCTGATGCCTTACAGACCATGGGCTGCCCCAAAGGGCTAGAGCTCTTCTCTCACCAGTCCTTGCTCAAAAGATGTCAGGATTGATATAAAAAGGCTCAGGATAGGTTTTTTTGGCTTTTTGTTTTTGTTTTTGTTTTTCACATAAGTAATATTTGTTTATATCATGATTTAGATTTGAAAATAAACTTACAAAAGCTCCACTCTATTTAGTGTGGTGCAGTGTCTAATATAAACAGCCAGTTAGTGACATACACCTAATTCTATCAAGAACTTCATTCTACAAGAAAATTGTATGCTAAATGGCATATACGAGTCAAGAGATTCATATTTTAAAAAATAACAGAGAAGAAAACATTTTATGTTTCTAATTAAACCCACCTTGTAAAAGCATTAGGGAAATTTGCCAGTGAATACCAATATCAGTACAAACCAGCCTTGTATGCCAGCTAATGATGAAACTTCAAGTGCAATTCTAGATTTCAAGAGTGCTTCCTTCAAGGCCTACCATCCTGAACAAAAATCTAAATTACTGATATGTAATATTCTATTTTATCTAAAGAATACTTACAATGAAGTACATCTCAAATGGCTTTTGATGTTCTAAATATATAGGAAATAAATAGAATTCTATTTAGCAAGATAGCACAGGAATTTTTTCATTTAACACTGACAGGGAAACACTTCAAAAATAATTGTTTGCAAATGTCTAAACAGGACACAGCTACACTACACATCCCTGCAATGTGAACTCACAACATCTCCATCAGTGCATTTCTTAATATAAGCATGTTTAATAATTATGTTTGTGGTCTCAGAGTCCAGTGTACAGTTTGTTCATGCATTATCAGAATATCTGCAGAAGGTGCATGGTGTTGTGGTGTACACATGTTACGATTACCTAAAGGGTATAGTATAAACACTGATTGCAGATATTATGTTTTTTTCTAAAAGTAAACATGGCCATATGCCATATTTTACATCAACCAAACTACAATTTTCAAATATTATATTAATATGATTTATAAATTCTTCAATCAGAAAAAGAAAAAAAGTTTAAAAAATCTGAATTTCCAAATATAAATGGTGGTATAATCACAATGTGTGCTGTATGACTTTGGTGATGTGTTCCTATTTACTTAGCAGACATTTTGAAAGTAGAAAATGCAAACCCTTCAATGATAAATTATAAAGAAAATCAAGCGCTCTGGTACTCTTAAAGATAAGTACATTGACAGGGCATCAACAGCATTACACTGTGTGAGCAAAAATATATTTATGTTTCTCCACCTTTTCTTTTCAGACTTCCGTGCAGAGCAGATAAGAAAGGCTACTAAATAACTGTCCTTTATCTCTGAAACAAAATGCAAGGTAACAGAAACTCAGACTTTCTGAATTACAGTTTGACTTTCTGCATTATAGATCAGTGTTTCTTTCGTTCCAGCAGCAGGCTACTTGAAGCAATGCATTTTTGTCTGTAATCATCTTACTGAATACCTTAGAAACAATGCTGCTTCCTTTGAAGTCATTTGCACAAATCCTGCTCAATTAGTGGAGACAGGACTTTGCTACCTACAAAGATCACTTGCATCGATTACAATTGATGATAGCTTGCATCAATTTTTTCTTCAAGTGCCATGTCAAGTACCAGATTCTGTTTGGCTATCTGAGCCTCTTGTTTGTCTATGTCAGAGCTCATTTGTTTCCTACAGCATTTTAGCTCTACCCAAATCCCGTTGTTTTAAAAAAATATTTCTGTAGCAAACCTATTCACAGTAAATAGGTCCCAGTAACTAGGGCACTCAGATAAACTTTTCAGGCTGTTTCTGATCCCAGTTTAAAACAATCCTCCTCCGTCCATTCCTCTGGGAGAGGTTATTTTAAATCTAGATCATTTTCATGAACAAGAGCAGAGAGTTATCTTATTAGGCTCTCCTCACAGATCCACAGTAGAAGATTGGCAAATATCTTTATTGATACATTTCTTTAAAGCAAATAAACATAAAAATTAAACTCATTTCTCATTCTTACTTCTGCTAAAGGGAAGATAGGTTTACTGGAAGTCCTTTATAACCCACTGCTCAGCAGAATGACTTATTTCTGTTCATTTTCTCTCACTCGAATGGGAAAGCACCAGGAAGCCTTTAGGTGGATTACTCCCTACAAATACAAACGCTTGTAGAAGTACATGGGAAAAGATGTGTTAAGCTTTGAACTCCCAAGGCATTTTTTTTTTTATGAATCGTACAGCACTTCTTTTAAAGAAGTAAATCTCATATACTTTTTAATATATGCAGGGATCATAAACTAACTTTTTTTTTTTTTTAACTCTACAGCAAATTATTGAATACTGATCATCTGTACAATTTTCAGTTCAGCATCTGCAATACACAAACACATGAAGACACCCTAAAAATGTTAATAACATTTCAGCTTCTTAAAAAATGAAATCTGCTTTTCCTCTGCGTGTAATCCTTCTGCTTCCCCAGTCACGTGCAAAAGCTCTGTTTCAACAGCAACCACCAACGTTTGCTGTAGTAATACACCATAGAAAGCAATTAACAGAGGGAAGCAGGAGGCTGTCTCTAATGTGGCAGGTAGCTATTTCTGACACTTGTCTGAATATTGCCCAGCCAGGAAAAGTATCACACTGCAGTCACCTTTCAGAAAAGGACCCAAAGCAGGAAAGTGCCCATGCTTAAAGAAGCCTCCTCGGTATCTGTTACTGTGAAGATTTCACAAGGAGGTACAAATTTACAGCGGTGTGTTCATTAATTCAGATGACTCGCTTCCACAGAACAGTCATTTTCCGATACCACACTAACATGACTGAAGAGCTGACACTCCTGAGTGTGAGCATCAAGCAATGACAGTGCAGTAGCTAAAAGTGATATCTAGGATAGACGGTAACAGATTGTGTCAGCTGCCTTCAGTGGGTGCAGTGCAGGGGCACAGAGCAGCACACCTGCAGAGAGGCAGGTATATGGAAAAGACATCCCTGCCTGCACAAACCTGCCTGCAGAACAGCAGGTTGCCTCTTGCATCTGCAGGAGCTGAGTGTGGGCTGCTGGTCCCAGTCTTTCCAGGTGTTTCTGCAGGAACTCATGGATCCACACGACTGAACTCCTTCACCTTTCCAAACAGACTGGTCACATGCAGAGTCCTCCTGGGAAATGTCCCCTGCCCACGCTAACTCTTGACCCTCACCCAGGAAAAGTTTGGGAGATTATTAATTGGCAGTAGCCAAAATCATGCCGAGGAGCATCTCACAATTAAGACTACGAACAATTGCTTCACAGAGCCTCTGAACATTTCCTGTCAGTGCCCAGCTCTCTAGCCAACACACAGTCAGTGATTATGTGGTCTGACCTCCACGGTCCACCTGCGGACCTAGAAATGGGGTTGTGGTGGACTAGATTTGGAGAGCAGATGGCAAAAGAAGAATAAAGTCAGTATCCTGGTCTGCAGAGGTGGTCGTGCAGGTGAGGAGAGCACAAGAAGGGGTGAGAAGGAGGGCGCATGGTCCCATCAGGGCACAAGACAGATGTGCCGTTTGTTTTACATATAGCCAGATCATTTACTAATTAATACAGTCATTTATAAGAGTACTCTACAACATATAGTTATTCTCCATCACGGCTCTGTCTTTTAAAGGGAAGTAGAGTTAGCTATTTGCTCATACAGAAGATGACTGATTTCCTTCAGCAATGCTCAGCTGCAACAAGGCCGGGACTGGCAGAGCTGAACAGAAGCATTTGTGTAATAATTGGAGAAAGCAACAATGCTGCTGCAAGATTTAGGCAGGCAGCAGTGGTCCTCACTCAGCTGAGATACCAAAGAAGGCTGAGCTCTGAAACAGAGCTGTCTGATGAGAAAAAAGAGTTCATCCAGATCTACAACATCCCTTTCTCTGTAATCAGTGTGGAGGCAGCAAAACTTTTGTAATGGCATTAACTCTAAACCAGCAGATCATGCTGTGGGAGAATTTTGGATAATTTACATGCCCCAGGGACCCTTGGGAGGTTGCTTTCCTGCTGACACTGCACAGGCTTGTTGTCCCACTGCAGGGGAAAGCTGCAGCACTGCTCAGCCACAAATAGCCCTTGGCACCAGCAAGGCTTGGGCATCGAGTAGCACTAGCAGCAGTGACTTGGCTCCTTGTTCACCGCTGGCCAGGCCGGATCAGGCTAGAGGTCGAGCTCATCCACATTTTCCAGAAAACACCCTGCAGGGTATTTTGGAGTTACTTATGCCCTTTCTGGACAATACTTACAACACAAAGTTCAATACACAAGAGGAAAGGGCATTAAAGTTTCACCCAGCAAGACTATCCCCATATCAATACCTTCTTTGAATGAAGATTTAATATCAAGAGCTTTGGTCACTGAAGATTTTGTAAAGGACATTTTTATCTGTGGCAACAGATCAAACGTTCTGCAAGATATTGTCATTTCATGAACTCAGGCTCCTCGCTCAATGTCTGCTTCCCTTGACAGATTGCAGGTTAATTCTGTGTATATTTTCAAAGGTAAACAAGCACTTTAAAAATTATTTTGTAAAATGAGATATTAATATTTGCATTAAGATAATATTAACAAGCAAACAAAAAATAACTACTTTGATTAAAATATCTTGGATCTGTCTCATTTTCTTAGTCATTTCTTGGTCAAATTCTCATTGACTCCACACAAAATTTTTATTCTGACCCAGTGGTTACTCAGAACAGCATTTGATGATTTCACTGTAAATCCTGCCAGTGAAAGGAGACTAGGATTTGGCTGCCCTACAAATAGCAATTTGAAGCTGAAAACACATCCAGAAATAAACATTTGATGAAAAATCATTTACCTCATAATTTTGAAGAGCTGTACTTTGTCATAGGTAGAAAACAATGTGTTAGTCATTTCTTATTGTCAATTCATTGGTATTTTGTGGACATTTCCCAAAATGAACACTACAAACTCTACTTCCGCAGTGACTATAGAAATGAATCTTAAAATGTCAATCAAATTAACACACGCAAAAAGAAAGCTTATAGGTTTGTTTAAGTCACAGTTTGTTAAGTGGTAAATGAATTTTGTAGAGAAAAAGAAGTTTTTTAATTTTTAAATTATTTACAATAACCTCTTTTAAACTAAAAAACAAAAACAAACAAACAAACAAAAAATAATACAATATTAACAAAGTTAAAGCCTCCTATTTAGAAATAAAAATCTAATTCCCTGAACACACCATATGGACAGCTTCTGTTACCAAAAGAGTTCCATGCTCAATACATTTGTAGGATCAGTCACCAAATTTATTTTCTGCAATTTAACATCAAATTAAAGACTGTATTTTGGTCTCCTTACTCAAAATAATATTTCTCCCAAAGGAATCGTATTGAAACCAGGCTTATGAAAACCAGTAAGACAAATCAGGAAGTAAAAATTTACTTATCCCACACAAAGCTATCAGATTTTGGTCTAACAGTATCAGTATAATATACTTAGATCAGAATTTTAACTTGATTTATTTTAACAGTTAGGAGTCAGGAGATCCTGACCACATCTGCTGGCACTTCTCTTTGCTTTTTACTCTTAGGCAAACCTCACTACACCAACACGCACTAAATGATTTGTAGGGTTTATTTTGTTGTGGTCGTTACAGTAGTTCCACAGAATATTCTACTAAAAACAAATTTGAATTTCCGGACAGCACAACTGGCAGGCTGACAGGATGATCCTGCCAGTCCTGCTAGTCCGATATGATACCCCTGTGTGTTGACCACCGTCAGTGAGCCCATATATGATTATATGACACCATGGGAAAAAACAATCAGAGCAAATAAGTCAGCTATTTTTAAATACTGTTTATGGATTTGTCAGTGTTATTCCCATGTCCCCAGAATTCTCTGAGGAGTTCCCCATCACCCAAAATGGCTCTGAAAGCCTTTCAGGACCCTCTGATGCTGCTGAACACAGCTACGAAACCTCTCAGATGGTTCTGCATTTTTGGCTGACAGAAAATATTCTCGACTATTTTATCCCCATATTCCCAGGAACAAATGCCAGAAACTCAATGTTCAAGACACGGAACAGAAGTTATCCAATAACTGAATCTGAAGCCTTCATGAGCAAAGAGGAAACAGACTGAATCTGCAGTCTATTGAGATGAACGAGAAAATTTGATGCCCTTTTAATGATATGCTTTATGCTTCTTCCAAGTGAAAATTGAACAATACTGTACAGCACTCACATCATTGCCATAGTCAGTATTTTACAGCACCTTTTTACTTTAGAATGAAAAAACAAATGCAATTCATTGAAAAAAAAGTTCTTTCAATACCAAGTATCTCCTTTAATATTTGCCAGGCACTAGTATTTTTCCCCTTAGGTTTCAGTGGAGCTGAAATAAGCACAGACTCTCCCATTCTTTTTTTTTGGTAGCTCTCCTTTAATTGGCATAATAAAACTCAGGGAATAGGGGATCTCTCCACTCCTTTTGCCTGACTTTTTCCAGGTGAAATGTCCATGAAGGCAGAAAGTACTTTCAACAGGGAGTCATCCAAAAGCCTGCACTGCAAATGACTCAGAGCCACAGCAAGCGCAGCCGAGAATTATCCCCAGGCGTAATCCATTCAAACATTCCCTCTGCTGGAAGCTTTTAGGCAACAAAGCAGAAAGCACTGAGGGTTTTGGAAAAAAAAAAAAAAAAAGAAAAAAAAAGCATAAGCTCTTTTATACATAAGTAAATATATAGAGAAGGCTTGCATGGATGAACAAGGAGCTCCTGGGCAAACTCAAACAGAAAAGGAGGCCTACAGAGAGTGGAAGCAAGGACAGACAGCCTGGGAGGGATACAGAGACAATGAGCATGCAGGAATCAGGCTGGGAAAGCCAAAGCCCTTCTAGAATTAAATTTGGCCAGGGACATCAAAGGCAACAAAAAAGGCTTCTATAGGTACACTGGTGATGAAAGGAAGACTAGAAAAATTGTGGGCCCTCTCTGGAAGGAAACAAGAGACCTAGTCACCTGTGATGTGGAGAAGGCTGAGGTCCTCAATGACTTTTTTGTCTCAGTCTTCACCAGCAAGAGCTCCAGCCACATGGCCTGGGCCCCAGAAGGCAAAGGCAGGGACTTGAAGAATGATGTAGGCGAAGATCAGGTTTGAGACAGCTAAGGAACCTGAAGGTGCACAGGCCCATGGGACCCGAAGAGATACATCCGTGGTCCTGAGGGAACTGACAGAGGAAGTCACAAAACCACTGTCCATCATATCTGAGAAGTCGTGGCAGTCTGGTGAAGTTCCTACTGACTGGAAGAGAAGAAATATAACTCCCATTTTTAAAAAGGGAAAAAAGGAAGACTTGGGAAACTACAGGCCAGTCACCCTCACCCCTGTGCCCAGCAAGATCATGGAGCAGATCCTTCTGGAAACTCTGTTAAGACGCATGGAAAACAAGGAGGTGACTGGTGACAGCCAACATGGCTTCACTAAGGGCAGATCATACCTGACAGATCTGGTGGCCTTCTGCAGTGGGTTACAGCATTGGTAGATAGGGGAAGAGCAACTGACATTGACTACCTGGACTTGTGCAAAGCGTTTGTCAATGCCCCCCATGATATCCTTGTCTCTAAATTGCAGAGACATGGATTTGACAGATGGACCCACTTTGTGGGTAAGGAATTGTCTGGATGGTCACACTCAAAAAGCGACTGACATATTGGCCCTTCAACAGACACTATTATAGGTCTCTGAAGTTATCGCCACTTGAATTCTTCGCCCAGTAAAATACCTGCTTAAGGAACAGATTTATTAATAGACTCCTTGCAAATTTAGGATCATTCTCCAAATTCTCTCAAACACAGCAAAAGCCAAACATTTTTATACTTTAAGCTTTTATTTTATGAATTTTCAGGAGCAGTTATCTCTGTAACCTGTCAACATAACCCATCTTTTTTAAACACTTTGATAACAATACCTATGCAGTCTTAAGGAGGATCCACTAGAGCTATATTTTCATCAGAACAGACATTTTAAAGCTACCAGCTCAAAATTTGAGGGAAGTACTAGACTGAAATACTGAGACATGATCAGATCCTACCAACTCCAGTCACAAAAACGATCTACTAAAACCACTGGCATATTCATAAGAAAATACTGTGGGAAAGACATAGCAATTACTTGTTAAAATCCTTTTTTATGAAGATCAAAGTATATGCTTACAAAAGTCCATTATAAGTACAATGTCTTTGGACATATGACTAAGGCAAAAAGGATTCAATCCTTAAATTTTCAAAGAATAAGAAAGGTGATGTAAAAAATGAAAATGAAATAACATGTATATTCTTGTTAGAGCTGCATAGACCCTGTTCTGCTAGTGATCCCACAGCTGAGAATATTTACCAAAAAGCTGCTGTACAGCGTGAACAAGCAGATCAATTCCAGCTCTTTGAAACAGTGTCAAGTATAAAATAAATTATTCTCACAAGGGAGATAGGAACTGTATTGGTCAAAGTGTTCAACATAACATTTAAAAGCTTCTTCACCTGAAATTGAATTTTAAAATGCTTACCTCTGTCCAAGGTGTGAAAGTAATAAATGTTTATTATTTGCTTGTACTCACAAAGAGGAACAAGTTCATTCTGTTTTGAAACAATATAGGGGGAAAAATATGTCTTAGGAATATCTCACATGCTTGTCCTGGGTCTGTGGAAAAAGGACATTTGATTTTCTTTTCAGATACTCATTCTAAATCCTCACTCATAAAAGCCAAAATTTGATTTCAGAAACAAGATACATATTATTTTATAGGTTAACTGATTTCACTTTCTTTAACCAAAATGACACTGATTTTTTTTTTGTTATACACGTTTTAGAAGAAACCATATCAGATATTTCTGGCTGAAGAGAAGATGAATATGCATACTTATAAAAAGCAGACTAAAAAAAAAACACAAACACATGATTGAGACAAACTACAAAAAATCAAGTAAACCTCAAGACAGAATTCTGGATTATTTTTATTCTTTTTTTGCCTATGACAGCCTAGCACAGGCAGAAAAACCTCAGCACAACCCTGTATTCCCTCTAAGCAGTACTTTTGTGGTTTATACAACTCCTACATCTAATACATTGGTTACTGAGATAACTTCTGTCTTTTCTGTCTTACCACATCCTAGAAACCCACATGTGATGCATGGACTTTCCCACAGCAGCAAATCCACAGGCATCCTAGCACTGGTCTGCCTGGCTGGGCTGCACATTTGGATGATGACTCCATCCTCAGCAGTGTAAAGGGCTTACCCTTCCTGAGAGAGTACTCCTGGCTCCTCAACACGTCATCTCATCATTGCGAAAGGTGTGCTAAAATGGTGATTAGAACTGCTGGCAGGGAGTGCTTGCCTGGCAACAGGTGATCTTCTGTTACTGAGACCATCAGCCACTGCCCTTATAAGACTGAGGAGAACAGAGCAGGGTAAATATCACACATTTTTGGTAATACTGAAAGGCAGCACACCTGACCCAGTTAAATTCATTCACATCACTACCTTCCACTCTGCATCCACTACAGTTACCATCGCTGCTCAAAGATAAGAGCAACACTGCATCTAAGTATTAGCAAATCAGCACCTGGCTTCTGCAGGTCACATTTGTAAGTCTTGACTTTTGCAAATCACTATTGTCTTACTCTTTTATACAACTGCTAATTGTACTTAGTAGGGCAACATGCAAACTAACCTAGGTGTTACATCGTGGTAGCATTCCTTTCAGTCTGAATCTTACCACCTCAAAATGTATGATGTCTCATTCAATTACATTCCCAGAATGGAAAAGGAATCAAAAAGAGGTGCAAATCACATGCAAAGTAATTTGCTGCCAGATACCTAATCTGCTTGGGTCCATGGCCTGGCAAAATAGCCACGAAGTTCCTGTTCTGTGGGGAGTCCCCACACTTCAGACCTTTGCCTTATTGGAAATAAAGCATGCTCAGTCCAGGACAAGATGTATGAACTGTGAGCATGAGAAAATTAATGTATTTAGAATCACTTTGTGCTGTCTACTACAACACAAACTCAGAAGACTAAGTATTTAGAATAACAGAATATCTGAGTTGGAAGGGACCCACAAGGATCATCAAGTCCGACTCAATGGACTCAAATGACCATTGAGTCAACTATTTGTAAAATAAGATTTGAGGATCCAAGCCAAATGGTGCAAAACAGGTCCAAAATTATTAAGCCACACTGAAGATCAGATAGGAAGGGAATCCCATTGTCCTCATCTGAGGTGACATCAAGCTTTCCCCTTTCTTTTTAAGGCCACTTCAGCCTTTGCAAAGAGACTTGGAAAAGGAGCCTTTGCTTGACAACACACATTGTCCAGTTACAACAGGCAGGGCAGAATGGAGGAACGTAAGGAGTGATTGAACATCGTTGATTCAACTATGCCAAGGAAAATTGCTTTTTTTAACATCACACCTACCCAGATTAGAGGACTGTGATGCCGTGAAAAACACAGTCACTCTAGAACTCATATGAGAAAATGAGAGAAAGGATAACAATACATTGTAAATCACCAATAATTCATTTTAGTCACTAGAAGAAACAGGTAGAAAAAATGCATTCCTGAAAATCAAATGAAGTTGTGCCTGAGTATTTTGATTATATAATGTAAAAATTAATGAAATTTTTTTTTTTTCAGTTATGACACTGTGTAATTTAGAAACCCATTCAAAAGCTTTCTATCAATTAGAGAAAGATGGTCATTTTCATGTAAAAGTAGTTTCCTTATCACGAAAAATAATGCAAATCATAAGAGAGAAGAGTTCGCTATGGAGTCAAATTGGTTTAATAGCCTCTTGACTCCAAGAAATAATTTCCAACCAGCTTCTTTAGTTTTCAGCTAATGGAAAGGAGAAGGGAGAATTTTATCTTTAGATAGTTATACTTCTTCAGTCCTATCACTGAAAACATTTTTAAAATGACATTTTCATTGGCCTGTATTCAAGAAGAAATATTAAAAACTCTGGGCCACTTTCACAGTGTTATTAAAGTTCTCCAATGCAGAGCCACTAGTTAGATAAGAAAGTCATGTCATCTATTGTTTCTCATAACCCATCATGGTCCCTAGTAGCTGTCAAGACAGCCAATCCAATTCATCTTGGAAACCATCAAAGTCTAAACACATTTTGACAAGTAAACGGGTGGGATATTAGCCTCAGAAGAGAGTGAAGATGCAATTTGATTCTGAGAGCTCCAGGAGCCTGCAAAGCAATGGGAGCTAAGTGTCAAAGGCTGACTGGCTGTGAAGAAATCAGCTCTGTGAAAAATTAGAATTTCTAGATCATAAGTGACAGATGTCCCTCATGCTAGAATGACTTTCAGGCGACTTCATTTGAATTTCATTAGGAGAGGAGGAAAAACACTGTTATAGAGCAAAAGCAAAACAGTTCAAGATTGGGGGGGCAGGGGTGGCGTTTAAATTAGTCTCCCAATGTCAGGACTGCTCATTTCATCCACTTGGTCCAGAATATAAATAAACAGTAGCAGATAAAGAATAGACACTTAATACAAAAAAAGGGGACAAAGTACTTCCTGATTTTTAAAAGTATTACTTTTTACAGACATTTTCTAATGGTCAACAAACACAAAAGGAAAGTGCTGTGCTGAAGCAATGGGCAAGTAGACTTCCAGCACGCAGTGTCCCCACTGACCTGGCTGAAGGTGGCTGGTGCCACCAGCCAGAGAGGTCTCATCCTCATACAGTTTCTGGTAAATCAAACCTTACTCCCACAGGATGCCATGGGAGCCAACACTATAAACTTCCCCTGGTTCAAACGGGGCTAAAGAAAATTATGGAGGAGTAGTCCTGCGAGAGCTATCAGGCACCACTGTCTGGATGCCACTGCAGTAGGATGTGCTTTCATCCCTGGAGAGCTAAAAGCTGGAAAGGTGTATTAAAGAAAAGAACACTGCATGCTTGAACTTTTTCTTATTTTTTTTCATTAAGCATCATCCGACAGTCACTCTGAGAGTCAGGTTGCTGGACTGGATGGACTTTTGATCTGATCACACGTAGCAAATATAGAGCTGAGTGACTGAAAGGAAATACTTGACCTAAAGACAGTAATTGCTCATACTGTGGAAGGACTAGAACTACTCCATAGTTGAACAGGACAATGGAAATGAATGGGAGAAATTCCCGCTGACCTCTACTGAATCAGCCTAAATTTTAAAATTAACAGTTTTTTGTTAATCAACATTTTAAAAATTTTGGCCATTTACTGCATGTCTATCTATGCATTTTAGAATCTAACTTTCGGGATATATATATATATTTACAATCTTGGCTCTGGACTGATTTATTTTTATCTATTTATGAATTTATTTAAAACAGTACACTGGGACAGATTCCTGCTGGTGCAGTCTAGCTCATCTACCACTGCCATCTCCTCCCCACTGACAACAGGTGAGGTGCTTGCTTGGACAGCCTGCGTGATGGGTAGAGCTATAAAAAGCTGATGCTTCCATTTTGCTGGACATTTTATCATTACAGAGTTGGTGTTTCTTGAAAATCTGAATAATATGTTGTATGTGGAACTTCTTCTGATACATAATTTTCAGAGGATGGTTTTTGTCAAAAACAATGTTTCATTTTTTAAACGTTGTTGTGTTATAATTTATAATGAAAAAATACATTTCCTAATAAAAATTATTTTAAGTCTAAAATAATTAAACAAAATATTCTAATGCACACACCAAAAAAAAAAATGTTATTTTCCAGAACAACATTTTTCTGAATTCCTGGGGAAGTTGTCATTTTAGTAAAATGGCATATTCAAATAGAAAACATTCTGCCAGAAAAATTCTGGCCATTTTATGTAACACAGCTTTATGAGCCAGCTTTATTCTTATACAAGTTCTCTGAATTAAAGAGTATGCAGCCCTAACAGTAAATCAAAGGCCAATGGGTATCCTTATATGAAAGACAGAAAAGGGCTGTTAGTCTGAGACCTGGGTGCAGACACCCCCTGTGCTTTGTGTGAGTACCAGCCAGCAGCTCGGCAGGAGGGCCCCAAGGAGGGCTAGGCAGGAAGGTGGCAAAAATTCAAAAATGTATTTTGAATTGTTGCAATAAATGATAGCTCACAGAAAGAGAGGTGTAGAACGAGTTTCCTTAGAGAGGTGAAACTGCAATATTTGTGATCTTGTTGTTTAGGGACAATAACATGGAAAATGTGACTGCATGCAAGTGAAGCTCTCCAGTTTAAAACAAAAAGATAGTGAGTAAAAATTAGTGTGAAATGTGAAAAATAACAGAATGTTAGTGCAAGTAGAGCAACAGGGCCCTAATACTCCCTTCGGCACCTGAGAAGTACCATATCAGAAATACCAAACAACAATAAGAATTTTGTTTCATGAGAAAAATGGAAACCTCAGAGGCCAATCACATAAGTTCTTATACATCTAAAGAGCTGTATGTATACCAGGAAATCCGATCTAAAGACAGTCACAAGTGCTCATACAGCAAATTTTGAGCAAAATAAGATCTAGAAGAAAAACAAAGCATCAGTGTGAGTAACCTGAGCACTGCAGACAACAAAATAAAAGGAGAGAAGAAGGGAAGAAGGAAGTAAACCATCACATTCTGTCTTATTCTGGATTAATTGGTATGATTCAGTTCTTATTCTGTTACTCTCCACATACTTACAAGGGTGTTTACTTGCAAACTTACAATAAATTCAGGTAAAGTCAGTGAGACTGCTGACCTAATACATTTATACAATTGCTTACTATTTTACAGAATAAACATTTTCACTATTCACATGTCCTTTAAATGTGTCCATTGTATAATGGAGGCTGAATTATCAGCCAAGAAACATCAAAATATTAGAATTATCACCCAGAAGTATGGACTGTGTTGAAAACTGGGATTAAAGCTACAGTGTCCACAGTGTTTCAGGTGGATAGTTCATTTTTCTGTTTGGTCCCTTCAACAATGGGATCTTTTAAATGCTCAGAGCTCCAAGGAACAGCTGGTGACACATAAAATTAATAAAACTTTGCTGAGATATTGATGCATTTTAATATCTCTGTGAAATCCTGAGTAGAGTTTAGACACTGCGTTAAAAATTCTTATCTCATAATATTAGAATACAGTGAACAATGAAACAAAACATCAGTAAATTTACAACAGAAAAAAAAAAAGTCTCTTAATGGAGCACTTACCAAATATAACATGTTGTGGAAAGTCAGACAAACGCTGTTGGATGCTTTAAAAGACTAGAAACACTTTTTTGCCATGAGTAACATTGCATCTACACAAGTGAAACAATACAATTAATCAAATACCCTGAGGAGCTAAACCCAACTCTCATGCATAATTCTGCAAGTTTTTTTTTAAGTTTTTTTTTTTAAGCTGGAAGAAGTTTGCATTTTCTCCAGAACCAGCTGCTAGAAGACAGCAAAGAAAATAGTACTGATTGGTCAGAAATTTAATAAAATGTGTTTCTAAAAAAATATATTTTTTTAGTGAACTAATGTTGATAACAAGATGTATGGGTAAATTTTGAATACAACAAAGAGATGCAGGAGTCACTGTTTTAAGCCTGAAAACATTTGCCATCTTTACTTTGTCCTCTTTATTCATGATTTATAAATCACTGCTTACAAAACCCTCTAGGAATCAGATGAAATCCTAGCCTTCCTTCTTGTTGTTGCTTTCTTTGTTGCAATGACTAACTTAGGCTGTGCTTCTGCAAAGGTGCATTTGCAACTCAGCAGCAAGCACAACCCATCACCCCAAAAGCTCACAAGCCATAGCTCAGAGGTTTAGCAATCCAAGCCATTTATTTCAGGAGTTCAAACCTTGGGGGTTGTAACACATGACCTCCCTTCCAACCTAACCATTCTGCGATTCTGTGTAATAACAGTGAATCAAAGTACACTTTGTATACATGAGACAAGCACTAAGCACCCTGAAAGTCAGGACAGGTGTGGTTTTTTTAATTTGTCTTCCAGGTGCTGAGTTAAGGAAAGATCACGATCTGTGACTTACTTTCATCTGAACGCAGAGCTGGAGTCAGAACTAAATGAAAACTATTTTGTTATTCTGTTTTTCTCCCTACAAACCTGAAAAAAAAAATCTAAATTATGTACTGAAGTGAAGATAAAAGTGCTTTGAAGAGAGGCTGAAAGGTCTTGTGTTCATCACAAAGTCTTTTGAAATATTTTTTTTTTCTTCTTGAGGAACTACTGACGTATCTGAGCAGCTTAAAAACTGGAGCAGTCATCTGGGCTGCATCCCTTCAACTGGTATTTAAAGTAACCAAGTCTGAGATTTGTTGAGGTCAGAGGAGAGTCAGAACTTTCTAAAAAAGATAAATAGCTGTAAGTGGGATGCAACTCCAGTAAGAACTGAATAAATGTGTGACAGAAAAATAGGGAAATACCTAAACCAGTTACTGCCGATTTTTATGGTGACCTGGCTTACAGCACTGGCCTACTGGTCCAACACTCAGCTTCCAAACAAGTATTGAAAAGTTCTAAAATGAGCTTCTTGAGTGCCCTGAGCTCTGGGAAAACAGCACAGGATGAAGTTTCCAAAGCTCAGTCTATTTTATTTTTTTTATCCAAGAGAAAATTAAGGACTTGAGCACGAGGTATTGCCATGTCATTCCGCTCAAAATCTATGAAAGCAAGGCAATTATGACCATTCTGAATCTGTGCAACCTCTCATTTTGGGGAAAAAAATGAAAAGAAAAAAAAAGGTATCTAGCAAAATGCATCACATACTGAGCTTTGTTTAATTGCATAACTACTCCCAGAAACTTTTGGAAAGTACTTATAAAATGAGTGACTCAGAAGAAAATATCTCTAAACTGATGTTCTCAAATTAATTCCCATGCCTGCAGCCCAACATTTACCCCAGGTCCTCTACACCTTGCTATCAACATTTTTATTTACACCTTACTATTCAATACACAATTTTTCTCATAACTACTGGCAGACAAAGGATTTCCTTTACTGATATTGCCTTTTAATTGTCTCTACACATGACTTTAAGATAGAGAGGGTCACTCTCCTGAGTGGCACTGCTGATTCAATGCATGACTCGCCTGTAAATACACATGGTACAAAACATGCAAATAATGCAAGGATGAACTCAAGTCAGCACAGCTCAATGGTACAGAAGCTTTTGAAATCTGAGTTGCTTCCTAAGCCTGCTGCTAAAACCCACCTCCAGCGAGCTCCACTCCCTGCCACCTCTCCTGGGAGCAAGCCACAGGTGTATAAAACTGTTTGTTTACTCGCAATTAGGAAAGCTATGAGTTAGCACAGACATGCATCCTGCCAGAAACCTTCTCCTTCCTCTTCAAAGTGATCTACAGCAGACTATGGGAGACCAGAAGGTTGACAAAGAGCTGGGACGGGCAGGAGAAGACACCTGAGAGGGATGGCTCAGGGGAGGAAGGAGCATGGCACAAGCTTCTTTCAAAAGACGTTACCATGCCAAAAGGTAGCTCAGAACCAACACCTTTGCACTTTTCAAACAATGTTTCCTTTTTGTAATTACAAGTTAGGGTGATAATAAAAAATAAACTCCTCGGTTTTAAGCAGGTTGAATCACATCAGTTCATACAAAATGAGAAGCACTAGTTTGCTTCGCTTGGGGGAACATGTTTCCAGGGAAAAATGCAGCAGAAACTTGTTTATTGGTGCCAAAGAGCAGTGCCAAAGAGAAGATGGAAAAAATACTGCTGATCGAAGTGCTCTATTTTGAAGAGAGACCAGAAGTGAACATGCAGTTACCACAGGAGCCATTCTGGCTCTGTCCCAATGTAGGCCACAAAACAAAGGTGGAACCTCTCTAGCCATATCCACTTCTTCTGAATTGCCTATGAGCCACCCGTAGGCAGAACTTAGGTGTCTCAGTGTCCAGTGTGATTAAAATTGACTGTTCTTGGGCACTTAGTCTTTAAAACCTTGAAAATCAATAATTTTTTCACGTGGACAGCAATATTTCCAGGGCACCCAAGCATCGGCTTTCAATGTAAGAACAAAGTAAAAGTGCATTGGTGGTAAAGCTGGAATCTGGCTTTGCACCAAAAAGTTTTCCCATAATTCAAGGATACACAATAAGGCAAATGCCATTCAAGTCTTTGTGGAGGTCAGATCTAGAAGACCTCATCTAACTCACCTGGGATGCATTGAAATCAACACAAGGCCCACTAGTTAGGTAACTCTCTTTTAAAGCATTGAGGGAAGAGGCAGAGTAGGAGGACAAATACTTATTTAAATGACTGGAAAGCATTAAAAGTGGCATAAGTGATACTTGGTACCATTTACAGCTCTGGTTCCCTTGAGAGCAGGGTGAGAGATAAGAAGAAACAGAAAGGAAAGCAGCATTTCCAAACAGGGAAGCAGGATGTAATAAAGTAGCAGTGTGAACCCTGCAGCTAGAGTCTTTCAGAAAACATAGTGAAAGCTATTCCCCAGCAAATGGCTTAATAACTATTATTGTTATCATAATATAGCTGGAGTGGATTAGATATGGGCATTTTGTAAAATTCCTCACCCTTTTGATTTAAACTGTACTATGTAAGTCCACAAAACAGAGTTTTCTGAATGGCAATGTCATGATTTGATACAACTTCATAGGCAAAGCTTATAAATAATTTAGGAAAATATTCACTCTGCTGGGGAATACCACTTAGCCCTGTTTGGAAAGCATAAGTGAGCTTTCCAGAGTACACAGTACTTGAGCTGCTTCTCTCTGAACAAATAACCTCTCCCTTCACACACATATACACATGCCCTTCCAAATTAATGTTCTTACCTTGTCTTTACTTTCAGAGCCAGAATCCTCAAGTTTGGTCCGAATGACGAAGGGAGTAGATAATCTGAGGAGGACTCGTTCAAATGTGGCACTGATCTTAGGAGAAACTATGTCGAAGCAGTCCTGGAATTTCAGGGTTTTATGAGTGTCACATCTGAGCTGCTTCCTTAGACCTTCTCCAAGCTGAAGAACAAGCATGTTTGGATCAAACATCAGGTGAAAGGGGAATGCTCTGCAGAAGGTGCTGATACTAATCCTCAGGTCTAAGGGGGACTGGGAAGTTCCTGGTGGAAGTGCTTTTGTGATATTTGCATTTTCACGTTCTTTGATAAGGAAAGTCAAACAGCTGCAATTACCTGGGTTTGTCCCCTCTGAACATAGCTTGTCATTAGTGACCTGTTCTACTTCCACTTCCAAGCGGTAAATCTTTTTTGCTGCTGCCTTTATCATTCCCATCATTGCAAACCCCACAATTTGATGTGGGTGAAAGTAATGAAGCATGAGATTGCCATCAGGGAGCTCTTTGCATAGGAAAGAAGGGGATTCCAGGGTGGCCTGTCTTCCAAATGAAGTTCTAATGTGCTCCAGCAAAGCATCAAAGCCATTGAAGAAGTCTTGAAGGGTCCCACCTACTGCTCGAAGAACTCTCTCATTCTCATCAAAGCAGACATTGAAGAATTCCTCCCCAAATTTTTCTTGCATTTCCTCAAACTTCAAACCTATAGGAAAATGAGATACTCACGTCAACAGCATAATATTGCTACCATGTCACATCTTCCCTTTGCTGTCATTTTGCCCAGTATTTTTCCAAGTCATTGAAAATGGCTTTTCCACTGGATATTTGCCTACTCTGTTTTCTGCAGTGGCTAAGAATAACCCTTGGGTGCCTGAAACACACTGCTTCATTCTAGCAGCCGTATTTTCTTGCCATTTTAATTCCTTGTGGTTTCAGCTCCCTGTCCCAGCCAGCTATATGTGAGGTTTATACTTTTACCTGTCTCCTCTTCCCTGATGAAAACCAGAATGTAGTATAATTTCCCTAATTTTTGCATGTCACAAGCAGTGTATTGTCTGAATGTACCCAGCCAAGGGTGAATAGCTGCCATGGCTGACTTAGATATGGATGAGGCTTCTGCTTTTACAGCCTCTTTCATCACTGCCTCTGAAAGACATCTAGCTCTTACCAGCTTGAAAAAGAAGCTGCTGGAACTCAGGCCTTTGGTTTTCAATCAAAAGTGCAAAGTCAGGCCTTTGGCTTTCAATAAGTACCGTAAAGCTGTACAATTCATTCACACTTTAGTAGCTGTTTTTTGTTGGTTTTGTTGTTGTTTTCTGCAGACAGAATACTTTTCTCATTATAGGTACTGGGCGCTGGCAGAAGATACAAAAGAATAATTACTTCTTTTTTGTTGCCTAAAAATGAGAGCAAAGCCTTTCTATTTTAGGCATCTACATTCACCAACCTTCCGAAAAATCCCTGCCCCTTGGAGCTTTCTAAATTGCTATTAGATGGGACAGACCTGTGATAGCTCTAAATGTCACTTCAAGTCTCCATCAGAGAAATTCAAAAGGGTTTGATTTACAGTGGTGATAAGGCTGGTGTTGCACAAGGAGGGGGGAAATATCTGTAATTGAAGTCTCTGGATCTAAATGTGTATCAAATGCTACTCCAGTTTGTTATCTACATTTTTAAAGATAAACTAGAAAAAAAAATAATTTCGAGATGGTTATTAAACATTTTCCTCAGTCTTATTTTAGAAAGGATATGCTATGTTAAGTCTCATCTGATACAATCCCTATATCAAATAACAGAGTTACAAAATTCATCAGGTATGTTTGTGTTGTACTAAGCTGTGATAGAAGAAAAAGAAATATGAATCAACTGCATGTGAATTACAAATATTCAACAAGAGATAAATAATACAGTTCCTCCAGTGTATTGAAATCTAATTTTCAATGTAGTGAACAAGTCAAACACCTTAAAATCAATCCTGAATTCTAACAGAAATGAAGAGTAATTATTTATCTCCAAAGGGCACAGTAGGACCTTTATTTTAATATGTATTCAGCATGCTTTATAACATCAATAAGATCCCAGTGGATCACCAAACTTATCACTTTTTAGATTGCTTGTAGACTTTGCAATTTGGAAGAACAGTGTAATGAGTGACTTTCATGCCCAAGAGGTATAACAGGGGGACAGAAGAAGTCATTCATCTGTTGTTTGCAGACAATAACCTTTGATCATCTCAAGGCAGTGTCTGAACTGCCTATACGCATAGGCATAGTTATAACAATATTTGCGAGGGATTTGAGCATTCCATGGCTTTGCAAACAATCTGCAATTACAGTTTTGTTTGGACCTTCAACATGATTGATAGCAGACTAAAATTCATAAAATTACATATATAAATAGGACAACATGACAGCATGACAAAGCATATTTTATAAAAGAAGTAATAGCAATAATTTGGGAAAGATCATCTGAATGCCATTACTCATAATCAAATTTGGTCACTAAACTAAGTTATTACAATAATATTCCCAGGATCTTTTATGACCACAGATGGTCAAATCTGCAGCTAAGCCAAAAGAAAGTACCTCTGGTACACAATGCCCCCCTAATATCCTGACTCAGAGGACAGCGTGCCAACTTCTGATTCATTATCACTACGTCTGCATAACAGTAGTGTAACATCTTCCTTAAAAATGCTCACTATAACCCAAAAGGAATTAAATTCTAACCCATACCAATAACATTGTCATCACTGAATATTAATAACAAGGAATAAAAAAGTTATGTTCATACATATACACAAACACATATACATGCTGTTAAATCTTACTGTTCTGTAGAGTGAACTGAATAGCTTTAGAAGTATGTGTGTAAACGTGAACAGTCACAAGACTTTAGCAGGGGCACCCAAGGCTTTAAGACTGCTGAGGCCCCAAAAGTATGGGAACATACCTATGTAACATGCCAGATCAATAGTGTAGGTGGAGCTGTCTTTCAAGTATAACATTACAATAAAATCGTAACTTGCCCTGGCACCACTGACTGAAAATAGGGTATGCAGAACTGATCACTTGATACCCTGCAGTTCACTGCTACGCATGTAAACCTTGTCTTACTATCATTGAATGGAGTTGTATCTTAGTATTTAGCCTAAGATTTTGTTGATTGTCTTAGACTGGTCTTGTTGTCTGCCCTGGAGGACTGGCTGTTCAATCTGGACGTAACATACTGACTCCAAGCAACATGAATTATCCTATGTCAATGACCTGGCTCGAGGACGTGCCACTACTTTTAAAAACATTTTAGCTCTGAATTCAGTTACACACAGTACCAGCAGAAAATTAGATTAGCTCAGAATAGAAAAATGGATATGCCCAAGCCAGACGAAACTGCTGGTCTGTCTTAGCCAGGAATTTTATCTCTAATAATAGACACTATGAAACACTGAGAAGATTAAACAAAGTCAAACCACCTTCTAAAACAAGCAAGTATAACCTACCAATTGGGGAAGTTTCTCCCTAAGCCTCTCCAATTGGAGGTAAATTTTTGCCTGAAGGATGATGATTTTTTTTAAAATCAAAACCTTTATTTAAATTCCTATTATACAAGAAAACACAAACTATTTTTTTCTGTTTGCTCTTGGTTTCAGTGTTGTGCTTGTATGAAGTTGCACTAAATACTTTATCTGTATTTTCAGTGAAGCAATCCTGACTCTTCTATTGGAAAAAATGATGAATAGAAGCACAGACATACCTTACACAAAACATTAACTCTAGATATCTTTCATCATAACTTTTTATTTGGTACAATAAAAATGATCCCAATCTTTTGAGTGTCTTCTGTGTATTTTCCCCCTCACCCCTTTCTCTGTACTGACTGGATAGGCTTAGCTACAAGAAACGATAGAAATGATCATCATTACGAAGAGAGAAAACGTCAGAGTACACCAGGCTGCTGTGCAGCTGCTCAAAAATATTGTCCAGCAGTGCCTGGTATCAGACGCTACAGAAAAAAAAAAAAAAAAAAAAAAGTGAAACCTGCTGAAAGATCATGAACAAACATGTTTTTGAGGAAGCTTCTCCCTTCCTGTTACAGTAAATATTTGTCTTAGTGAAAAGGAGGGAGCTACTAGGTCAAGAGATAATTTTATCTGTTATAGAAGATCCCGCTTTTTAAGAAAAATCCACAGAATTCATTGTCTCTACAGTGCATGCTTTACTATGTTTGGAGACTTCCGTAAGCTAATTGTGATCTTTAAAAATTAAATCATTAAAAAATGAATCACACATTCAGTATGATTTCCATTTCCAACATATTCAGTATTTTCTGATTTTTTTTCTTTTATTTTAAGAAAAGACAAATAAAATTTTCAAAATAATCTTCTTTATAACCTTCAAGTTATCCATCTGCATAAACAGTCTAATCTTTTTACCCTTCTCACATGATATTCTTTCTGTGCATCTTCATTTTGTTTTCATTTAAAGTTTGCAGGTGGGTAATTCACATTGAAGATGGCCCTGTAAATGTGAGTCAACTTTCCATTCATCAAAATGGAAAGTATTTTTCAGTATGATTTACTATCCCTTTCTGAAAAGATAGTATTTTCATTCTTTCTTTTTCACTCTGGCATTCTAATTAAATATATATATATTCAGCTACCCAGAAAAAAATATATTTGTTTGAGATTTGTGTGTGTGCCCAGCACTTCCAATTACAGAGGCCACTGCACTTCTATATTGCCTTGTGGGTGGCCCCCATCGACACAGATAGGGCTTCCTAATGGGTGCAAGCCTGCAATCATTAAGTAAGCAAAAAAATAATAAAATAAAATAAAATAAAATAAAATAAAATAAAATAAAATAAAATAAAAATTAAATTAAATTAAAATAAATAAAACAAAATAAAATAAAATAAAATAAAATAAAAGTCTCTTTTATTTTCACCAAGACACTTAATAGTAGTGATACAAAATAAACCAAAATTCATCCCATTACTCTCTTCTGTTTCCCAGCTGAAGCCATTTGGTCTTATGTTGAGCTTCTGCTATTTACCAGCCTTCTACTGGTATACTCAATGAAATTCTAAGAATTCTTCAGTCTAATTTACTTTCCTCTTTGAAAGTGATCTACTGTGTTCCTACCACTTAAACCACTTCTACAAGAGGACAAATCATATTCTGAACTTTAATACTTTTTTTTTTCCATAGCAGTTTCTTTTTTGTTGCTTTCTCTTAAAATGCCATTTTTTACTCTAGCCCGTAGTGGAGAGAAATTAAATATACACTTTTTAGAAGGAAATTAAAAGGCAAAGCAACTTTAGAATGAAGGCACAGCTATGGTCCCCTATTACAAACTATTTTTAGACCCATGATAAAAGTTCTAAAAGTCTGTTGTTATCCTTTGAAAATGTGTCTCAAAGATGGTTTATTAGATGATCTTTAAGGTCCCTTCCAATCCAAACCATTCTATGATTCTATGGCTCTATGACACTTAGAGAAAAGATCTTATAGTTGTGAGCCAGATCAAAAATGACCAAAGTCTTTAAGCATAGGATCAAAGCAGAAATTAAGTATTCCACTGAACTGGAGCAAAAATAGGTGACTTCATCCCAGAGTACCATGCTAGTAAAAGGTCCTTCTTCATTTTTTTTTCAGTAGTTCCTGTAAACTGTGAAGTCACAACAAGGAACTAATGCCAAGGAACTAATGTAGTATATCTAAGCAATTTGTACATTACTGTCTGGAGAAATTAGATAGAAATCTGTTCCCATAAAGGAAATCACAAATCATAGTCTCTTCAGAAACAAATAGAAGATGAATGATGTGATAAAAATGTCAAAGTAATCAATTCCATTGCAGTCCACACAGAAGCAATTACAAGACATCCAACTATTCCTTAAGGTAAATCATGAAGACAATGGTTGTGAAGTGGACAGCATCTGAAAGCTTTGGCATAGAGTAATACCCTTTTCCTGGGATACCCATTAAGAATATGTAAATGTCAAATATTAAGGGGATAGAACAATTCAAAGTGCAAGTCCAGAACTCATACTGTGGACAAAAGCAGAATCTGCCACCTTTAATTATAGAAAAAAAAAAAACTTTAATGTTTTTGGATTAGCAGATTTTTGGCATGAATATAATCTTTTCTTTAAACAGTCTTTTGGACAGAAAGCCAGGTGGCAGTTTGGGATTCCAAGGCATAATTTAAAGACAGTAGGAAAAGCAGCATTTATTTTCTCAATAAAAAAGGCTTTGATGTGTACAGGCTAATGCTGAAGGTACATTAGATGGATCATTTGGCTTGTAAGTGAGCCTAGTACCAGTATGTAATTACTGTAGAAAGGGCTTTGATCTTACTTGATTATCATGATGAATTTATATCATTCTAGGAAGCCAGACAGTATTTTTCATACTACCGTTTTAGTGCTTTTATATAAACACAATAACATCATCTTATGCCTTTACGTATGCCTTTGACACAATTGTAAAATTTGTACTACACTTCTCTTACAACACCATACAGAGCCCACACCTTACATTTCATAAAATAAAAATGAGAATTATTGTGAAAAAATATTCTTCACACTTATAATACTTGCTTAATCCAATTTTTAATGAGGCATTTTCTTTCTTTGTTAAAGTCAGGTTCTTCTCTAATAAATTATGCTTAGAAATATCATTATAATTACCACCTCTCGGTGACATTCTAATCACCTGTACTCAGGCTATGTGTAAAAGATTCTGCTCCAAACTACTGACACAAGAAGCTCAGCTGAGCTAAAAAGAACAGGCAATGTTGTTTTGTGGGTTTTTTTCCACCATCCAGCACTTTCAGTAGCAGCTAATTCTGCAGGCAAAAGCAAGCTGTCTGAAGCAAGACAATCATCATTTGATACCCCCCATCTCGAACTGGAAACTTCACTACTTCGATTTGCACACAGTATATCTAAAGAAAATTGTAGTCAGTATGTTGATGATTCCTAAAAGTAAGGTAGAACCATTTTGTTTCATGTTAACTCTAGAGATCAAATAGCAATAAAAAAATGAGTTTTAAATTTGCTTTTGCATTAAATATATATGTAATTGAATCTACACAGGGAGCAGAACTTCATTTCTTGGAAAGAATAAAATTGCCATGAAATCTAAAAACATTTCCTGTGAAATGCAAAATTGTTTTTCATAGTTATTCACATATATAAAGGGATCAATTCAGCTGATTAAATATATAAATCCAGTGCTACTTGAGACTTCATAAGGCATCCAAGACATCTACAAAAGGACTGATAGATAGTTACTTCTGCCAGGATATAGGACTTAAATAAGACCTGCACATTTTTGAGGGCTTGACAGAGGCCACACCAGATACCCCACAGCAGCTAAAATAACAGCAAACTCCTACAGTTAGTCAATGAGTCATGCCCAAAATGTCCTCTACTTTATAAATAGACTTCTACAAGATATTAATGTACATCATATCTTGAAACTGCTCACTATCTACTGCTAGTTCATCTGCTTTGTAACAATAAATAGTTCTGGTTTGAGAGTGGGAAGTCTAAGGCCATTTGATATAAATATTTGTTCTTTCCTAATTTAGCTGTATTCATCTCAGTTTTAAAATCACATAAATTATGTGATTTTTGTTTAGACTACTTTTCCGCTGACAGTGTAGTGTGACATCTGCTAAATAATAGGAGCCCTGTGTGTATAGCTTAGACCCCCCCAAAGGATGGAGTTCCAAGTATTATTAGAATCCATTAGTGTTGCCAGTCCTCTGGGCCATGTAACGTTTCCTTTTACACCATTTGTAAACCAACCACTTTAATTATAAATAAGGCTGTGTATCCTAAATTAGTTGCATTCTAATGACTATCTGCACTTCTTAGTTGAAAGCAAAAGGAAACTGATACTAATTTATGTACCTTAAATATATAAGCATTTACAGTTTTCAGGCACCTGCTGAGCAGTCACTGTGCCAAACTCTTCTCCATCTTGCAATCCCAGAAAGGAGCACAGACTAGGAGAAGAACTAACTGAGAGCAGCCCCGCAGAGAAGGACTTGGGGGTTCTGGTGGACGAAAGGCTCTACATGAGCCAGCAGTATGCACTTGCAGCCCAGAAGGCCAACACCATCCTGGGCTGCATTAACAGAGGAGTGGCCAGCAGGTGGAGAGAGGGGATTGTCCCCCTCTGCTCCGCCCTTGTGAGGCCCCACCTGGAGTGCTGCATCCAGGTCTGGGGCCCCCAGCACAAGAAGGATGTGGGGCTGTTAGAGCGAGTCTAGAGGAGGGCCATGAAGATGATCAGAGGGCTGGAGCACCTCTCCTGTGAAGAAAGGCTGAGAGAGCTGGGGCTGTTCAGCCTGGAGAAGAGAAGGCTCAGGGGAGACCTCGTTGCGGACTTTCATTACTTAAAGGGGGATTATAAAAAAGATGGAGAGCAATTCTTTGCTTGGGCAGACTAAAGACAGGAATGGTTTAAAACTGAAAAGGGGGAGATTTAGATTAGAAAGAAAGAAATTCTTCACTGTGAGGGTGGTGAGGCACTGGCACAGGTTGCCCAGAGAGGTTGTGGATGTCCCATTCCTGGAAGTGTTCAAGGCCACATTGGAAGGGGCTTTGAGCAACCTGGTTTGGTGGGGGGTGTCCCTGCCAATGGCAGGGGGGTTGGAGTGAGATGATTTTTAAGGTCTCTTCCAACCCAAACCATTCTGTGATTCTATGATTCTATTATCGTTTCCAGTTACATCATCTGGTCTAATCTCACTGTAGGCTGAGATCTGCCCTGGCATCTCCTTTTCAATGTATTTCTTTTCTCCTCAAATGTATCATTTCTCAGCAATGACAAACCTTTATTATTAAATAGTTACCAGGAATATCTAGAATTTATTTCTTTGTAACAAGAAAATATGGGTAAAAGCTGAAACTTTCTTAGTTTCAGATACAAAGATCTTCAATTTTGACAAATTGAACAGAAGAACAAAAGACTTTTATAGAATTATGTCCTTTGCACTAAGGAACAGAGCTGCCAGATGTATTTAGGGATGAAGTGATTCACTCATTATAAAGCTGCCTACAGCACCTATCTTCTTTGGTGGTGACATGCAAATTTCACCCAGAGAAAGAGCTCTCTAAACCCCTGCACCAACAACAGATTCCACCTCTTCATCAGTGTCTTGGGGCTGAATGATTTATCTACCTGATGGGACAGGGCTCTGGGGTAGGATTTCACATACATCACTGGGACATCTGTGAATCCTTGCCTCCATGGCATGTCATACTCCAAATGGAAGATGCCCAAAAAGATATTCACTTAGAAATGACAGAGGAGTCAGGTCTTCACACCACTCTCAGGAGCAAAACCAAGAGGGAGAGCACTATAATTAACCTATAAGTTAAAAATGTCTAACACGAAAAAATTTTGCTATACATTTAAGTCTATGCGTGGAGCTGACATAGCTGTCATTGATTTACGCTGTGCATTTTTTAAGTAAAATTAGGTTATTGTTCTAAGAGTTTAGAAGCTAAATTTTTATAATAGATGAAAAAGAATTGTTTTGCATAAATTAATATATTGAATAAAAGAAAAGGAAGACAATGTTTTTCTGTATCTTAACCAATTAAAAGGTGGATAGGTGCAATTATTTCTCCAGGCCTCCTTGTTGAAGCAACTATCTGATACTAGTGCATTTTTAACTTCAGGCTGTGTGCCCAAGGTGTTGCAAAAGTGTTAATTATGCAGTATATATAGCACAGTGCTGCAGTACATACAATGTAGATACTGTACTCTAATACGCAAATAGACTTTAAAGACAACATTTCTTCTGTGTCATTAAGGACTGGGTATGAACGTCTACTTCCACTTTGTAAACTTTGCACAAGATGGCAAATTTTTATAGATATTTATGCATTTAGGTTACTTTCTATTAGCTTTAATATCAAAAGTTATGACAGATTATTCAGTTCCTGCAAAGAGGCTCCAAAGGAAATACTGGTGGTATTTAAAGGAAAACAGGTAAGTCCCTCCATGAAACTCCCCTTCGCTTTGTGAAGGCTTGAAATAAGAGTGTAGTTCATGTCCACAAAGACTGCATTAATTGCGTGCAGTGTTTGCAAAGAGTGCTTCAGGGATATGAGGTGAAGGCTGTTGTATCTAGTTTGTGCAATTGGGATGTTCAATAATATTGTGATATACCAGAACTACATAATGGGGATGAAAAATGAAAAAAATGGGCATTTTTCTCTTGCTTCACAAAGCTCTGTAACACATACCTGCTTAGAATATCTGTCGAACAGATAAGCAGAAGACAGGTCAGGAAGGATTTCTATCACAACAAAAATTCCCTACATAAATTCTTAAGTAGGAATTGTACAGACTAACTACTAAGAACATTTTCATCCTTATTTTCCTGTGTCCAAAGTTTCAATCTGCAGCTCCATGAAAGTCCTCTGCTGTTCTCTGACTAGCTGCAATAAGTCCAAATGCATGCTGCACTCTCACTTGAAATAAAATTATTTTAAATTATGGGGATAAAAACAGTCCCAACAAGATTTGGCCATCATTGCTCAAAATGCTGAATGTACAAATGGTATGAAAACATCTTTGCTTTGAGAATGTTAAAATCTAACCAGCACTGACATATGGTTTAAAGGATTAAAAAGAAATTGTTATCTCCACTATACAGATGGGAAATTGAGGCACAGAAAGAATAAAAACTTGCCTAAGGTCAAACAAGAAATCTCTTTGGATACACTCTTTCTCTCTAACGTACCTCAGTGTAAATTTATAGTCACTTAATATAGAAATGCAGTAGTCATTCAGATAATATACTTCATCATAGGAATCTTTTTCTTATCATTATTTCTGAAGTAAGTTCAGACTAACAGCACAAATCTGCTCAGAACAGCGTACAGCTAGCCTCCTAAAGGCATTATCTGAGTCAACAGGATAAAACATACCAGCATTTATTCTTTGAAATATACTATTTCAAACTAGAAACTTTATAATGGCCCCCTTTAAAGACTAGGATTTCTCTTCTCTTTTTGCCCAGCTTCCAATATATTGATATTTGTTTTTCCTTTGGATGATATGCTTATGGAGGACACTGAAAAAACTACACATGCACCAATTAATTAAAGCAGAGCTTGTCATAAAGCTGTCCGGACTATTTTGAAAAGGATACAGAATTAAATATTCCAGCCACGGAAGCTGTCACCACAAAGGAAAGCTGTGTCATTGATCTGATATCAAACATGGTTTACGGTTTTTGAGCATGATGGACTTGGCTCCCTTAATTACAGTGGATTAAAGCAGAAAGACTTCTATTGATGTCTATGGACTTGTAGCAGGAATAACTTAACAAGGAGACAAGAATCAGGCTCATCCACTGCAGGAAGATAGTGTCACACTTTAGTGACGACTTGACAGGAGAAAAATTCCAGTATTCATGCATTATAAACCACACACGTCACACTGAGTGTACAGCATGCAGTCAGTACTGTGCTGAGAGCAGTGTAAGCACCAGGACCATGGTGCGAAGCATCTGCTCACAGTCTTCCAGGCTTACTAATGACTTCAGCCTTCACTGTCTTCTGATGAATAAGGAATGCTAAATGACTATTTTAGAGGCAGTTAGAGGGTCAGGAGAGGTGATTCATGTTGAAATTATCTAAGGCAAGAGATCATGAGGTTGCTGCCAAGCACCTTTAAGAAAACACTTCCTTGCTGCCCTAGACAGCAAATCCCTGTTACCACTCATATAAATAAATCGAAAGCCAGATTTGGTTCAACAGATTCACTAGCTGCTGTCACAGTCAGATTCATTCTTGTCTCCAGTCTCAGGAATGCCAGTTGCTCTAATTTCACATCTACGTGGTTATGTTCTTCTTACACAGAAAAATCTCTTACTAATCCTTATTCAACCAGAAGAATAACTGTGCACGTGAGAATTAATTATGCAGCCTCCATTAACTATTTACTGTTGTGATAGGAGCTAACAATTAAAATGAGGAAGCTGGTTTTACTGCTCATTTCCTTATGTTCTTGTCCCATATAAGGGAGAAGGAAAGTATTGCTTTTAAATTATGTTAGTGCTTTGCTCACAGAGGGTTTTTTTTTGGTGTTTTTTTTTTTTAATTTGAACTCAAATTTGGTCTTTAAAATGTGAGGTTTTCCAAGAGTAAATCTCTATGAACTTATTTTCAACAAAATCAATTTTAATAATTCCCCAAGACAGTAATGCCTAGTTGCTACTCCTACACTGTTATTCAAACAGCCTGTTCTGTCCCTGACATGCATAGACTGTGAGAAAACCACTGAAAAACCAGGCTGAACATCACTCAGTGATGCTAAGGGACCACAACTAACATATTGATTTAAAAGCATTCTAAAGACAAAAACATATTCATAACTATTTTTAGAACACTGTTGTGCTTCATGGTGCTGTGAGTACTGAATATCTAATTTGTCAGGTTTTATCAATAGCATTAATATATAAATGGTGTTACGAAAAGTCATTATTTTGTATTAGTCCTGCCTTATCACTCACAGCGCTTGTTTCTGAGTTAGCTTTGAGTTATTAAAAAATGCAAACAAAATATTCTGCAACTAATACTGGATATATTTACAATTTAATGTGTTCTTAATTCTCTCAGTGACCCAAAAGTGGAAAGTGCCAAGCACAGCCTCTTCCCATGGCTTTGATCAGCAGCAAAAGGCACTCAGAACCTCCCTGACAGTCCTTAGCATCTTGCAGGATAAGGCACTTGACAAAGGAAAAAGCACTTTGACCAACAGGAAAGCAGAGTCATCTCTAAACTAGAATATATTAGGTGTTTCACAGAGTGTACCAAGTCTGATTAACAGTTTGAGATAGAAAAGATAGACATGCAAATCATATACAAATACAAAATCCAGAAGGACTTTTTCTGTCAGTAGTACATGGTGGTCCAGACTTTCTGTGGGCAGAATATGACCTAGAGTATTCACCTGACAATGAAGGTATATCACATCTTTAATTATCATACAAGCTCAGACTTCAGTCCTGTGCATCACTGAAGAAAGACTCTCCAGTTGCACAATACCATAAAAATTCTGCAGGTTTATCCTGTATATTACCAGGTCAGAGGAAACCTACAATGAACCAAAATGTCATCTTTTGCACCTTCCACCCTAATTTCAGCAGCTTACTGAGGCCTCCAATGAAAAAGCAAATAGAGTTTAGACATTATAAGTACTGTCCCAAGTGTTCTGAGTGCTATATAAAAGTTCAGAAAAAAAGCTCAGTACTCAGCTAGCAAAAATGTCATCATGGTATCAGCAGCTGCTTCCTATTACCTGTGTGTTGGGCCAGAATCAGAAAAGTTTTCAAGCTGGGAGAGATCCCAGAAGTTACCAGGTCATTCAGACCAGGTTGCTCAGGGCTTCACCCAGTTGTGGTTAAAAATCTCCAAGGGCAGAGGCTGCACAACCTCTCTGGGCAACCTGTGCCACTCCCTGACGGTCTTCATGGGGAAGAAGAGTCAGTCTGTCCATCTCCAGTTTTAATCTAGGCCATTGTCTCTCACTCTGCACCACTGTGAAGACCCTGGCTGTTTCCCCTACAACCTTGTAGGCTACAGAGGTTTCAAACACCATCTCTGCTCCAGGCTGAACAAGCCCAGCTCCCCCAGCCTCACAAGGTAGGTGCTCCATGCTTCACCATCTCAAGGGCCTCAACTGAACTCCCTCAGTTTATTAACTTACCCATGTTTATGGGCTCCCAGATTTTGTAATGCAGATGTGGTCTAACATGTTCTGAGTAGAGGGGGGCAAGCACTCATCTCAATCTGTATCTCTGCCCCTGTTCACACAGCCTAGGCTGCCATTGGCCATCATTGTTGCCAGGACTCACTGCTGGACTTACTATCAGGACTCACTTGCTGCCCATCAGGACCCCCAGGGCTTTGTTTGCAGAGAAGGATCATCAACAACTCTCCATTTCAGACTCCCATGAAAGCAGTGGATGACAAATGACACTAGACAGCAGTGGGCACAGACAGCTACAACAGCTCAGCCACTGTGTTGCAAATGGGTGAGTTACTTGACCTCCGGACTGAGCCCAAACACACATAATGCTGATAAACTCACATCAACCAACAACATGACCAAGATTGGTATTACTTTCTTGGTAGTAGATGGCATGATTGTATATAATTCATATATAAGACCACTTCATGTCTTAAAACATAATGAAAATTTTATTGTCGATTGCTGCAGTCCTGGAAGTAGCGCTGTGTAACATTGGCTTTTCTACTTTGCAAATGACTATCACAAATAAATCAGGAATTTCTGCTTTCAAACAATTAACTTTAAAAGCAGTTACTACTTTTCCTCCTTACAGATCCCTGTAAAATATAGATAAATGCCTAATGGTTAAAGCTTGAGCTGTAAAGTTTACTCTAAAACAAGGAAGATGATCAGTTTCATAGAACTAAAACAGTTAAAACAACCCCAATCAAAATTTAAGTTCTCAGTGTTGAGCTCTGCATTTTTTTTATTTTTTTTTTGTCTTTCTTGGTAGATTTGTATCAGCAACACAGGTCTGACTGAAAACCAGTAAAACTTAGTAACAACTAGGGAAGAAGAGTTATTTGGGTATATAATAAGTGTGAATGCAAATAGCCAGCCATTTAGTTTTGACACCACAATTTGAAAGCACAAGTACTTGTTTCATTAGCTCCTGTATACAACTCACCAGCACTGCTAAATGAAGCCTTGACACCTGACTGGAGCTATCAGCACAAAACAGGTGGCTTCCTGTGACACTACAGAGAGAAGCTAAGGCTCCCCAGGTAATTTTCAGGAGTTTGCTGTGTATTGTTGGTGCACCCTAGTAAGACAGTTGCATTTCAGTGATGGATGACACCATCTTGACATGCAACATTTCTAAAAGTTTCTTGCAGCAAGCATTCTTCAGTGTGAATGTCAGTTTCCAAAATGTTTCATGTCATCCTGCTCTGTGTTTCTCAGGACCTCTACACATCAGGTCCATAGACCCTAAGAGCATCTGTTGTTCTTAAATCACTGGATCTTAAAACACTTTTTGAAATAATTCCAAGACCCAGGCCTGGACAGATGCAAATTCACTTCAGCTCAAACCCTGTGAAACCTCCCCAATCACTGACATCAACCCGAGTTGATGCATCTTCACTGAATGCACCTCCACTGAAAAATCAGTCTGTGTTGTCTCAAAGGTAGAAAATATGTGTTAAAAAGGAGACACATGATATCAGTGCAATGATATGTAGCTGCCTACATCCTAAATTTCCTTTGTTAGAACTAAAATGCCTTGGTTCATTGCTGGTAATAAGATGGTCAGTATACCTTTCAGCTGAAGGTAACAAATTCCCTTGAAAAAATACATACCAAGTACATTAGCTGTACACTGGAGAATTCCTGAGACATCTTCAGCTTCTTCATTGCCAGAGCAGTCTGTATAGGAGCATCTGTTTGATATATTGTGAAAATTCTTCTCTGCATCCCTGTAACTACAGTAAAAAATAAAGAAGTTATGGCATCTCCTTATACAAACGCAAGATAGACAAATACCTTTCAGAAATGGTAGTAAATAATGCCTCTAGCCTCCCTTGTCTCTTCCCGCTTTCTCTCTCCATCACCCCCTTCATACATATTCCCACACAGATGACACATTAGTAACCTGCGTACTAGTAACATTATACTAGAATCTGGAACATTATCTGCAATGAGAATAAATGAATTAAAAAAAAAAAAGTACCAAAGGATTCAGGCATGAGGGAAGGGTATCAGGCATATCTGTCATACTTCATTCCCATTTGGATGCTGTAACAGAGTTTTACAGTAAGCTCCAAGTAGGATGTTTATGAGGCAATGGAGAGTATCTAATAAGAAGAAATCTTCCATGCCACATTATGTTAGCACTGCAAGTATAAAACCTAGCTTTCTCTGTGGATTATCTTCTGAAGAGATGAAGTTTGTGTTATAGCTTGTAAAAGAAAAAATAAAAAAATCCCACAATTGCTGAAAGGTACAGAGTTGTGCTCAGACTGACAAGGAAGCAGCTGACATCTAAATTATTCTATTTGATTTAGCCTTGCCGCATTGGTTTTCCTTAATTCAACAGAAACAGAACGGAAGCTCAGACTATGTTTAATACAAAGCTTTATGCAGGTGATAACGAGGATGGAGGAGGAAACACAAGTGAAGAAAGTGTTACAACAGAGTGATAATGCACTTGGAAAAATGTATAATTGATTTTGCTCAATGCACAAAGATTTTTAATGAGTATTTTATTAACAGTTTTGTTATGCTTTCATACTTTGTTTATACTTCATAAATCATGAATAGCAGTTTTAAGGACTGGACTCCTCATCTGACTAACTTCTGAAAAAAACAAGTGCCTGTTTTGCCAGCACCCATGGAAAAGGCTAGAAAGGATTCAGACTGCACATCTGGTTACTCCAACAACAAACTGGTTTTCCATGTGGAGCAAGGTTAAAGGTTGCTGGTTCACACTGCAGTGACTACTCACCACTCAGTGGCCCCTGGTGACACCAAGCCATGTTGCAGGAAAAAAAAAACACTTTATCCTGCTTCAGAGGGACACCACATCCTGACCCACTGCCTGAGCTCAAAGCCAGAGCCCAAAGCCACAACCAAGCCAGGTGGCCAGGCCTCCACAGCCAATAAATACCACAGGCTTCCTGGAATGGTACCACGGCCATACCACACCTCTGCTCTTGACTGGGACAGGAGATTTAATGAACATTTCATAGAATCATAGAATGGCTTGGGTTGGAAGGAGCCTTAAAGATCATCTCATTCCAAACCCCCTGCCATTGGCTGGGATACCTCCCACTAGCCCAGGTTGCTCAAAGCCCCATCCAGCCTGGCCTTGAACACTTCCAGGGATGGGGCATCCACAGCTTCTCTGGGCAACTTGTTCCAGGGCTTCACCACCCTGATCTCAGTCTCAGATGGTTCCAGGTGATTCCAGCTGGCTCCAGCCAGCCCCAGCTGGCTCCAGCCGCTCCACCCAGTTCCAGCCAGCCTCAGTGGCCCTGCCGCAGGGCACGGCTGGGTGCAGCAGCAATGCTGGTGGTGCCTCTGAGAATACGTGTTTAATAAAGGGCAAAAAAACACATGGAGGTGTGAGGGATGAGGCAAAAAAGTGTGAGAAACAACTGCATGAACAGCATGGGCAGTGAAGAAAGAGAGGAAGGAGGTGCTCCAGGCACCAGCACCAGTGTGTAGCTGCACACCCTGCAGCCAGGGGAGGACCCCATGCTGGCACAGATGGGTATGCCCTGAACAAACTGCAGCCATGGGCAGCTCATGGTGGAGCAGAGCAAAAGTGTGTGGAAAAAGGAGCAGCTGAGAGGTGCTATTGGGGCCTGACAGCAACCCCCATTCCCCTTCACCACATGGAGGGAGGAGGAAAAGGAGCTGGGGATGAAGGAGTGAAGTTGAGCCTGTGAAGGAGGGGCTGGGGGAAAGGTGATTTAGTTTTGGCTTTGTTTCTCACCATCCTACTCTATTTCCACTCGCAATAAATTAAATTAATTTGCCCCAAGATGAGTCTGTTTGGCCCATGACGGTAACTGGGAAAGAATTTTGCTGTCTTTATCTTAACCCAGAAGCTTTTTTCATCTTATTTCCCCCCACTGCCCTGTTGAGGAGAGAGAGTTAGAGAGAAGCAGGGTGAGGCCTGCAGCTGACGAAAGTCAGCCCACCACAGTATGTATATGCAGTATGGATCTCCAGACAGGACAAATATACGACATCAAGAGACAATTTTGACTTTCACTGACTGAGTTGTACTTAAATTTACATTGGCATTCAAAAACTTGAGTCAAAGCGTGCCATAAGTTACGGGAATTACAGGTTTCCGGAGTGTCCCATTATTAAACTTCGTCCATTAAAATAAGGATATGTAAACCACATGTGGCCATAAATTAGAAGCTGCATTGTTTTTGCACATATGCTTTTTGCAAGGCACTGTTTCACCCACTGAAGTCTCCTAACATGAGACTTCAAGCAATTTTTTTAGGATCAAAGTGGCAGCCAAAAGGCTTCTCCCTTTGCCTGTCCTGTGGTGGACATCATAATTATCTGCCAAGATTGGCTCCCTCACTGCCTTCAGGTGCCAGCCAAATGCGCTAACATTGCAAATGTCATCTACCAAGCTAGGGCACCCTTTGAATTTTAACCAAACATTGAGAAACATGCAAGGACAATTTCCTCCAGTGCACTGAGCTTCAAACAATGTCATAAATTCTGAAAAGACCCTGAGAGCTGCCTGAAAAAAAAATTCCCTTACATCTGTGTAATTAAATTCAGAGGACAGCATTCTTCATTTGTCACATGGCACCACCATTTAAGGGCTATAGACATGCAGCCATTGTATTCTGACTCTGTTAGAAACGTGGGCTGTCTTTGACAATAAAATACTTGTGCAGGTAAGAAAAAGCTTGAGAGGAGATTATTTCAATCACTCGGAGAATGGCTCGGGTTTTCATGATGATAATTGCTATCACTTTCCTTTTACTCCTCAGTCATCTCTTAATTTTCTTATTGAACTCTTAGGAGGTGGTTTTCTGCCCTGCTTCTGCAAAAAATCTGCAAGTATGGTATGCAATCTTACGCATGTATATAACAAGAAATGATGTAGGGCTTTGCAAGACTGGGGCCTCAGGTCATAGCATAAATACATTTTCCAGAAATCTCATGTGGTTCTACAAAAAGCAAATTGGAGTAGATCCTATACTTTTACAAAAAGATTCCTTAATTCTCCTTATATAGGAAATGTCACTGTTAGAGGAGCAGTCATGCTGTGATGGGATTGAATGAAAGCAGGACTGAACAGCAGTTTATCACTAACATCTCTAATGTGTACTGCTACTCCAGAGCTTCCCTCAGAATTTGTGAGAAAAATTAAAAAGCTTGTCAGTCAAGGCCGTAGCTTTGAAAGCATAAAGGAAAACACTCCGTGCATCTTTCACTACCTCACATTAACACTTACCCAATAACTTGATGCTCAAAATACTGCAGTGTCCTTTGAAGAGTTTGCCGAATAGTCTGAGGCTATGGAAGAATAAAAAAAAAAAAAAAAAAAAGAAAAAGTAAGATTATGGAAGTATAGCACAGTTTAATTAACAAATCTTCCAATACAATATTTTGCCCCAGTTTTACTCCTCAGATTATCTACCTGTCAGGTGCCAATGGCAATGGATAGGAAATATTACTCATTCCTTGTATCTTACTTCACCATTTAAATAAGAATGAACTTTACAATAAGACATATAATTTATACTGCTAACAAGACTATTTGTGCATAACAAAGAAGCCACTTCACTAATAGCTTTCCCAAACTATCACCTACCAATTATCTCATTACTTTAAAATAATTAATTTTAAATAGTCTGCAAGAAAATGCTATTATTTTGTGCTGAAAGTATATCCAGGAAAAGCCATTTGGGTTTTTAAACTTTGTATGCTCACTAGAGCATTTTGCATTAAAGAAGATTATAAAGACATATTTTATTTTGGCTTGCTTTCCTGACAAGTTGTAACTCCCAAGTTATCTTTTAAATCATCAGGAAGCTCAAGTTCATCAAAAGAAAATCATGACATGCTTCAAGCATTTATATGCTGTTCCATTTTAACAGGTGTTCACCAAGCAATGTATGTGCATATCTGTGTTTATTTTCATTATTAATACCACTACAGTATTCACCAAAATACATATGTTCATATATGCGTCTGTTTTCCTTACAACTACTACTGCTACTGCTACTAATACTGCTGCTACTGCCAGTGCTGCTGTTCCTATTTTTTTGAATAAATACATGAGCGATCTTCAGGTAAATCAAGCAAATGTAAAATCCAAGTTATTCTCTTTGGAATGTTCCAAGTCACTTACAGAATCATGGAATCATAGACTATCCAGAGTTGGAAGGGACGCACAAGGATCATCAAGTCCAACTCCTGGGTCCCCAAAGAACCACCCAAAAAATCAGACCGTGTGTCTGAGAGCATTGTCCAAACGCTTCTTGAACTCCAGCAGGCTCGGTGCCATGACCACTGCCCTGGGGAGCCTATCCCAGTGCCCGACCACCCTCTCAGTGAAGAACCCTTTCCTGATATCTAGCCTGAACCACCCCTGTTGCAGCTTCAAGACATTATGACAAAACATCCTTCTTTCAGAATGGCTGGCTTGTACCAAATCTGAAGTTTTTCACCTGTACATTCTGTCCTGGTGACAGAGATCAGACAAAGGTACCCAACTTGGATTTAAGTATTTGTTTTTTATTATTATTATTTTTTGATAATACTTTATCAGATAATTACTTCACATCTCTGCAGGAGCTAGGTTTCCTGTGCTAAAGGGCATTAAAAGTTATGTGTTCTTTTGCAAAACACAGTGGAAGTGTCATATGAATGAAACCACCACATACCAAAAATTCATCCCTCCTTGGTTGTATGGGAGGTGTTGAGGTCCTTAGGCCTGATGGGCTACAAACGTATTTCACGGCATGTTCTCTCAGAAACTCAAAAGCTTTCCTGTGCTCAGTAGGCACAAAAATCCATTCTTCACATATAGAAAATTCCCACTCTACCAACCAGGCAAAGTAAAATGGCTTTAAATAAAGAGGTCTAGACAGCTGCCATCTCCTATTTCCATACTGCATTTCCCTCAGCCCCACTCCTACACACAGAACTTAAGTACTCCACCAGGACCTCCTCTGACATGAAACATAGAACACTGGAAAATTTTGATTGTTGAATTAGATCTCATTTCTGGATCCCCCAAAGTACTTTTACAGCGAGCGTATGGAAGGCAGCAATGCTTGGTTCCATAGTGGAGAGGAAGAAAAATAGCACTTTTCTGTTCTCAAGAACTTTCGCAGCTTCATGACACTTAAGCAGTCCTCTGGGGATTGTCTTTCCCCTTCTCATTCTTGATGCACAGATGTTGCACTTCTTACCCATGGAAAAACCCGTTTGAATACCTCAAGATTTGACCATATAAGCAACCTCCAAGTCCTGAGCTTATTTCATCAATCACCTCCCTTCTCCCACAGTGCTGAATGAAATAAGAATAGCTCACGTACTACTAACTCTCCTCTGTAAGCTAAATCATCTGCCTAAGTATTGTCAGAGAACTTTATACAATCCCATACACTCATACACCTTTTTACTGGCATATCCTTCCAAATATTAGAAAATAATTAAAAAGTAAGTACAAATATTAGTAAAATATTAAAGCAAAAAGTAGGATTTCAGATTAAAACACTGGTCATAAACAGAGCTCTGTGCATTGTGCCCATAGTTAATATGAAAACCAACCTGAGTCACAAAGTCTTTCTCCATTTCTGACAAGAATGGCATGTCACTGTGCATGGTTAGAAAGCCACTGTGCTCACCTTCTCAGTTTATTGTAATCAGTGGTGAATGTACCTTTGCTATAGCTGTAATTTTGTCACTATGACCATCTTGCCATGACTAAATAAAAGGGAGAGAAGAAAAATGACACCTGCCTACAGCTGCCTACACAAGCAGTTTGGTGTTCTACTTCTTCCGCTACTGACTCTGCATTGCCTATGAGAGAGAGAGTGGGTAGGAAAACATTTCCATCTCTTTTCAGCATCCAACAGCAAGACTTGATGAAGACAAAATAACTAAACCTTCTTCTAGTAGCATAATACACATCATCTCTCAAAGAAGCATAGCTTCTGCTGTTAGGGAAGATAAAAGACAGTTTATAATAATGCACTTCCTCTGCTGCAATGTAAGTCTATGCCATGCAGGTACCCAGTGGCCGTTGTTTACTGAAGCGGTTTTAAAACTTCAAGACCACTTAAAATTAAATATATATATATATATAAATGTAAAATAGCATTTATCACCTAAAACAGTAAATTTTAATGATTTATTTTGATTATAATGATTTACTGCTCTTTTGTCTGCATTGTGAAACAGTTACATCAGTTCAGGTTTCTAAGGGCAATCCAAATTTAGACATGACAGTACTGCTATTGTTACATGTAAATTAATCCAAAAATTGCCATACCAGATCATGTCCAAGCTCCATCTGGAATGATAAAATATACGGCAGAAGGAACCACTGAAAATAATCTGACTGATCTTTTGCATAGCAGAGGCTATAGGACTTCCCTGAATTAACTCTGAATCCAGATAGCAAGCCATGGCTAACCCTAATGTGTCAAAGGAAACTGTAAAAAAAATCACAGAATCACAGGTTTATATACATTTGAAGGAACCTTTGAAAGTTTCATAGTTCAATGTCCTGCTCAGAGTCATACCTGTTAGAACTGGTTGCTCAGATCCTTCTCCAGATGAGTTTTGAGTGCCTCCAACAATGGAGATCCAAACCTGTGCCAGTGTTTGATCACCCTCATATTTTTTTTTTTAATATTGATTTGGAACTTCCATTTTCCAACTTTCCTGCCTCTCATTCTTGCACTGTGCACCCCTGAGAAAAGTCCAGTTCTATCTTCCCTACTTCCCATGATCAAGTAACTGTAGACTGCAATACAGCTCAAAACTGTTTCTTCTTAAAAGCTGAACAGATGCAGCTTCCCCAGCCACTCCTCAGATGTCACCAGCTCCATAGTCTAACCATCCTGGTAGTCCTTTGCTGGCCCCCTTATCAATCCCTGAAGAAAACGCAGAGGTAGTTGGTTGATAATTTGACTTTTTGCTACTGATTGCCACCTTTTGAGCCCAAAGGTCTAGTCAATTTTCCACCCACCTTATCATCCACTTATGCAGTCCATATCTCACCAGTTTGGCTCTAAGGACACTATAGGAGACCATGCCAAAGACCTTTCTAAAGGCAAGGTGAACAACATCCCTTCATCCATTGAGCCAGTCATCTCATTACAGAAGTCAATCAGGTTGGTCAGGTACAATTCATCCTTGTAAAAGGGCATAAAAGCATACAAAGGGTATTAAAGGGTGTAAAGGGGTAAAATTTGGTCTGGCTGTTCCCAGTCACCACCTTGTCCTTTTTTCTTTTCTTTTCTTTTCTTTTTTTTTTCTCATAAAAGGTTTGCAAAATGATTTGCTCCTTCACTGTCCCACGGACTAGAGTTAGGCTGATTTGTCCATAGTTCCCTGGATCCTCATCTTTCTTAGTGCCTTGTGTGATGTTAGCTTTTTTCCAGTCATCAGGTACCTCCCCTGATTGCCATGACTGGGAGGCTTTCCTATCTCCATCCCCGCATGCTCAGGCAACGCCTCTGTACTCTTCCAGGACAGCACACCCCTGCTTCCAACTTCTGTAGACATCTTTTTTTTGCATTTGAGCTCTGTCCTGAGGTACCTCTTGACACATGCTGGCCTTCTTCCATGCTTTTTTGACATTCTGCATACCATAATCAACCATTCTGGAGCTTTGAGGAGGGTGTAAAAGGGTCCCCAAAGATCAAACAACTTCCTGTGTCCCTCTACCCTCCATGCTAGTTGCCTGTTGGATCCTGCCAAGATCTATGAACAAGCCAAAATCTGCTCTCCTGAAGTATGAGGCTGTGATTCCACTTACTCATCTTTCCCACTTCTCTCTGTGTTTTGAACTCCAGCATCTCATAATCACTGTAGCCAAGGCTCCCATCAACCATTATATCTTCAACCATTCTTCATTGCTTTTGAGCAATAGCTCCAGCAGAGTATTTCCCCCCCCGCCCCCCCGCCCCCCCGCCCCATCAGCTCCAAAGATCTCCTGCATCTCTATTGCCCTTCCAGTTGATATTGGATTGGCTGAATTCCCCTGTGAGTATTAAGGCCTGCAATTTTGAGGCTCCCTCCAGCTGTCTCAGCTGTCTGAAGTTTTTCTCTACTTTCACTTCTTGATCAGCCAATGTGTAGCAGACATGTACCAACACACCACCTCTGCTAAACCATCCTCTGCTCCTGACCACAAGCTCTGGGCCAACTTGCCCCATCAAAAGACAACTGTCTGCACATTTTGGTCACTCCTTTGCACAGAGCGCTGCTCATGCTCCTCACCTTCCCAGCCTGTCCATCATGAACATCCTGTGTCCATTCCCTGCAGCACTCCTGTCCTGAAAGCCATCCCACACAAGATGTGTGTGCTAATGCATGAGGTCCAAGCTCAGTGTCACCTATTTGTTCCTTAAAATGGGCCCCTGGTCATCTTGCTTTCACAAAGTAAGCACAAGAACCTCTTCCACCATGTTGTCCCCCAGATATTTTTCACTGCCTACCACCTACCACCCTACCTTCCACCCTACCCACCCTACCTACCCTACCACCACCACCTTCTCTTCAGACAATGTAGACCCTTTGCAAACAAACATAGTTTGAAGCCCTCATCAAGATCAGGAAGCCTGTTGTCAAAGACATCCTCACCCCACTTTGTCAGATAAATCCCTTCTTGCTCAGTAGTCTTTACTCCTCAGAGAGTGAGTGCCCTACATCCACAGAGATCAAAGCCCTGCCAGCAACACCAGCCACAGGGGCTGCCTCACTAAATGTGTCCACTCCAACCTGAGCCTTTCCCCCTCATCAGCAGGATTAAAGAGACCCCAACTGGACCCCCAGGCCCTTTGTCCTTGCCCTCAAAACCATGTAGTCACTTCTGATATTCTCAAGGTCTCCCCTGGCTGCATAGTTGGTGCCCACATGGACGAGCAGCAGGGTTCATAGTCGAAGGCCAGACAAGTCTTGGCAGCCTGTTTGCAACATCATGTCTGAGCTCCTGGCAAGCAGCAGACCTCCTGAGGCAGCAGGGCAGGCTGGCAGATGAATGCCTCTGTCTCCTCGGGAGACAGTTTCTGATAACTGCTACTCTCCTTTTTGTTGGAGCCTCTAGCAGTTGAGGCTCAATTGGCTCTGATGCCTCATGGCAAGGTAGGTCATCTCTCCCACCTCTTCCCAGGGCACTGCATTTGCTCCATAACTGCTGAACCACAGGTGGAAAAGGGTGCCCAGATGCATGGCCAGAAGTAATAAGCCTCCAGCCTCCCCCATCTCAGGAGTTTCCACTCCTGACCCTCAAGGATTGTCTCTAGTTGTTTCTCTTTCCTTGCAACATGGGGCTCAGGCTCTTGGCTCTGCAGGACCTCTACAAAGCCCCCTCACCACCTCCTACAGCTCTTCTGTCTGGCAACTCGGCAATTAAACCAGAGCAGGATGCTGTTGCACAGCAGCAGGCAGGGATTCTGGCCACGACACTGCAACAGCCACTGTGACTCCACCAGTCCCCTCTGTTCGCAGTGCCCGCCTTGCAGGATGCCTTTGGAGGAAAACCTGCCCTTCTCGCTTGACCTCACCCTGTTCTACAGTAGTGCGAAACTGGTCCAAGACCTGAAACTAGGGGTATAGCTTCAGAGGTGTTTTTAAGACTAGCTGAAGAAAATGTTTATGAAGATATTTGTCTAAATGATCTTGAAAATGTTTATGAAGATATTTGTCTAAATGATCTTGAAGTATTCAATTTGATTTTTCTTACTCAGGCAACTTCCTTTGAAAAAGAATTCTAGTTTAAATGGACATTGTCTGAAAAAAAAAAAACTTTTTTTTTTTGATTAATTTTCCCTTCTTTCAACTTCATTGCCTCACGTTTTGGAGACAAAGGAGAAAAGGCTTCCACTTTAATTGCATCCCTTGCTATAAATGTCTTTCCCAAGGCAATCAAATTTAAGCTTTCCAATCTCTTCTCTGAGGACAGAGACTTTGGCCTATTCCCTAACCATAGCCTGTTGCCTCTGAAATGTCTCTCACTTGATTGCAACGCCTTTGGAAATAAATGGCCAACTCTAGGTACCCAAAGTGCTGTCCAACTGTAGGTACCCAAAGTGACTCATTTCACTTTACTGTTGGTATCTAATACAAGACTTAGTCTTTGGAAATACCTGTTTCTTTTGTCTACGTAGGATGTTGAGTGATTGCTGTAGACTGACACATCTTTTAAATGCTTATGTGAGGACAGACAAACCCCACCATGCGGTGACAGTACTGCACAGAGTATTCCAGATGACTCAGTTTAAATTTACATAAATGCAGTTTCGTATTCTCCATCCCATTCTTTTTGCATCTTATGATGACCAGGTAGCACCAGATAAGAAAGGAACTGTATGGAATGGGGAGGTCTGAGCTGAGAGAACAGCCAAACACACAGTTTCTCCTTAATCCTAACATGGCCTCAAAGATTTTCCTTGATAAAAACTAAGTGGCTCCTAGCTGAACCTCAGAAGTGGTTTAACAGTCATGCTCTTAAGAACTTGAGTGCTACAAATTTTCTACAAATTTTAAACATGAAAGTTGCACTGAAGAGTGTAATAGTCTCAGCTAGAAACCACTTCACTTCTATCAGAATTTCTTCAAGGAAGTCTGTAAAGTCAGGGGGCTCCTCTAGACTCCTCTGCCCTGGGGAGTTGCAATGTCCTTTCTAGAGGCATCACATACAGGAGAGACAAGCTACCACAGACCTCAGCCAAATCAGCACTTGGATGCTGAAAGCTTTAAGTGTTTCAAATTTGTAATGTTCAATCACTAACTCAGCAGATGTGTAAGATTTTAATTGTCAGCTTCACTGCTGGGCATCTCTCATTAATGAAAAACACTTCTCATATTTCAAAACCAGCTCTAGTGAAGTTTCTGTGCATAGGTGATTACAGAGCTCTAAGCACATATGATTTGGTATGCACCTGGCCCATCTGGAAGGAAATAAATGGAAAAATAGCCAGTTTTATATCTGTAGGGTTTTTTGTTTGTTTGTATGTTTGGTTGGTTGTGTTTTTTTTTTTTTAATATTTACCCCAGGATCATGAAAGCAGTGGAAAGCTGTTCTTTCACTGTTCTTCTGGTCACCCAAATATTGACGTTAAAGAGGCAGTAAACAAAGAATCAAGGCTCCAGTTAAAGACAAACATTTATCAACATTTCCCAAATGCCAGGCATGCAGAGATAAGTATTGAAATTGCTGCTACTAGGGAAAAACAGAACTGAAAAATGAAAGGAAAGTTCCTTTGGTATCTGACAATTTTTACTGATGATGCAGAATGGAGGCAGGCTCCCTAGCAGGTCCTCACAGATCCTGTACAGGCAGGATCCCTCCCCATCATCTTCCCAATAGCTGCAGAATGGAATGAAAGGGTCCAGACAAAAATCAGAAATGGAGAAGCTGAGACCCAACATAAGGAACCATTTGAAAATTTTAAAAGAATCATCTTTGGGGGTTTAATAGTGCTTTAAATAATCAGGAAAAATATATTATTTTTGCTCTCTAGCTTCTGAACCATTAGGATGCACTCGCTTTTCTTCTCTGTAACTATGCAAGCTAGAAGTTTATTTTTTCTTCATGAAAACCAGCTTTCTGACTCCAGAATTTTGTGATTTATATAAAAATACCAATTGCTTGTAGACCAGCATGACTACAGCAGCACACAGTGATCCAGATGGGGCGAGGTAAAGGTACAGCATTGGAGCTCAGGGTCACTTGGTATCGAAACCTGAGACCATTCTGCTCCTCAGTTTGTACAAACCGGGGTAGTCTCACAGTGAAATACTTGTTCACATCAGAGAAAACACATTAATTTAATAAATAAACACTGAGACCAATAATTTTACCTCATACTATTTCATTGCAATAACAATGCAAACACTCCAAAGAAATAAAACAGAAATAACTAATAATTAGAAATTATAACTCCTGCATCCCCAGCTGCCTTTCAACTAGAAGCACCACAGACATTATGGATGGAAATTGCCCATTAGTTCATCTAGTCTAACTCCTCGACAGTGAAGGATAAATATCTCAGGGTGCTATCCATTATAATACCGTCTGGGATCACTTTGTTCATCTTTTGAAGTTCAGCCATGTCTGGGATGAATAGAAGATCTGTTCTGTGTTGCAGAAAGAATACATTCACTAGGTGAGAGCATAATAGATAATCTACCTCCAATGCCACCTGTTTGATTTTTAAAGCAACTCACATCTACTACATAAAATCATTGGTGCTATGCTAGGAGACAGGTAGGAAATGGAAGGCTTTACATGTCAGTGCTTCTAAAGGAATTTCTTCTGCTGCACAAACCGACTGTCCTCAGCATAACCGGGCCTAATTTCATATGCTCAGCTGCAAAGGTGCTTTGAGCTGTATGGAAGAACCACATTTTTATTTTTTTATTTTTTTAAAAGTTTGCAAGCAGACACGTCTAGAAAGAACTTGGATATGAGAACTATTTCTTTTCCTCATAGCATAATATAACAGCCCTTAACATTAGCACAAGAGGAAAGGAGGGCTTGTCTCTGTGTTGGCTTTCCAAGTTTCACCAGGACTACACTGAGCTGCTGTGAAGCGGTACCTCTCTGCTCAAGTAGTTGTGGATGACGGATATTCACCCTTGTTTTGATGTAGCTATGGCTGTACGCTGCAATTTAGGGGCATATATTGATATGGTATCTGCTTCAGGCAGGAGAGATGCCTGCAAAGTATGAATGTTTTCAGAGAAGCGTTTTTTTCCATGCTCTGCAAAGTCAAGATTTCAGCCTGGGACTATACAAACATTAAGAAAGCAGCTATCACTATGGACAGGCTAAGTACTAGATGTGAAATATTCAAGTTCACCCTAAACAAAATTTCACCAAGGTCAATACAAGGCTGCAGTCCTCTGGGTACAGCTAAATTAATTTTTAAAAAAATATGTTATTTGCTAAGGCTGAGATGAGATGCATGAGATGTTTAGCCACCAAACAAGACAAACAAACAAAACCCATCATGATTCTAATATTAATAACATTTCCCAGAATGTTCCCCGGCTCTGTTCCACGCTATGAAATAGCAAATTGACTGGCTACAGGCTGCACATGTGACCTCATGTATGAATGTTTTTTCCCTCTGGTAAGTTCAAAGCTACTGGGCAAAAGTCTGACTTTATTTTATTTTGAAAACTTAATCCTATTTGCTTGTTGAAATTAGAAACTAGGAGTTTCTCATTGGATGTGTCTTTCGCCACCATTTTCAAGGCTTTTTTTCCTTCACACCCATCTTCCTGAGAAGGATGTTACTCACGTAAAGCTCATCCAACATGGGCTATTAAGTGAATAAGCCAGTCACACTGCTGATATGGATATCATTAGCATTATCCTACTTCATTCACAAAGTTAGGCAGAAGTTATTCTTACAACAGTAAAGCTTGGGTATACCTGATGACTTAATGTGAATCATGATGAGCTCAGAAGACGTGTGCAATCTTTTTACAAACTTTCATGTAAAAATCAACACTACGTCTTGTACTAGTGGCAACAACTTGTTATTGATACTAACAAGAGTAGTTATTCCTTAAGTGGTAGAGGCTTATGATGAAACCGGGCTTGATTTGAGCTGCTACATTTGCACTTCTCCACCAAAACCGCACCTCCACTCACTGAAGGTTTCATTTGCAATTAAACAATTTGAAGTTTCAGCAGTGACAGAATTAATAGCATGCACACGAACCTAAATGATAGTCTTTATGTTCTTTTTTTCTCCCATTATCAGGAAAAAGCAAAAAGACAATTCTTAAATTCAATCTATTTGGCAGAAGCCAGTAGCAGCTTCCTAATTTAAACAGGAAAAAAAATGTTCTTAATTTAATGTGTCTTCAACTGAGCCTTTAAAGGATATCAGGAATAATTCTGCATGAACAGAAAAGTATACCAGAAGTGATTTCCACTTAATAATGTTTACAGTTCAAGAGAGATGTTACCTAGGCCATTCAGAAAATAAAATCAACCAGAAATGTAAGTCTGTCTAATGCTGTGTCATGCTGTAACTCTCTTTCCAGAAAGATCAGCACAGCGCTTCGGGGTACACAGTCTCCTCTGAATGCATGCCCAATCACTCTCCACTCCTTCAGGGTAGTCCATGCCCCTCAGATGGGAGCAGAGTATTTGACTTTTCAACTCAGTGACAAATTGTGTTTTTTTTTTCTGAATTTGATTCTATTTTCAGCCTGGTATTGGATACAAGTCAAGATAGAACTGGAGCAAATGTGAAAATTGCTGCAAGGAACTAGAATTTAGTAAGATAATAAATGGCATTTATAAAGAATAAAACTGCGTCCACTGGTGCCAGGATACCATTCCCATATAGTGGAGCCCTTAAAGGCAGAAAAACTGAGGGTGAGAATAAACAGGAGAAAGTATCATCATCTCTAGTTATAATTAATCAAAATTTATGTCACTGTGGGTGTAAAATTCATCCTTTAAAATGGAACACAACAATAAAGCTGGAATTAAAAGAAAACTATATCATTAAATTCTCTTGTGATGTACATTTATTTATGGCAGACGATTTCTTAAAAACAAAGGCATAAATCAGTGTACCTACCGAGTTCCTAGCATTTTATTATTTATCTCCAAAAATGCGAACGTAGCCCCGTAAGAAGGGCACCTACTTGTCTTGACGGCTGCTGGATCTAGCCTCATATTTCTCTGACAGGGTATAAAAGCTAAGATCCTTCGGTGGTGGTGGTTCAGAGGACAGAGGACAGCAGGGATGTCTGCCCAGCCAGGAACATGATTTAGGTGCTTGACTGCCGTTAGGGTGGGTAGGAGCTGCCTACACAATTACAGGGTCCGCTTTGTGGGAACATCACAGGGATGAAAAGCTGTTAGAGGGCAGAGCCAGACGTTGAGCAATATGCATTGGCCATGATCTCGTGAGATAAAGGAGTCACAAGAGCAGAGTGTGTGTAATACCCGGACTTGGGGTTTCTCATGCTGAGCGGCCACATTTGGTCCCACAAAACATCACCTTCCCAGCCAGGTGCCGAGCACAGCCCATGCTAGACACGGCTGCTTGTCCTGAGTCTTTGGGCTGCGGCTCCCAGCTGCACAGCGAGCCTCAGCCCTCCTGCTGAGTGCCACGGCTCGCCCAGTGAAGTTGGCCTTCAGGTGGGATGCATGCAGCAGCTCCAAGCACTGTTTGGTATGTGTACAGCTTGCCTGCTTGGTGAGGCTGTGGACAAAAGCTGCCTCCCTCCTCACATCCACACTGCTCTGCCTGCCCTTCCCCTGCACGCCCTACTCGTGAACACCCGCGGTAGGATGCGTATGGAGCTCTGCTCATCCTCCTCACCACCAAATACGCTTCTCCAAATTATGCAGCTGCTTTGGTGGGAGGTGAACCTTACTATCCTCCTATTTCTGGCTATTAAAAAAGAGAGGGTTTGGGGTAAGCAAGTTCCAAATGAACAGCGTCCATCCTTCAGCCATCCAGGCATGTCAGAAAACCTTTAAGAATCTACGGGAATGTAAACCAAACCTGTGGTGATTGAGGGTCAGGCCCCTACATCCTCTAGAATAACCACGGCAGGGAAATCTCTAAAAATGCATTTAAGAGAAAAGTTGGAAAATCACATGTGCTGGAAAGTGCTAGAAGCTGTCCTCCAGGAGCAAGCAGAAGAGGCTGGATTAAAACCTGCAAACCTAAGGTTTCACTTTTTAATTTTTTTCCCATTGTTCCACCAGAAGTAATAGTTGTGCAGTCACGCTCACCTAAATTTGAGAGCAAGATTGCAAGTGATACAGAATGTAGTAACTTCTTTTCACTGTATTTGGGTATAAAATATCTCAAATACTTCGTTACGGCATTTTACTCTACAGAATCTGCCTTTCCACTGACAGTGTGTTTGTACTCATGCTCATGAATGCATTGCACAGAAGATAATATTTTCATACACTCTTTTGCACTACCGCTCCTCATAAGACCTAGCGCTCTTGCACAGCCCTCTTGCCACACTGTCCCATGGACATCCCTTACAGTACAACTCCTTCACCCCCTGGATGCTCCTCCTGTCCAGATCAAGGCTCTGAGCATCCCCAAGCAGCTCTCAGTAGCCCCTGCTACCGAGACTGAAACAACGTCACCTCTGCAGTATTAAACACACAGGGAATTTTCTATCGGTGAAAACACACAAATGGTAATTTTAGTCAGTACCTCAGTCCCAGCCATCAGCAAAGGAATACACAAAATTAAGGCTAAGTACAAACATCAGGAACCTGTAGCATCCTTCAACTTTGAAAGTGCTCAGCACTGGGATGGGGACAGATTACTGCAGCATTAATGCTGGAAGTGAACACATCAAGCCATTGCAGGCAATATATATAGCATATATACACACACACTCATATGTGCATCAGTACATGCTTATATACTTAACAGAAATCTATTTTTGTAGAATTATGGAATAAAAACATATCTACACCTATAGAAAAGAATTAAAGCTGTTCGTTCAGAAGGAACATATGTGACTGCACCCTTCAGACTTGCCTTTTAATTTTAAAAATAATGAGTGACTCTCATTTGACACTAATTTTATAGGAAAAGTATTTTTTTTAACTTCTAATTGAAGTTATTCCTGATTTATATTAGCAGATGCGACAAAATAATCAGATTTGAAGTGTTAGACAGATGGTAATTTGACTTGTTGCAAGAAGGCAGATATTCAGCAGCACAGAAAAGATTCTCAACAAGGAAAAAAATGCACCAAAATAGCAAAGCACCTGAAAAGTGATTTCTCAGGGTCAAGAACAAAAAGATGGGGGACCAATTCTTTTCTTACACCATCACTGTGCCAACATGACTTTTCTGACTTGAATCACATTAATTTATGCCAAAATGTGGAAGATGGGAATGAAGCAGTAGTTACAATGCCAAGACAAAAAAGAAGGTTTTGAACAATGTGTATCACATGAATCACACATTAAAATAAAATAAAATATGCAGATTTCAGCAATATGGGCTGTTATAATTATCTCTCAGGGAAGCCAATGGAAACTGTTGATTGGGACATCAAGGCGAGGTTGGAAGAAATTTTTGCGTTCTTAAAAGAAATTTCTCTGAGAGCACAAAGGAAAGAGGACTGTAAGACCTATCGAAGTTGTTCCCATCTCGCAAGTCACAGAATGTGTTTATTTTTCAGACAAATTCAATAATGCATCAAAGCTGTAAAGCTGTAGTTGTCTTTTATAGCATTTCCCTACAGGAGGTAACAGTCAAAGCTGGGAAAATACAAATACTAAGGTTATCTAAAAATACTGCACTGAGCTACTTCAGAATACTTCAAATATTTTGGGTAACACATGCTCTAATTATACCGTTGTATTATTATCAAATTAAATAGCTTCATTTTTTTTTGTACTAAAACAAGACAAGCCACCTGAGATACCGTCTATTAATTTCAGCACTACAAGCCCAGATTCCCAGTAGAGGGAGAAAAAAAATCAATGGGAAAGAAAAGTCTTTACTGAAACCGGACAACTATTAGCTATGTAATGCACTGCTAACTTCTCCCCTTGTCTACCCTGCTTGTCTACCCTGATCTAGCTGGTTCAAGCAAGGCTGAACAGAAAAGTGTACATTATAACCAAAGCAAACCGATAGCAGATGGTGATTCGACTTGTAAGTAATTTCTGAAGCTGAATAAGAACATGCCAAAAGATATTTCAATGCCACAAAATTTAGCAGATGCAGATGTCTAACAGATTAAGCTACTTGTTGCAATTAACGTTTTATGGCTTAACATGTTATCTCAGAAAGCAGCAAGCATTCAGTTGCAGCTGAAACTTTATTAGGGAAATGTAGCGATGGTCACAGAGGTACAGATAGGAGTGTAGCACAACCGTGATGGTAGGGCTGGAGAACAACCTTCTGTTTGTTCTCCATGAAACTACCATGACTTCCTGAGCCATTGCTTTCAGTCTCCCAAAGCAATGCCGACGTACTTGACGGGTTCAACTCAAATTCACTCTTTATTTTAGCTTGCACAATGCTTCACTGACTCTCGGTTACAGGTGTACCTATCGAGATAACCACGAGTCATGGATTTCAAAGCACACTTACAAGAAACCGATACCTCAGGAATGCCTGTGCATCCGTGAGGCGCAGGGCAATCTGTTGCTGAAATATTTCTGACCGGCACGTCAAAACTTTCTTTTTACCTCGCTCGGTGTGGAAAAGCCCTGTAAACGCACTAAGTTCACGTCTCCTGTATGGTGCAGGAAGAACGAGCGTGCCACGCACTGTGTAAACGCACGCAACTTTTCACCCCGAATTGTCGCTCGCACCATGTCGCGACAAGAGGTTCTCGCGACCCTCCTCAATGCATCAAGAGGCTGCCAGGACGTGCCTCATTCCCCTCTCCCCCCAAAAAAACCTTTATCCTCCAACGGTCCCACAGCCCAGCGCGGGCCCGACCGTGGGCAGCGGATGCTCCGGCAGCCCGGGACAAGCCGAGCGGAGCCCCGCAGCCACCGGGGGGTTGCGTGGCAGGGCCGGGGGGTCGCGGAGCACTCACCGCGGGGGCGGTCAGGCGGCGGATGCTCTCGCCCAGCGAGTCCAGGTTGACCCGGCGGCGGCGAGGAGCGCGGCGAGCACCGGCACTGGCCGCGGAGGCGGCGGAGCCGGCGGCGGTGATGGAGATGGATGCGGCTGCCAGGGACGGATCGGAGGGGCCGGGGGGGCTGCGGCTGCCGTTCCAGCAGAGGCGGGACAGGGGACACTCGCCCTCCTCCTCGGGGCTGGTCTCCGGGCAGTCGGAGCCCAGTGAGCTGAAGGACTCGGAGGAGATCTTGCGGCGGGACATGGTGCCGCGGGGCGCCGGGGCTCAGCGCAGCGCGGCGGGCAGCCGCGGCGGGCAGCAGCGCCGAGCCGCGGGGCGCCGGGGGCGGCCGCCTCGCATGGCCGCGGGGTGGCCCCGGTTGGGGGGGCTCCGGGGCCGGGGTCGGGGCCGGGGCCGGCTCAGCCCCGCTCCCAGCTCCGCGCTCGGCCGGGGGCAGCGCGGGTGCGGCGCCGGGAGGCTTTAAAGCGGCGGCCGCTGCCCTCCTCTGCCTCGCCGCCCTCCCTCGCTCTCCCCTCCCCCGGCTCCCTCGCTGCTCCGCAGGGATCACGTGTTGTTTGGAGCCCTTTCCTCCTCCTCCTCCTCCTCCTCCTCCATCTCCTCCTCCTCCTCCGCCCGCCTCCCCCCTCCCCGCCTCTCGCTGCCGATGTCCCCCCGCAGGGGCTGGCGGACACCCGGGACCCTCCTGCTGCGGGCATCCCGACCCCAAACCCGACCCCAAACCCGACCCCAAACCCGGCCCCGACCCCAAGCCCGGCCCCGCCGCCTGCCGGCCCGGCGGTGCTGGACAGCTCCCTGCAAAGCTCCCCGAGCCCCGGCTGGCGGCGCCTCCGAGGGCGAGGGATGCCGGCCCTCCGCGCCCGACAACTTTTCCGAGCGGCTTTTCGTGGGAAAATCACGGCTTGGGAAAGAGGGGAGGCTGCAGCGCGCTCGTCAGGTTTCAGTGGCAAAAGTTCCTGCCGCCTATCCCTGCTAACGCTGGGGTCGTGTCCGAAAAAGAAGGGACTGTGTTCCTTCCGCAGCTCTGTGCTACGAGAGGGAAAATGAGAGGGGTGGAGGAAACTAAGCAGGGGAGCTTGGATGTAGGATGATACCCTTAAAGACAATACAAGGGGTCTCCTTCCCTACCCAAGCAGGCAGGTTGAAGGAACCTGGAGAGTTTTGTAGCAGCCGTGATTGTCCCATGACTGTAGTTCTTGGCAAAAGGCTGCAAGGAAATGTGATCTCAGTGGTTCATCCTGCCATCCAGACCATCACTGATTTCTCTTCAGTTAAACAAATCTTGTTTTAAAAGGCAATCTTTCTAGGATGGTTTTTATTCTACCTTTCCATTACATTAGGGCATACATTTTACCACCTCATCCTGTTAAATGTCTGAGCATAGCCTAAACAAAAACCCACTGAGAGACTGGGAAGATCTCCACAGGCATGGAGCAGCCTTGAGCATGGCCCGAGGCAGCACAAACCCTGTGTCTGCATCCAGAAGGGATGCAGGGCTGTGGCTGAGCAAGCTGCTTTTAACTAGGACAAGGCAGCCCTCTCTGGGGTGTTTCAGTGTCATCATCCCTGGTTCTCTTGGCTCACCCAGTTTCTATTTCAACTTTCTTCTTTCTGTAGGAATATATATGGAGTGAGAGAAACAATGGGTCTCCTTTTGCCATGGCACAGTTTTTAAATCTCTGCAGCTTGAAGCCTGCAGCTTGAAAGCATGTATAATAAAGCCAGGGTGGTCCGTGCTGCCTTCTGGTCTCTTATAAATATTACACTTGGGATGCAGACAGGCTCTCTTTTGCAGTCCTGGTGATCCCCTGGGCAGCATTAGGACAGGAATCAGAGATGTCTCCACTTGAAAGTTAATCCCCACATGAACCTTCTGATCTGTTGTCCTCTTCTGTCTTTCCTCCTCTCTAGTGAGTAACAATATTCATCGGTACCTTAGCCCATAGAAGACAAGTTTTTCTGTCTTTTCCATCTTCCCTCTAAAGAAATGCTCTCTCTGCCAGATTCTATGAGGCCTGGATGCACTAGCCCTGCCAGCCCTCCATCCAAGCTCCTGCCATGGAGAGAATTTGGCCATTTAGGATTCAGCATTTTTTAGAGGCTGGGAGGTGTCTTTTTGGTGCTAACCACTCAAACAAGCACGGGATGCTCTGTGTTGAGGTGATAACTTCCCTCTCATGCTTCAAATTCCATGAAACATATTTCCTTCTGGTAGACCATATCATACAGTCCTCAGCAAAGCAAGCTTCCACTGGTTTCCTGGCGGCTGCAGTGACAGGGAAAACTGGGCAAGAGCCACATGGTTTGGTGTTGAAAATGCAAATGCATATTTATAAGCCTAAACTGCTAAAATACCAAAGTGTCAACTGGTTCCATGTGCAGTACTTCAACTGTAGGACTAGGGTAAGCAACTTGCTCGTGGGCATATTTGCATTTTATTCAGCCCTGGGGAAATACGCTTGCAAGAAGACGAAACTGACATTTTTTAAGCCTTCCGTTTCCACTTTTTCTTGGAGCAAAGTTTAATGTAGCACTTCCCAGTGCAACTTATCATTGGTGTTTGACAGCACTCTGAGTTGCCCTTGCAGCATTAAAAATGACTTTCTTCATGCCGCTCATGGCCATATTCCTTTGGTGTCTGTAATGTGGCGACCCTGAAATGGGAAGGGAAATGTTTTGCTTCAGTGAATGTTCCTGAGGTCAGGATTATTATAAATGAATGCACTCATGTACCAAAGCAATTCATTTCAAGAATATAAAAGACATTTCCCTTCAGCATCTAGACACTGGAGTTGACCATTCAGAGTAAAAGATGCAATTAGGGCTCCAAGGCTTCGATTGCTCCAGCTGAAGCAGCACTTTGGTTAAGCCTGGACTCAGTGTCGCTGTTCATTGTCTATTTTGCTCAGCCTTAGCCTCTAGCACTCCTGGAAGACCTAGCTGCTGCAGTCAGATATGTCAGCAATCTGCCTACTGCAACTCTGTTTGGGATTCCTGATTTTAAAATACGAGATCTGTTAGAGACACCAGCTGGAAAAGTACCAAACACCATCACGAGATGTCTTGAGCTAAAGAGGAATGGACAGCAGAAGATCCAAGATGATGGATCCAGGTCCTGGAGGTCAGCCTGGTGAGGCCAACAAGTCACTGAGACCCTAGATAGTTTTTCTCGTTTTATTCCTTCTGATCAAGATACAACCTTGGCAAAAGCTAAATACCACAGAGGGCTGCTTCGTCAGATAGTCAAATGCCTTTGACAGCACATAGAGAGCTACAGCACGTAAGAGAACAAATGTTCTTCTTTTATACATGTCTTACCAGCCTAAATTTGCAGTTGGCATATTATTGGATGAATAGCAGATGTGTCTGTAAAATGGATAAGGTTCACCGAAGTAGTGCCTATAAAACTTTTCTATCATATCACAACAGAATGCAATTTATGTGTCCCACATGTCTTGCAGACAGCTCAGAGAAAAATATGAATATTTTTAATTCTTGTAAAATCTCTACCATATGATAGCTTCTAAGATATTTTTTTAACGCACAAATCTTTTCTAAATTTTTATCTATTTTCAAATTTTTGTCTTGGTTCTAGTAAGCAAAACTCACAAGACTGTGTTCAGACCTGACATAAAACACATCATCTTTAACTTCCAACATGTTTCTTTGTCATTATTTATTTGTGATTTTTACCTATTTGTTATTAAGTCAACATTTCTCACCAGAAGTTTCTCTCCAGCATCACATGCTGGAGTTTTGATTTCATTTTTATTTTCAAATGCTGTTTTTCTGCTGTTCAAAAAGCCTTGGACAACTAAAATGATAAAAGCAACTTCATCATAGCATGTTTCATTGTCCTACCTGAATTTTTTAAGGACATGCTAGTTGCAGAGCTGGTGGAAGAAACTATTTCAATGAAGCCCACCTAGGGATTAGTTGCATATATCACATACATCACTTAAATATGTCATATCATTTCATCTAGCATATTATATGTCTTTTTATAATAATCTTTTTATAATACTGCTGAACATATAAGTACTTAATTTTCCTTTAATAGAAAAGATTTTTGTCCCGGGATCAATGTCTCCCACTGAGAAAGTAAACATCTGTTTTGCAAAGCATTTCTAAAGCAGCAGGAGACCATTATCCTGTGACAACATTCTATTACAATTACTTTATTACAGTCAGGCAAAATGAGTGATGTGTAGCAAATTTATTCTTTTTTCACATTCTGCCAAATCTTTCTGTTCTCTATCCAATGACTTCCATCTGGAGTATTGCCTGGAAGGACGGCTGGGGCATTCTGCCGTTTGTCATTAATGATCTCTTGAATTACGATTGGCTTAAAGAACAGATCAATTTTATGTTTCAGCTACTCAGAAATAAAGTTCATCTGCAAGACAGAGTGGATTCACATTGATGAAAGCTGGTGTTCTAGTAATCAGGTATATTTGAGTCCATCATGTTGCAGTGTCTTACTGAAGGAGTATATAATTAATCTTGTACTGTGGGATGAGATCCTACATAATGAAGGCAGCAGAATCTGGACCTTAATGGTCATAAAACACCCTAGTCTTAGCACTCTCTAAAATCTCATGAATGAGAAAAGAAAGTACAGGTGAGTGATTCCATGACTCTCAAACTACATAGTAGATCAAGAGCAGAATTGGGAAAATTTTGTTGCCTAATCTAACTTCAAGACAAAGTTACTCAGAATCAATTTCATTTGCTCTCTTATTTCATTAAAAATGGCAGAGAAAACAGCTGAGTGAGCGGGGGGGGCAAATGAAAAAAAAAGAAAAAAGAGTGCACAAATAACAGTGCTTTGACTCAAATGATTAAATCAAACTGAGACTGCAAATCTCAGGGAGAATTTCTGAGGGCATACAGCTTCAACTAATTGTCTAGAAGGAACACAGAGATGACTAAATATTCAGACTTAAAAATTTATAAATTGTAAAAGAAAAAATATAGCGTGGCACTCACAACCTCTTATTTCCATTTGACTTGCAGAGAGAGCTAGATTTACTGAATTCAACACGGGGTGAGGTAAATTGAACCTTTCCTTGATTAGCAGCTCTTGTGTATTTTGAGTTTTTTACCCTGAGAACAGCAGGTAACAGTGGTTTCTGTCTCAGAGTTACCTATGAACCTCACCAATATTTGTTTAAAGCTGCAAAACAAGAAGATGGTAATGGGCTACTACATGGTCTACAGCCACCTCAGCCCAGCACTCTGTAGCTTAGTCAAGCCACTATTTATAGAACAGCTTCCTACAGAAGTCACTTGTTTTCACCCTTGCAACCACATTTATTCCAGATAGATTGCCTGCTACAAACAGTTTTTATTGAGGATATTGATGTCATCAATCAGACTAGACCAATGAAAATATAATAGTAGCTCCATGTGAGATTAAAGCTGTATTGTACTGGGAGTTCAGACATTTTTTCTAGACTTCTGGAGCAGCTCCCTGCACTCTTCACAGACCACAAGAATCCAAGTCCACAAGGATTTTGAGAATTTCTTGTGTCGTAGGCAGAGGCTGAATGTCCAAGATGTCCACGTTTTCTGAAATGTCTGTTTGGGCTGGCTCATCTCTTGTGGGAAGGCAGAGTTGATGCCCATGAGACAGGTTGCCCCTCATGTCCCAGGGCTCTAACTTATTTGTAGAAATTCCCTTTGGTGGTCTTTCACACAGCACATAATACCTTCCAGGTAGCACTGTGGTGTTCACTGGGCTGAGGATAGGACACAAAAGCATCAGCCAGCCCTGGAAGTAGAGACAAGGAGTCAGCACATAGGTCCTGGGAAAATTAGGGCAGTCACAAAGTACTGAACAGGTTTTACTGGGCTTGAACCTTAGCTGATCACAGAATCACAGAATCACAGAATCATCTAGGTTGGAAGAGACCTCCAAGATCACCTAGTCCAACCTCTGACCTAACACTAACAAGTCCTCCACTAAACCATATCACTAAGTTCAACATCTAAACGTCTCTTAAAGACCTCCAGGGATGGTGACTCAACCACTTCCCTGGGCAGCCCATTCCAATGCCTAACAACCCTTTCAGTAAAGAAGTTCTTCCTAATATCCAACCTAAACCTCCCCTGGCGCAACTTTAGCCCATTCCCCCTCGTCCTGTCACCAGGCACGTGGGAGAATAGACCAACCCCCACCTCTCTACAGCCTCCTTTAAGGTACCTGTGGAGTGCAATAAGGTCGCCCCTGAGCCTCCTCTTCTCCAGGCTGAACAATCCCAGCTCCCTCAGCCGCTCCTCGTAAGACTTGTTCTCCAGACCCCTCACCAGCTTCGTCGCCCTTCTCTGGACTCACTCGAGCACCTCCATGTCCTTTTTGTAGCGAGGGGCCCAAAACTGAACACAGGACTTGAGGTGCGGCCTCACCAGAGCTGATTACAGGGGGAATGACGTTGGAGTAGTTTGCCAGGGCAAGCAGTGCTGCACAGTATCTGGGAGAGGATGAGCCAGTAGGAGAGCTTGTATGAGGAGGGTTTTCTTGACTAGCTCATCCAGGACCTGGCTGGGAGTCCGACAAAGCCTTCCAAAGGAGGTCAAACCAGTGTATATAGTACAGTGTTGTACTGCATCTTCCGTAGTGTCATCTGAGCAAGCTAGTCATTTCCACAAATGTTACCTTTTTGTTTGTTTTTACACTTCATCATTTCACTATTAACAATTTGATACTTTCTACTAGATGTTTTCAAATTTAAAAATGACAAAATGTGTATCCTTGTCATTAATGTTCTCTAACCAACTGGTCTAAGATTAACACACACTGGCATCTTGTCTGATTAGATTATCTTTTTCTTTCTTATCCTAATGACAGGAAATCTCAGAATATTTTACCCAGACTTGTTTAAAAGTGAGACCTCGTAATGTATAACAAGTGGGAACAATATCTCTTGGAAGCTTCTTTGTATCCTATAATGGATAAAGTGATTAATAAATGGTATACAATGACTTGCTCCCATGAAGCACAAAAAGGAATAAAGAGGTTTATTTATATATAGCTTCAGCAACAGGAGAGAGAGAGGGAGAACGTGCTCATACCTATAGATTTAGATAATAAGAAACAATTTGAACAGTACATGACAAATAAAAAATATATGCAGTATCTATCAATGTGGTATTATTCCCTGAAAAAGGTAGCCAAAATGTTGTCCAAATTAAAAAAAAATCTTGTTGAGCTTCCAGATAAAGTCTATTGAAATAAAATTTATTCTGTTTCACCCAGAGATGGCAAATGAATGGAAAAGTAATTTCTGCAAGCAGGTTTCCAAATGAACATTGCTCCTTACAATGCTGGTAGAACTGTCCCAGCCTATTTAACTAAGGTTGAAATTCTTACAACTAAGGTTGTAACTGCCAAGCTAACCTAGCACTGCATCATGGTTTTAAGCACTTAGTGGTGTTCAGGAACTTCCCAGATGTTCATCTGTCTAACCTGTTAATGTCATGGCTACTTGTAGAGAAAGAATCCTAATATTCTAGAGAAATTTTTACAGTAGCTGCAAAATCTGGTGACTGAAGTTGTAGCATCTGTCCAGGAATCCATCTGTCTATTTCTTCTGTTTTCTTGCATTTTTAGTTCTTGAAAATTTAGTTGAACTTCTTCCTCATTCTTCTCTGTCACTTGACTCCTTATAACATGGCTACAGGTAAATACTAAGGTAAATGCTTTTCCTGTCATTTGGTTCCTGTCACTTTCTTCTAGTTGTGGAATGCAACCTTCAAATATGAATACTTGTGTTACTCAGAACACTGTCACTCTGGCTGATGTTACTTAGCATCAGGGCACCACAATTTCATATTTCAAGGTTTCTTGTGTTCTTTGCAAAACATATCATCATGTCCCTGAGGAATATTTCTCTGCAGAGAGTAGCATGAATACTAATGGGAAAGCTATACACTGAGAGGGTTTAAATAATATATCTTCAATGTTAACACAAGTGGAACCAAATATATATATACATATATATATATGTAAGCAGTGCACACTTGCAGCCCAGAAGGCCAATTGCATTCTGGGCTGCATTAACAGGTGAGTGGCCAGCAGGTGGAGGGAAGTGATTGTCCCCCTCTGCTCTGCCCTCATGAGGCCTCACCTGGAGTCCTGCATACAGTTCTGGGGCCCCCAGCACAAGAGGGATGTGGGGCTGTTAGAGCGCGTCCAGAGGAGGGCCATGAAGATGATCAGAGAGCTGGAGCACCTCTCCTGTGAAGAAAGGCTGAGAGAGTTGGGGCTGTTCAGCCTGGAGAAGAGAAGGCTCAGGGGTGATCTTGTTGCAGCTTTTGAATACTTAAAAGGGGCTTATAAAAATGGTGGAGAACAGCTTTTTTCTCGGGCAGACAATGACAGGACAAGGGGGAATGGCTTCAAACAAAAAGAGGGGAGATTTAGATTAGAGGTTAGGAAGAACTTACCTACACTACCTACTCAGAGGGTAGTGAGGCCCTGGAACAAGTTGCCCAGAGAACCTGTGGATGCCCCATCCCTGGAGGTGTTCAAGAACAGATTGGACAAGGCCCTGGGCAAACTGGTCTAGTGGGTGGGATCCCTGCCCATGGCAGGGGGGTTGGAACTGGATGTTCTTTAAGGTCCCTTCCAACCCAAGCTTTTTCATGATATATATAATTTTAGCTTCAAAATTTGGTTTGAACTGACTAAAATGTTCGGAGCGGTGGAGGCGGTGGGGGGAGACCAAAAGAAAAGAAAAATATGGGGAAAAAAAGCACAAATCTTTTCTCTACAAAATACTCTTATTTGATTCTCAAGTTATTTTGTGCAAAAAGATCTGACAAAGGTAGGTTACTATGAGGGAATCACACATCTGGGGGAGCTGCAATGTGTTTGCCATAACATCACTATTTCACTTTCGTAGCATGCTTCATTACAAACTTCTCAATGCGATTTGCAAGCAATTACAAAGCAAATGTCTGTAATGTGAATAAGCTTGAGCAAACATCTGAGATTTCATGGTGGATTTAAAAGCATTGTGGGCCCAATCCAATAGGCAGCAAGCAGTTTTCATCGCTACCAATATGGTCTGAGGCACTCAGCACCTTGCCGGAGGACCTTAGGACTTCTCTGAATCAGTCCTTGGGTGAGTCAGACTCAACATTTTTATGGGAAAAAAATAAATAAATCCACAGGCAAGGTGAATATAGCTATAATAGGAATTTAACTGCTTGTAGTAATGCAAAAATAAAGTCTAACTGCAAACAACACTTACTGCTAAAGGAATAATATTTTAAAAAAAATGTTCTCTTTAAATTAATAGAACAGATGAGCAAAGTATTTTTACTGCAAAGTGCCGTTAAGGGCCTGAAACAATGGAACTGAGGCTTAAGAGAATATCTTTAACATTTTGCTGTTAAAGCCAATGGGTAAGCTAGATTTATGGAATACTTCTCTTAAAAAGACAAAGTAGCTCTAACCTTTCACTGTGGTGGTGCACCCAAGTGCCTGGTTTGCAAACTGAGTGAACAAGACAGTTCTGGTCACCTGTCTATTAAAGTTTGCCGTAAAATCAGTTTTTCACAATTATTTTGGCTAAAGTCAAACCACAAAAGTGAAAAATATCTTTTGCAAAGCAGTGAGAATTTGATTCAAAAGAAAAAAATGAAAGAAAGTACTAATATAGTTGGCTTGAACTATTTTTAGTACCAATCTGTGCACAATACGAAGCACCTGTAAAATATCATGCCGTTTTTACCATGAACTGAAATGTATGCCTGCTGCAACATCTCAAATTCACTACACTGTTTTGTCTTCGTGCATGAGGTTTTTCTTCAGATAGTGTCAAATTTTCCATCTATTGACAATAGTTTAACACTTTATATGATTCAACATGAATAAGGTGTCAAAAATGTTAAAAAAGCAATTTCTGTGTTAGTTGAATACGAACACAACACAATTAAAATTCATTGCAGCAGAAGGAAACAGGTTAACACTGAAAACATCCACACTACCTCAAACGGTGAGCATTTCCCTGGATGTTGAGAAGCACCCTGAACTTGGGGATGAAAAGTAGGAAAATGTTTGTGGCATTGTGGTATTAAACTATGCAGTTCATTATGTAGCAGAAATTACTTTTTACTTGCCCCAAATGAATTGAAATGGCTTAATGTGGATAAGATTTGAAAATGGAAGAGAAAATGTGAAATCACATTAAATGAAAATATAGAGACATGAATAGATGTTGTGGTTCTGGCTGGGTTAGAGTTAATCATACAAGCCTCTACGAAGAAAGATAACCGTAACTCTGAAATAAGAAACACTGCCATTGCCATTTGTATGAAAATAAAGAAACTTCAGAAATAAATAAAGTTGAGCTAACATTAGCATAACCAAAAAGTTCCTAAATAAACAACTTTTTAAAGCTGGGAAATAATTCATGGAAGCACTGTGCTACTGTCTGTGGTAGCCCCTGTCTGCTGCTGCCAGTTATTCTTAAACATTTCAAATGCCAAAATTTTTCCTTCTTCTTCGCATCCTTTCCTTCCCTGCTCTGTTCACCCTTACTTACCAAAAAAAAAGTAAACATACAGGTCATTAAATATTAAAAACATTAAAATCTTGATTCATATAAGGATACAGGCATATAAAACAGCAGCAAAGTGCTTTTTATTCTCCTGTTGGTAAGGCAAGTGTTCCTGTTATTATGGAGCAAAGCAGTTTCATCATAATCTGAACACTTGAGACATATCTGGGAGGAGAAGAATTTTCAGGGTAATTGGGTTTTAAATAGTGTGAAAGGTCTTGTGAGGAGACTGCTTAGAGAAGTTTCAGCCTTGGTGAAACAGAAATGTAGGTGGTAGAGACCGGCACAGAGACAGATTTAATGTCACAAGAGGCAAATTAGAAATGGACAGGTAAAGGATTCAAATATAGATATATGACTTACCAGAGCAGAAAGTCCTGCCAGTTAAAACTTGCCCACTTCAAGCTCACTTTTCATGTCTTCTTTGGATATTACTGAAAGATCCAGAAAGATTCTGGTTTTACATGAAATGAGAAGTCACTCCAAGGAAATTTTTGCTTCTTGCAAACTGCCCATCATTACATACAGCTGAGTAGCTGTATGCAATTCCACATTAAGAAATTTAACAGTATAAAACTTCACTTTGCTAGCAAATTCTGGCAAAGGAAACTTCAATCAACATTATAAGTCTTACACTCTTCCTTAGCTTTCTTTGACTTAAAACGGGAATTTGACTAAGAGAGGACCACAAGATTTGTGTTCTTCACTTCTTCTACTGAAATCTTTTGGTTTATTTCACTGTTGAGAGACCAATGTGCATAATGCATACATAAGACTCTATATTGAAGACAACACTAATAATAGAGTTTTATTATTTCAGAGGAAGGGGATTTATTGGTTTTGAGTGCTTTTTGTTCCAGGTAAGAAAACAAATATGACTAACAGAAGGAAAATCAAGCTCTACTGGGAACAGCAGAATCATAAACATGAGAGCAAGAGAATTTTAAAAGGTGAGGTTATAAATATCTTACTGCTGGGGAGACCCGTGGAGAGTTTGCATAATCTTGGTGAGAATGAGAAGACCAACAAGCCATTATACTTGCAGGAAAAATGTCAGAAGCAGCAATATTTACCTTCAAACCTGAAGGAGAGAGTAGAGATGGTGGGGAGAAGAGCTCCCAAGGTATCAGGGAGCATCACTGCTCACCTCAACATCACAGTCCAGGGCTGAAGATACACGTTGAGTTGGACTCGATGATCCTTGTAGGTTCCTTCCAGCTTAGGATATTCTATGATTCTCTGATTCTGTGTTAGAGCTAGGTCTCAGCAGGGCTGCTCATGCTTTAATGGGGCTCGTGGGGTGCAAGCCTGCCCTGCCATGGCCATGCCTGTCCCCTGCCTGTCCCAGCACCCAGCACCTTCCAGCCACCCACCCAGCACCCTCACAGGCACTGCAGTTCCCAGCTGCCCTGCAGCCTGGTTCACACTGCCAGGCTTGGTGCAGTGGAGTAAACTGGGGGGCTATCACTTCAGCTCTAGGAGAGGTAGGGAGAACACCAGGACTTCTGCCCATCCCTGCTCAGCAGCTTTTCTGCACCTGTGCAGCTGTCAAATGAACTCCACAAACCTTACATCACATGCCTCTCCCACGAGGGCTGCCCACTGGTGTGAGACACACTGTATGGCATCCCATGGTGGTAGCATTACTCATCCCAACAGCCAAGGAGACCTCCTTTTCAGGCCTCACCTTCTGGGAGAAGAAAGTGATTGATATGTACAGCAGCAAAAACTTTCCAAGAACTCTCTTCTAAAAAGAAATGCACAGAAACATAAAGGTTTCTGTTGCAAAATTCTATTATTCATTATAGGAGGTTAGGAAGCAAGAATGACCATGCAGCATGCAGCAATGTGGAAGATCAGTCTTCTTTGAGAGCCCATTATGTAAAAAGAAAATAAACGTGACCAGTTACCAAGCATGTGTCAAATCCTCAATATTTTTCTATCCACTTGGAAGTCAGAGACTTGCTGAGGGCACAGCAAAAGGTATATGACATTGTTACAATTCAAATAAATTCAAAATCTTAATATTTGAATGGCTTATATTAATTATTTCATTGAAAACATTTTCAGGAAATAAAATAAGAAAGGACTGAAAATAGATGCAGAGAAAAGAGACAAAGAAAGACAGGGAAAAGAGAAACAGAAAATGAAGACACAGAGAACAGTGATGAGATGGGCAGCAACAGAGCAGTCCTTGGCATGAGTATATTGCCCCAAAACCCCGAATACTATAGTGTGAGGGTACAAGTCAAAAATAAGTAACGGTAGAAGCTAAACCTCCACTGATTCATTTGGCCAAAAGCAAAAGCTTGGAATGTAGGCATTTGCCTTTCACCTTCACTGCTCTTTATAGCCAATGCACAGAAATAGGCACTTCTGCAGGAAGGGGGGAATTATTTCATCCCAAAATAGATGGCTACAAATAGGTCAAGTGAATCATTTCTTGAAAATACCTACTTCTCTTGATCAACTCTGAAAGGAACCTAGGGTTACTTGTTTCATTGTAAATGTTTATACCATAGATAGCTGTAATTAAGTGAGGTGATCCTTTCCCAACCACTATGCAAAGATGAGATTCCTCTCTTCATCTTTGTATGCATCCCCCATGAAGATAGTGACAGCTCCTCTGTGGATTCTTATTCCAGCTCACAGACTAGATTTTGATTCTCTGCACCTAACATATTGTATTATGTATGTTTCTTAGGTAATAGAAAGTTAAATTTACTGCAGTCAGATACTAAAATAGAAACTGAAGAAAAAAATTACAATAATGCCTCAGGAGGCATTATAGATCAATGTAGATATAACTACCCAAGCCTGCATAACCTGTAATGAGTTTAATAGAAGCAGTACGAACACACAGTATTATTGTGGTCAATATTGAGAGAGGATAAGGTCTGAGACACAATCATTTTTAAAATTTCTATGTAAGTGAAAACAAGGACATTTTGGAAGAATGCCAAATATTGAACAATATTTTGACCATTTGTAGATGTTACATTTTGACATCAACACTTGCATACAGACACTGATGACAAGTATGGAAAGGAAAGCTGCCAGAGGGCTTCTGCACTGTGCCATGGCTTATGCTTACTGAACTTGCAGATGTTCAAACTGCAGCAGCTCTACTGTTCCCTAATTCTAACAATTAAACAAAAACTGGTGGGAAGCAGTATCGCTGGAGCAAAATTCATCTCCTCTGCTTCATCCCCATTCAGCCTCAACAGCCTGAGGTTGACACAGGTTGGTTTGGAATGGTGGGGTGTCACTCCGAGCCACCAGGTGAAACTTTTCTGCTCCGTTCTCCTGTTTTTGTGTGCTCTGGAAGGACACAGTTCAAGTTGCTTCCTGTGGAGAAAAGGAGCCCTTGGGGAACCTGAAACCGCCACATCCCATGCCGCTGTCCCTCACAGCAGCCCTGGGAGGTGCACAGGAGGACAGGTAGTCACCAGGAATTGCACATGGGCAGAATCCCACTGCGGTACATGTAGTGTGGAAAGCCAGCTGTGGACTCCAAGAGCAACCTCAGAGTTTCACATGGAGCTGTGAGTATCGTGGCTAATTAAAAAACAACAGGCCTAAGCCTCAAACCTTATCAACGTAACAGATTATAATGACCATCACACAAAAGGGACTTCTGCCATGAGAAAGGCAGTCAGGCATTGGTCAGGCTGTCATCCAGCACCATAGGACACAGTGCAAGTAACTTCACAGACAACCATGACAATTGGCACTGTATCCATATTACCAGATCTGAAAGTATTTCTTGATGGAAATTCCAGCTACAACTCAAACTCATGCTAGGGACAGACAGGCTTCCATAACTGTGCCGGTCACCACATGCTCCTGTCATCTCCCTGGGCTGGAGACCTGCTGGAGTAAGATCCAGTGAGGGTGCAGAAAGTCATGGCCATGCAGCCATAATGGTGAAAGAACTCGAGAACTGGTCCGTACCGGTCTTTAGTGTCTGGGCATAGCAACAGGATCGGTGTCTGCAGGATTCAGATGATGACAGCCCTTTGACTCCATCCCCTTGGGCATAGTTCCTCAAGTGTCACCTGGAAACAATCTCTCTGTAATAGTGGACTTGCTCTTATACAAAAGTGTGAAAAGCAAACTGAATCCATTATATCTACATCAGAAGGAAGAAAGATTAAGTTCTACACAGTAGGATTAAATTTTTTTTTTGCCAAAGTTTGGTGTTTCAAAGCTAAAGGGTATGTTTAGCCTTCATAAATTCTTGCAACAAAAGCAGAGATTTAATTTTCCTTAGTCAGATGAGATTTCCTGAAAGAAAGCATGTTATCAGGAGGTATTGTTCACATGTGCCAAAATCTTGCTGGGTTTTCACCCAAGTCTCAATCAGGCAGATAAGACATGTACCAGCCTCCAAGAAAGGCTCACATAAAAAAATGGTACCTTGTTGGGCAGAGGAATGCTCCAAAATGCAAATGATGTCATGCTCGTGGATCTTTTTGTCTGGCAGAGATTTAAAAGAAAGTAATCATATGGCAAATGTAGATATTTTGCTGTTTGATAGCCTTTCTAGTTAGCAGTTTTGCTCACTGTCAAATCATACACCCCTGTCTGGCATGCCATGAATTACCATCATCTGTTTGTCTCTGGGTGAGTGTCCTCTGCCTTTGTGACTGACAGAGTGCAGAATACCAACAATGAAACAAACACCTAAAACAGATTGATCTGGCTTTTGCCTGCAGCAGCTAAAAAATCAGCAGAGAGCTGCAAGTCCAGCAGCAGCACAATGAATCACAGCAAAACTCCCTGCAACTGGCAAGAGATGCTATTTTCTCACCTTTGTGCTTGGCTGTTTTCTGCAAAGCACTTTTCACTCCTACCTGGTTTTGACATGGAATTAATAAAAATAAAGCCAACCAGCTACCAGCAGCAGTCAGCAAACTATACTGGCAATGAGTTAAGAAAAGCAAATGCATTAACAATGAGGGAGGCATTGCCATCATCCTGCCACTCACAACCATGTGTTAGGCTGATGTCATGCTTTTGAGAAAGAGGATGTCAGGTGAAAGCAGAGCTCTGCCCCTTGTGGTGCATAGTCCAGTGTGACAAACCCCTAGGGTAACTTTTAACAATTCACTGTCTTGCTCTAAATATGTAAAATACCATTTGACAGAGCATAAGAACAAATCAAGGGCAGCCAGCAGGCATTTGCTTGCTGAAGGCAGGGGTCAGTCCTGTTAGCCACTGTGGCACGAGCTGCTCCCATTACATTTGTTCCAGTTTCTCTCTGTGCTGGGGGAATTCTTCTTCCCTGGACAAAAATCAATTAAATGGTCTCTCCAGCATGGTTTTCACTTCCAACTGATCATTTTTCCTCCTCCTGTGCAGTTCCTGTTCACATCCAGATCTCCACAAACTCCTCTGTGCTAATTTTCTGTCCCACTTCTGTGAGCAGAGCCCAGCAGCTGCCCTGTGTTAGACCAGAGCCAGCTCCGGACGGCTCCAAAAGGGACCTGCCGCTGGCCAGAGATGAGCCATGAGTGATGCTGGTTGGGCCTCTTGAAAAGTAGATTGAAGGAAGGGGAAATCTGCTGTGCTACAGCAACTGGGAGAGAGGGGTGAGAGCTGAGAGAGAAGCAGCCCTGCAGCCCCCAAGGTGAGTGCAGCAGGAGGGCAGGAGGTGCTCCAGGCACGCAGCACAAGTTCCCCTGTGGCCCGTGGAGAGGCCCCTGGTGGAGCAGGCTGTCCCCCTGCAGCCCATGGGTCCCACATGGAGCAGATCTCCATGCTGTGGCTCTCAAGGGGAGAAGATAGAAGAGGGTAGGTGGGAGAAAGATGTTTTTAGTTTGTTTTCAAATTCTCACTTTTCTAGGCAATAAATTACATTACTCTCCCTATGCTGAGTCTGTTTTGCCTGTTACAATAACTGTTGAGTGATCTCCCTGTCCTTATCTCAACCCTTGAGCCCTTTCCATCATATTTTCCCCCTTTTTCCTTTGAGGAGTGAGACAGCAGTTGTGGTGGAGTTCAGCTGCCCAGAAGGGTAAAAACACTATAAATGGTCTCCAGAATGGCACCTTTCTCTTGTCTGAGAGTGTTTTGAGTGCCTAAGCATCTGTTGCTTATTAGACTTTTGTGCTGACACATCAGCAAAACATGGATAAGAGTATGGGGAACATAATTCCTCTGATGGAGGAGAAGCCTCAAATGATGTCTCGAAACCGAGGCTGACAGGCTCTGGTATCACTGGGAAAAATGTTTTTCTTCTAATTCACCCTGCAACTTCTTACAAAGTCTTGGGGCAGGAGGTTGGGGCTTTGAGAGGGGATCAAAGAAAGTGTGGAGAACCAAAAAGCATAGGAGCACCAAAGAAAACATAGGTCCGCTACTAGATGGGGAGGGTCTCCTCACAGACAATGACATAGGCAAAGCAGAGACATTTAATGCCTTCTTCGCCTCTGTCTTCAATGCTGATGATGGGCTTCGGGACCCAGGGTACCCTGAGCTGGAGGACCATGACAGTGGGAATGACAAACTCCCAACCGACCCTGAATGTGTGCGGGATTTGCTGCTCCACCTGGATCCATACAAGTCCATGGGTCCGGATGGGATTCATCCCAGGGTGCTTAAAGAGCTGGCAGACGTCATCACGGGACCTCTCTCGATTATTTTTCAAAGATCTTGGGAATCTGGTGAGGTCCCATTGGACTGGAAGCTGGCAAATGTTGTGCCAATTTTCAAAAAGGGTAAGAAAGAAGGCCCTAGCAATTACAGGCCTGTCAGTCTCAAGTCAGTGCCTGGTAAAATTATGGAGAGGATGATCCTTGAAGTTATTGAAGCGCACCTGGGGGACAATGCAGTCATTGGTCCCAGCCAACATGGGTTCATGAGGGGTAGGTCCTGCCTAACAAATTTGATTTCCTTTTATGATAAGATCACCCATCTAGTCGATCAAGGGAAACCAGCTGATGTGATCTTTTTGGACTTCAGCAAAGCTTTTGACACGGTTTCCCATAGGATCCTACTGGACAAAATGTCCAGCAGACAGCTAAACAAAAACATCATATAATGGGTGAGCAATTGGCTGACGGGCAGGGCTCAAAGGGTTGTGGTAAATGGGGCCACATCTGGCTGGCGGATGGTCACTAATGGGGTCCCTCAAGGCTCCATTTTAGGGCCAGTCCTCTTCAATGTTTTTATAAATGATTTGGATGTAGGACTAGAAGGTGTTCTGAGCAAATTTGCCAACGACACTAAACTTGGAGGAGTTGTGGACTCAGATGAGGGTGGAAAGGCCTTGCAGAGAGATCTGGACAGATTGGAGAGCTGGGCGATCACCAACCACATGAAGTTTAACAAAAGCAAGTGCCGGGTCCTGCACCTGGGACGGGGCAACCCTGGCTATACGTACAGACTGGGCGATGAGACGCTGGAGAGCAGCCCCTCAGAGAGGGATCTGAGGGTTGTGGTTGACAGCAAGTTGAATATGAGCCAGCAGTGTGCCCTGGCAGCCAGGAGGGCCAACCGTATCCTGGGGTGCATCAAGCACGGTATTGCTAGTCGGTCGAGGGAAGTGATTGTCCCGCTCTACTCTGCGCTGGTGCGGCCTCACCTCGAGTACTGTGTGCAGTTCTGGGCACCACAGTACAAAAAGGACATTAAACTGTTGGAGAGTGTCCAGAGGAGGGCGACAAAGATGGTGAAGGGCCTAGAGGGGAAGACGTATGAGGAGCAGCTGAGGTTACTGGGCCTGTTCAGCCTGGAGAAGAGGAGGCTGAGGGGGGACCTCATCGTAGTTTAGTGGAGTACTTAGTGTTAGGTCGGAGGTTGGACTCGATGATCTTGAGGTCTCTTCCAACCTAGAAATCTGTGTGGTCTACAACTTCCTCGCGAGGGGGAGTGGAGAGGCAGGTGACCTGTTCTCTGTTATCACCAGTGGCAGGACCCGTGGGAACGGTGTGAAGCTGAGGCAGGGGAAGTTTAGGCTGGACATCAGGAAGAGGTTGTTCACCGAGAGGGCGGTCGCACACTGGAACAGGCTCCCCAGTGAAGCAGTCACTGCACCAAGCCTGTCTGAATTTAAGAAGCGATTGGACTGTGCACTTAGTCACATGGTCTAAACTTTTGGGCAGACCTGTGCGGTGCCAGGAGTTGGACTTGATGATCCTTATGGGTCCCTTCCAACTCGGGATACTCTATGATTGTATGATTCTATGGACCACAGTGGTGGCACACTACATGTTTACCTGACCATACAGGCTGACAGGAACTGTAAGTTTGAGAAGGTTCACAAAGTTGGACTAGAAGGCAGACCCTGAGAATTTCATAGTGGAGATAGCTACCAATGCTAGCCACATATGATATAAGAAGACTTACACCTTATTTTCTGTCTACTACTACTGCAAGAACAAGGAAGCCACAAGGAAGAAAAAGTCTTAAACTAGAGTTTTAACTCTGAAATCCCATCTAAGAGCTTTGCATGTTACAGTAATCTCATTTTTATTAGCCTGTTTTTTAAGGAAGGTGTGGCATATGCTATTACACTGTCTGTGTGAACCTCCCTAGGTCTCCTCAGTGACTTCTGAACCCATTGGCCAATTTTAAACAAATATGAAGTGTAATGCACACAAAGGCTTGACGAAAAAGGAAGTTTGTTAGAAGAGGGAGAATTTTTTGGTTGCCCTAAGGTGATGGGAGCACTGAGGTCTCATACATTACTAGCCACCACAGAACTGTGCAAAGTCAGTCGTCCTTCATTCTTCTGCTTGCACTGTTTCTTGTTTTTAAGATGTGGATGACTGTGATATATGGTCTATGCCAAAATGCTATCTACTGTGATCACCCCCATAAGGCATTAGTCTATCTTCTGGTCAAGCTGCACGGATACTTTTCATGTATTATATCTGATCAGTAGGCTTAGATGATGTCCCTTATGGTCATAAAGTTACTTGTGGTTCTTGTAAAAGGGCCAGGAGTGGCCATGAGCAGGGGGGTACATGGAGACTTATAAGTGACATGCACAAAGCCAGCAAGGGTAGAGTAACCTTTGCACATTATGCAGGAGCTCATAGTTCATGTGAAAATGACCAGAAATATGTCTTTTGGGGGCTCCACATACCCCAAATTTGGAGCCCCTGGATCTCCTGCTCTGTGATAGAGCTAAATGATAGGAGGGGTAAAGGAAGAAAGGAAGAAAGGAATTCTTGGGCAGGCTGACATGTCCCATGCCCATAACTATATCAGAAGTAGGGACAGAGCTGGGGATATAGGCTGTCCCAAGAACCAGACAAGACTTTTTTGTCTAGAGAAAAAGTCGCCACTTCACAACCCACTGCTACAAGGATATAATGATGAAGCTGTCAACTTCACGTGGCTGTCTCTGATACCTTCAGTTACGTCAATTACCTTTGTTTACTGAAGTGAATCACACCATAAATCACTCTAGGTCAATTCAGTGATCCAGTTGTACATAGTGCTGGTTAAGATGTATTTATATGCTTTTATCTGGAAACAAAACCATTTTGTGTCTGCAACCTTGCAGCTATGGCCTAGATTGCGCCCTCCATACTCACCAGGACCCATGTATGTCCACAGTGCCCTCCTAAAAGCCAACCCAATTCATTTTGCTGGCAAACACAGCTCAGGCAAACATACATGTGGCTCCCACATCACTGAAGCTGCAGCTTACCCAGCCAGTGTCTTCTAGGCACATCCTCATCCCACCAGAGTCAAGCAGGGAAGGGCCTCAGTGTGGTTGATAGAAGACTTACAGGAAGCCATAGGCAAGCAGGAGCTGAGATTTTATAAAATTTCTGGTCAGCCTGGAGAAGAGGACGCTCAGGGAGGATCTTAATGTGTATAAATCCCTGAAGGGAGGTTGCAGAGAGGACGGAGCCAGGCTCTGCTCAGCGGTGCCCAGTGCCAAGACAGGAGGCAATGGGCACAGCCGAGCACCCAGGAGGCTCCTTCTGAGCACCAGGCAGCACTTCTGTGCTGGGCGGGTGACGAAGCCCCGGCACAGGCTGCCCAGAGAAGCTGTGGGGTCTCCTCCTTGGGGATCTCTAAAAGCTCCCTGGACGTGGTCCTGGGCAGCCTGCTCTGGGTGTCCCTGCTTGAGCGGGGGTGGCACCAGGTGCCTCCAGAGGGCCCTGCCAACCTCAGCCTTTCTCTGATGCTGTGATTCTCTTTTCCTGTAATCTATAAAAAGACAATAATCTGATATAATCTGATCTGCTATTTCTGGGCCAACAGTGAAAAGCAGACCAAGCACATGTTCTGCTGTAGGCCCTGCTTCTCCCATTGCTTGCTTAGATCTTTCTTAACTTTCTCCCTTTTGTTTGAAAACAGGGATAAAAGTAAGTGCAGGCTGTAACAGACAACTCCCACTGTTGAAAGAACTGGAATATTACTATTCATTAGCATATTCTCACTTATTTTGCAAATTACCTAGAGTCCCAGATACCAAGAAACTATGATTTTTTAAAGCAACAGCAGCTATTGAGTAGTGTCTTTCTTTAACTCTGATCAGCTCCTCACTACAGGCCTTCCCTGCTCTCCTGATGTGCAGAAAGGCCAATACCCAGTAGAGCTTGGCCAGCTTCTTCATCAGAAGCTGATAGAGCAGGTTTGCAGACAGGGAGTCTCTCCTGCAATTTTGGTAAATGAAGCCTCATACTGTGGAACATCTTCTGTAGCTGGGTAAATGAGACCTGGTTTGACTTGAATGCACAAACTCTTCAATTAAATCCCACTAGGTTTGCATATACCCTATGGGAGCCTCATATTGAAAGTGTAATGCTAATATTATAATATTGTAGAGTTGTCTTCCCCAATCCTCTGCTTTCTTTCTTGATTGGTTTGTGTTTATTCACTCTTTAAATGCATCGATGTGTCTGAAAATAGAATGCATAGACCATTTCCAAATTAATCTCCAGATGCCAGTTAGCCTTTAACTGCAGTTCAAGTAATTGATCAGCACTATCCAACTAATGCAGTTAAAGTGTTCCTCATCCTTCATTCATGTCATTGCACCTTTGTAAATGCATGATGATAGTCTCAGTGAGAACTTTAATACCGCAATCCAAACAAGAATAGAAATAAAGCCTTTCTAGGAAAATCCAAGTGTATGTATTAAAAATCATTGTTGGTCCATTCTGAAAAATGGGGGCTTGCCTTGCCTGAGAATCAATTTTGTCCTCTTCAACAAAATAAATAAATATATAAAATTCTGCACTGACAAAAACCAGCAGTGGCAAGAATGATGAAGACTGTTGAATAGCAACATGTTAGACACAGTGGGATCAATTCTCACCTCTGCTGAATCAGGGTAATCTTGGCACAGCACTGCTGGAGCCAGCTTGGTTATGACTGTACTGGGTCTGGCTGGGATGTTAACTTTCCCTGCAGCAGCCCATACAGTGCTGTGCTCTGCACTTGTAGCTAAAACAGGAGAGGTATCACACCAGTGTTGTGTCTGCTGCTGAGCAGTGCTGGCACAGCATCAGGACTCTCTCTAACCCTCCTAGGGGGTGGGCAAAAACACGTGAGAAAGGAAACATCACCAGGGCAGCTGACCTAAACCAACCAAAGGGATATTCCATACCATATGATGTCACACTCAGCAATAAAAGTTGGAAAAAGGAAGAAGAGGGGAGGGGTAGGCTCTCATTGTGAAAACGTCTGTCCTCCTCCCGAACACTGGCTACATGCGTTGAGGCCCTGCTTCAAGCATGTGGTCAAGCATCACTCATTTGTGGGAAGTAGAGAGTAATTTCTTTCCTCTGCACTTCCACATAGCCTTTCCTTGTTTTGTTTAGTTTTCCCTTTCCCCCTCCCTTTTCCCCTTTCCTTTTTTTTTTTCCCTTTAGTTAAATTGTTAATTGTTTAGTTAAATTGTTTAGTTAAATTGTTTAATTAATAGTAATCTTTCCTTAATAATTATTTCTTTTTTCCTTTAATTAAATCATCCTTATCTCAACCCATGAGTTGTTCTTTCCTTTATTTCTTCCCCTCCTCATCTAAGGAGGGGGAGTGAGAGAGCAGTTGTGGTGTTCAGCTGCCTAGCACGGTAAAACCACCACAATGACTAGGCTGTTTCTGCAGTCCCCAAGCTTCACTTGTCCATGGTTGCACACATTTTCAAGCAAGGAATGGTAAGCAACACCAGACTTTGCTCTGTCAGCTTCGTTCTCTCTTGTACATTTCCTGAAGCCAAGAGCAACGGTGAAGAATCTCTCAGGAGACACTGTGCTCACAGTTGGTGGGTGGAGATCTGTAAGTCAAACCAATGTCCCTACAGTATTACAGTGTTCAACACCCATATCAGCCTCCAGGCTTGTAATCAATAATTGGCATGCCTGCTTGTAGCAGGTGATTTTAGTGGAAGTCCTGGGAGCTGAAGGGTAAGTAGCCATGAGTGAGGTTCTCCCCAAGTTGACCTCTGTTGAATTGCTCACACACACAGGGTAAAATTCATGCTGTAGTAGCTACCATTAAGTGGTTGGAGGATATGGGATCGTGTACAATCAGAATCTGGTTCAATATTTTTACAATTCTTCACATTTTTACACACACAAACATATATATATATATGACCCATATCAACTTAGTATGGTTTTTCATGAGTATTCACAAGTTAATAGCTTTAATAATATTAAAATATCAGTATAATTATAGCACAAAATATATGAATCTCTGTAGGCCTTTTCTTGTCAAAATTTCCTACAACCCTAGGTGCTTTATTTGTGTTAAATGTGAACTTAATTAGTAATCAGAATTCTATGTCTCTCTTTTTAATTCTAAAGCTCTAGTACCAAATATTTTAATATCTTTCTTTTCCTTCTTTGCAGTATGCTAAATGAAGCATTGAAAATTCAACTTTGTACTTGATAGATCTTTCTAAAAAACAATCTGAGAAGGCTATAATTATTTAAATTTCAATTCATAAGTATTTAAACTACTTGGAAAGAAAAGAACCCAAACTTAATTAATCATATTTCACTTAAAAATATTGTAAAAGGTGATTTATATATGACTATAAATTGATTTATTGGTAACTTATAGAAAGTGAATGGTTTCATGTAAGGATCAAGTTTAAAGACAATGAGTGGCTGAGAAAGGGAACAAGGTAAAGCCTTGCAGTCACCAACAAGCCTTGCATCAGTCATGTTTACAACAAGGTGAGCTCAGCCCATGGGAGTGAGGGGGGTCTGTCATTAAACCTGCACATCATTCCCGTGCAAGGGCAGAAAAAGCAAAGCACCCCAGTTAAAAATAGTGCTAGGGCACCTTGGCCTAACATGAGCAGCTACTCATAAGCTGGAAATCACCATGAGCTCATGTCTACATTAGGCATAAAATATGTTTTAATGTGTATAAATTTTTGCCTTTCTTCTTTAGTCATACGTGTTGGAGTGATGTGACAGAGCTCATGACAACTGAGCGGCTCACATGGACTAATTTATTCAGAGGGATAGAATAGGACTCTTTTAAGTGTCGTTTTAAAAGCCTTACATATCACAAAGCTGCAGTTGGTCAGGGAGTTATGTCTAGGCACCTGGCAATGGGTGTCAGCACCAAGAGCTGCTCACCATACCTAGGGCAGGTGGGAAGGTGGTTACACCCCACTGCTGCCTTGGAGAAGGCATTTCAACAGGCCCCAGTTGAGAGCAGGTCTACATTGATGCAAGGTAAGAAATGTCTACCTGTAGTTAAAGACTGGAATAGGCTGTCTAGGGTGAATCTCCATTAGGCAACATTTTTAAGGGTAGGTTGGAAACCCAGCAGACAGGCAGGATTTGGGCACAGATAGTACTGTATAGTCTAAGCTTTCCTTAGAGCAGTATTTTTTTGACTGCATCACAGTGCTGCTGCTCAGGAAACACAAGATGTGTTCCATCCCACTCAGAAACATCCTACACAGATACTTACACTTCTGCAGACCCCCAAGGGAACGTCCATGTTAAATAACAGTGAGGTCTGCTACTAAAAGGAGTTGCTACCTTGCCTGTAGAAAATGATGACTTCTGCACAAAAGGGCCATTTTCAAGAAATATCTCAGCTTGATGTCCTAAGCAGCCAAAAATACCATATTTGAACTCTTTGGTCGTATTTTCTTCTCATGAACTCAGTGAATTATGACTGCAGAAATCTCTGTTCTTACTAATCCTGTGGTATGGATAGAACATGTGATTGTACTCAGTGCAACTCTACCTCAATCTTCTCTGTACAGGTTTGATCAAAGTTTGATGAAAATAAGGCACAAAAGAAATATGTCATTTATGAATGTTTCTGATGGCTCCATATTGGAAAATATACTGAAAAATATCACTAGCTCAGGTAGACCAGAGAGGTAACAAATCACAAGGAACTCAGTGATTCTCCTGAGTGAAGAGGGAGATTATGCTATGCCATGGGAGATGGAGTGAAGCCAGGGATTTGCATGGGGCTGTAGGGGTGCCTGCCCTCCAAAGTGCAAGTCAGAGATGTAATTGTTGTAGGACATAATTGGCCACTTTCCTCAGATCTTTTTTTTTTTCTCCCCATACCTCTTTAATATTTACTAAGAATTACCATGCTAATATCAGCCTTCCTTTCTGGACTCCTCTGGGATCCAAATTACCTCTTTTTGCCCTTCTTTTCTTTGGAGGAGATTTAGTCCTCTGGCTAGGCTTTTTATTGCCAGCGGTCTTCCAGATAATTCATCCCTGTTGTCCTCAAGCCACCCAACTGGTCACCTCCCGCCTCCCCTTGGAGGCAAAATTCATTGCTATCTTCCTGCTGGTAGGACCCGTCTTCAACATGCACTCTCCTTACTCCAACATCGACATTGCTCTCTCCTAACCCACGTTGCACACAGGCACATTTACCACTAGTGCATCTCCAAAGCAAATTCTCTTTTCTGAGACCAATAAGCACCCAAGACATTTGTATAAGAAAAAAAAATAAAAGGAAAAAGATGAGCAATCTGTCCAGGTGAAGTTTCCAAACTGGTGTTTTTGTCCTCCTATTGTTAAATACCTAAGGAGGAAAAAAAAAAAAAAAAGGAAAACCAAAAAAAATTATTCCTCCTGCTGCTGCTGACAGATGATTAATAGTCATTTTCCCACTGCTCTTCAACACAGTAATTTAAGAGAGAGATAACAAAAATTCTCCATTAGCTTAAGTGCTGGGACTGCTCTTACAAGATCTAAAGTGCCATTGGTCAACTCGGTCTCAGCAAAGACAAGTTCTTTGTAAACAAACTCACAGAAGAAAACCTGAAGGCAAATAAGAGGAGCCTGATAAACACTAATTGCATGTCATTTTCTTAGCTATAAGTTTGTGCAATTCTTTAATTTGGGAGTGGGGAGGAGCGGTGTGAAGGAGCTACATGAAGGAGTGGCAGAGATGAAGTGCCATGGACTGACCACAGCCCCCATTCCCCGTTCCCCTGCACAACTCAAGGGGAGGAGGTGGAAGAGGATGGATGGAGGGAAGGTGTTTTTAGTTTGCTTTTTGTTTCTCACTTTTCTAGGCAATAAATTACATTAATCTCCCTATGCTGAGCCTGTTTTTCCTGTGATGGTAATTGGTGAGTGATCTCCTTGTCCTTGTCTCAGCCCAAGAGCTTTTTTCATCACATTTTCTCCCCCTGTCCTTCTGAGGAGAAGTGAGAGAGCACCACGATGGTGCTTAGCTGCCCATTGGTGTTAAACCACCACAGTTAATTACCAAACTTGCCATTTCACAGTTTCATCAACATGGAATTTTATGTAGATTTAGGGAAGATGTTGTTTTCACATTTCCCTCCCTCTGCATGCTCTCTTTTCCCCCAAAAGAAGGAAAATGTTTTGGAAATTTCAACATTTTAGAAATGGTGTTTTTTTTAACAAAACATTTCATGTTTTCAAGAGTGCAAATAACTGATCACTAGAGATTTAATACTTCCTCTTTTTTTGGCAAAAAAAAAAAAAAAAGGATAATTCTTTCATAATTTTTTACTTTCACAAATACCCTCTTATTTCAGAACCTTTGGAAGCTAGAACACATAGGAAGTTTGGGATATAATTACATTAATTCTACATAACCAATCCAACTCTTTTTTGTTGGCTGAGATTCACACCAGACTTATTCTGTCTTGAACTGTGAGAAACAGCTGCACTGAGAATCAGCTTCCTGAAGACAGATGCTATGGGATGTTCAGCCACAGATGTAGACAGATCCCTTTGAATACAGGCTGAATACAAGATATTATTCCCTTTCCCCCAGACTGAGTGCCCTATCTATGAGATTTAAGAAGTTGGATCTTCATGTCTGTTCTCTGGCCCCAGAAGCATTCAAGTACTGACGCAAATTGGACCAGCTACACCAGGACAGATGAGAAAAATCCACCCCCAGTTCTGACACTTAAAACATATCCTCAGGATGTGGTTGACCTTCACAACAACTGAATTCTGGCCCAGACAGAAAGGAGCCTTGAGCCCAGGCTTCCTCAATCAAAGCCATGACCATTGTTGTCATATCAGGACACTCCATTCTTACATGATGTATTTTTGAATTTCACTTATAAAATCATGACTCCACATCTTCATGGGAATTAACTTTGGAGTGGAGGGATGTGAGCCCTGATCTTTGCACCAGGAAGTTTCTGGTTTATATTACATTATTATGCATTTTTACCCAGTTTCTGGGTAAAATGTACAAACAGGCCTTAGTGCAAAAACCAAAACTCAAGACTCTTCCTCTCCTTTTTAATGATCTGATTATTTAGCAACAGAACCATCCTTACTTTCATGCTCCAAGGTTTTGATCCAATTAAGTTGCAGTGTTTTTCTATGGAGGTACATAGCTTCAGGGAGGGATAGAAAGTAATTTCCACAGCTGAGCTTATAGTCTGGTAGTTAGAACAGTTTCCTTCAAAGGGTAAAATGCAGATTGGATCCCTCTAAGGAATCCCTCTGATTTCCCCAGCATGAGCAAGATATCCACACAGAAAGCAACTGCATAACACACAGAAATCCATTCTCTGATGTAGAAAGAAATATTGTCTGCTGCTGAATTTTGTATAGGATGTAATTCTGCAGAGGTTGATAGATGTGGTCTATCATGAAAAAAAAAACTGCCTAAAAAAGCCTAAAAAAACTGCTAAGCTGAGCCTCATAGGCAAATGAAACTAAGGAACTCCTGTATTACATCTGTGCCTTTACCATTGCTGTTGCCCATGTTCAGGCTTAATGTTATGCAGGCACTTGGCTTGAATCACTCTCCTCTAGCTCATGGGAACCGGGTCTCTACCAACCACTCTACATGGGAATGACTTTGGCCTCTCCCTCTCTCCCATGTACTTTCCATATCACCTTGACAAATTCTTCTACCCTACTGGCTGTCTACAGTGCAGGACAGCCCCTACCCCTTCCTCAGCACACTTCATATAACAGGGCAGTTATCTCAACCAGATTTTCATTTTGATATCAAGACCAGCAGATGTTATCACATCTAGCAAATAGAGATAATCAGGAGAAAGGACCAGTGTTTTAAAGAGTCACTGAAGTGACTAGAAGGAAACTTGATGTGTTTGGATTCTCATGTCAGTCAAGAGTGATCACACTAAAGATTGTACTTGCTAAAGATGTGTTTCTACTTATTGACTGCATGTTCTCCCTATAATCAAAAGAATAAAAGCCTAAAAAATCTGCCATTGGAGATGTCCCAGGATAACCAAGACACCCACATGAAGCTGCCACTTGTGTTGTAAGACCTGTGGGAAACACATCCCACTGAACTGGCACCTGTGGACCAGGAAGGGTTGCTTATCTCCGATAGTGGTAGACATCTATTGTGTTCAGTTACACTCAAAGTCCATAAAATTGGTGTCCATTCTTCTCCCTTGACAGTAAAAGTGACCTATATCTCAAACTTAAATGTTCCTATCCTGTAGAAGAGAACCTCAGAAACAGATGAATTTCACCCAATATACAGGTGGCCAAGACAAAATATCAGATAGGTATCCCTCTACAGTTGTTAGATTACATGCTAAAGAAAACAGAGGAAAAGTTACAATCAAAAATGAAAACAGAATAGTTTAGCAACTTCTCTCTTATCTATCCCTACCATATCAGGAAGAAAATACACTGCTAATGTATTTGTTTGCCTGTAGTGATGATAACAAGATGATTGATAGATTTCAAACCTTTGAAGTATTTGGGTAACATTGCCCACAGGATAAATCCACATTTTTATCCAGGACAAAACTGAGGCCTTTTGTATGCTCTACAATATCCTTTCAATATGAAAAGGCTCTTTTAAATGCTTTTCGTAATTCTGTTAAAAAACTGGAATAAAAGAAAGGTGTCACTGTCCTGGTGGAAAGGTCAAACATCATGTTTTCATGCTGAGTCACAAGCAAGCTCAACAGACCTTACCACCAGGCAGTCAGAATTCTTTCTTAAACAGAGATAGACATAAATACATAGCAAGAACCTCCTTGCAAGATAATGTCTCAGAGAGGGGCATGAAAGAAAAGGTACAGGGCAAGAAGAAGCATCAAAAAGTACATTTAAACCTGGAATCACTTCCACAGACTGGTTGCTCATATTATGCAAGCTGACAAGCAGCATTTCCATTTTCCAGTATCTATACACCATTTATCACTTTAGGCCAGCACTCCACCATAAATTTAAAGAGCATCAGAAACTAAAGGGCAAACATGAAAAGAGATATACAACTTCACTCTGTGTTATAGCAGTAAAAGGGTATTTTTAATTCAGCCTTTTATTCTGTGTTCTGATATTACACTTTGTCATATATTAAGCCAAGCAGTTCAAACCAAAGGAACTGATCGTGGCCTTTATTATTAAAAAGGTCACGCATAAAAGGTGTAAGAATTGATGCCCTTGTAGAAATGCAGCTTGTAGCTACTCACAGAGCGGGTGAGAAGGTTGTCTTTCTCAGTTCTTTGGTCTTTGTTTCCTATTTCAGAAATTTTAAGCCCTACTGCAGAAAGTGGGATGCTAACTAAGGGAGCTCTTCCTTCTCCTTGCTATCTACCCAATATAACACGTGTTCCCAGTAATTCAAATATATCACCTCTTACCAGCACAGAGTGAGTCAAGGAATGTGAATCTTTTTTCCTTAGGGACAAGTAAGATTTGAACAGAATGACAGTCAGACTGATAACATCTACTCTATTCTGCCAGTTTTAAATAATTTCCCACTCAAGCACTACTCTCTATGGGGGAAGGAGTCATACACTGATTAATTCATCTGCTAGAGCTTCCATAGTCACTTTAAAATGTTCTCCAATTGTAACATTTGGCAGAAAGGGACTCTCAAACTCTTTTATGCTTTGACTCCACATTTAATTGTTTTCAACTAATCCTCTTCAGAGGTGTTCAGATTAGTTTTCCCAGGACTCTGTAGATTCATAAATGCAAGAAGTTGGGAAGTGTCCTTTGGACAGACAGATGGGACTTCTCCAACACAAGAGGAGTACTAACTCCAGGATGTGGTCTGCAGTGTGGAAGTATAGAGCAAAATCAGCTAAACCAGAGCTTACCCCTTTTTCAGAGCCTGGCCTGGAACAAGAAGCAATTTCTGTTTCCTCACTATACTTCATTTCTATGTTCATGCAGCTGTGCCACTACCTGTGTGTGTAAGCTGTCACTGAAAACAGAATCATGGTGAGAACATGCCCCAGACTGAAATCATTCTCTCATATGCATCAACCTATCTCTGGGAAAAGCCACACCTCTTTCCCATTTGACACAAAAATAGCTGATCACGTAAGTGATATATAAGGCTGTCCTGTTGGTGATGCATTAAGTTTCTCAAACAAAACTGATGGATCATGATTTTTATTTATTTATTTACTTACTTTCTATCCTAACAGTGGCTATTGGAGTCTTCATTTTTGAAAGCATAAATTAACAGCAGAAGGATCTGGAGACATGTGAAGTCCAAAATTCCCTTTATTGTCCAGTCTATTCCTTTTAATTATTTTGTGTTGATGTGGTTGTTATTGGTTGGTTGTTGTTTTTGTTTGTTTGTTTGTTTTGTTGTTGTTGTTGTTGTTTTGTTTTGTTTTTATTAGGCTGAAGGACAGTAAGCAAAAGATTTCATAATAATATGCTGCTTAGATAGCCTTCTCCACTAGAGCTTCTACTTTTATATGCACCAAAGCCAGCCCAAGCTCGTTCTTGGACTAGCCCAGTCCCTGAAATTTTTGTCACAGGTATCCTTTAGACTGCAGCTTTTTAGGTGTATATTATTGAGACTGCTGAATGGAGTTACATGTTCTAAAAGAGAAAGGAAGCAAAGGCAATCCACACATTGTCCCCTTACTTCAGAACCGAGTGGAGATGCCAGTTCTGTAGGTGGCACTATGAACCAATGCTTCCTCACAGCACCTGAAGTTGCAATGTTGGCCAGAGGCCGTCCTTCAGAAGAGACACATCGCCGAGCTCCTGGCTGCTGTGTGAGCGCCAGGTCTCTGCTGCACGAAGGAACTGGCTTACACGAGTGTGGTGTCCAAAGTGAATGAGCTGATATCCACTGGCAGACACCTAAGGGAATCCAAGTCTCTTGTCCACCTTTTATTGGGTGAGCCATGACCTCTCACATACTCTTACAGAAGTTGAACCTGACAAGAGCAAGAGATAGCTCACATTGCTTTTTCTCACTTTTTTTTCAATTGTGCAGATGCTAACAAAGGAAGATTTATAAATATTTAGAAATAAAAATAAAATTAGTATAGAAGATAAGTTTCTTTCTTTCTCTTACCTTCGAGTCACAGTAGCTGCATTTTGTTCGGGAATAGAGGCTTACAGTTACACTCTATTCCCTTGGCAAAGATCAAGAAGCTAGGTTTTACAGAAAACAAGGTTTCTTATTTCTTTGAGAGCACTGCTTTTGGATTCTCTATGACAAGTAAAAATCTGTGGAGAATATCGAAGGTTACAAGGATGGCTGTTTGAAATAGTTCTGGCAGTTGACTTGGGAAAAAAGAAAAGGAAGTCTGTGTGGTGTGACAGAGCTAGGATTGCTAGGGAGTATCACCCATTCCTATGCTGCTTGCTTTTCCATGTGTGTGACTTATTTATTTATTTCAGCTTGCCCAAGGCTGAGGCTGGAGTGTGAGAAGTTTGCCTGTTCAGTAAAACCAACTGGTATTCTGTCAGGATTTCAAAGCAAAGTGCTGCATTTATAACAAACTAATCTGGCGTACACCAAACAAGCAGGGATTTGGTGACCACGGTCGCCAGTAGGAAGGTGGAAGGGTGTCCTCTGGCCAGATATTTCCTTTTGCGGAGTGAATGTTGGCAGTCATGGGCAAACCAGGCATGTTAGAGCAGCTGGTCCTGTTACAAGTAAATGAAGGAAAACAAATGTTACATCAAACTCAGCCTGAGCTGCTCCTGGCATGTGTTTGCTAAAGGAGGAGCGAGGGCAGATTCAAAGCCATATTCACATTGACTTCAATGAAAACTGTCCCAGGGACTGAAAATTGAAAACTGCTGCTGTTCCTCTGCAGAAAGACTGAGTTTTAAAAAAATTTGTGATTCAGCCAGTCTCCAGTCTCCAGCTGGATCTTACTCAGCTGCTTAAAACACTCTGGCTGAAGCACAGAACAGTGCACAGAAGTTACCAGAACTGAAGAACCACCTGAATTCTTGGCATTTTATACTACAGCATTTTCTGTGGATGCCATGTGTTCTCCATGGGGTGCTTCATACCAAAGCAAATCCCCAGGAGGTGGCAGGAGAAGCGATTGCACCTGGCTAGGACCAGCAGAGAAGGGCTGTTGAGCTTTCAAGACTACCCATGTAAGAGATGTTTCCTAAGGTAAAAAAACACCATGGTTCTGGGTATATAATTGTCTTTGGGGGAGCTCCTCACTAACTAGTCAGTAGTCAGTGAACATTCTCACAGGAAGTTCATCCCTTGCTGAAGAAAATTAAAGTCCCCATGTCCTGGTTTCAGATGGGATAGAGTTTAATTTCCTCAGCAATAAAACTGGAGGAGTCAGCCAGGGGGGAGGCCACTGCTCAGGGACTGGCTTGGCATCACTCAGCAGGTGGTGGGCAATCATCACAAGTGCATCACTTGTTTTTTTTATTCTTTTTCCCCTTTCTTATTAAGCTTCCTTTATCTCGACCCATGGGTTCTTGCACTTTTTACTTTTTTCTGTTCTCTCCCCATCCCACTGTGGGGGAAGTGAGCAAACGGCTGTGTGGTGCTGAGCTGCTTACTGGGTTAAACCACAACACCCCAACAAATAGCAACTTAGGGGGGTTTCAGTTCCTTGAGGGAGCCCGAGCAGGAGAGAAGAGCAGAGAGATCAGCTTTGCAGAAATGAGGATGTTGTCACTGTTGAAATAGGTAAGGAGGGAGAAAAGGAGTGACCGGAGACACGTGTGACTTGGAGGAGAGGCTGTGTGCAGAAGTGCATTACATTCCCCGGGGGACTCACAACCAAAGAGGGTAATGAGGCATTGAATCGTGTGCAGGTGTTTTATAGTGGTGTCGCAGGCTGGGCAGCTCTGTGTTAAAGCCGGAATGGATCTTTTCTTTTTTATTTATTTATTTTTTAAGATCTTACAAAACCTGGCCATGGTGTGCTTTTACATGGGTGTCCCTGGAGAGAAAATTGTAAATTCAAACTGCTCGTGGTGAAATCTCTTGCAAAAAAAAAAAAGTGTACTTAAACTTCTCGCAATCTGAAAAGACAGCTTCAGGAGAGGTGGTGTGGGACTGCTGGGCTGCAAACCCTCATCTCATGAGAAAGAGAGATGCAAAGAGCCTGTTCTAGGCAGAGGCCAAAAGGAGAGAATGAGCCACAGCCTAATCAAATGGGGAAAAACTATGGATCCAGCCTGCTATGACCAATGTGCTGAGGAAGCTTTCCCCAGGCACAACGATTTTAAAACACAAAAATCCCCAGCTGATTTTTCACCAGCAATAAGTAAATGCACCCAGTGAATCTGGCCCTTACCTCAGTTAGCAATTCTGCAAAACAATCCATATAATCCATTACTTCTGAGTCATTTTTAGCCAGCTGATGATTTGTGATGTATGCCAATGGATTTTTGTACTGCGTGATTGACCATGTAAGTCAGGTGATGTCAGCCCTGCTCCCTGCATGGCACAACAGGAGGAGGATGCTGAATAATGGCCAATGGATACAGAAAGCAAATATTCTTGTTCAAGCGTGGATTTTCTTGTTTGCATATAATGTACAAAGTATATACACAAATAGGTTCTTTTAAAATATGATACAGCAATTTCTAATTCATTTTCATGGAAGGGTGTAACAGACATAAAATTTCTTAGTCTTCAGAACTACCAAAAAATATATAAATAAATAAAAGACAAAATGAAATAATATTTCTTGTTTTGTTCAACACATCTGTAGATTAAATAAGAATATAAAAACTTACACACCAGGTCAAATGAAAGGTCTGTCTGGTTCTGCTGACACAACACAAATAGTGATTTGCATCCACTGAGCCTTATATAATCTCCTTGATTTCAGTAGGAACAGGGCTGAAGAATTTCTTTTCAGGATGAGAAGTGATAAACAATGTATTGTTGCTGTTGTTGATGAGAATTTTTCACTAGAAACTTTCACTTTGGAACAATAAAAGCAATGCTAAGGGCAAATATCTATTTATTTGGAATTGCTTTGACTTTTATTTAACTCTGCCCCTGTATGCACTTAGGAAATTATCAGGAGTGAAGAGCCAGACAGCCCATAAATGGTGAGATCAATATTTGAGAATTACAAGACATACAAAATAAAACCTGGAACTTTCTGTTCTGCTTTTGTCTTAGAAACATTCTCATAAATTTTAGGTGTCATTGACTGCTTTCCTGTCATGGACCATATCCTACGGGTCTTGTCCAGTTGTACTGTGTGGAAGGTGAAGGAAATTCTCAATAACCTCTTCCTTTTTTTTTTGTTTAACTATGGTGGAAAGAATCTGAAAATTTTCTAACACAAACTTGCAGTTCCTGTAATAAAATAACTTCTTAATTCAGACTAGTTGAATCCCTCTGAGTGATCCTATTTACAACAGATACATATTCACCTAATGCTAGTATCAAAACCAACCCCGGTGTTTATCACAGTTCTCATGTATGTATTACAAGTTGCTTCAGCTATTTGATAGAGACTCTTTTCTGCTTTTCATTGAGAAGACCTTGGCTGAGTCAGAAATGTAAAAGTCATTTAGAAGAGAGACAGGGAAGCAGTGTTTCACTCATTGATATTAACTGTCTAGATTAAAAACTAATTTTCGTAGAACTATAAGGGCAAGGAAATCAAATGTTGGCTGGCACTCAAAGGAAAGGTTTTCCTGTTCTGCCTGTCTTAACAGCTGCTCATTAGGAGGAAAAAATTGCTTCCATAGCTGAAAACCACTGCATTTAAGTCCTATGATCTAGAAATCTGGTCTGCATTCTTTTTGTTTCATTATTTTTCTAAAATGTGGTTCAATATCCTGAACTCTGTATCTCCGTTGCATTTTGTAATCAAATTACACAATTTTGGCATTTTTAAGAAAAAAGTGCACAACACAAATGGGTCATCTGTCAGGGTTTGCTGTGACCTACCTTAGCTGTGCTATCCAAGGATTTTCTGGGACATGCCAGCCTGCACAATGGCTATTATACTTTAATGCACGAACACTGGAACTCTGCAGGCAGTATTGTCCACTATTTGTTCACTCATATGTCTTTCCATTTTTACCTCTGGAACATTTGCATGTCTCTCAGAGAAATAACTAACAAAAGATCAAGGAAGACATTTCAAACCCAAGCTAAAATAGCCATGGGCTGAATTTTGTTCATTCACAGCACTGAACTAGTGTTATATTCCCCAGAGCTACATGGAGACACACAAGAGGAGAATTTAGTGTTGGCTTTGCAGTTTTATTTACTTTAATTAAGAATTTATAACCACCAATAACTATTAAGTGAAAAGATACTATTGGGGGGGAGGGGTTAAGTACAATGTAAGATTTTTGCTGAAAGCTTCTCTATACACAAAGTAAATGGCGTTTAAGAAGCAGAATTCACCCCATCATACTCACACATCTCAAATCCCATACTGCACCATTCCTCTGGGATGGGGAATCATTGCCAGACCTGTTTTACAGAAAGAATATGGGATGTTTAAGTGGTGAACTTGATCCCAGCTCAATGAAAGAACTAAATAGCACCCCTGGCCACCAGCCTCAGGGTTACAGACCTGGGCTGGTCACCAAAGGCTCCTCTGCAGTGAATAAGGAGAGGGGAGCATCTCAGTTTGGGATTTAGATACTCCAGGTCTGCTATAAAACAGATTTAAGCCTCTCTCCCAAGGTGCACAGGGGAGCCTGAGATCCAGGACAAAATTCTGCTCCCCTTACTGCTGCATACATATAACTCCTGCATTCCTCATGTTCAAGCTGAAGGTGATAGAAGAGGCTGGTGGTCAGAGCAATCACCCAGAGAGGGGCAGACACAAATTCGAGTCCTCCTCAACCTGGATAAGTTCAGACTGAACCTCCTCCTGCCCAAGGGAGTACCTGAACCTCTGGAATGGCATTGGGTCTGCCACAGAATCACTTTTGACTCCTGTGGTCACAAGGGTGGATTTGAAGAAACAAAAAGCAAATGAGCAAAGAATCCCTGCAGCCCAGTAGTGAGGGTAGAAGACATTGAGAGAAACCTGGATTCAAGGTCTTTTTCTTGAAATGTTTTTCTGCTTTTGCCTTAAACTATCACCAAGCAAACCACAAAATTTAGTGTTGTGAACAGTAAAGCATCAAGGTTTGTATCTGGGAAAAAGAGATGCAGTCCGCAGGGTTTCTGAAACACACGGGGTGAGGAGTCAAAGTGCACAGACTGGAGAGCAGTGAGGTCCCACTGGGGGTGGCAGCAGCAGGCAGCAGCTGGCACCTCGGCTCATTTCCATTCCCATAAACTGTTGGTGGAGTATGCTGCTCAACTAAAGCATAAAAATAAAAATAGGAGAGGATGCAAAAAAAATATTAATTAAAATGATTTGAGAGCTAAGGAAAATTCTTTACTAGGCTTGAAGCAGTCCTTGTAGTTCCTGTATCAAAGAGAAGGCTGGAGGGTGGCCTGACCACAGAGGAAATATGACCTCTCACATAGGTCTCCTTCATCTTGCGGAGAAAAAATGAGTTGCAGCAGCTGGAAACTGAAGTCAGATGCATTTAAATGAGAAATAAGGAATACAATTTTAAGAACAAAAATGGTTAACCAACAGTAGAAACGACCAAGGGAAACAGTATGTTCTGTCTCCTTTTGTGGTTTTATATGAAGACTGCATGAGTTTTGCAAACATTATTTGTGGAAAAATACAAGTCCTACTCTGATCAAATAAAATGGATGGGTTCAAAGTGAGTAGAGTCCTGTGTGAAGCAGAAGGTCAGATTAGGTATCAGAAATACTTATTGAACAGAAACTACTACTAAATAATGTAAGGACAAAATCCCATTGCTTCACCTATGTGAGCAATGAAAACGCAGCATGATGCCCTGCTGTTGTATGTTTTCTCTGTGTGAAAAACAGGGCATGGAGGTGCTCACCCACCTATTCCCCTCTGGAAGCGTGGTGCAATCCAAGCAGGTGCCAACATCCAGCAACCTGGAAGCTTAAACATAGCCACCCAAACTCCAAATGCCCACGGCACAATGAATTTGCAGAAGAACATCTCAGGAGACCCAGTCCTAAATATTTTCTTGTAGAAACACACCTCTTTGAAAACAGAAGGAGGGAAAATCAAGCAGGTATGCACACATGGTAATAGGTCTCCTCTGGACTACTAGCTTCTACATTTGCTTGCTCAGATTTCACGTGGTTGTTCAACTTTCTGTGAAGGTGCATTTTAGGAAATCATTCAGGAGACCTGTTGGCTAATCAAAATAGATGGCTTGATGACAGCACTAGCAGGGAGAGGTAGTGCCCCAAAATGGTAATGTGGCACGGTGGCTGCTGTCCTGCCTGATCCCAGTCCTCTTTCTTGGTGAAGGCAGTGGTGCCACAAGGCAAAATGATGCCCCTAGCTCTGAGGGTCAGGGCAGGTGAAGTGTTTTGCAGTCCCAACAGTATACCACAATGACTCTGGCAACATGCATCATCCACTTGGCAATCTGAAGGATGTGGGGAATCCATCCCTGTAGGCACCTATAGCACAAGGTGCCATGTGGCTAGACCCTGAAGCATATGTTGTGGTAGAGAAAAAATAAAAAATAAAGTAAAAACTAAAAAAAAAAAAAGAAAAGGAAGATTTCACATGGATATCTTCATGGCAAGTGCAGAAAAAGGGAGCTAGCTGAGGTGATGGCTAGCCGTGGCTGCCCATGTACAAAATGAAGGGAGTTTTCCTTTGGGGATCCATGTCCTTTGGTCCCTACAAACTAGAAACAATCAGTATATGCAACAGTTGTTAAAAAATAAGGCAAATAATTCTTATGGGATGTGCTGGCTTCTGCCATGATGTCTGCTGCTTCTTAGTAAGCAGGAAGGAATAACTCATCAATATAATATTTACATCCCATTTTAGAATCTGTTTTAATGCTGGTTCCCAGACCCATAAAAAATATTCATGCTCTCAAGACAAAATTTCACA